>NC_140476.1:3465000-4180000 GCF_051167445.1 Perissodus microlepis
TGTAATAGTCTAAGCAGATATAAATTAATATTTATCTGCATATCTGTTGTGGCTTCCATTTCAACACATGTATTTTTAATGTTCACTTGCCTAATTACTATTTAGCATCTGTGTGTAGAAGGGCTGTAAATTCACACTAAATAAAAGTTTACAGCCTCTCTTCTCATTACAGTTTAAAATATTAACATATACTTGTCAGTGACTAGTTACTGTAGAGACTGCACATGACAAAGACAAACATTTTTAAATGTGGCAGAGCTATCAGAGTGTCATTCTACTTTAATATTATACCATCTTATAAAAGTGATACACAGCCAGAAGAATGAAGCAGTTTTATCCACAGCTCTGAATGAGTTCCTGCAGGTTTGAAGGGACACTCCTGTATGACAAGAGAAGGATCATATTTAAGTTCAGTGTTTTCTTTCTTCTCTGAGTTTTTATCTTTTTTACATTTAACACTTATTGAACCATTAGAAGACTTTGTTTTTTCTCATATTGAAATCGCCACTAAAAATGATACAACTAACTTGAAAATTGTTTGATGGATTGCAAGTTGTCTGAAAATCTTGATAATAGTTTAAACAGTTCGAAGGTTTTAATATTTTTCCAATAAATGTATATTTGATGGTTAAAATAAATGTGAAACTACAGCTCTCTCTCAGCACTCTCAGACTGCACACATGCAAACTGCTTAAACTCTTTTAGTTGTCACAAAACATGTTTTCTACAGAACCAGATCGATGGAGCAAGATTCATCAGCGTTGTTTCCTACGGGTCGGGATGCAAACTGCTGTCTGTTTTTTTATATTTTTCACTTCATCATTGTTCACTTTAACTTTTTCACTTTTATGTCCATTTGCTGACGCAATATTAGGTTTGTTACTGCTCTGTTGTCCACTCTTATCTCTGAATAAAACAATTACAATATTTAATGACTTTGTTTTAGAGTTGTCAAATAAATCGGTTTTATAATGAGACTTTTGTGAGTTATCAGATAAATAAAAGTATATTCCTGAGTCAATGACTATAATAGAGATAATTAAAGACACCGTTTATCCCTTAGAAGTAATTGTCTGCTAGAAAGATAAAGTGGACTATAACAGTAAATATATGCTTTTATTTTAAGCTTTTCAGGAAGTTAGTAATCTGGCTGATAGTGGGAATGTGAAATGTTCCAGTTTGTCAGCATGATGTCTTCTGAGAAATGCTTGGGATTTTTAGACTCTTTACACCTAATCTGATGATGCTTTCATAAGGATATTGTTAGACTTGTATGTGTATGAGAATTAGACGCAGTCTGTCCCTTGGCCTTCATTGCACTCATGTTTACATACGGCTGTTCTGGGCTCAGCTGAAGTGTAGTCTGTTCAGTCACTTAGGCAGTGAAGGATATTTCAACCAAGGTGTTACATGTTAGTGCACAGTTATTAACATTCATTTGAATTTTGATTGGAATCAGTTATAGAAATCAGCCGTGCAAATCATTTAATGCGGTCTGGTGCACACCGATGTATTTGACTGGAACTCATTTTTCTGGAAACAGTTCTGCCTTTGTGCCTGATGTCTGAGGATTTAGTGTTACGTCACAGAGCCCACTTTAAGTTTATTTCAGTGGGAAGAAAATTATGGTGGACGGGATCCGTAGGCTGATGTTAGTGGTTCACACCTCTTTGTTCAGCACAGAATTATAGGTCATTATTATGTATAACTCCAAATGATCACTGAATATGCATATATTTACACATATTTACACTGACAGAGGTCATTCACTGGGTGAATCTATCTTGAAAGCGATCAGGTTTAAACTTAGCACAAAAAGAAAGGAAGTTTGTGTTTGGTTAATAATTTCTTTGTTGTAACAATGCTACTTGACAATACATCTTATTGCCAAGAAGCCTGTTTGGTCCCCCTTAAATGGTGCCACAGTTATAAGGAAAATGTATTTGTGGGTGCAGCGGCAGAGCTGAGTATGTAGGTTGAAGAAAAACAAAATCACAAATCTTCTCTGCCAATGCCAAACAGCTTATTCTGCTATTGACTCTTGTTTGGTGTTGTTTAATGGACTGGATTATTGACACTGGGAATTCAACAGTTTATTCATTTTACAAACATGGGCCTCAGCAGCATACACAGCTCATGCTGGTCACCAGCTCAGTCACGCACCGCTTTGTGATGGCATCACATTTTTCAACTCGAAGTAAAAAAAAAAAACGTTTAAACCAGCCCAGAATGAAATTTTACTTAGTCTGGGCCTGTTTATTTTGAGTGGGTGTTTATATGGAACATTTATATTCTATTTGAGCTTTTAACCTGATTAAAATCAGAATATTAGGGGCACATTACAGAGCCAGTGCAAATGTGAAGGATGAGTGAGTAAAATGAATCAACAGGCTGGTTCTTGCAGCATCAGCAGTACGTGTGGAGATGCCCTTTGGGCAATATTTAAAACAACTGCACGCATGGGGCTGAAAACTGCTTTTCTTTCACTGGCCCCTTGGTCACTACACTCCACTCTCCTCCTTTTGAATGTGTTTATATGCTCATTAACATGTACAGCCCCCTCATAAGGTTTGCAGCCGGCACTTGGTTCACTTTATATTGTAAAGTAAAGACTCTACTATGTAACATGGATGTATGAGCAAGCACTTGGCGGCAGTGGCAGCAGAACTGAACAGTGACGACAGAGACTCATTTCCATGTTCAACACTTTCTGTGCTCCAGTTAAGCAGCACTGCATCTGCTTTCAATACATTCATGTGAGCATCTTACCTCATTTTGCCATCCTTGTGTAACTCTGCGGTGCAGGTTGTTTGGAGTTTGGTGTTTTGTTTGCTTTATGTTAAATTAGTGCTGTCATGCGGTTCAGGTGCTGTAAGCTACTTTTTTGCAGTTGCTGGAAGCTAGAGACACTCTTTACTCTCCCGAGACTCGGCCAGGAGTTAGATTAATACTTCCCATTAAAAACACATTTACCACAGCAAACGAGTTGTGTTTATCAAGAAATCAGGTTTTGTTTGTTAACTAAATTTGACTTAACTTTTATGAGCTTCTGTAAGCAATTTTTGCTACTTTCATTTTAAATTCAGAGTGCAAGATTATATTGCTTCTGGTTAGAAATCCATACTTTATTTCTTTGAGGTGAATCATATTCACCATGCTTCATTTTCTTCGGTGTGAGCTTTCTGATTTTTTTTTCAGCCCTGTGAGGCGACTGTTGTTGTGATTTGGTGCTGTATAAATAATAATGTATTACAAAAAAATCATCTGCAAATTACTGAAGTGTGGGTATAATGCACAAAGTCTTATTGACTTTTACACTGAAACAGACTGCTCAAGACTTTTGCACAGGGACAAGTCTTGAGCCACCCATCATTTCTTTATATAATAATAATAATAATAATAATAATAATAATAATAATAAACTTTATTTATAAAGCAAACTAAAAAACCAAGGGTATACCAAGGTGCTTGACAAAATAAGATAGGAAAAAGGAGATGGGAGGGAAAAGAGAAAAGGACCTGGCACGTATCAATTATAAAACCATGAAAATCATAATACATAAAAGTAGTAAACAAAGCATAACGGATGAATGTATCAACGCACACCAAACAATGGCATAGAGTCAGACTCCCGGATAGCAACAGGAAGATTGTTCCATAAGACTGGGGCAGCTACAGCAAACGCACGGTCGCCCCGAGACTTCAGCCGAGAACGAGGTTACTCCAGAAGAAGTTGGGTAGCAGATCTACGTGCTCTGACAGGAGTGTGTAACCTAAGGAGCTCATTGAGGTAGCTTGGTGCCAAATTATTGATAATTTTGTATGTAAAGAATAGTATTTCAAATTGAATATAAGAGAATTACTCTTGAACCAATCTTTAACCTCACGCATGCATTCACGAAAATAATGAAAAGACATAGCAAGATCGTCAGTAATCTCAAAATAAATCCATGTCATCAGCATAGCAATGAAAGGCAATATTATACTTCAAAAATTGCTCCAAGAGGGAGCAGATTTAATGAGAAGAGAATAGGTCCCAATACAGACCCTTGAGGCACACCAAAGCGTACAGGTACCAAAGTTGCCCAAATTAACCGAGAATGACCTGTCAGCGAGATAAGATTTAAACCAGTTAAGGGCAGTGCCTCTAATAACCACAGTATGCTCAAGTCTTAGTAGAAGAATGTTATGATCCACCATATCAAAAGCCAAGGAAAGGTCCAATAAAACCAGGACCACAGAGCGTCCAGAGTCAGTGCTTACAAGAAAATCATTGAGAACTCTAAGCAAGGTCGTTTCAGTGCTGTGCCGTGGCTTAAAGGCAGACTGAAATTTCTCGGCAAAGTTGTTCGCGTCTAAATACGCCTGAAGCTGAGAAAGAACTAGTCGCTCCAGGATCTTGGACAGAAACGGAAGCTTAGAGATCGGTCTATAGTTCAAGAGATCATAACAATCAAGATTCTTTTTTTTCAGAATAGGCTGGACTACAGCATGCTTAAAGGCCAGTGGGACAGATCCAGAGAGTAGAGAAGAATTCATTAAGAATAGAGTGCTCGGTCCAATTACATCAAAGCTGCCCTTAACAATGCGTGATGGGAGAATATCAAACACAGCATTGGTGTTTTTCAGTTGATCAACCAGCTGCTTCAGAGTCGAAAGTAACACAGGCTCAAATTGATGAAAAGTTGAATTACACTCAGAGGAAAAGACAGAACAAGAAGCAGACGAATGGGAAGACTTAAGAAATGAAACCTTATCTAAAAAAAGAATTTGAAAACGCTCACAAAGAGTTTGTGAATATGGCAAGGGCATATCAGAACAGGGATTAACAACAGAATTAAGAATTTTAAATAGCATACGGGGGTTGTGACCATTAGCCAGAATGGCTTTGGGAAGAAAAGATGCCTTAGCCATTCTAGCAGCAATTTGAAAATTTGAGCGGCTAGTCCCTAACATATCATAAGAAACCTGAAGTTGATCTTTTTTCCACCTTCTCTCATCACGGCGACAAACACAGCGTAAAGCACGCATAATATCATTTAGCCAGCAATGAGAGTAGGTTCTAGAGCGCTTCATTTTGATTGGAGCAACAGAATCAAGAATAGAAGAACAAAGAGATAACAGAATATTAGCATAACCATCAACCGAGCAGAAAGAACAGTCGTCAGGTACAGCCAAATCAGGGGTAGATGAAAATAATGATAACAATATATTAGCATAACCCTCAGATGAGCGAACTGAGCAGCAGTCAGGAATCATAAATGCAGAATCCAAAAAAGACACAGCAAACTTTGACACAGCTTCAGAGCTGAGTACACGTAGCGGACGAGAAAGAGCTCCAGACTGAGATCCAGTGGCAGATAAACCAATATCAAAAGAAATTGGGAAATGGTCAGAAATCCCAGCGTCATTTATATTCTTAATACAGATATCCAGGCCATACGTAAAGACCAAGTCCAAAATATGGCCTTTAACGTGGGTTGGTTCATTTACCCACTAAAGGAGGTTAAAAGAGTCCATTAAAGCAAGAAATTCTTTAGCAAGCAGGTCATCCTTACAACAGATGTGTAGGTTAAAATCACCAAGAATAAGAACAGAATCATATTTAAAAAGAACGGAACCCAGGAAGTCGGCAAAGTCCGAGATAAAACATTTGTTATATTTGGGCGGTCGATAGACCAACACACACAGAGTGGTTGTGGAAGCAGTCATCTCCAATAACTGAGCTTCAAAACTAGCAAAGTTAGGTGAGGAAAGTTGCCGAACATTATATACGTTTTTAAAAACCGAGGCTAAACCACCTCCCCTACCAGAAAGCCTCGGTGAACTAAAAAAGGCACAGTCCAAAGGAAGAAGTTCAGAGAAAGGGATGGGCTCACCAGGGCGAATCCAGGTTTCCGTAAGGAATAAACCATCAAGGCCGATATTAGAGAAGAAGTCATTTAAATACCAGCGACCTGACATTAAGCAGTGCCATCTGTGGCCAGGGCACTAAGTCACCTCTAGAAGCATGACATAGAGTGCTTAGATTGCTTCAACAAACTCCCCGTCAAATCCGAGCAGGAAAGCGTGTAGCAGAACGGGCAGAGGAGGCTTGAGGATCAACCGGGTAAATCCAGCAATTTAGCGTCAGAGCAATCCAGGGAGGGGGGAGAAAATGATGGAGTGTCCAGGTTAGTATGTACATGGTCCATAATTCTGGCTCTGAGGAAGGCTTGAGACTGACGCGACGGCCACTCCTTCTTTCCCGCTTCCTGTAGCGTTTCTTGTGGAGATTAGTAGTGATGTGCAGATCGATCCTGAAATATCGATTCCTCCGATACCAATCATTTATGTTCTAGAATCGATTCTCACATTAAAATATCGATATTTTAGTAATTTAGGGTAAATTTGTAGTTTATCAGGAACACAGTGGAAAGAAACTATATCATTCGGATTGTCTACATTCGAAGGAACTACTTCCTCTTCCGCCTTTCATAGTCATGTGTGAAATACGGCTGTATAAATGTGTCGCAGCCCCTTGGCGCGCGCACTCAAAAGAATGGCTGAGCGTAATTGGAGTCATGTGCGGACGTATTTTACCTCCACAAACAGCTGAGACGTGGTTTGCGATACATGTGGCAAAAAAGTGAGGTGTTGTGGCAACACCACTAACCTTGTCAAACACCTCAGAGTAAATCATATCACAGAATATGACGAGCGTATGTTGAGGCGAACTGAAGAGGAGGACAGGGACAGGTGCTGCTAGGGTGAGACAGACGTCTCTCACAGAGTCCTTTAGTGCTGCAGGCAGGCAAGGTGTTCAAATAGCGCACAACTTCAGTTTTTTTATTTCAGTCCACTCCAGCAGGGGTCAGCCCGAAATGAATGGAAAGAACGAAGATTTAAAAGTGTTTGCCTGCCATATGTAGTCAGTGCACAGCCACTAGATAAACATACGACTAGAAAAAAAAACAAAAAAAAAACACAGTGCCAAGCTCCATAAGTGAAGATAAAGGGAAAAGGGAGGGTAAAAAACATCGAGACAGACACAACTGATATTGTGCAGTGTGTTGTCAAAAAAAAAAAAATTGTGGGAATTGCACATGTGGAGGACAAAAGAAGGCCTACTGTAGGTAGATGGGATACACCAGGGTAAAAACACAATGCTGAAATTAATAAAGGATTGAAATGGAACAAAGGAAGTAAAATTAAATACAAGACACATGTTGGAAAGGACTACCAAAATAAAACAGGAAGTAACTGACAGAGACTTAAAAAGACACACAGAATGCTAGTCTAAAACAAGATTTAAATATTAGCAAAATATTGTGATTAAAAACTAGATCAAAATATAAATGTAAAAACCCCTACAGAAAACCAGATTACAAAGGTATCAAGCACGAAAAAGAAACGCACAGAAATTACAATAATAAGAAACCCGAAGGATATAAATTTAGAACTAAGAACAAAGCTCATAAACTATAATCAAAAACTGGAACAAATAACTAAGACTCTAATTATTAAAGAATATACACAGAGAATCAATTAAGAGGCCTAAAGAACGATTCTAGAATACTACTTACAGAAATTACCGGAAAGCTGATTAGTTCAAACTAAACTGAAGAAGAAAGGTGGACATAGCAAATATTGACTGTGAAGCTCATTAGAATTGCACAAACTCTGTGTATTTTTTTATATGTATATATTGTATTCCCATGCATGTTTGCACATGTTTCAATACAATGATGTAACTCTTTTCAGTACCATAACATGTCTGACCATTTGTAACACTTTCTTTTGGCTCTTCCTTATGTCTTAAAGAGGCTGTGCCTTCTCCAGCATGATAATGTAAATATGAATGTATTTTTTAATGGCTTGCTGGTATATTATAGCTGACATTGCTCGCTGGACCATGTTGTGGTACAAAACCCTATTACATGAAAGTACAAGCCAGCCCTAGTTCAGCTTCGCTTCATGTGTCTTTTAATGCAATTACTCTCACCTTAAGTTATTTATTGGAAGGATTATTTTTAAACTATTATTAAAACACTAGAATTTCTTTTTTTAAATGTACATTTAAAGTGGACATAAAAGTTGACATTTTTCAGAGGATATATCAGAAACATAACACAGTAATTTAAAATAATGACGTCAGACAAATGAGCCAAACGACTGTGATTTCGACTCAGCTAAATACACATTTCATTAATTTTTTTTATTAATTTTAGAAAATAATAGGTATTCAGTGTTATTGTTTATATATGACAACTTCATAAATCAAGAATTTATTAGATAAATAACAGGAATATTGTTTAATTTTCAATCATTTTTATTATTTATCTATCTATTGTGTTATATTAGAGAGTGGGTACTGTTGTGTGTACAATGCTTGTCAATATAACAGATAAGAAAAACAGTGTTTAAACGTTTCGGTGTCTTTATTATTTATCTATTTATATTGTTGTATAGTTGTGGGTGGCGTGGTGTGATGTCTAAAACTGCTTGCATCTGACAGTGAATGAAATAAGTAGCTGCTGCACCAAGGTCCAGTATAAGGTAAATAATAATTATCGTGAATTTTGAAACATGCAGACTTACTCTAGACCAAGAATAAAAATAATATTTCAGATATTTGCATAACAGTATGCATAAAACACCCCTGTAGGAGCTTTGTGCAAACTCGATTTCAAACTAAATCTCATGTTAAACGCTTTTAAAGTCAACAGTTACTGAGCGTTATGTCTTTGACCTCCTCGCTATGAGTGTGTGTGTTTTTATATACGATGTTTATTCTAGATGGGTTCATTGCGGGCCTTTGTGTTTTATTTTGAAAATCCCGAGCGGAAGCTAATTACTGCTACGGTAACTTCACGGACGTCTGAGGGGGGTAGGACATCCCTGACCGACCTGCACCGACTCCGCACCGCTCAGCGGCAGTAATGCAGCGTTTCCTTCCCCAGCCGCGGCGAAACACGGAGCAGAAGAAGGAGGCCGACGGCAGGCTGTGAACACTGCGGTACATGCGACCGTACAGCCGCTCTCTTCAGCCTGTGCTCGTTTTTCTTCCACAGCGGCGACGACACGGAGGAAGACGAGGCATCTGCGTTTGGGGTTTGAAGTGGCGGACGAGATATAAACGTATCCTGAATTCACGGCTTCCCGTTGAGGCCATCAGTAAGTATCCGTTCTGTGTTATTTTGGGTCTGCAGTGGATGAAACATGCTAATGTGATTTGGGTTCCGGTTGTGTTTATATAA
Organism: Perissodus microlepis; assembly: GCF_051167445.1. Taxonomy (NCBI): domain Eukaryota; kingdom Metazoa; phylum Chordata; class Actinopteri; order Cichliformes; family Cichlidae; genus Perissodus; species Perissodus microlepis. Next base: position 3,474,240 of record NC_140476.1, read on the forward strand.
TATTAGGCTGGTAATCCTCCGGAGCAGCGCAGACGTTAGGGCTCACCGGTCAGAATTACATGAATAATTTGCCAGGATATGCCCCTTTTAAATAAACGCGTAAGCCTTTTAAATTCACCTTGCTGTTATCAGCTTTACCCTGTCAGTGCCTGTGAAGGTCTGCTCAGGAGACTGCATCATGCACAATTAACAGTGATATCGTACTACAAAGCCTGTGCCTGCTGCAGCACGCTGGGCTGTTACGTTATGCAGGTGTGATTTTAGATTCGCTGCTGTCCACGAGAAAAACATGCAACATAATCCACTCACCGTGCACGGTGAAGCCGCCTCCTTTCAGGCTTGCTGTCTTGTAGAAGTCATTTATGTGTAAAAGTGTTATAACTGTATCAGAGGCGGACTGTAGTAAGGATTCAGGCCAAGAATTTGACTTCATCTCAGGCCACTCTGTTCACAAACCCCCGTGGACTGTTTGTTTTTTTCACACTAAACCTTTACTGTGCTCAAAATAATGCACTTTATACAGTGTGTCTGTTACTGCAAGTGAATTACTTCTAATACGACTGAAGGGATGTGGAGAGAAAGTGTGTAATCATAAGTTATCAGCAGCAATAATTAATCATGCTATTGCTGTTATTAACCTGATATTAAAAATGAATTTTTAAATTTCATGACCTGCGTTTACAAGTGCCAGTTTAGTAGCTTTTTGTTTGCCTGCTTTATGTTTATGTGGGAGGAGAGGACCCAGCTTCCAAAAACAAAGTGCCTCAATCCTCAAACATGTAGTTATACAAGGTCAACGACACAGAACAGTGAGCCGTTTGACCTTAAAGGTAGCTCATATATGCAAATTATCACCTTTAAAGTTCAGCAAAAGTGTACAAAAAATCTCCAAAACTGAAAAAAAGCTACAATAATGTAATTAAATTCATTCACGCTCATGTGAAAAAGAAGAAAAAGTTTCTGGGCATTTATTTATGGGACGCTCTCTAAAGATCCTGCCACAGCATTTCAATCAGGCTGAGGTCTGGGCTTTCTCAGACATAGATTTTCCTGATGTGCTCGGGATCGTTACAGTGTTTGATGACTCAGTTTTGGCAAAGCTTTATCTGTCGGATGTTTGACTCTAGAATACTTTGGTATGCAGAGGAAGTTATGGTCGATTCAGTGACGGCGAGGTGCCCAAGTTCTGCGGCAGCAATGGCACAAATCATGACCCCTCCACCACCGTGCTTGGCAGGTGGTATGAGATGTGTGTTTATTACCGAACATGGTGCTGCGTATTATGGCCACACATCTCCACGTTGCTGTCATCTATCCAAAGGATGTGGTTTGTTCAACTTTGCAAACCTAAGCTGTCCTGCCATGCTTTTTTATAGAGATGAACTCTTTCTCCTGGCAACACTTATAAATCAGTTGTACTTGTTTAGTCTTTTTCTAACTGTACTGTTATGAACTTTAACATTTAACATGTTAACTGACGCCTGTAGAGTCTGTGATGTAGCTCTTGGGTTTTTTGCCCATCACTGCACCGTCTGAATTTGGGTTATATTTGCTGGGACGTCCTCTCCTAGAAAGATTGTGTCATTCTGATGACACACCTGAACGCTCCACACCAGAAAACTGCCAAAACATTTGCTTTAAAGCTCACGTTTTTGACTGACCCATCCCCTCACTGCACCTTAAGCAGCATTTTTCTCTTTTTTGTCTCTTGTCCACCTGTCTTTTTCATCTTATTGTTCATTTCAGGCCACTTAATTAGTATTGACAAAGAGGCAGTTAGACTTGTGATGTGCTGAGAGAGACGGCATCAGTGCATCGCGCAGCCTGTATCTAGTATATTCTACCTGTGCCTAGATAATACTGGAACATACATTCTTACGGGACAGAGCAAGTGTGAGGCGCCTTTCAGATTCAGTTATTCTACAAAAGTCAAGCTGCCTTGTACAGTCGGCCACTGAATTGTATAATTCCAAACAAAACTTGGTAACATGTTTCCAAAAATTGTGCATCTCGTTTTCACAAGTGAAAGAAGCCTTAGACGTCTTCACATGACATTGAGATTATGCCAGTAATACAGAGCTGTCTCAGTGTCTTTTTCAGGTATGAATTGTTAGAAATTTCTTGTGCTGAAATTCTCTTTGCACTTTGAGCTGCGCTATATACGTGGCTTCACTGTTTAAAGTTGATTAGAGCCAGATGGATAATTGAAACATTGCTGATTTTTAGAAGTTTTAGGATTGCACTTATCTTGTACCACCAGTATAAACCTTTAGTTTCCATAAACATCACTTTGCCGTTTGAAAAAAGGTTTGGTCTGCAGTTCTGTGAGTTTGGCCCAAAGGCACATTTTTCATGCAAACTTTAAGTGGACTCTGTTGTAACTGTCAACAAAGTGTCAGCAAAGGCAGTAAGAGGCTATTCTGACATGTGGCGATACACGAGTACCCCCGAACGGTTGTTTGCGTGCATGCTTGTTTTCATACCGTCACCATGGCAATCAAAGACCGTCTGAGTATGTGTATGGTTTGCGGTCATGTTCATTCATATAAAGCAAACATGTTTTCCATTCCTAAAGGTATAGTAGTGGTGATTTGTGAGATCTGGCTTAAATGACTCACAATTTCCTTTTTACCAGTGCAGCACAAGTGGGATTATTTCACAGAACAGCAATGCAGGAGAAGCATGCTGCTGACAAACACTTGTTTTCATTTAAATGAATTACATGGCATCTGTTTGTAGCTCTGTGAGACAAGCCACTTTGCTGATTTGCTGAGTTAAAGTGAGTAAGTGAGGTTTTTGCAAAATCCAGCTGCAGTAGTCAGCTAAAACGGAAGCCTGTCAGGGCTACCTTAGCAAATACTCCCAGCAACACTACACTAAGCCTCACTACATGTTTCATAAAAAAAAGTGCTGCAGTACTGCTCCCTTTGCTGAGGTGACAAGTTTTGAGTAAAAAACAGCTCAGACCGGGTGCTGCTGACCGCATGGCTAACTGTGTGTGAGCTGCAGGAATGCTGCATGCTGCTGTATGAGTGAACCCATGCAGCAGCAGAAGCAGCAGCAGGAGAACAGAGGCTGCTGCTACTCACACTAATAATTTGTTGCTGGCTGTCAGCGTGCTCTCCTTTCATGCTCCTGTAATGCAAACCCAGAGGCAACAGAACGGCTACCCATCACCTTCACACAGCCCCATGTGGGCATAGCAAGCTTCTGTCAGCGATCCATATGTTCCCTGCATTCTGGACGCTGGCGTACGAACCCCGGTGAACGCACCAGTGCCCATTATGCGGATAAGACTCTAAAAAAAGACAAAGCATTTCTTTAGGATTTGCAGGCTAATGGGCACTGATGAGAATACACATTTGAAGAAAACCACAGGGACCCAGTGCAGCGTTGCTGAGAAAGTGCTGAATGTGAGCTTTACGTTCACGCTGTTTTGGTGTTTTTCAGCTCCTGCCACAGTGTCAGGAATTCTGATGTTCGGAGACCAAATGAGCCACTGCCAAACACCAAACTTGGCCGCATTGTCTCACTGGCAAGAGGAGTACCTGCTTGAATGATGAGTGGCTATTTTGAAGCAAAGTATTTGAATACGCAGGTTGGATGAAATGGAATCGCTCTGCATGCCTTCCCGAATATGTTTGCTTTCCCCAGCAGGACTGGGTTAGTGCTGCAAAAACACATTTCACCCTAGACTTGCTGTAAGAATGGTGTGCAGGGACATCAACTGTTCTCCTGATAACTGTTGCAATTACACAGGGAGGGGAGGGGGGTTCCTCATAGTGCGATTATATATTGTTTTCACATATTTTTGGTTTTTTGGTGAGCGGTTTGAAACGAACGCTCTAGACTTCCCCGGTACTGCTTATCAAGCAGCTTCTGGTAAGCTCTGCATCTTTTGTCCTGTGCACTTTTCCTGAAAAACACCAGGCATCCTGTTTTCTTCTGCCTCACTTAGTTATTGATTAAAGTAAACAGCAGCTAGTATTTCAGAGTGTTGCGTCAGCCTGTCAGTCTCGTCAGCCCGTCGGGCTCTTGTGCGACACTTTGCAGACTCAACACCTTTGTCTCGTTCCTGTTTTGACCAAATATGAGTAAAATTCTTCTTTTCGTTTTGAGTTTTAAGAGAAAGATATGATACTGAGCTGAGATTAAAGATGTGTTTGCCTCTGAGCGAGCAGAAGGATATGACTATCTGACTGTATTTACAGTACAGAAGTCCAAGTTCTGCAGGCCTGACATGGTGAAACTGTTTAAATCAAGCTCAAACAAATGCAACATTTATAAAAAAGTGCAGGAATTTCTCAGAACTGCAATCTGGAAAATGGAACTGAATGCAATAATTAAGCTGTACTGTAATTACAGCATTTATGCTTGCATGCAACAGCCTGTGTAATAACTTCTAAACAGAGTATCACTCGATACACATCATAAACTTGAGAATGATAATAGTTTGCATACAGAAAAATAATGTACATGCATTCATGTACAGCTTGTCGAGGCTTACTGCCCAGCCATTACTGACCATTGTATGTTTTTGTCTCCTGTGTTAAACACATTGAGTTTACATGTGAGGAAATGTGCTGCATAAATAAAATTGACGTTTCTATTGACACTCAAAGCCACACATATGATGTAACCGCAGAGATAAAAGTTCACATTGTGTTGTTTTTACCTTTTCAGAAGTGAATTACGAGTATAAAACAGGTTTACAAACACATCTCCAACAAATGCTGGGGCGCTGTGTGAGATGTAAATAGTAGGAGAATGGGAACTCAATAGTTTATTAAAAGTAGTACAAAGATAAGATGAAATGTTCAAACTGAGACTGTTTATTCTGGAAAATAAAAAGAGTTGTGAGTTCTGTCATTTTATTTTTCTTAGTGATTTTTGTTTTGTTCACCGTGGCATCATTTCAGTATCAGACAGAGGCGCTGGCCAGCACAGAAACAGTCCACTGCTTTGGGGTCAACGGCTAAATTGATTTTAGCCTTTTAAAAGAAATCAATATAAAAATGCATTTAAAAACAAATCACGGTTTCTGTTTTGGGTTTGAAAAGTGTGATTTCTTTCTTAAAATGTTTCCACAAATCAGTGAATGTTGCTAATTGTTGCCACGAGAGGAGCACAGTTAGACTGGAACAACTTTATTGAATGAGTGCTTTACATAATGAAACTTCAATCTAAGATGTTTTATATAATTCTTATTAAGCAGTAATAAGAAAGAGTTGTTTTGAAATTATTGTTACCACATTATTTATGGCTAACGTTGTAAAAATCTACCATCGTTTTCGAGACAGGTTGCCAAAAGCTTTACGTAAACTGGTCTCTTCTGCGGTGCAGTCGTCCTTATTTTAAAGCTATTTGACCAGCTGTCATGCACCCCGATGTTTCAGCAGTGTAGCAGGGCAGAAAATCGCTAATAATTCTGCTGTGGTCATGTGTGGATCTGTTGTTGGTTTGTGCGAATTCTGCAGTGACAGTAATGTCTGTGGATGTGTGGGTGATTGAAAGGCTTTGTAAAGCGCTTTGTCCTCTTCGGCTTGAAAATCACGAGCATGAACACAGCCCGCGTAGCATGCAGTCCATGTCAGTTTCACATCTTTGCTACAAAATAATGAGGCCACAGATGACCTTGCTGTTTCACGTTTCACTGCAGCTGTCAGAAATGCATTTGTTCCCCGTCCAGTTCAAATTAGAATTGCAATCGATTTTTGACTTAATTGCACGCAAGGGGAGAGTTCAATCAATTAATCAGTCTGTGTAAAACATGCTTCTATACGATAATGTTTGCTAAGGGCTACTGTTCTGTGAGCTTACAGTAGAGAAGAGAAGGCACGAACTGGCTGATATTAGTGTAAAGATCTTTGTTGCAGTGTTAGATAGTTGTGGTTTCTGTTATTAATTTGAATTACAAACTGAAACACTGGAGATGACAGGTTCAAGGGTATAAATTAATCTATGGTATGTTGCACAGATATAATGAAGGTTTAACAATGCAGTCTGGAAGTCTTTCTGCTCTTGTCACATGGTAGGACTTTTAGCTCAAGCTAAATTTAGGACCAGATATGGTTTCAAGTCTTTACATAATAATGCCAATGCGTAGGAAAAGTTGTAGCATAAATACCAAAAGCCTTTTTGATGCATTGCTGGATTTGCTGACAATACCCCAAAACCCCCAGTTCCTGTTCTGTCCTGCTGCTTTGTCACTACAAAGTGTTGGCTTTGCAGTTTTCCTTGATGTACAAGGCACGTCATGCAAAGTGCACTTTGCATAAAAAAGAAAAACAAACCCGCAGGTGTAGACGCTTTCACCCGTGTCACCTTGTAGTGTTATGTGCTTTCAGCATTTCTTCATCACTTGGGGAATATGGGTCATTGTATGGTCTCTTTTAGAACTCGTTCTCAGGACATGCTGACCCAACCACATTACAAATTAGACGTGCTTATAGTCGTTCCACAGGGAAAGTTCTCTGTCATGACAGAGAAGAGGAAGGGAGGGGCAGAAACATGTCGAAAAGTAGAGATAATTGAGATGTTGATGATCTCACTTAATGTTGTACTCAATAAAAACAACATAACTAGTTAACAAATGAAGAAAGATGCGCCTTGCTGTCCACAAGACTGGTTAATTACACTGTAAAAAGGATGCGAATGGAAAGTTGCACAAGCCGCTCCTATCTGATGTTGGAATAATGTGCTGGGACAGGTTATGGATGCTGGGTGAGGGAGTGTGTATTTCCTTTTTTTTTTACAGAGCAAAAATCTGCCTCCAGGCCATGTCCACACTAGTATGTTTTTTTAAATGCATAACTTCTGCCATCCACACTACTCTGGCATTTTAGAACTCCAAAAGCTGGCTTTTGGAAATGCTAACCATTTTTTGAAAACTCCAGGGTTTTCTGGATTAATAGTCTTCAAATGTTTCCAGAGAAATGGAGACTTTTGAATACTGAATTCCTACCATTGCTCGCTGTTTACAGTTAACTTATGAATATTATTATTCAACTATTAACATGGATATGCAGTGAGAGTGTCGACTATAACGGTCACATTGGTATCTCCTACAGGCCTGCAGTCAGGTTGCTGTTGTGGCAGTCGTCAGTGTCGGTTAGCTGCTGGAGAGACTCGTATCTAACATCTTGAACTGTGTCTGGAAACAATACCATATTTTCTGCACTATAAGGCACTTAAAATCCTTCAATTTTCTCAAAAATCGACAGTGCATGAATTCTGGTTGTGCTTACTAACATCGAACCGATTTTATGTGGTACACGGCGCTCAAAAATGTTTTAGTAAGACTTTGGTAAGCTACGAAGCCGCACCGCTTTATGGATTGTCGGAGCATTACGGCTGCCGTAGTCTGGAGCCTCGCGAAGTAATCTGGGTCCTAAACTCCATCTGCTTCAGGTCCCAAAGTCAAATGAACACTCATCTCTTCATCGTTAACTTTTTTCCACTCAATAAAAGTTAACTTAAGGGTTCCTAACAACATGCTTTATACCCAACAACATGGGAATAGAGCAGCTGCGAGAGAATTCAACATTAATGAATCAATGCAAGAAGAATGAGTTGAGTAATGTTTGACTTATATGACTGTTTTGTTTCACTTAATGCGCCTTATAATCCGGTGTCTCCTATGGTCCGAAAAATACGGTAGTTGTTGCTTTGGGTTTTTGCAGACCTCTCGGTGCTCTAACCAGAACCCACTGCAGATAGAGAGGTGCAGAGGCTGCAGAGCACAACGGGGACTACTGTCACGACGGTGGAGCTGAAATCCATCCACACATTAAGATACTAGCTGGAGAGGCAACCGATTTTTCTCCTTTGCACGTTGTCTCAGAGAATGTGGTTTTATTTATTTAAGCAATAAAAATAAAGCACAGGTGCAACTCCTGTCGCATGCATGCTCACACATGCCCTCTTTCACATATACAGTGTAATTCTGTGTGAAACGTTGGGTCGTTTTCGATTTCAGTTCAACACTTTAAAAAAGTAAACACATTACCAAGGATGCCAAAGACTGTTTTTTTCTCCATGCCTTAATCCACTGTGGACCTACATCAAATTACTAAACTAGGCCACGCAAACACAGAAGTTGTGCCAAAGTAATCTTAGACCTTTCCGTCAGAAACAGAAGCCTAAATGGAGGATTTGTTTGTGTCGGATTCTTTAGTCCATGGATGAGCGTGTACTGAGGGAGAAGACAACAAGCTGTCATCTTGGAGAATGACATGATATGGATACTTGGTAAGGGTTTTTGCAAAGGAAGCAGCACGACCCTGGTTTGTATAGCCGAGACATAATGTGCTTGCCTGAAGTGTGCAACATCGATGCTGCTCCATCAGCCCTGTCACCAGATTGTGAAGAGAGAAAGTTACAGGTTATGGCTGTTGTTCATATAGCAAACATTAAGCAAGACACTTGTGTGTGCATGATGTACATTAGTCTCACGTTAGGGAAAACAGTAACCTTTAAAGGTGAGGCGTTGGGTATGTTGTGAGTGTGCACAGATGGCGACAGTTGAACACGAGGAGAGCCTGCACCTTTTCAAAGGTGTTTTATAACCTCTTTCTGCATTCGCTGGAGACGAGTTCTCAGTGAAAACAGAAGAAAGGGCTAATGCACATGCCAGACACGGTTATCACCAGAGCGTAAATGTGACATTACAGTCAATGCTGTACACACACACGCATGTTAGCACTACAAAGGGCAGGACACGGAAGACCTCTGGGTCTGCGGCTCGTCATAGTTAACTGGATCACTCAGCTGCAGAAATGCTCCACAGGCTAGCCTTCAGAGTATTGACAGGTATTAGGTTCACTAGTCTCTTTTTGTTTTGAGTATGTGTGTGAAAAATTGTTTAGGGAATTGTCAGGTCAAGCTAAAAAAAAAAATCTAATTTATAGGTTGATGTGTTGCTATTAGTGGTAGTAGTATGACAGAGAGTATGTGCAGAGATTTTTTATCCATCCTTTTTCAGAGTGGTGTTCCTGCAGGATTACCATTGTTGGCTTAAAGCTGTGCAGCACTGTGCCAGATTTCCTGCATGGGGCCATTTTAGATGAGTGATAGATAGTTATATAGCTGGTGTGTAGCAGAGATATAAAAGTTTGTTTCCACCAATAGGAACCCCATATTTAGGTCTATTAAGCCAGCCCGACAAAAGTTTCCCTGTTTAAACACAGAGCGAGAAATCAGCTCGTTTGAAAAACAAAAACAATGCATTTGGATATTTTTTACATTTTTGCATAATTGCTAGGCTAGAAGTTTCTAAATGATGCAAAAGTCTGTAATTTGGATCTTTCAGGTTAGCATGATAATTTACATTTTGTGTCCTTTATGAAAAGACTCAACACAGCTGTCAACCATCTGGATTATAGCACTCAGCATTAGGCAATGATTTTAGCATCACACACCAGGAAAGTAGTGGAGTAGTTGGAACATTTGCATTATCCCAGATTAAAATAAACAGACTCGATTCATTTTGAAGAACTGGTGTAAAATCACAGATGCAGGGGTGGGGTTTCCTGTCCTTTTTACTAACAGAGTATGAACGTGAGTTACGACCCAATGCAGTCACCGAATCTGCTGTGGTAACTGTAGTTATCCCTCAAACACATGCACGGCGTGTTCACAATCCCATAATAAGTGTTGTATTCTGAATATGTGTGCTATCACAACATCTTTTGAGTAAATACGAGTCACATGTGTCAGTATGGACATGGTTTACCAGTTAGGGCTGACTTTTTATGGAAGCCTGGACTCAAGCACTGATAAAACCAATAAACAAAAATATAAAACTTTCATTGTCCTTGAAATTTGCTACTGTAGTGTCCTGTGCTTGCATACTCTATTATTCCCTTAGAAATAAAATATTCCTTACATACTATTGTGTATGCATTAATGATATTAATAATGATAGTGATAATAAAAACATCTGCAATATTTTATTTTATTACATAATAATTTTCATTGAAGCTGAGCACTATCTCAGTCAGCAGAAGCTGCACCTGCAGGTCGTTGCAGGCAGTTTGAGAAAAAACATTCTTCTCCCGTTAGCTTCTCCTTATTTGTCAAAGTCAAGAAAGCTGTAAGCCATCAGGTGATGTTTTTCACATTTAGAAGAATTATTTAGTAGTTTTGCAATTTATCTTAAGGTTGTGCGTCCGTTTGAAAGTTTTAATTCATCAACAGGAGAACACATGAATAAATAAAGTGCATGATACTGTAGGGGGCCTGCTGTATTTCTCATTTATGGTCGCACTCGTTCAGAGGTGCATCAACTTTGCGATGTAGCGGCAACTTATTTCATTAACTCTGTGATTGTTAATTAGGTACTTATACTTGACAATATTATGTTATGCTTCTATTTTTAGTTAATCATAAATATTTGTCTACAGTATCAAATTATTAAGGGTTTATTTTGTTACAAAGAAGCTTCATGTCCACAATCATTTGTTTAGCTTAGCAGCTTGACTCATTAATCTGGCTAATGTATTTAAATGTTTCCAGCATCACTGTGAGCATAAAGAGAAAACAAAGCTGCTGTTATATATGCTGTACTGTTTTGTTTTTTTCAGGGTTTTTTTGTAAACAGTACATTTTAAAATTCAGGGATAGAAACAAGAATTATATTTTAACATTAGAAATACAGTTTTGATTAAAGAGCTTGTGCACACTGGTTGAGTAACCATTACAGAAATATAAACAGCTGTGAATTTAGGGCAGCTGTGGCATAAACCTTGCACTGGATGGTTTTCTGATAAATTTGCTCAGCACTGTATATCACAGTTAACTGAAAACTGTCTCTGAGAGATAGATTGGCATTATTTTGTGTCTGTGCATTTTACAGTCTAAGCCTCTGTAAATATTTGGAAGAATTTTCAAATTTGTTAAGTCTCCTTATTCAGCCACCAAAGTGAGATTTAAATGTATTGAAATTCTAATTATATTTCATATCTATATCTGTATCTGTAGGTAGTTTATATATATTCCTTTTGTGTGTATTTATTTTTAATATTTTCAATATTTATGTAGAGATGTGTATATATGTAATATATACTATACTATAATATATGCTTTTTATGCACCTTGACAACTTAAATGTCAAGGTGCTTTTGGTTTTCTTAAAACTGCTTTTGGTTCATTTTTTGCCTGTTTTATTTTCTCTTTTTAAATCTTTTTATGACTTGTAATCTTATGTGCAGCACTTTGTGACTCCATCTTGAAAGGTGCTATATAAATAAAAATTTATTTATTTATTTAAATGTTGCTTATTTGTGTACCAACCAAAAGAAAATTAAATCTGTTTCTCGTGCTATTCAAAACTGTAAGTTGCAGGATAAGAACGAGTGTGGACACATGCCACATTTAATGTAGCAAACACAATACTTCTGCAGTAATTAAGTAGTATTCGTACTACTAGGTGGCCTGGTGGCTCAGAATGAATCTGTTAGAGGGTTTAATCACTAAAAAATGTGTAGAGTTGTTTATTTTTGTCTGCTGTCCTTTGACTTTATGTGCAGGATAAGAATATAAGTTATATGTGTTAAAACCAAATGGCATGTATCAGTTTTAACAAGTATTTTACATTTTTACTTCTAAGCCTCGTCACCTAACCCAGTTAAAACATATTATTTTAAAGGCTTTCCCAGATTCTCACACTCTGGATGGAAGTGAAGTGGACACCCCCCCCCCTCTGTGTGAACCTTTATCACATTCAGATCTCCAGAGTACTGGAAAAAAAACAAAACAAAAACATGTTGCCTCACAGTGAGCTGCCAGGATAAGTGCAGCGTTGCAGTGTTATATGTATTTTTCCTGCACCGTGTTGGGCAGGCTTTGTGAGCACATACACGAGAACAGACATTCGCACATAGGTTCACATCATGTGGATCACCCCAGAAAACAAGGATTGGGTCATAATGTGGCTCTACATGTATTCACTCTGGACTATTCTAAGACTATTAATAATGCATGCACATGGAATAGCTGTGAAAACACATTTTTTCTTTCTAGTTTCATAAGTACTACTCTTCTGCTTGGACACAATCAGAGTAAATCCGCTGCCCACGGACAATGAATTCTTTAAGTGAGTCTGCAGCTGGATAAGTGAATGAATGAAGTACCCTCTCTTCCCTGTGCCTGTCCTTTTCATATTCATCAACCTTCTCCTTTTCCTTCTTCTTCTCCGTATTCTTTGGAGCTCTGCAGAGCCCTTGGTGATATGTCTATATATAGAAAAAAGGAGGAGCTTTATTATGAAAAATAGAGTGCCTTTAGTGCGCCGTCCCGGGGACGTCACTGGAGCTCTCCATTTTTTTAAAGGGTTAATGATGCGCACATACAGGCAGTGGAGTGTTTTGTCTGTGCCGGACTGACTCAGGGTGACGAGGTCGAACTTTGGCAGACAGACTTCCTCAATTAACCACAACACCTTCTGGCTAAATGCCCTTTGTGAAAGGACAGTCTTTCTAGCACCTCCCTTGTGTTTTTGCATGGCTATGAAGTTTAAGAAGTGGGCAAAAGGTGAACGATTGAGGGTGGAAATATGTTGTCAGTCTATTGGACCCCTGTTTTGGACATTTATGGGAGAATTCCAGAAGATGTCATTTATCAAGTAACCAATTGAACTCTATACTGAACATTTAAATATTTTTAAGTTATTAAAAAAATCAAACAACTGCTTCTGGTTGTTTGAGCTCTAAAATGTGCCTAACTGTATGACTGCCACTGTCATATATGATAAGAATGCATCACTTGCTATCAGGCATGGGGATGATAAAGCAGGGGGGTTGTTTTTGAATAGTTTTGAATAGTCAAGTAGTTCCCGGTGAATGCTGAATTAATTGCCAGCTCTTGTGTTTATCATTATCGCAGTAAATATGTAGGTCAGTGTACTTATTTACTTTATTTTCATGATATGATTTATCTTGGCATTTGTTTAAGTCCCGGCTGGCTTTTCAAATCTACTTAAGGATAAGTCACCTCACTCTTTTACTGGGGATTGTGCCTCTGTGTTAGCCTGAAATAACTGCCCGGGGCAGTAATCCAGATCGCTGCCCAGTGGTGCTTGCCTAGAACGACTCTGGTAACAATCATTTCTAATACAGAAATGTAACTAATTAGCCCGATGTGATAATGATTACTCTGTGGCAACAGCACCAGTTCATCCAATAAATCATCTGTTTTTTCTCATGGAAGCTTTGGCATTTGTTAATAATCGGAAGAAAGTTTTTTAGTAGGTCTGTCATACCTGCTTACGCTTTCTAAACTTTGATTGGACGGCAGTTTTACTTAGCAAACAGTCCATTGGTGGCATTTCTTGAAATCTGCAAGCGATGTTGATCAGTGGATGAAAATGTCGGTGTCTTTCTCTGGTCAGCTGTTTGTAGAGGTGATAGAGATGCTACACTGGAGCATAACACGGTTCAGAGAAAAAGGAGTTGGGGGGTTGCTGGGAGCAGAGCATAGCAGGTGCTGCCAGTCCATGGGGGCATATTTGTGTACTCTGCTCACTCAGTGGGAACATTTTAATTTGATCCCTTTGTTTCTATAAAACAGGTCAGGATTTGTTCTGGCCCTGGGCAATTTGTGTCACCGCTTGTAAAGAAACTGTTGTACTGATGCAGGAGTGGTGCGTTGTCAGAATCAGTCATCAAGCTGTGCCTGGTGTATTTGGTTAGGAGGTGCTGCTGTAAGAGTTCGCTTTGAATTCATTTGCAGCACATCGCATTCTTTAGGGCAGTGGAAACACTCAAGAAGTAACACCGTGCCGCATTAGGGGAAAAAACACAAAAGCCTTGCTGTGGGCTCCGTGATATTAATCTAATGCACATTCTTTCATTCTGAGGGTAATAATGACAGGTCTTTCAGTTGGTGGAAGTTTGTTCAGCACGCAGCCTGTGCTTGCCACAGATAACGACAGCATTGTTTTTTTCACAGTGGAAAATCTGTGCACGTCACAGTGGAATGTTCTCCATTCTGACTTTACGTGCCTAAAGTTGCAACTCGGTTTCTCTCCTGAGCCAAATTCATTCTTCAATAGCACTTTTTGGAGAAATAGATAGAAATTAAAGTTTGTGTGTAAGTAAATTAGAGCAGATGGATCGAATAATCTGCACAGTCATGTCTCGACTTCCTTTAAAAAATATTTGTGAATCTTTGGGCTACGCAGACTGATCCTTTCTGTCCCCGTCTGTGGCACTTATAGTGAGAGGTTTCCCTCTAATTAATAGTCCAGTGAGTACGAATCGTTAGACGAGAACTGTGACTCATGGCTGATTTTAAAGTCTTTACAACCATCACATCCTGTACCGATGACAGATTTTAGTTTTTCTTTTGGAGAAGTCTAACAAAATATTAAGGCAGCTCTTTCTCGCAGCTTTTGCTGCTCTAACATTTTAATGTCACCTTAGAAAAATTACATTTCCTTTTTAAATAGCAGTTTTACTTACTTTCAGACTTTCCATAACTTTCTGTGAATAATCAATACAGTGTGGAAGATTAATTGGCTAAACCGACACTTTTCTAAGTGGAATTCTTACTTCTCGTATAATTTAACTGAAAATTCAGAGATTTTGTTGCTGTTCTTTACTTTTTTGTTCATGTGCGCGCTTCCTGTGTAAAATCTACACAATCTGTGTGAGTCTTTGTTTTCATGCTTTCTGTCAGTTTTGGTTCAGGCTCGCTGTGACTGTGAGACCACCCTTCTGCCTCACTGTCTCTCATTCAGTTTGGTGTAGAAGTTGAAAAAGCAGCACTCCTGCTGCTCCTCAGTTTCACACTTGAAACATTCCCAGTATCCATGTGTAGCTGGTTGTTGAGTGTTTTGGTATAACGTATGATAGATTTCATACCTGGGCACACACGCTATACGTGCGCCGTCACAAAGCTGGTTTTGGTTGCTTTAACTTGAAATGTTTAACTGAGCTTCAGTAATGAAGCTTTTTCTAAAGGGAGATGCTGTAGTTCACAGTCCTCCAGCTCTCCTCCCAAGGATGCTTAAAAATGCAGCTGAGGAGTGAGGCTTGGGGATGTGGGGACCTGAGACTGACTGACTGTCACTCACAGTTTGAAAGGCATGAAAGGCTAGGCAGCATTGTTGGTGTCAGAGTTGTGATCGCTCTGAGGGAAAGGCGAAGAGTCCTCTTAGGGTCATGAAAGGCTCTCTGACAGGGAAATCTTCTGCAGTGCTTCCCACAGAACTAGATTTTATTTGTATGGGCAAAATATAAACAAAAACCTGTATATACTTTGTGACAATAAAAAACATTGTAATCATGCTGTGGATATACTCCAACTACTCCATCCAGGAATACAGCTGATGATGGAAGTCCTTGCTGTGCACTGCTGCGACGGTGTGCTCGGTGTAGCGGCACGTGAAGAAGTTCTCCATCTGCTGCAGGTTCTGTCAGAAGTGAAATGCAAAAGACAAAATACCTTATGAAGAGACAGCTGGCTGATATCGAGGAAAGCCACAAGAGAAAGCTTCCTAGCCCACCGTTACAGAAACGACCGGAGGTGTGTTCATTACTACGTTTATCCTTAAATGTGCTGTTCTGGTGGAAGAATAAAAGAATAATCTTCAAACAAGGTGTAAAAATCGTGTTCGCTGTTAGTAGGATGGTAACTCGCTTGTGACTAGACAACATCAGTGGTTGCACGTTGACTGCACTGCAACCGATTGCAAGTAGTTGATCACTTTTGACTGCAAGACAATTGCACAGGTTGCCCAGAGTTTGTGCGTGCACGCTGGAGATACAACCGGTCTCCAAACGGTCACGCTCCAACTGTGACTGACTCCAACCGTTGTTTTCCCAAACGTGACTGTGGCATAAATAAAGACTATGTGTTGATGGCTTGTGAGCAGCGCTACAGTTTGCCTGTCTGAATGTTTTAAGCTTGCCTGTTCAGTGAGGTATCCGTACAGTCTGTCAACTCTGTATGTGTTATTAAGCTCTGAATGTCGCACAAATTTATGGTAACCTCGTGTGTTTATGACCAACTTTGGTTTGCTGCTGGCACTTATCAGTCCCGCTAATGCTTAGCTGCATGCCTGTGCTAAGCAGAGCCACAAACTGTGCTCACAGTTATTGTTTTGACAGACTTGAACCAAACAGTGAATTTTCTGGAGGGGAAAAACATATTTTTCCATATAACATGATTTTTTTTCATGTTATATGGACATACCGACTTTAACATGATAGTACTGTTTCAGGGTTTGCAGTCGTGTGTCAGTGCTGAATTCACACCCAGTCGTGATGAAAGGTGAAAAGTTACTACAGTGTAAGACCAGGGTGCCCTTGCAGTTGAGTAGTTTTGGGTGAAGGCCTGCTATGCTGTCACTTTAGCTCTGGCCCTCGTCCTTTGGCTCCTTATCTGGCAAGTGTCAGTAGGAAATTCATCACTGGCAGTTGATGAGATGCTTCCACACTGAGATACCCCTTTGTATCTCATTGTGGTGCTGGTTTATGGGAGCTGATAATTACAAATACAACATGGGTATTAATTATGAATCATTAGTGTTTTATTTTTTAGTTCAGGGGCTCCTCTTGTGTCACTTTGAATTTTCCTTTCTGTCAGTTTTTCATTTGCTTGCTTTCCTAAACCCTCTATGGGCCGCTGCATGCACCGCAGCAGACACACACACACACACACACATTTTTATTCCCAGGGTTGAGAAGTTCTCTCTCAAGGCAACATGCTTCCTCGTTCAAACCGAGTGGTGATGAAAGATGTGCCTAAATTAGGATGTCTTGCTTTAGCAGTGCAGGTGTAAGTTTTTAGCACTTCTCCCAAATCTTACACGTTTCAATCGTGCACTGAGTGGGGCTGAACTTTTCATTATCAGGTTTTTTTTTTCTTGCAGAAAGAGTCTCGCACTTCCATCAACACCTTTATATTGCAGTATGTGATTAAACCTCCCAGCGCGACCTTTGAGGACATTTTTCGTAGATTTTGTTTTTCATAAGTGAAAATCTTTTCAAGAGTCCTCAAGAGGGTTCGTGGGTATTAAATTAAACTCACCAAGTTAGAATATGGAGTCAATGGTGTATTCATTAATGTCATGCGGTGGTAAGAAATGCTTGACAGCCATTGGATGCCTAATAAATTTCTCTTTAATGCTAAAGTGGCTCTTGAAACAGATTCCCAAAGGACATGCTTGTGGGGGAAAAATCAACTTTCTTTTGCTTTTTTTAATTTTAATTTAGATAAACCTGGGCTCATTCTAAAAAAAACATTCTCCTATTATCACCTGCTTCTAAGGCCTCCATGTCTATCAGTGCAGTTCAGACAAAGTGAATGTACAAGGATGACTGCCATTTGATTCAAAGCTGTGTTGTAACCCAACCTGATGACCTAAATGAACAGAGTGGAGTGCTTTCAGGCAGTGACAGTGACCCGCACGCATGCCTAAGAAGTGCTGCCTTTAAATGGCAGTGTAAATGGTGGTGAAAGTCTGGGAACAACACTTTCAGTAAGGCTGGTTTGTTTGGGATTAGTGGGCCAGATGGCTGCTTCTCTGCGCACGTCCATTTAAATGTGTGCAGTTGCTTGATTTGTTTGTCTGAAGACACTTACAATGAGTACAGTAGTAAAATAAACAAAGCATTACTCAAGTGAGCAATGGTCAAAGCCACAGCGGGCGATTGCGGTTACAAATATTACTGTGCTGCTTAAAGAGCTTTGTGAGACATAACAAAAGCGGGAGCGGTGAAAAGAATTAGAGCTAGAGAGTGCATAGCCTTCAAACATGGCATGATTACACAAAGACCTCTCTAATGAGAGATCCACGCTTCAGAGGGAAGTGCTTCGTTTTAAGGAAAAGGAATGCTTGCTTTTTTTGGGCATCTCTGCTTTTGTGTTGAATCGAGCAGCTTTTGTTGCAGCTTGTTTCCTTTGTTTGGGCATGACGGAGGTCTTTGTTTGGATTTGATGACCGGTCGTCTAACCATTCGCGCTAATGTGACTTTGTCTTTACAGCTTCAAGAAAAACAGGATTATTTTAAGTTTTGAATTTAACCCATTGTTCAAGTCATTACAGATTCCAATTTTCAATTTCCTGAGAAAGTTGTGCAGGTTTCTAGACGCCTCTATGAAATATTAATTAGAATCCAGTCATTATGGTCGACGTCACTAGCCGTGTCTGGGCCTAAACTCCGCTGCAGGTCCATATATCAAACGATCACTATGGCATTACTGAGAGTTGAAAAACTGTCTAAAGTCTTTCATCTTTAATAAAATGATCAGCGTTCTGCTCTACCAGGTGTAACAATTGAGTTTAACATCCAGGCATCCATGAAAACGTAATTTATGACATTTAATGGAGTTAGAAGTTAGCAGGAAGTTAGCTCGCTAGCTTCCATCTAAATACAATATAGCATGTCCTGACTGCGGGGTTTTGGAAACAAATTAAAACGTACAGCTTTGCTATCACTTCCAACATAAATGAAGACAGAAAACTAAACAGCAGTGATGTTTGTAGGGTTACTGAAGTTTGGCTAGCTGGTATATAATGATGTGCTACGTGACCGCTAGCGACACAGCTATGTTAGCATAATATAAACAAGCTAACTTTTTTTCCACTCGATAAAAGTTAACGCAGTGTTCTCGATGGTCAGGAACAAATGTAATCGCATGGCAGGATGCTGTAAAAGGACCAAACTTCAGCCAGGAGAACAACTGAGATAATCCATCCACAATACGAGGTTAGTCATTCATATACTGCTGCATGGGCTGAGCTGTAGTTACATCCTAAGGTTTTAAAAACTGAGCTTAAATAAATGATTAGCGGTAATAAAAGCCGAGGGAGGTCAACAGTGATCACTGACTGTTTTAGGAGCTTTTTGAGATTAAATAGAAGAAAATACAAAACATTAAACATGTTAACAACACAAAAGCCATATTAAACGCAGACTACTTTAGGCCCGGAAGTAGGATTCGTCACGTCATCACTTAACGACTGGATAGTGTTTCAATGGGAGATTTCAGCTGTGTGCACAGTACATTCAGATGACAAATGAAAGAATCAAATCTTCGTGTGTGGTACAGTTTTTGAAGTTTTTGAGTGTTAGCTGAAAGGAGAAGCAGCATTTGTAACACGTGACTTCATAAAGAGACTTTTTAACCCTAAAAGCATCATTCAGTCCACCTGGACTTATTTCGTAACTTTGGCTGTAACACCTGTAGGTGGCAGCACTGCTAAGAATGATCAGCGTCACGCGCCATTTTTGAATAAACGGAAAAAGTAGAACCGACCCTGAAATATTTGGTTAATGTGGGGATTTTTGAACCCCCATCAGTTCATTCTAATCTATGTTTCCAAAAGAAGAAAATATAATAATTTAAATTATTAGGCATCAACTGCCAAAATTGAATGCTTTAGATGTCTCTCACATCTCGCACGTTTGTGAAAATGCTCAAATATTACTGGAGCAATTTGGTCTACAATTCCCAGAGAGAGCTCATGTTATAGTCTTTAAGTTGGTATTGACAAATTAATGAAAGATGGGCGACCTTCTTTTTACCCTTAATTCATATACCGACTCCTCACGTGCTCATTTGCATCAGTAGAAGTTGCTATTGTGAACTCTCTAACAGAATTTCTGACCTAATGGTAACATCACATTAGGTAAGACCTCTTAATCATCGAAAGCACGCCACATTAAGACGCGCTGCCTCATTCACCAGCTCATACAAAGGAGGTGTTTCTATCCCACAGAGGAGCTTTGCATCCTCACGATTTCCAGACTGCAGAGCAGAGTGCTGCAGACTCCAGTGGAATGTGTCAGCAGGCAGGCAGCGCTAGTGGTTTTTGGAAGGAAGATGTAGCAGTCCTATTACTCACCTCTGTAGCAGGGATAGTGCTGTTTTGTGCCTCCCAGGGGTTCGGTTCAATCATCGGTGCACACTTTATTACCTTGTTCTGTGGAGGTGTGCGTGTGCATTTGCTGCAGAGCCCTTTGCTCTTAACTTCTGTATTGTACAGATCTTTTTTTTTTTTTATTCCCAGAGGGGTTTATGCTGTTTAATATATAGTCTTTGTATCAACCTCTAAAAATTGCCTCTGTGTGTTTGAATTAAATATGTGCTCTTCCCACGGGTTGCGTATGCATATCAGGCTCGATTCTTCTCCTCTTCTTCTTCTCGGGCACCAGTGCTGCGATGATTATGCTGCTGCACTTTCTCGCTGCGTCGGCCACAGATGTTGTCATGACCCCGGTGGATGAAACAGGTTTTCCCTTAATTATTTGAGCAACATCTGGGTACAAGGCAGTGAGGCAGCAGAGGAGGACGTTTGTCCTGGAGGGCGGTCGTCCGTAATCGAACCGTAAATAAGACGTGGCTCAGGGGATGTGGGAAGCTTGTGCAAGCAGGCGTGGGTTTGTATGTGGGCGAGAGGCCATTTCAATAGAGTGCTCAGCAGGGCAGGGGGAGGGGAAGAGGTGGAATCTGCCATATGGATGAGAGAAAAAGACAAAGGGAAAAATAGACGGGAGAAGAGGAGGAAAGGAGGGAGACTCAGCGGCCTACGTCAACTCACTTAATGCTTCCTGCTGGCCCCGGGGATGCTGACAGCACAGTTTTGTTGATTCATCCCCCTTCTCCAACTAGTTATCCTGTCTTTCAGAGTCAGTCTCTATTCCTGTTGCCCTTGCACTGCTCTGTTTGTAACACTCCAATCTGTCTCCTCGTCCTCTAGTGTGACCTTGCGAAACTGGAGCCTTCGCTGTCATATCATCAGGTCTGCTGATGCATATGCCTTGCGCCACAGAGCGTCTTTGTCTTCACAGTCAAAACTGTGCGCGTTATGTAATGCTCCCCACAGGGTAGGAGGTGAAGGGTAAAGGCAGTGTGCCACAGGGATGGGTTACAAAAAGTTGATGGATGGATGTGATTGCTGTAAGTAGGAAGTGTCCTTTCTTGCAGGCTGTGCTCCCACATTTAACACTGGACCTGCCTGGATTAATATATTCAAAAACTGCCACGGGCCCACTTGACACCCATGGACCTTGGTAGGACTGCAGTCAACTCGCTCGACTGTTCAACAAATGGATCTGACTGGGACTGGATGTGCCCGCTGTTGTGCAACTGTTATCAAACCAAACATGTTGAAATGCAGGATTGTTCAAAAGCACACCATATTCCTTTATATTTTGCTTCCAATTAACAAGACTTTCCTCAATTTTTTTTCCAGACTCTCTGAAAGTTTCAAAAACAAAGTTTGTTTTTAGTTGAAAAACTGCAAAAAATGCCAAAGAGAACAGGCATGAAATTGTATTTTTGCACCAAAAAGATTCTTCGAAAAGAGCCGTTAGCCGAAAACTTTACACACCATGCAGAGATAAGCCATGAGTCCAAAAACAACAAGACTGCCTGTAGCAGATAAACAGTATCTAAAAATCATATCCTTAAGAAATAGAAACAAATCTAAATTCTATCATAAACCTGACACAGGACCTGAGACAAGCATCTGGACTTTCAGCTGATTCGATCGATTCAAAATGGTCTCAGTAGAAGGGTGGCTGTCAAGAAGCCATTCTTGCCTCTAAGAAAAGGTTCAAATATGTCAAATTACACAAGCACTAGACTGAAAGTGAGTGGCAACAAGTGTGATGGAGTGAAGAAGCCAAATTTAACATTTCTGATTCAAATCCTCATCCAATTTTTCTTATATGTGAAGGAGGACAGGAGAGTGGTACAACAGTGAATGGTGGTGGAGAAACATGGTGGAGGTTCTCTCTGCATTGTTGGAGATCATGTCAAATTTGAAATTATGAATGCAGAAGTGCTGCCAGAATTATATCCACCGTGCAGTACCATCTGGAAAGCATCTGATTGGCAGCAGCTTAAAAGTTTGAGCATAACAATCATCACAAAGACGCTGCCAGTGCAGTAAAACCTGGATTAAAAAAAACAAACCAAAGCTGGACCTCACCTTTAGCGAGGCAGAGTAGGATCATCTTGATAGAAAACAGAACAAAAGGCAACAACATCCAAAGAAGAGCTTTGGAATGTCCTTCAAGAAGCCTGGAGAACGATTCCTGAAGACTTCTTAAAAAAATTCCAAGAAAGCTGCCTCGCTCGAGTTCAGGCTGTGTTGAAGAATAATAGTGGTCACAGCGATTATTAACTTTGAAAGTCATTAGAATTGTACACATAAATCATGTGTTCAGACTTCAGCTTTTGTTGACTCGATAAATAATTTCATCTTCAAAATGAAAGAAAGTAGAAACAAACTGAACTCTATGCTTGTTTAATCTGCCTTCGTTCAAAGTAGGAAATGATAAAGCCGGCATAGATGCAGATACCTGGAAAGGTGACATCATATTGGCCACAGTGGTGAGATTAGCAGGAATTGCAAGCTGCATGTTTTATGAAAGCCCCCGATTTTAAATTCATCTTTAAATTCAGCTGAAGGCCTCTTGCATGTTAAAGTCTGTAAAAAAAATTGGAGACTTTTGGTGATTATCAAGTGTTGTTGCTGGAGCAGCATCCTTTCAGGGCTTTTTAAAACGGCACATTATGGCTCCAGCTACACGTACGCCAAAGCTGGCTTTGGTACTTTGAATCTGCCTGAGGCAAAGAAGCTCTTAAGATGTTTCCAAACACTGGCTTGGATTAACTGCCACTCAGTGATTGGAAAAATCAACTTTGATGTTTGTTACTGATTAGGCAGTAAAAAGAGTTAACACCGGACACCGCCGGTGCTCCAGTGTGGAGAACAGTGTGTGGCAAAGGACACTGAGCAGTCTCCTTTTAGTTTGTGGAAAATACTGAACAATGTGGCAATAATGTTGAGATTGTTCTGTTGGGAAATCCATACAAAAAGTTAATGTATTAAAGGTTTCAGCCCATCAGCCCATACGTTAGGGAAAGGAGTTGCTATGATGCTTCAATTTCAAGCTGGATAGAAACACCCAGAAAATTATCAACATCTGTCGTAGGCAGTGGCAAGAACAATAAAGACAATGATATTTTCAGCTTGTCTGTTCTTGTCCTAAGCTTCTGGTGACTTTTCTCCAGCTCTTACAGTGGGCTGCCATCATTTCTGTCTAGTTGCTCTTTTTCTCAGCTTCAGTCTTTAAGAGAAACATAACCCTGTTAAATTACCATCATCTATTTTAATTTTGCAGACGGGCAGCATTAATGACATTTGCTGCCTTGCTCCAGCACTGACGTTATCATTTTATTATTAGTTGATGGAAAAAGTTGATGGATTCCACAGGTTTGATTATGTCGGATGTGCTGCCTGATGCAACCGTCCTAATTATCCAGGCTAGAGACCGACACCAGCACGAAAGTACACTAGCTTGTGACCGCCAGAGGCCCTGTTTATGATAACTGTTCAATACTTGAGTGTTGTTGAAATGGGAGCTTCACTGACCTCCCGAAATTCTGAATGAAGTGTTTTTTTGTTCAGCGTTGTGAACATCAACTAATTCAGCTTTTAGTGAGGGGAGGGGCTGCGTGCTACCCGTCTGTAGGTGCTATGTGAAGTTGTGTGTCACCCTGAGAAATAAGCAGATTATTCGACTGTGTTAGGTGAAGGTTTAGTTTACGAGATGTAAAGCAGTTCTCCAGCTCATTTTGACAGGTTTACATTCTCGATACTCTGACTGGTCAGTACCTTGCTCTTCTCAGAATTAGAAATTTGATCTGCTGAGGAAGCAGAGCATATAGCCCTGTTCAGTGGCTTCAGTTCCTCCCAGCCTGAATGTCCTGAGTTGACTGGGCAGATGCCAGGTAATCCCCTCTGAATTCTGGAACCAGTCTGAAGCTGACATCCAGCTCACACGCGGCTCGTAGAGTCGAGAGCTGCTCTTATTTACAGTGAGAGTGGTTGAGGAATGTTTTGTTGCGAGATGTTAAAGTAGCAAGGAAAGATAAAATGGAAAACTATTTTTAATTCATTTAGAAATGTCTGCACTTATTGAAGGCTTAGACGAATAGATGCCATTTTGCTTCAGTGTATTGATTCGGCGTGTCATCGTGCTGATTGTTTTGAGCAATGTTTTGTTCATTTAAAGACTAAAACTTGAAATTGTCCTCTTGGCTTGCCCGTGGCCTATTTCAGTTAGTCTTCAGATTTAAAGCTTAAAAAATATAAGTTTTATAAGTGAAAAGTCCAAATCCGTTCAGCTCTATTCTGCCCACAAGTCAAAGCTGATCTCCGTAGCTCAGAGATTAGATTAAATTGATATGAGTTAAAATGGGATTATGCTCCTTTGCACATCCGGATACAAACAGCTGTACACTCTATGGACAAGTAGATGTTGTCATTGCCCATTTTTCTAGATATTTGAGGTCTGCTTAAAGGATGGATGCGCTGTTGGTGCTCTCGTAGCCTCATGTCTGTGCTGCACACATCGTTGTGTTTGCTCTCTGATGCTGAAACTTGGACCCTTGTGAATGTTAGATAACACACAGAACATAACACTGTTTCTGCAAAGCCATCAAAACCAAACTGTCTGATCTTCTTACAGCTTTTATGTACTTATGTCTCTGGAAAATATTTAATGAAGCGTAGCAGCCTGTTGGGCGATTGTTGATGATTTACGGAGAGGCTTAAAGTAATTTATAAAACTTTTTATAAAACATTTAAAGCCAAACATTCACGTTGTTGGTGTTTGTGCATGAGGAGAGATCTATTTTCTGTTATTCAATGGCCATTATTTGCTCATTTCACTAATTTCTGCAGTTTGATTCTGTGAGATTAAGAGAAATCTGAAAAAATGGATGGATATGAATATGTATTTATAACACCATTTACTTCACTGCTTTAAATAAAAACAGTCAAGAGAAAAGTCAGTGAGAGAGCAAAAATGTGAGCCATTATCAAATGTGTTTTTTAGCTGTCAGTCACGGCTGATGGGAGGCTGTCTTTCCTGTATCTGATTTTTATGTGCAGTAATCTGGGGAATTCCCTAGAAATTCCTCTCGTATTTAGATTGCTGAGATATTTTAGCTACTGCATCTATAATAGCATATCACTGCGTTCCTATTAAATGTTAACTAGAAACATTTCCAGTTGTGCATGATGATATATTCTTTTTTTTTAACCCAACAAGCCCAAGCACACATTTTCTCCACCCACAAAATCAGACATTACTGCAGAATTTCTTAACATTTATTAGGTTCGGTGCTGACTCGGTGTACTGTGTACAATCACATGAAAAAAGCACATCACTCTTGAGGCCTCAGATCTGTAAGTGTGCATCTGCAAGTTATTTTAACTGTATTTTTAGGTGCAGTCGATCTGAAGCCATTTTCAGTCCTTTTGACCTTGTCTTCATTGCTCAACTTGAACCAAGTGAGGAGTTAGAGACCTTTTTATGTGCATGATGACTCCTAATATAGATGACAAGGGCATGTCTTTCTAGCTTAACCTGTGCCCGCAGCAGGCCTTAATCATCTTGTGCTTCCCATCTCCTCCATGTGTTTCTGCTTCACTAGTTCAACATCGTGACTTCATGCAATTGTGGAAGACAGACTTTGCTGGTCAGTGCCAAGCACACATTTGTAATGAAGATACTTTTCTCATCATGTCGAGTATTTTCTTTAAAAAAAAGAAGTTGCTTTAAGAAACATTATGACCCACATTGGTGTATTTAGCTGTTTGAGAATTTAATCTATGGGAACTTTAAAATGAGGATGAGCAGACAATCAAGTACAAAACATTACATATTAACACAGCCAATAGTTACTAAGAGTTAAGTCTGAGATTAAGCCTGCAATAAAAACCAGGATTTTTATTTTCAACATGACTTAAAGTGCTAATTGTACCATACTTACTAACGATACAATGAATGACAACAACAAGTGGTCATGTGGGAACAAGTCTGCTGAAGGTATATCACATACTACTCAGTATAATGAGACAAATAGAGAAAAGAAAATGATTGAAAGAAAACAAAGAAGTTGATGTGTTTAGGAATTAGTTATTACTTACTATGTGTTTAACATGCTGTATTTACAGTCAAAGGAAAGAAATTAAATCTAAGGTTTTAACATCATCTTGGTAGATCATAAACAGCAACACACGTGATACACTGTGTCAGTATTTATTTAAGAAAGACGAAGCCAGTTTGTGAAAAACTAAGTGCATCCTTACTGCTTCCAGAGGGGTTAAGAGTGTAAGTAGCAGCCAGGTGCTGCTAGTCAAATGCATGTAATTGCCTGATCATCTACACATTTGACCACCTCTATAAAAGCACATTTTTGCCAGTGGTCTCTGGAGCATAATTCACAGCATCACCTTTGGCAACAACCAACCACCTCATACCAACTGTGAAGCACAGCGGTGGAGAGATTATGGTTTAGGCTTGTTTTACAGCCACGGGATCTCGGGCCCTTTGCAGTCATTGAATGGACCATGAACTCCTCTGTCAAATGCGAGGCTGTCTGGTTGGTCCAAAAAGGGTCACGCAGCAGGAAAAGATCACCAGCAAACCGACAGCAGAATGGCTGCGTTGGAATCGCCGCGTCAACGTCAACTTCCAGTCATCATCAGCTGGTTACTTCAACTAACTGCTGCTGAAGGTGTTTCTCCAAGCTATTAACATGCAGGCAGAGTGCTGCAGTGAAAAACTTCATATTCCCTTCTCAGCTTGTAGCAGGCTCAGAGAAACAGATTCTACACAGTACATTATTTTATTTTAGTTTATTTTTAAGTGCACCCAGTGCCTTCACAGTAACATACCATGAAACTGGAAATTAACAAATGTGTGTTGTTCTAAGACAAGGTCAACACAGGTTTTGGTCACGTAACACAACCTTCGCCATGTCTACATAGGTGTAGTCTGCTTGAAATATTCCTCTCAGTGTTGCAGGCTGAGGCCTGATTCATGCGCACAGTGAACGACTCTTATAATATAAATTTTCTCTCCATTTGTTTACAGTCTACGGACAGCTAACAGGAGCAGAGACAATGATGACAGCTTTTATGATTTATGAGCCTGATGTTTGATTGCTGTGTTGCTGAGATAAATGGGATTGTGGTTAGTCAGCCAATGAGCTGTGCCTGCGCTTCTCCACCCCGCCACCGCTGTCAGGCACAAACCTTTCAGTGGAGTCATCATAAACTTCAAGACAAAAGCTTTTGATTGATTGCTCAGCGACAGTTATATGTCCTTAGTCATCAGTGAGCTGGTTACTCCCTATAAATTGATTACATGCATGCCAGCCGATGAATCAGAGAGTTGTGGCCTAGCATCTCTGGTCAGGAGAGTGCCATTTTTGTGTCCTTGAAGCATCTTTTACAGGAAGCTCAGTGTCACTAGACTGGCAGTGTTACCACTGGTTGGACACGAGCAGACTTTTTTGCTCCCTGGATGTGGCACATGATGCCAGGGGAGTTTTGACTTTACTGATTATTTGCTTTTGCCTGAATCAGTCAACGTGTCTGGAAATTTGTTCCATTTCACCCTTGGTTTGATTTATTTTTGCACAGGGAAAAAATGAAGCAAAACGGATGATCACTAAAATAAAGCTGGGGACTTGTAGAGCTGATTGGTTGGCTGTGCCTGTGGTGGGACTGAGACTGCAAACACATGAAGAAGATCCACTCATCTATGAAGAACACCTGTTTTATTTTAAGTCCAGGTCAGGCCATAAATCACTCGGCAAGCTGCTGGCAGCTACTGATGCTGCTCATCTGGATCCCAGTATACAAGTGGCATACAGAATGGGCTGTCTTTGAACCCCCATTTATGCATCTGTTTATTATAGTTTAACACATTAACAACATGCAGTGTGTTAAATTAGCTTTTCATAGTTTATCATTAAATCCTCCAACCTTCAGACCTTATGCACTGCATCTAACACAAATTAAAAGCACAATAAAAAAATCTGCGTCATTGTTTCGTTATGTAGCCAAAGAATAGTATTTTACTAAAATCAAGTTCTTGTTGAAAAATGTATCTATTTATTTATTTATTTGTGCCAGAGCAACCAATTTAAAAAGTCCAGGACAATATTTATGTGTCACTGATTGTGCTTCATTCTTAGTGAGAAGTGATGGATAATTATACATTTAGGCCTTGTAGCGTGCTTTTTGGGCTGCGCGGGTGATGCATCTGCTGATAGACTAGCTCAGAACATTTTTAATGTCAGATTTTTCATAAATGTTCTAAAACACGGCTGATTGTCCGATCGACCGACCAGAAAGACTGATGTTAATTCAATTAATTTATTTTATGTTATTTATACAGCACCAAATCACAGCAAGAGTCGCCTCAAGGCGCTTTATATTGTAAGGTAGACCCTACAATAATACACACAGAGAAAAACCCAACATTCATATGACCCCCTATGAGCAAGCACTTTGGTGACAGTAGGAAGGAAAAACTCCCTTTTATCAGGAACAAAACCTCCGGCAGAACCAGGCTCAGGGAGGGGCGGGGCCATCTGCTGCGACTGGTTGGGGTGAGAGAAGGAA
Source organism: Perissodus microlepis (assembly GCF_051167445.1). Lineage (NCBI taxonomy): Eukaryota > Metazoa > Chordata > Actinopteri > Cichliformes > Cichlidae > Perissodus > Perissodus microlepis. The sequence goes on from NC_140476.1 coordinate 3,502,684, forward strand.
GACAGGATAAAGACATGCTGTGGAAGAGAGACAGAGATTAATAACAAGTACGATTTAATACAGTAAGGTCTATTAACACATAGTGAGTGAGAAAGGTGACTGAAGAAGAAATACCCAGTGCATTAAGGGAATCCCCCAGCAACACGGTGAGGGTTCATGTTATGAAGCGCAGATGTATTGGAAAATCTTACAAATGTTTTAAATGTGTCCCAGGAGTAAGTTTATTTCGAGTAGTCAAGAAGGTGGTCAAAGTACAGTAACTGGAATAAAAATTTTCTGTGATCAAAACTCATAAAACAGCAGCTCTTCTGTAAAGTTTCTGCCTTTGCCTACTTAGAAAATGATGCCCTGCTCTGCAGGTGTTTGAAAGTGTCATGAAGTGGACAAAATAAGGATTCAAATGCTAATAATTTTCTAGCTTTTAGCGGCTCTGTGGTATGGCGGTTTACACATTTGCTTTTACCTGAAAGGTCCTTGAGGGTTCTCAAGCATACACAGTCAACACTGAGTGTAAATAAGGGAGCAGCTGAAAGAAGCTGTATCTGTTGATGTTTTTGGAGTAAATGTTTTAATATTCTGCTGTTATTTAGATCTTATTTAATCAGTTTTAAATTTTAGGCTAAGTTCAGTCTGGTGTGTGTCTTTGGATTAGAAAGACTAACTTGGCCTGCCAGGTAATGTCTCAGGTAGAAAGGACAGGAAGCCAAATGTGGCTTTATTTCATTTACCCAAACGGAGCTTATAGACTCATCTCACGCAGATCTGCGGTTTGATCGAAACAGTTTCAGCTTGACGGTATCCTTAAAGACCATATTATTGATGTTCTTTTAATGAATATACGAACAGAAGTGCTGCTTTGAGGTACAAATCAAAGTTCTCTACGTGACCGTCTCCTAGCCGGGGGTGTACAGTGTGTTTCACTAATTGATATTAATTGACTTAATTATCATGCATGTGTTTGCTCTCAAGGCACTACACATTGGTGGAGTGTACTTCCAGATGAATGGTTGTCCCTGTCACAATCCCACAGCTGGGGAGGATGCCTTGAGTGTGACTGCTGGACATTAATGACAAATAATGTGTTGTGTTGTGGTGGTTTATTTCCCCTCTGAGGGATTAGTCACTTGCCACTGGTCTCATTTGCTCTGCTATGCCACAACTTTTACCTTCCCTTTTTCAGTTCCAAAGTTGTTGTTTTTTCAATTTTTTTGTCAGATTTTTTAAAGCTAAATTTGTTACCACACATCTTACTGGTAAACTTTTTTTTAAACAACTCTATCCTGGCATTTCCACAATTACTCCGATTGGCCCAGGGCGTTCTCCATTGTTGATCTGGGTGTCACAAGTGATATCTCAGACATGGCTGAGTGGACTTTGAAAGCACTTGGAGGAGTGATGGTTTTTATCATCGCATGTTAGAATTTATAAAAGCCTGTGGCCATAATAGGTCTGAAACACTCTTACGCCACAGGAAAGCTCTTTCTCAGCATTTCTTTTTATACTATGATGCACATTGCTTGCATAAGAGCTGCAGTAATGGAGTAAAGTTCCTTCTTTTTAATGCTTCTCTGCAGCAGGGTTTTATTCTAGGACAGTAATTACTCACTGACCTCTCTGATCCAAGGCTTCCCTGGTAGTCTTTGGATTTAACCAATGATTGCATGTCTGCTTTTCTTGTATGTAAACTCTCGTTTGTTGTGTCAGGTAACAAACAGCTCAGGTATCTTTGGCCTGTTTCATGTCATAATCAGACATACAGGTGCCAAAATAAACTGGGGATCTTGAGTTTCTCCAGATTACTAAAAAAAATATCAGATTGTTTAAAAAAAACACAAACATCCACCAATTTTTATCTGCTTTCAACTACACTTCTTGTTAGGAGATGAAAATAAGTGAACATATGGTACATGAACCAAAACAACAAGCAAACAGAAAAATGCGGCAGCTAGGGAATGACACACACAGAAGGGGCTTTGTCTCACATGTTTGGCAGTTCAGACGTTGTAAGGATGCAAAATATGGAATAAACAATCTAAAAATAAACGTTATGTCAGTGATGTGAAGAGATTGTTTGTGTCTGTGCACACAGTATAGAAGTACAACTTTAAAAGATGTTTAAAAAAAGTAGGTATCACTTAACTTCCTGGGTGGAGACCTTCATGTAAGGCGTTCATTTTCCTGATGTCACGTCTTTGACTGATGTTGCACAGAAATTGGAGCATGACGCATAAGTATCTGAGGTAAGAAGTTATTGGACATGCTCCAATAACTTCCTCCAGTTTCTGGAGAAGCTGAAGGAAACATATTTTTCTAAAACGGGTGACATTCTCCTTTAAGCGACTGAATCACCAGCACTCATTGCTGCATCACTGAGTTCCCATTCATGGGTAACAAAATAGAGCCGAGTAGAGTATGGCACTTGGTTGCAGAATTGTAATTCAGTACACAGTGGACTGGATGTAGAAACTTTTCCCTGTGCAGCTGGCGACTCTGATATCACGCAGCCAAATTAAACTGTTGAAAAATGCACACACACACGTGGAGACGGCGGCAAACACTTAAGCACACTGAACAAGAAAAGCTTTTTCTGCTGTGTGAATGAGAAGCTATGGCTGAATGACTGAGCGTGTCCTCTGTGTCTCGGTGAGGTCGACAGCCCTGGGAAGATTACAGGGGAAGCACATCAAATGAATGAGAAAAGAAGAGATGAGAGGAGAAGAAGCGAACGGATCAGGAGAACCCGCAGTATTACACTTGCTTTAAGAGAATTATCTTGGCGAGGTCGGAAAGTTGACACGGACACACATAAAACATCGCCCGACTTAAATCTGTCAGAGCTCCATCTCTGTGCACATTCATATTTTTATTTTGAGTTAACAGACAGTGCTGTGCTAGTCTTGAATCACTCCTCATTTTTTATATTTCACTTCCAAGATATTGTACTTTAAGTTAAAGGTTTTCTTTGGATATTGGCTGCCTTTTTTGCCCATTTTCAGTCCCAATCCTTTTACCTGAACACTTTCTGTTAACAGAAACAATTGATTTAAAATTTTATCTTCATGCACTTACTACTAGCACCCACAAAAAATATTTATATAGCTGAAACTATGAAAAAAGCTTGTAAGGCAGAAAACAGTGTTTTTTTACACTGGCAGTGTGTCCTTAAAATTTTTAAGGACACTGGACGAAAGAAGAAATGTGAGGGCTAAGCACTATCTACAGCAGATGAACAGTATTTGAATGTCGTGCCCTTAACAAAAATGGAAAAAATCCAGCAAAGACCCACAGGATCTGAGAGATGCATCTGACCCTGTGGTTGAAACATCTGCCGTTCTCTAAAGCCTCATCAGAAATGCTCTCAGTGGAAGGATGTCTGTCATGAAGCAAATTTTAAGGAAGGGAAACAGGGAGAAAAGGTTGCGATATGCCAAATTACACAAGAACGGTGGAGCTCTGTCAGGGTTTGACTGCATTATGGACAGTGGTGTTGGGGATCTTGTAAAAGACACAGTGAAACACTATCAGTCATGTACTGGTCTCCTCAGAGCCTGGACCTCAACATGACTGAAACGGCGTGGGATCATCTTGACAGAGAACTTTGAAGGTTCTTGAAGAACTCTGCAGAACTATTCCTGAAGACGTCTTAAAGGAATTTCTGTAAAAGCTGCCTCAGAGAGTTCAGGCTGTGCTGAAGAATAAAGGTGGTCATACCAGATATTAACTTAACTGTTTTTGCTTTACACTGTTCTTTCATGTATGTTTGCACGTGTGAATAAATCCCATTTTCCTAACAAAACATAAAGAAATCAGTGACTTTTGCGCAGCACATGCATCATTAAATACTATCACATTTGGCTTGCCTCATGGGCAGCTTATATACACACACATTACAATCTGGCTTTCTCGCATGGAAAATGTTGTAAGCTGTGAATACAAAGACTGTGTTGTTGACTGGGTGCAGGACCCCAGTTGAGAGAGTCTGTGACACTAACGGGTGGCCTGCGTGGCTGGCAGGAAAAGCAAGGGTGGGGTTGAGTTGTAAATGGAAGCTGTTTCAAAATAGTCTCCCAGACATGCGTCACTATAGCCGGGCCACAACACATCTCCCCGTTCTTTCCCTCTTACTAGTTTCCATATGTTCAGTTGGCACCATTCTCCATGCTGTAAGGCTGTGCAGATGATTCAGTTTCCTCTCAGTGCCCTAAATATGTGAACAAACATTTTATAATCAGAATAATCATTCAGTTGGTTTGCAACAGTTAAATCCACAATAAGACATTAAGGTTTTATTCTAATAAAGGTTTAATTAGATTTGACTTGGCTATAATCAGCTCCATTCCAACGCCATCTGCTGTACATAAAATAGTCATGTATTAGCAGGTGGAGACAAAATTTTTATTATCCATTAACAAATTTATATCTAAATCCAGTTTTCCAAAGTCTTGATGGCATTGCGTGTCTGAATGGGTTTGTTTGATTTATTTCTTTATGAATCATCTCACCCTAACGTGTATACCCTCCCTTCAACGGCTGTGCATCCCCTCAGGGGGAACCATACCCCAGTTTGAGAACCACTAATTTACACTCTGTTGTGAGTGTGCTGCACCAGTGTTGACTGGAATTTTCCAATTGAGGGTCGGATTGATGTGGTGAATGGATTGTCGCTATCGTGCCGTTTCGTGGAACAGGGTTTGCTTTAGGTTTTCCTTGAAACGTCACACGTCTGTACTCAGATCTTGTTTGGGGAATAGTTTCCATCATGAAAAGATTTTTTTTCCCAACACATTTTCTGTCTACATCTTATCAAGTTGTCTCGTCTGATGGGAAAGCCCACACCGAACTAGGCCCCCTGCTTATTAACATTTATGCTTTCCTATAACTTTAGTAAATCCTTCAATTCCAGCTGAAGCTGGAAGTTAAACATCTACAGAAACGTTGTTGCTGTGCATTTGCAATTTAGTACAATGAAAATAACTTCCCGTCTCATTCAAGTTGATGTATGTGTGGGGGGGATTAAAAATAGAATTTCTGCATGATGTTAAGGTCGTGTTCACAGCCATAGATGCACTCAGATCTTCACACTGTATGACATCAATAATTCCTGCACTCAGTTGCTTAAACATATTCCTCATTTCATGGATTTGTGTAGAATTGTGCAAAAGCAGGCAGTAGGTGTGCTCAGCGAGAAAGTATTGCAGAAAGAAAATAAAGAGACTAATTACTTTTACAGCTTGAATGCATTATGCAAGCCTTATTTACCGCATTCTCCTGCATGGAGCGCTTACTGCTTACGATAAGTCTCTCCTCATACCTTTTCTTTTTATGAAAACTCAGGGGAACGGTTTCCACCCCCACTTTGGATAGCATCTTGTTGACTTCATTTTTTTTTAGGTTAGCTCACCTGTTCTGCACAGAGTATACTCAGCAAGCATCCATCCCGAGGTAGTCGGTCCACTGCTGCCACATATCATTGTGAACACATTTTGATGGGTTGTCAGAGTGATATTATGTTCTGGGAGTTGTGTCCTCTGGAAAAAATGATGACTCTGAAGGAAAATGTGTCCAAATAAAAGCCCTTCAAAGGGGTGTTGGCCCGTGAACATTTTACATGTTGGTATTGTGCACGCTTTAACTCTTTGCAGCTTGGATTATGATTATATATTCTGTCATATTTCAGGCCTGCTTATAGAACAAAATGACTAGATTTGAGCTGGTTTCTGAAGTTAGTGAGGGTGGTCTCTGCTGATGCACCTGCCTTTGGAAAAAGCCAGAAACGGTTCTAATGGTCACCAAACCACGTCTTTGTTGATATATAGTGAGGTGACAGAACTTGGGGGAGGTCTTCAGATGTTTTCTTTATGGGGGAAAGACTTTAAAAAGATTAGTGAGTCAGTAAGTCATTCTTATTGTTACATAAATGTTAAGTTTCTGACCTGTAGACTTAGCAGATTGCCAGACAGAGTCATAATTCCATCAGGTGACTGGTGTGATTTGCACTTGATTTGGGTCAGGACCTTGTTTGTGTGTGTTTACATGTGGCACGAGCACAGGAAGAGCGAGTGCTAAACCCTGCAGGCCACAGAGGATGCTGGCTAACTCAACCCATCTGTGGTGTATGCCAGGTGTACAACATGCTAATCAGAAACTTGTTGACTTCCAGTCAGAACACATTTGAGTTAAATCTCACAGTGAAAGTTTTAAAAGAGCAGCGAGTGTAATGGGGTATTGCTGTGGTATTTAGCTCAAAAGCACTTGATGGGAAGAGCTCCAACATGCAGGAGTCTGTAAGAATCCAAGTCAAACTGGACCTCACAGAAGCTGTTGATTTTTGTGGCAGAGATGCATAAACAGGCTGTTGCAAGACGTTTTGGGCTTCGGCTTCACCGCTGACCAGCACTGTCTCTGTTGTCTCTCATCAGCTTAACTGCATAGTGGACTGATGTGGGTTTTACTCCCCATAAAGCTGTATGTCAAGCAAAGCGGTTTGTTCACCGCACTCACACGCCAGCCAAACTTCAAAGTCATCGCAGTTTTATGGAAACTGTAGGTTTTATAGTGGAAATACTTCATTATTATGTACTGAGGTCAAAACTCTGTAGTACCAAGCACCTAAAGGGAACTATTTTGGGAACAAAAAAACAAAACAAAAGACCCCTACAGGTTAGCCAGTTACTAGGTTTTGCTGTCTGATGTACAGTAGTCAGCCAGGAGCCCATCCGTCAACCTGTATTTCACTCCTTTCATCTCTGAACAGCCCAAGGTGGTGGAACAGTTCTCGGCATGTTTCCCTACTACAGACTGTAGGGCTCATGTATTTACCTCTGTGTCCTGTCCTTCCTTCTGTACCAGTGCCAGAAGCTTCCTTCTTCTGCCTCATCTGCCACAGCCTTAAGCACCTTTCTGAGCCCAAAGCCAGGGATTCCTAGGTACTTTAGGAAATGCGGAGTTAATGGTGTCCTGAAGCCTTTCAGCTGACTTCCATATGATGGATGGTTGCCCTTACTGTCCTTCGGTACATTTGCAAGCTTTGTGTGCGACTCCTTCTTCACTCGGGCAGTCTGCTTTCCCTCCTCACACAGAATAGTCTGTGATCGCTGTCTTAGCAGAGGTGAATCTGAGGATGATGTCTAGCTGGAAAAGTTGTACTTTCCTATGGGAACTTTTCTTAATGATCCAGAGCTCTCCTTTCTCATCCTGCACTGGTTCCTATAGTGTTAGAGCCACGTGGCGGGCCCTGTTTGCGATTCAGAGACCTTTGTAGCTGTTGTGGAGCTGCTTATCTTGCCATCTGTAAGAGCCCTGTGATACTGATGCTTTGAAATGGTAAAAAAGATGCTGCGGCCATAGGTTCTGGTGATCACTGACATGGCTGGCTTCTTCTGAATCTTGCCATTATATTAACCTGACTGATCTGACCGCGACACCTAAAGCACAAAAAAAATAAAAATAAATAATAATAATTTCTTCTAAAACAGTCCATCCTCTGATCTGCTGACTTAGCCTTTGGGGACAGTTCTTTTGGGTTTCCAGTACAGTCAGCACATATCCAGGCCAGGACTTCCTGTTGCGTCTGGAGATTAGTACGAGTGCAGATAAATTTTGAAGAGCAAATAAAAGCTAAATCACTATTAGACAGTAGTTGATGTGAGATTCCATTTCTGCAGATGCAATCCCTTTTTTACTGTCCACATGGATGATTTACCTGCATGCAATCAAAGCAGGCCCCAATATGATTGGCCAACACTGCTACAACAGAATAAACCAGAAAGCTCCAGGTACCAGAAATCTTATCCTTTGCCTGAAAATTCCGCATATTCACCTTCATAAAGATATCTTCAAATTAATTTGGATGTATCACACTATGGCAGATTATAGGACTCTTATTTTTTTATTGTAAATTTGAGTTACTACGTGTTCATACCAACTGCTTATAGTGTAACAGAATTAAGGCTTAAATACTCTGAAATGACTACAGGGCTAAAGTCACTGTGCATAACTAACTACTGATGTCCAGATGAAGAGCTAAGAGCAGATTACATACATTTTGTTAATGCCTTGAGCAGCTAATATGTGTAAAACATATATGGATGCAAACATGCGCAATCACTGTTGCTGTCGGAGACGCCGCAGGTCAAAATGTAAGTAATGTGCTCAGTCAAACAACACTGACCTCTTTTAGTACAACAGCGCGTTGCTTCCATTCTAATGTGTGGCTCTGAATAATTGACATTATAAGCCAAAGGGTTAATCAGACCGATGGTGTGTCTGCACATTGCTACAGTACATTGTGCGTAAGCCGTGCCACGCTGGGTTATGTAAAAGTGGCTCTCAGGTATAATTTCTCTTGATGAGGTGACTATTATTTATGAAGTATTTGTATTTTTGTCCTCTGTTGAAATGTCAAGAGTGTCTCATTTATTTTGTGGTATACCCCTTGGTGAAATGGTTGAGTCAGAGATGGGGAAATGCAGCGGTCAGATCAGTTAGCTGTGCGTTGACAGATCGCCTGTTTTATTTTGATTAAGTGAAATGAGATTAATTTATGGTGTTCATAAAATTGGATTGTTTTACTTCCTTATCAGTTAATGAATTGGTTTATGTAATCCTCAGATGCTGACTTTATTTGCATTAGTAATATTTAAAGAATTTGTTTGAGTTTTGGGCTTAATTACTATTTCTCTACTTTTTGCTGAGAATCAGTCGAAACTGAACCTGCTGTAGCGTCTTGTGGGGTTTAGGCTGAGATGTTTTGGTGCTTTGAATGCTGGCAAGATGCACAAAGCTGTCAGAGGTGTCAAAAAAGGCATTTCTCTCTGAGCAAGCAAGAAAAACAGATGGTTGGGGGAAAAGAAAGGATGTGGGCAGAGACTTGGGCGGGACAAGGAAATAAGATAGGCACTGGAGAGCTTTGGACACACTGGTTCTGTTTTTAGGAAGACATGAAGTTTATTTTTGTAAAAGGAAGATTCGACTCTGTGCTTTGTTGTTCTTTATTTCATTGTGACACTCAACTTGATGTGTCAAATATGAAACCCTGTGTTGCATCAGTTGTTTCTTCATGTCATATTTTGACATTAGCAGGGCAGCTTTGATCACCTCTTTAATTCAAAGGGTGGAAAGGTTTATGCTGCTGCACGTAGCTTAAAATAATTTATTAACCAGGGTGGATTTGCTGACCGCGTATACCCACCTTCACACGGACTCAGCAACTAACATTTAAAGCCATCTGCGATGGTCCGCTGAGCAGCTCCATAGGAGAGACAAGATGCTAATTCCCCAAAGATACCTTTGCAGCAGCATTTGGAGTATTTGAGAGTGAGTCATTTACTCCTCCCTCACGCACTTCCCTCGTATGTGACTTTCATCCTAATCCCTGACTTCAGCTTTAAAAGTGAAGGCTTTTTGGCAGCAAACAGCCTCAAAAAACCATCGGCTGTCACACCATCTGCATAATGATGCTGAAGCGCGCTGAAGTTTGCTGCAGTCATCTATCACCTACATAGCATTATCCACTATGTCACTTTGACCTGCTTCCACCCAGTGGTAACTCTTACAGATACTTCTGAATCGTGGGTAGTAAATGTCACACAGAGGTCAATGAGAGAGGTTATGTAATTAAAAGACGTTTCCCAACTTCCATTGTTCCTCATCAATGATCGAAACTGGAGGCTGCTTCACAGCTCGCTCACTGACACTGTTGGGAAAGGGTTGCACGGGTGGGGTGTTTTCCGTAGTTGGATTATGTAATGCGAGTGCAATGGAATACCATAAACAACCAATCTTAAGCATGAATGGCGTTTATGTGTTGGTGCTGTAAGATAGCGGTGTCGTGGAGTTATTGGTGGTTTCTGGAACTCCAATCAGTCCACGTGGCTAATAAGCATAAGACACACGTGGCATTTATGTCAATCCAGAGTATGCTTGTAAACTGTCGACTTCACGGCAAAGCATCCCCTCAGTTAGCTACTGTGTTGACAACCAAAGCAGTTTTCGTACCAGTCTGCAAACATGTTTATTTCTGCTGTCAAGTCGGGGATTTGAACTCGGGTCTCTGTGGGGATTGATTCGCTTCGAGGAGCTGCAGTTTCTGGCACTTAATCTTTGGCTTCATTTTTCATCCCCAGAGGTTGCAGTTTGGTCTGAAGTGAGAATGCAAATGTTTTTAAAATGACTAGTGAACCCACTGATGAATTAATATTATATTATTACACTTTTCTTGTGCATGGCAGCGACTCTCTCTTCTCTAACTGAAAGGCAGAAACAGATCACTGAGCACCGATTTGAGCGTCTTGCCCTCTGGCAAATGTGATGTTAAAATACAAGTGAACTTTTTCTCAGTGTGGAATCGGGGTTAATTGGACTGTGTTCAAAATTTGGATTAGCGTACAGAGGGCTTCATTAACAGCAGTTGGCACTTGACAAGCCTTTGTTTGTTTCACAAATTAAGCCGTACGATATGTAAAACGCATTTAGGAATCAGCAACCTACCGATGTCGTTCGTGATTCGTTAACATTAAATTGCATACCAGTTCCTGTCTTTGGTTTATCTCGAGTAACATCTGCCTCTGTTTCTGGCTGCTCATGTGGAAAGTACAGCTGTAATCACCAAGCGTGCAGAGTCTATGCAAGGAAGAGAGAAAAAACACTGAATCAGGAGCCATGTTTGTTGGAGACCTTTGCTTCTGCTAGTGGGGAGAAGGGGTCATTTCAAGTTATCACCCTCCATTTCTCTGAGATTTCACTTTCTTAAAGCATTGTTTCATTTCAGACATTCTCACAGTTCAAGAGCCAGCAGCGTTCTCTGTGCTGTCACCATGAGCCTCACATCTTTTTTCCTCCTCTGCTCATGATAGTTAGCGGAGGAGGCAAGGCAGAATCCCCAGAGCAGATAGTAGCAGGAGCTGAATATTCTTAAACTCAAATTGATGCATTTGCTGCTGCTAAATTAGCGGTAGCATACACTCGCCCCCTGAGAGACTAGGCGGCACGATGGCTAGTGTAGCCTCTGCTCCTCCTCTGTTGTGATACTCGGTCATAAGACACAAGAGGGAGGAAACACAAGGTGACTCACAGCTTATGTAACAAATCTTACACTGTGTTATTAAAAAGAAACCAAAGCTGTTATACACACACTTCGTAGATTCTCCAGTTTGATATGCAGTGTTTGTTTTTTCTTACTGCGCATTTTACTGTATTTGTACTGCACGAAACCAAGGATGGAGTGTACATGGTGGGTAATATTAGTCAATGCAAGGCGACGGTGTCCCAGACATTACTCATGTATTGACGTTTTGGGATCACTAAATTCTGCCGAGGCCATTCATTTGTAACAGTCAGCTTTACTTAGGATAAATCAATACGGGGTCGTGAGGACCAGATAGAAGTTAGACGTGTTTTTGTAAATATGGAGAGCACGAGGAGTATTTGATTCAGGGTGTATTGAATAGGCATGACATAGAATGGCGTGGTGTTTGATTTCGTGATAGAGAAGAATGTATTTCACTGACCTTCAGGGACTTGAGCATCAACCCAATATTTCACGAGGTGTGTGAAATGGAGAATTAAATAAGACATATTTTTTGTTGATTGCATGTTTTCTCCTAGATAGAAAGTTCTGCAGTTTGTGGGGTGGAAAAGCTCCTGATCCAAAGCTTAACACATTATCCATCAAATACGGTGAAGGAAATGTTACAGCATGGTCATGCACGGCTTTGCAGCGGAACCGGGACACCACATGTTTATTGATGATGTGACTGCTGATTGGAGCAGCGGGATGAATACTAAAGTGTACACGGATTGAAGATGGGTGTTACAGTTACAGCGAACTCTCTGGACTCAAAACCTTTTTGTTGATAATTTTACTGGTCTAATTTATTCTGTATTTTAACTTGTTTATGTGCTGTTTTAATGGCATTTAATATTATTTAATGTGACCACTGGTCTGTGTCAGGCCCTTTGTAAATAAACATTACTTACGAGGCTGTAGTCTCTGCACAGATTCATCCAAATGCTACAAAACTGAGGAGTTTCTCAAGGGAGAATCTTCAGTGACCAAATCATTCACCTGATCTCAACCCAACAGAGCAGGCTTTTCAGTTACTGAAGACAAAAAGTAAAAGCACAAAGACCCACAAAAACACCCACAAACAAGCAGCAACTGAAGGCGGCAGTAAAGGCCTGGCAGAGCATCTCAGGGGAGGAAACACAGCATTTGATGATTTCCATGGGTTTTAAACCTCAGGCAGTCATTGTCTGCAAAGGATTTTCATCCGAGTATATAAAAGTAGTTTGTCCAATTACTTTTGAGCTTCTGAAAATGAGGGCGTGTATAAAAATGCTGCAGTTCCTAAACAGCTAATGCTATGCTTTTGTTCTAGCTCTTGAATTAAGGAACTCTGTGGTGGTGCACAGAACCTAACTGTGAGGAAACTGAGTGTAATTTGGAGGAAGATGGCTCCTTGAGGAAGCTCAGAGAGATTTAATGCATCCTGGCGACTGTGTTGAATACAGATATGAGTATGACACACACAGACTGAGTTGCACGCATGCCCAGCAGGTACCACGTGGTCCACAATACAGACCCAGCTAGTCTTTTTTAAATGCACAGTTAATAGTTCATGTTTCATTGTGTAACTGGTTTGTTGGGTGTTATTGATTTGACAATAAGTAAACATAGGTAGTGCTGGTGACAGCAAATATATTTTATTCCATCAGGTCAGAGAAATTTGGGGATACCGGAACAAACTAATAGTTGGTGTGTTCCGTCAGTCTCTGAGCAGCTGCTGTCTGGTCCTGCACATGCACATGGTGTTAGTCTGCAAACAGTGTGCAGTGAAAGTTGTTTAGCCTGATGTGCAGATTGTCACTAGTAGCTAACTTAGGCTGCTCTTTCTTCTTCCATCACTTGTGCGATATTTCAAACTGATCTGCTGTCAAAAAATGCAAAAATGACGGCTGTCTTGTTTTGAGGACACAAGTCGGTGACAAACGTTTTGATGCACCTGCGACTGCGTCATTATTTGACTAATGAATGCTCATAATGTGAAGCTCCAGCTACAAAGAAATGCTAGTTTCAATTATTCAAATTTATATACTATGTAATAGGGCTGCACGATTTTGCATAAAATGAGAATCACGATTTTTTTGCTTAGAATTGAGATCACGATTCTCTCACGATTTTCTTTTCCAGTATAAATATTTATTGCACTTATTAACTGCACATCAACTTCGTAACAGTTGAGACTGAACATAAAAACAATAAATAAACATAAAAACAACAAATGTCTCACGTTTTGTCGTTGCCGCAAAATGTTGTACTGCTTGTAATTCCGTCTCCACTGTTGCTCGACACTGCGTGTATAGAGCAGTGCAACAATAGAAAAATAGTTGCGGGACGGCACTGCGTAGCGTTTGTCTAGGGTGTTGATCATTTTCCTAAATCCCTGGTTTTGCACAGTGTTGATGGGAGCCATATCTTTGGTCAGGTGATAAGTGATAGTCTCTGTAATTTCTTTGTGCCTACGGGAGTTCGACGGGTATAGGGAAGCGCTGTATAAGGTTCCCGTTATTGAGGTTTGGGTGGTTGACCGGGACGGATTTTCTCCTGTCACTTTCTCGTCATCCCTGACGTGCTCTCCGTTGTTCTTTCCCTGCCAATTTTAGCAGCCAGCTTCTGTATCACGTGGTATAAGGCTCCGCCCTTGTCATTTGTTGAGCAGGAAGAGTGAGCGCTTGTTTTCATGCAGATTACGTCCCGGATCAAAATGTGGTACAATCGTCGTCGTCTTTTTTTTTTTTTTTTTTAAATCGTCATTTGGAAATAAGATCGCACATAAGTATGAATTGAGATCGCGATTTTCTAACGATTAATCGTGCAGCCCTACTATGTAAAGTATAAATGATATTGCAGTGATTTCATAAAGTGGATTATGGGTTAACAGCCACAGTGTTACTTAATTTAAAGTCTTAACACACACATTTAATGAAACTTGTGTGAGAGCATTATTCCTCATGCACGTTTCCCGGTGTCGGCGTTAAATGTGTTACTGACTCTTAAACTTTGTGGCATTTGCTCTTTTCGCTCTTTGTCACTGTTGAAGGACAGGTTTGCAGGGAAGTGTGAGACGAGTAACTTTAATTCATTTAGAAGCCTGCCATTCACTTTCAGTCCATGCTAACCTTTCTAGTGTCAACTCTGCCTGTTGTTTTCGGGACACCTCTCTGTCTCTAACAGTTACTAATGCGATTGGACAACGGCTCAGCATCTGCTCCCTGTTTACAAGGCTCCTCGGATGTGTTGCGTGTTTCTTGCCACTGTTTGTTCGTTGCTGCTGTGCTGCGTCTCGCTGCTGGTCAGAGTCGAGCGAGCCGCCCGGGGCGGGGTCAGGGATGGTGGCCGGGCAGTTTCTTCACATGCCGTGGTGATCCGTGACTGTGCTGGATGCCGGGAGAGATTCTTGACCTTGATTTGTTTCATTTCTGCTCCGGGATGATTTTCCAGCATCTCTTCAGAAGAAGTCATGTCAGCTCTCTTTAAGAAGTAATACACTCTGTGCGTGACACTACAGTCCATAACACGACGATGACAAATGGGCTGTTCGTTTTAACTGGACACAACATCACCGTAATATCTCAGTATTTTTAATAGTTATTTAGATATATGTGAGACTGATGGAGCAGAAATGTGTCCAGGACCTTTGACATGTCACACATTTTATTAATAATCTTCTTTTTTCTCCTTCAGGTTCAGCGTGTGGTAAATAGCTGCTGTCCCTCAGAGTTCTCTGCAGAACGGTGAGTTCAGTCCTGTGATTTACAGGGATTGTGTGTGTGGATACTAACGTGGCGTGTTTTTAGTGCTTTGTTGTAGAAATGTACCACTACGCTCTCGTCATCTATTGTGGAGACAACCTAGTCAACAAAAAGAAAAAAATATGTTTGAAACATGCGAGACACGTTCGGTATTATATATAAGGTGACATCTGCTGACTACAGGACTCGTTCAAAGCTGGAGTCCCTCCAGTGATGGTGGCCAAATGAGGGGTAACATTACCTGTCAGTGAGAAATGAAGCGGCTTCGTGTTCGGTACGAGACAGAGTTCATAAACAGCGGTGTCATTTATATCGGCGCATGATGCCAGCACACATCACTCCTGGTATTCGGCTTTACAACACAGTGGATATTCGCAGTTTCTTCGTCAGTTTCCATTCGGTGTATCTGCTCCAGTGTTTCTATTTTTAGAATTGCTCAAGTACCAGGGGATCCTGCACTCTTCCCCCATTCCTTTGCTACATCTCCTCCATTTACCCCCATTTCAGCTGAATGTCACAAGCCCTGCTCCTCTGTGTTAGGTTGATTCATTGTAAGCCGTGCAAATATGTGTATATGTTGCAGCTGTGCAGTAAAACAAATTTTAAAAAGTCATCAGCGTCGTTGACTGTTGGGGTCTTTAGGCGAACAAGATGCCACCGACTCATGTCAGTGGTCGATGTTTAGCTGTTGTTGTTTTTTTCTCATCATTCAAAGAACTTGGCTTCGATTTTTAAGTGTTATTTTATATTTTTTTATAATTACTATTATTGATTTATTCATTTTTGTTACAATAAAAACAAGTGAACACACTCATTGGTTTACTTTTGCAATAAAACGCCCCTGCTGGTCATTAGAAAGCATGCAGGCACTTATTTTATATATTTTATATGTTATATACAGCACAGTCTGGATTTTGATTTCACTTAGTACCTGGAGGTTTGGATATCTTGGCCTCTGCTGTCCCAGTTTTGATCAGTATAAGCCTTAAGGTTGAGCATGTCTTTAAAGCAAGATATCTTAAGTTGAATAGATACGTTATCTCTGAGAGCCAGAGACAGCTCTGACCTGCGCTGTGCTATTGACAAGAGGGGACATTTACCGTCCTCCTTGTGCGCCTCCTAAATAGTCTTCATTTTCGTGCTGGGTGCCCGGCGAGGAGGAACTGTCAGGAAGCGAAGAGGGCCATCTTGAAAAGACTGATCGCCGCGGTTCACAACATGAGGCCTGCCCCCGTGGGGCTCAGGTGAAGGCACCCTGCAGAGAACTTCCTAACGACTGTTTCATTTATCCCAGGGTGAAGATGGTGGCGTAAAAAAGTATAGAAAATCATAAAGCATCGTGGCCAGCTATGTCTGGCTTCGTCATCTGCTGCTCCCGCTGAGCAGACACTCCTAAACCGCAAACATCCACCTCACGGCTCGACAAGCATTCGCTTCTGAATCGACCCCAAACGCACGCACACGAATACAGACACACAATCCACATTTGGCGACACAAGCACATATTTGTTTGCTTACATCTTCTAATGAAAAAACAGCCCTTTTCCATACAGAAATGCAAGCCAGACCTGCTCCTAATTTCCATTATTTGTAATGCTAAATATCCAGCCAATGCCTTATTCTCTGTGTGTGTGTGTGTGTGTGTGTGTGTGTGTGTGTGTGTGTGTGTGTGTGCGTGTGTGTGAGTGTGTGTGGCTGTAACATTCCCGTAGTTTCTGTGATTGGAAACACAGCCAGCAGTATTGTGCCTCACCGCCATTATAGTAATGAATATTTAGTGCGGTGTTGGCGAGATAGCTGACACTGACCCAGCTACGATGTGATGTGATGCTGCTGGGTGAAAAAGCATTTGACAGCATTTCTGTATTTTTTTTAGTATTTTTCAGCGAGTTGGCGATGTGCACAGTGACCAAAGCACCAGATTTAAGAAGAAAAGGTAGCTCAGCTGTAGACTTTGTGCTGGTGCTGCCGAGGTTACTCCTTCAGATGATTGAATCTTTATGACCAAAAGAACTAGGCTAGACATATTTCATAGGTGTCATAAGTACACGGTTTTTATACATGTGTAAGCAATGCAGCAGTGCACATTTGGAGGGCTACACGAACAGGAATTGGGAACAGGCCGGTAAGTCACTTTGTATCTAAAAATAGGAAAATTGTTTCTGTTTATTCAGATTTGACTGACTCCAAATTCGAGTATGATTCTTCACCACATCTGCCCGCTGCAGTGTAAGCGATCCAAACTCCAGTTTGTTTTCCCGAAACCAACATCCACCTGCTCGTCTCACGTCACATGGCATCTTTGTGTCAATATCTCTCTGTGCAACTTCCTCTGTCACCTCATATATTTCTGTCCGACGTGTTCCTGATCAGTCTGACGCTGACCAGATGCAGAAGATTAGATGACCACATGTTTTAGTTACAGGAACCCTGTAACAAGCCGAAAGCAGATGTGGTCTCCGTTGCTCAGGAAACAGATCAAACTTTTCCTGAGGAATCGAAGCAAAGTTCGATGTTTCCACAATAAATCTTTTTTAATATGTAAAAAGTCAAATATTTTAAATATTTGGCTAGAAAAATGAGAAAATGTGCAGCTGTTTATTGAAACATTTGCAAACAGGCCTGTTTTTGTTTTTGTTTGGCAAAAACTGTTTGTAAAATTCTAACGAGCTGGAAAGTCAATATTTGATATGAACGCCTTTATTCTTTAGCACAGTCTGAGTCTCTGAGGTAGCTTTCTCTCATTTCTTTAAGCATGTTCAGGAAGAGTCCTGCAGCCTCTGTGAAGGACAGTCAGAGCTCTCCTCTGGATGTTTCTGCCTTTTGTTCTGTTCTCTGGTGACACACTGCTTCAGTAGGGCTGAGGTCTGGGCTCTGGGGAGGCCAGTCCATGACTGATGGTGTCCCACTCTGTGTTTTTCCATCCGGGTGTCCTTTTACTGCATTTGGGATCATTGTCATGCTGAAAAGTGAATCTGCTGCCAAACCCTTTGTAGATTCTGACGGTACTTCTCTGTGTTTATATTTTCATCTGTTTTGATCTCCAGCTCAGGCTGAAATGCTGCCCCAAACCGTGTCAGAGTTTTCACCGTACTTTACAGATGGCTGCATGTGTTCACTGTAATATCTCTCTTCTGAATTCTTCTTTTCATATTCACACACTTCAGCCTTTTCTCCCTGCTTGACAGCCATCCTTCTACTGAGACCTTTTCTGATGAGGTTTCGGTGAACAGCAGATGGATCAGCTGAAGGTACAGGTGCGACTCTCAGGTCCTTACTGGATTTTTTCCTTTTTCTTAAGGACATGACTTTCAAATAGTGTTCATCTGCTGCTTTTATCCTCCACTCATCCAGTTTCATCAACATTTTTTAGGACACACTGCGAACCTGCTGGGAAGTGTCAAATTTTCAGCTAATAGCTCTTTGGGAATCACTTTGCTGCCTTTTAAACGGCTTTATCTTTGGTATTTCGCATGCATTCAGTGAAATAAATCAAAATGAATTTCTCAAGCTCACGTTGGGAAAAAAAAATCTGTTTCTTTGGAAGCAAAACATAAAGAAATGAGGGGAAGCTCACGACGCTTGCACAGTACTGTACTTTGGGCCGATGTCTTTACTCGTAGCAGCTTGTCAAGTGTGTCTACCTAAAAAATCAAATCCAGAGAAACACAAGGAACAAGTTATTCGGTCAAAGTGAAAGCCTGGCTGGAACAGTATTAGTTTTATTGGTAGAGAGGAGACGTGATTGTGTAAAAATTGGCTTCTGCCTCAAAGTTCCTTCCATCATCTGTCCTCTAATCTCAGATTCTCATCCTCATAAATCATTTCCCTCTGATGTTGCTCTTGGAAAGCAGCTGATTAGGATGCTTTGCTGATGATGAGCACAGTGTGCTGTGTGAAAATCAACATCAGCATTGTAAAGTATCATAAAATAAACATCGTCTTATTTCTTAATAGAATTATGTTCCAGTGTTTTGGCTCGTCTCACTTCAGATGCCTCATATGTTATGTGTGATCCAGCAGCCAGAGCGGTTCAGAGCACCGGATCGCTTTGATTAACGCGTCTTTATATGTGAAGAACGCATCTGGAGCGGAGCTGCTTTTTTTCACACTTATTACCGACACCCTGTTAATCTGCTTGTCGTTTTCTTTTTTTCCAGCATGTAACTGGTTATTGAACTTGTCTGCCCGTCCATCCTCGCCTTTGACCAGACCGACGGCGAAGCGTCCGGTATCAAAGCCCGCATTTGTTTTGGAAGCTGGAAAGCAGTGACCAGATGTGAAAACAGTGCAGTCATTCAGGCAAATCTGCAATAAGCAGCTGCTGTCGCTGATAGTGTAGATTCAATCCTGCAGACTCAGTCTGCTTAGTGTTCAGTGACATCTGTTTTAAACCACACAAACTGCCAGACAGAGCGTTAGACCGTGATTGAACTTTTTATCGCTACAATGCCGGGATTGTGTTTACATATCTTCACTTTAACAGCAGCTCTGTATACCTCTTGGATAAATTATTAGGTGGGTATTATTATTTGGTTCTGACATATTGTAAATATAGTCACTGTAGGTATGACTCTACACTTGTGGCATGTAATAAAACCCCTTGGATAATATACAGGTGTATCAGAAAGAATCATCTGATTCCAAAGTGCTTTAATTCTGCAGCCATTCACTGTTTAAACTTTACTTCAGACATTTATGCCATTCATGTCTGAATAGGGCTTTCTGTCATATTAAAGTTCGTCACGTGATGTGAGAACTCTGCTCAAAAGTTTTTTGCCATATTGGAGATATGATACAACCACCAGGAAAATGTGCATTTCCTGACTGGCTGCAGGGGTTCCTGGAGGTTGCTGGCTGTTGCTAATGGGTTGCAAAAAAGTTTCTGCACCAAACGTCTCAGATTGATTTTTTTGGTTATTAACATTTTGCCACATTTGCCTGTAATTAGCTTGTAGTAGTAGTATTTATAACTGCTAAATGAGCAGTAACTAAACTTTAGAAAGTGTCATGTATAAAGGAATTGTAGAAGGTTCACCTTCAGAGGAAAACTTGTGCCTCAGCGCTGCACCAACATGTTTGAAAAAGCATCATTTTTACCTTGAACACAAAGAGAATCTGCTTCCTGTTCATGTTGCACTTTTTACAGTTTCACAACTCCTCAGAGAGTCGCTGGATCATGTTTGTGGACACGTCTATAAACTACAACCGCACCAGTATGCTAGTGACCAAATCCCAGAAGGTCGATTGTGTTCATCTGGATGTTGTTTTCAGAGGGAGAAATGTTTCGTCATTCATCCAAGTGACTAAAGCGATCACAAGGTTTTTGCCAACTGTTTGGGTAGAACACGTTTTTTCCGGTGGTTGCCAGATGGTCGCAGCGCAGCCTGTGTGACTGCTGCCTTATTCATTTGATCCTACATTGTCACCATGATTGTCATGCATTCAAAATGGCAGACGAATCAGTGCCACGAGATACTGTAAGTGCTCACATGTCTGTGGGAAAGCGGTGCTCTGTCAGTCAACTATTTCAAGTCATACTGATCAAGTCCGTTTCATAGATTTTGGCTAACGACTTGTGATTGACCAGTTGTTAGCCGGCTAGTGTGCAGATTCACAGTAAGATCCACTCGTCACTCTTACAATCACATCACAAAACACCAAGACAGCTAAAGGGCTCATATGGAAGCTTCCAAATGGAAACTAATGGGTGTTAGCTGCATCCACCTTTTAGATTTTCTGTAGTAGAATCTCTTCACAACAATAATCCTGCTTGTTCACAAATGACGAACTTGAACTGGTCTTATTCTATAACCCAGTGCATGTGGGTGCAGAAACCAAAGGTGTGTTGCAGTTTTTAGTGAATTTCATTAATGAAATGATGAAAATGGGCCCGAATAACCCCAAAAAAACAAATAAGTAATCAAACAAATTTAATATTTTATCTTAAATTATTGTGCAAATGATGCATCCTCAGTGTCATATAACCATATGGATTGCTTTTTTGTGCCAGCTGTATATTGAGCCTCTTTAGATTACAACGTTCATATGCACATACATCCACAAATTGACTTGCTGAAGACAACACCAGCTTGGCAAGCATCACACATTAGTGTACCTCGGATCAGCCCATTTGATCAGACAGACAATTTACACAATAATTACCGACAGACTCGCAGATAAAACCGTACAGTGTTACTAATGGAAGCGCCCCCACAGGAATAAAAATCCATCACCCATGTCTGCGTTGGTTATCTGTCATTCTAAGCATAATTCTCAGATCATTTCAAATGGAAAAACCCTCCTCGGATGTCTGTGCACAGATCTGCAGAGACACATGTTTGGAAATAGCGCACAGAAATCCAAATGTGATCACAGAACACGAGCAAACACACTCACCACAAGCACAGACTACATAGCTGACAGACTCGGGACTATCGCATTACGTTTGCAGAGATAAAACAAAGGGTGGTGGTCAGCACTTCACCTTCAAACTGACATCTAATTGATGTAAAATATGAAAGCGAAGATTATTTTCATGACCAGCCTCGTGTTTGCCTCCGCTGTGACACTGCGAGATGGATTATAAACAATCCGCGACAAAACATAATCAGAAACACATCACTTAACATACAAACAGCCATCTTTGTGTTTTTGAGAACATCTGCTGCAGTTTTTGGGGGATTTCAGTATCAGCTTGGTAGCTAACGTTAGACTGAAATCTGCAAGTTATGCTACGTCTCCTTTTTTAATCAAACATCTTGATTACTTGTTGTTAAGGAAAACAAAAAGTCAGGTTGACAGTGAACAGTTAAAACAAAAAAAATACACAAATTCACGCCTCCTTGGCAGAGGTTTGCGCTCTTAAAGGTGCTTGTTGTTGTCGCTGCTGTGCTGTGGGTGGCCAACTATTGTTCTTACTTTGTGTTTCATTCCTGAAAAGATGCATTCTTAAATTAATGAGGCTCATTTAGGTGCCACAGTGGCCCCGAGCCGACATGCTAATGCTTGCCCCGCTAATCAGCCGCCACACCGAGTCGAATCGGCATGGTGGCTTATCAGATCAGATTGTTTTGGTCTTAACCAATTTTCACTCAGTCCTGCTGCTGCTGCTGTTATTACTGAATTTCTCCAGCATGTCCGGCAGGACAGAGAGCCTGTTGTGTGGTCCTCCTCACCTTGATCAGATTACACATCAGAATTAGCATAATTACAGCTGTCAGTGATTAATTGGCGAGCTATAATTAGTACTGCAGGTTTAAAGAGACTGTGTTTAAAGAGATGCACGTAATTATGTATATTCTTGTATTTATTTGTGGATGTGTGGATTTACTTAAACCTAAAAATTAACAGCGGATTGTGGATATCATGATTGTCTCATACACAATAAAGGCAGTGAGTCTCTTAATTTAATGTAACTGTCATTAATTAAAAATATCTGTTGTCACAGTGCTGCTGCTTTTTTGTTTGCCTCTGGTAAAACCTGTTTTAATATTAAAAAAGGCTATAAAATCCTTGTGTGCAGGAAAAACCCTGCGCTCGACTCATTATCCCTGAAGTCCCCGGAGGATCAGTATGTGAGTTCAAACACTAATGAACATCAGAAGAAACATCGGTGCAGGAAAAACGCAGGGAAGCCCAGCCTTAAGACATCAAAATGGAAATTATGAACAACTTTCTGTTGTTTGATATGTTTGAGATTGACACGGAGCTCGGGACAGCACACCTTTTCTAAGTCTCTGCTTTATTGTTGGTTTTCTGACGGACGTTTCAACTACCCGACTGGTTTTGAAAGGCGTTTTAACCATAATCAGCATAAGACATACAGATAGCCTGGGATACCTAGCTGCAGGATGACATTCATGCACTTGGTGAATATAAATTCACTTCATAAAGTGTCTTGCAACCAGATTCAGAGATTGCTTAAAATGAATCACAGCGTACCCCCCCTCTGCCTCACTGAGGGTGCAGTCAGTACAAACCAGATGGATTGTATGAAGCTGCTCTAAGGGTAGCAGAGGTAGGGGAGAAGCGGAGCGATAAGAGATGGAGCTGCGGGGTTTCAAATATTAATAGAGACGGAGTGTACACCAGACATTGTGCATGCATGAGCTGTTTTTGTACACTCCAGGTTTTCAACAAGCTACGCACCCCCTACCACCGCATAGTAAACCCATCAGTCTGTAAACAGTGGTAGCCAGGAATCATGGAAGCGTAGATAAATGGACACGAGGTCTGAGATAGATAACGATGATGACATACTTACAGTCAGCCCTGCTATATCACCGACGTCCTGTAGTGACGGCCCAAGAGCTGTATGTCTGCATCTTATAAGCTATCTAAACAATAATATTATCGTTGTAGCCTTTATCATATCAAAAACCTATCAACTGAAGGAGAAAAAGTGTTATTTTTGCCAACATTACAACTGCGATTATGCCTGTATATTAAACTGCAAGTCTTTTAGGATTTAAAATCGCAGATTTGCATCGCTCTGATATAACTGGTATCAGATAACATAATGCAGTTGCTTGTTTGTGAAGTCCTCCCACGGTTCTGCTTAAAATCTACAGAGGGTGAGAAGAATAGGCAGGAAACAGCCAACTTTTCTTTTTTTGTTATTTGCCAGATGAGAGAAATAACACTCACCCACAGCTGAGTAAATTTACTGACCATTTTCTGTGTAACCCATGAAACACATAGCTGCTGGCTTTAACGCTGCGGCTCTTTTCTATAGCTTTTCAAGACACTGTTGAATATTTAAGTCAGAGATAAGAATTGTAGCTCTTGGGATTTTAAAATAGCACTTAAACAAGATGTTTTATGTGGGAATACATAAGTTCTGTTGTTTGCATTTAAATCATATTCGCTAAAAACTTAAAACACTTCTGATATCACATAAATAAACCGCTGACAACTTATCCACAAACCAAGCTTCTCCACCCACAGACTCTTTGACGGGGACAGGTCCCCAATAGCACCACTGTCACATCTGGACCTGAAACAGTAGCCATCATTTAACTGTAACCTACACACAGAGAAGAATCATTAAGCCACAAACTGACTTCTGAAATGTCACACAGCTAAAAATATCTCAGGATTTGCTGACATTTTGCTAATTTTAGACACCGACGAAGTGTAGTGAAGCTAATGATTTTAGCTTTTACAAATCTGCGTAGTCTGAAATCTTGATTTTTGTTTTCAGGTTTAAAAATATTAAAAATATAAGAGAAAATAAATCATTTTATTCAGATTTAGCCAACTAAGATTTATCCTGGCAGAGAAAGCCCCATCCTTACACCACAGCAGATTGCTCTCGGTGGGTGATGTTGACACCATGCCTCAAACCACATGATTCACTGTCCCTTACTGTCGTTCTCTCCCTTTCTCACACAGGCAACAAAGCGTACTTCAGCAATGCTAGTGTTTGAAAATAGATTTCCCATGCAGTGAAGTTATTTGTTGATGTTCTTTCTTTCTTTTTTTAATCAACTAGCTTAAATGCCAGGTCGTGACATTTCAATTTATGAAACATTTACAGTGTCTTTGTTGGAAAAACTTTGAAAAGAGGGAATGTCAAAGTTGTAACACCTTGAAATGGGGCGTATTTTTGTTCTGATAAAACAAATGCAGTCGAGTCAGCTCAAATACTGAATAATCACAAACTGCATGCTTTGATTAAAAACAGGCACGTGTATAAATTACAGGTCAAAAGGTGCTTCAGATACGGTAACTTGCAAAGATTCATTTGGTGCGTGTGTGTGAGCGTGTATTCATATCTTTGTGGGGACACAAATTTGAAGTTTACTATACTTGTGGGGACCAACAGCCCTTATGGGGACCAAAATCCTGGTTCACACAAGTTTGAAGGCATTTTTGAGACTCAAAATATGGTTTTAGTGACAGAGTTACAGTTGGGTTATGGTTAGGTTTAGGGTCACGGTCAGGGTTAGGCATTCATTTTCATGGTTAAGGTTTGGGTAAAGGGCTAGGGAACGCGTTATGTCAATTAGACGTCCCCACAAGATATGAATACCCAACATGTGTGTGTGTGTTTCATTATCTCCATTGAGTGAATAACATTTGTGATCTGTAGTGATGTTGTTTTCTCCCTGCGGCACTCGGCCCTTTCAACATGACTGCGTCACGGCGAGTTGGCTGTCACATTTTTCTGGAATGATCTCCATTATATAAGAACTGAAATAAGAGGAATAGCTATGCCAAACTGACATACTGCTAAACACACGTGGAGTTGCTGTCGCACACACTCACGTTTTCAAATGCTCCAGTCGGTCGCCTTACATTGCAGTCAGCACCATACTGGTGGACAAGTCGGTTACCAGCATGTCAAAAAATTATTATTTTACTTTGTTTTGAGATTAATGTTAATAGAAATATTTAAACTAGTTAGCTTAGCGGTCACAGTTTCTTTTATAATAAAATGGTTGCGCTATAATATTTATTTTACAGAGCGTGGATGTGGAGGTGATGTCACCCAGTGCTTGTGGTGTTCAAACATTTGTGTTTTGGCTGCCACGATGTAGTTGAGTTGTTTTTTTATCCTTTTATCACCTGAGTATGACGCTCGACTCGACTTATTTTGTAATCCTGGCTGTAAAATTAAAAAATCATTGTCATATTTTAGGAGCCATCTGAATTTTTTCTGCAGCTCTAGATGACGTCACCTTATACGGATGAAACCTGGAGCGCTAATTTATCAGTGATAACCTGTTAGCTTGGGTGGCAGACTGCATTCATAACGTTGGCTAATTAGTGCTAAGCAGCACAGAAAGAAAACACAAGAAAACTGAAGCACAAACTTTGTAAAAGTGATTGTTTAAACACTGCACATCGCCGTGACGCCTGTCAGGACGAGTCTGAAGGTTTTCACTTTATTTTTTGTCATTTTGTCAAAAACCTCTATCTGCTCTGACTGAGGAAGCAGCAAAGCAGCGTTGGTTATGCAGGTGAAGCATGTAGATCGCTAACCAGAAGCTCCATGTCCAGTTCATGTGTTTGTGTTACCATTTCTGGAGGGCTCATCAGAAATTAAATGTGCTGTACTGCAAAGGCTGTAACGACATTCTTTCATTTTCTGCTGTTAGCCACTCGCACACTGCACTGACTGGTTTAACTATTCCTGTGAGGACACTGGTTCCTCAGATGCAGGAAGTTTGTTTTGTGTTTGTTCATGTAGTCAGCAACAGAACGTTTGGCCTGCTTTGCTAGTAGATATTTTAGAGTTTGGTGAAGCAGCTTTAGTAATGAAATAACGGTGGACTGTGATCTGATGTCTGCATCTGGATTTAGTTGAGGCAGCTGGTTCCACTGGTGCGTCAATCTGTTACATAGTGATGCAGATACATAACAAAGGAAACCTCAGCAACCAACATGTTTTCTGTGATTAAGAATAACTGAGTTTGGCACCGATGTCGCCTTCGTACCTTTACAAAGGCGACATCAAGGCTGTGCGACGCTGACCGTGAGGGAAAAACCTAAAAAGCGTCTTTGAAGATTTCATCAGAGCTGAATGGCATTTATCACTTTGACTGGAGAACACAGCGCTTCTTTTGACATTGCAACCTTGCTTGTGTAACGCATCAAGCTGTTCAGCCTTTCTGCCATAGCAAGGTTTCTTCAAGCCTGTGAAGTTTGCTGATAAAATTAGCACAGCAAATTAGCAATGATGAGTCACTCATTATCATCCTGGTGTATGTTGGCAGGAGGTGGGTTGTTGTGGGCTGCTACGCCTGTGCAGGTCTTCTATTTACAGGAAAGCAAATGCTCCAAACAAATATAATATATGTGGGAAAAAATCAATTTGTTTTCATGATAAGCAGAAGGTTTGCGGTCATAATTATTTTCACAGCTTTCAACATCTAGATTTGCTGCCTACAGCTGACTAAAGCCCGTTGCGCTGTTCTGGTTTGCCCGTGGTGTTTTGCCGAGAGGGGAGTGTCATTCTGGAGGTGGTGTTCCATGAAAGTTTTGGCAGGATTTCAAACAAGAGCGCTACTCGAAGTAAGCTCCCTGAAACGGAGATAAATGCAGTAGAATAGCTGTTTAGTTACTCAGAGCAGCTCTGCTTATTTTGGGGGCTAATCTTTAATTGAAACTACCTCCTGCAGTCTGTTTGTGACACTCTGCACTTGGAGTGCTGCACATTAGGGAAACAATTCAGGGGTTTTAAGAGAGCTGACACTGTTTTACCTGGAATCCAGCAGGTTTTAAAAGAGAGCTTAAAATATGCCTGGTAATGTTGTTGAACGAGAATGTTATTAATGCGAATCTTTGACAAATTGCATTGCAGAACATTTTACTCCCTCGCTTCCTTTCTCAGCGACGTGTTTGCCCATTCGTCCATTTCCCTCCTTCTTCCTGCTTATATTCAGTAAAAACGTATGACCTCTGTAGCTCATTTTAAAACCTACACTCAGATGTGCTGCTGATGTTGTGGTGTTGTCGAATGCCGGTCCATTTGTGCCCGCTCAGTCAATATATGAAAAATTGATGCGATAGAAAGAAAAATGTCTGCCTCTTGAATGTTGCATGTCGTAAAATCACAGAAATTTGCTGGCATGTTTAAGTGCTCCTCTAAGCAGTCAGATGACATTATGTATCGTTGGCTGATTTGACGTCGCTCCAGTGGTGGGAACAACTTCTCCTCCCTCCCCTAAACAATCTTCTGCTGGTGTGTTTTTTGCCTGCTACACTGGAGTGAGCATCATTGCCCTAGTGCAGGGGTAGGCAATCTCAGTCCACGAGGGCCGGTGTCCCTGCAGGTTTTAGATCTCACCTTGGGTCAACACACCTGAATCACATGATTAGTTCGTTACCAGGCCTCTGGAGAACTTCAGGACATGTTGAGGAGCTAATTTAGCCATTTAAATCAGCTGTGTTGGTTCGAGGACACATCTAAAACCTGCAGGGACACCGGCCCTCGTGGACTGAGATTGCCCACCCCTGCCCTAGTGTCTCCTTGAGTGTAGGGGAGTGGCTGGACAGCGGTTGAAGTCACTCTGAACAGACCTGAGCGGCGGTATCACGGCCCGGGAACACCGGCGTCAGCGCTGGGTGCTATCAGAGGCCCAGGGTGAGCTCTAACAGGACCTAAAATAACCAAAAACAGCCCATGACCTCATTGTCTGTTCATGTCAAAAATGTTGCTGCCAATTGTTTGTGTCTGTTTGCCTCTGCTTGCTCCAGCCGCCGCCAACCTTTTAGATGCCGGTTTGTCCCATTATGTCACTTCCTTTCAGCTCTGTTACATCCTGCTTTCTCTCATTCTGTTATAATAACAAGCATCAACCGTACAGCTTCTTTCTCCAGTGTGTGATGAATGCACGCCTGATCTGGGGGCATTTATGCAATAAACCGCACCTTATTCAGGTTTACTTGTTTTCCTGCCTCTATAGTTGTGTCATCATCGCAGCGTGGCTGTAACCAAGTTCATGTTAGGAAACAGTTATATAAACTCTGCCCAGGGCATTTTACCACACCAGCGCCAGCCTGTTACAGGCCCTACACAGTACACGGAGTGCAACCTCTGCATCAGTTTTCATTCAGAATTTGGGATTAAGAGTGAAAGTAAAAAGCACAAAGACAAAAGAAAGCGTGCGAAACAAGGCTTTCTTTTTTGGCCTCAGTAAAGTTGAATCTCTGCAGCCCACTGAATGTGACCTGGAAGGTCAGGGCTAGCTAAAAACGAACCGCACACGTGTGAGTGCGGGTGTATCGGTTGAAAAGGAACACTGTGTCATTGAAGTCCACTCAAGTTCAATGATGGCAAATCTACCCATAATGCTTTGTAATACACCAGAGAGAGAGTCTCTCTGGGCTGCAAATTATCTCTCACATCTGCTGCTGCTCTGTTCCACGAGTAGCCCGAAATAACACACACACACACACACACACACATGCACGCGCACACACAAACACGCACATGAGCACCAAATTCCAAGAGAGCGGCGATTTGAATTGATTATGCTGTCATAAGTGATGTGATGATGTGCTTAAACAGAGGTGATTGAGGAAGTTGCTTTAATTGATTGTTCTGTCAGTCCGGCGAATATGGCTCGCATGCAAATTCTTATGTAAAATTATTGCAGATTGTGGGCACAGCAAAGACAGACAGATTGTTTCATGAATACTCAGTATCGTCTTCCTGTTCAGAAGCATCTATTGTAGCAACTTGATGCCTTCTTTCAAACGAGTCAGGCTAATACCGCGGTCAGCGCAGGGCAGTGGCTCAAATGTCAACAACGCGGAGGTGAAATATCGAAATATCGTGACATGCCAGACCAGATCTGCAAAGCAGACCAGAGAGGAGACGGAAAACAAAAAGTGAGCCGAGTCCAGCAGACATTTTCCTCTGAAGTTCTAATTTGTTGTTTTCCTGTCGGCAGTGAAGCATCCATGCCTGACAGGAGAATTTGAAGCAAATGGGGCGGATCTCCAGAGCCACACTTCAGACGGGGAAATTTCTCCATTGCAAATTTAATGGAGTTTTCCAGGCGGATATTTGGAGACGGTTTCAGTGGGAGTTGTGGGAGTTTTTTTGCAAACGGGGTTACCAGCAACCTGGTGGATATTAAGAGGAGATAAATTGTTAATCGTGTCTAGTAACCAAAGCGGTCACAAGACGAGATAAGGGATCAGCTGTTACTCAGTAGCTGATAGTAAAAGTTAATTCATGGATCACATTCATAATGTTTTATTCATGAAATAGTAAAGAAGAACTCACCAAGCTGCAGTATC
The DNA here is from genome assembly GCF_051167445.1 of Perissodus microlepis. Lineage (NCBI taxonomy): Eukaryota > Metazoa > Chordata > Actinopteri > Cichliformes > Cichlidae > Perissodus > Perissodus microlepis. Next base: position 3,532,252 of record NC_140476.1, read on the forward strand.
TGGATGCAGCAGTGTTTATTTTTATCTTTCAGCCATACAGAACCAAACACAACAGTAATATTTAAGAGATCTTCTCTAGTTTCCCACAGAGCAAAGATTTTATGAGAAAATGAATATTTTCTTTTACACGTCACATAGCACGATGACTGCAAGATGAAATATAAAGATGTAAATATTGCAGGTAAATCAAAAGAAATAAATTGAACACATTTCTCAAGACTAGAAAACAAAACAGCTGATTAGTGAAACATGAGACTGCTTAAAGTTTATTTATTTATAATTATTCATTACTTATTTTCAGACTAGTAGGTGTTTGTGTCTGTTCTTGATACACTTATTCAAAAAAATTCTGAGTGGTAGATATTATTTTGGGATGTTATTGTTGTTAGAAAAAGATTGTAGCCTATAGATAAGATGCTTTTATAAGGTGGATGAATGCTAAAAACAGGTCATTTTAGCCCATTGCTAGGTGGTTTCTAGGCAACAGGGTAACGTCATAACATCTGATGTGGGTCAGAACCTCTAGCGGCTGAAGATGTATGTATGTGCCAAGTTTGGTTGCTCAACTCCTGACGGTGTAGAAGGAGTTTGCAGTCAAAGAAACAAACACACAGAACACAGATTTCTAATGTTATAGGGGCTGATTTTTGTTTCAATAGAAAAACAATTTTTTTTAGGTCTTCAGCCTGAGTTTATTGTAATAAATGATTTAGGTCATCATTTGAAGTCTTCTTTTGGTACCTGTTCAGTTGCAGCTTTCAGGTTCCATTTCATTCATATTTCAACAAAGAAAATGCACTCGAGGTATAGATGGCAGTGAACTGCTTTTCGCTGGCTTGACCTTTCTCTCTCTGCATCCATAAAACACTACATTTTACATTTGCATTTGCTTCTAGCACCATTTTCTCTCTGCCTCCCTGTCTCCTCTCTCACTATCACAGTCTCTGGTTTACCTTCGGTGACCAAATGAGCAAATGACATTGAAACCATGCTTGGCCAGCATTTTGGCATCCCATTAAGTCATTAGTCCTTCAGCCCACTGTAGAGCTGTCCACCAAAACAGATGAGAAGGACTTTTTGTTTCTTTTTGAAGCTTCAGAAGCGTAGCATCCTTAATAAAATGCCAAAATGACTATAAATGCTTATCCCTGTTGCCTGTATCAACAAGGTTAAAAAGAAAAAAAATCAATTACAAAGATATGTGGATTATAAAACTCCTGTTTACCAGCAGTTTTCTATTTTGTGTGTGTGTGTTTAAAGAGTACCCATTAGCGATGCAGCACTGACTGGAGTCTTTTGGTCCTTCCATCAGAGGGATGTTGGCTGGCAAACTAAAATAGTAACCCTTATGTAACCGTGGCCTTTACCCGGTGAAAGGAGATGTCAGAGGCAGTTCTGCAGCATAATGGCTTTATAACTTTCTCAGAGTGCAACTACTAAGCAAAAACAAAAAAGGCATTATAATGAGAGAAAAATAGCTGTTTTTGTACTTACAGATATGTGCATGTCTGTCCTGCAGAAGTGCAGAAACTGTGCTACATTTTATTCAAAGAACAGATTTTAATTTGAAATATTTTGGATTGTTTGATGAAACAATGGCACTGTGTAGACACAGTATGTTCCGGCAGTTCTTTGTTTGACTGCCTTTAACCTCTGAAAGAAACTGCAGATTGCTTTTAAAAAAAGAAATCTCAATTTTTGGAATTACCATGGCTACTGGCAACCACACAGCCTCCGCTGGGGCCTCAGCATTCGCCCATTGAGGACCTTACAGCACTAGAAGTGTGCACCGACACCCTGTTTGAACTGTCATTCATCAGGCTGACAGTGGAAGACTTTCATAAAGAGAAAAAAACAACGAGTGGAAACCAAGGAAGTCGGGGTTGGGGGCTGAGGGCACGCCTGGCAGAGTGATAGAGGGACATCTGCTGTGCCTCTCTTGCCCTCTGTGGTTTCTGGCCTGTCATATTGACCAACAGCAACGCTACAGGGGACTTCTTTACATTCACAGTAGTGCTGTTGCTTTCTGCTCTTCTGTGACTAATTGTTGATTTTTTCTTACACAGAAAGGTAAAGTTAATGAATTCCTCTATTTTGTAATTTTGTTTCTTTGTTCTGCTTCAGAGATGCATGCAGTAGTTGGAGACTTAACAGAACCGACCGAGAAGCATGTCAGAAATTGCAATTCAGGGAGGAAAACTACTTCTTTTTTCTTCGAGTTGACCACCCAGCTCAAACTGTCTTGTTAGATTTGCTTCACTCGATTTATTCCTCTGACTATAAAACGCTCGTGTGCTGTTCCTTACCCCTTCTAGGAAAAGCTGCTACCAGTCAGAGCATCTATGCAGAAAAATAAACCCTTATGCAATCTCCATCCCTGTGTACCAATATTTCCCTAAGGTAACTTGACAAAGATTAATCTGTGATTGTGAAATCCGAGTGTCCATTCAATAAAGTTTACAGATAAACACGCATCCCGTTGCAGGATGAAGCCTCTGAAGGAAGCTTTTAACTTGTTTCCTGTGGAAACTCAGTGTTATTGTTGCATCTTAAGTGTGTGCCGTCCTCCAGGAAAAAGGTCTCACTGATCAAGTCTGCCCACTGACAGTTCTCATTTCACCAGGTGAAAACCCTAACCTACCCTAACCCCTTTTATAATGCCATTCTGTGCAATGTAAGACTCACTCACACACACACACACACGCAGATGTGAACACAACATGCCGTGGCCTACTTTTTGAGCACCTCTGTTGTAATCCTATCTGCGACCAGTGAATAGAAGCGGTGTGGGAAAGCCTTAACTACCATTGTACAGCAGGAGGGCTGAAAGAAAAGGAGGTTGGAGAGGCTCTGCGGGATGGATTTAGTCGCCATCTTGGAAGTGGTTAATTAGCTTGTACTCCGCATTCCTATCCAGTGAGATTAAGCTCTGTCAGCATATCATGCAAGTGTAGGCAAACATACACAAACAAGCATTTACGCATTCCCCGATAATTACAGTCAGACCGATTCTCAAGCATTTTGTCCTGAAGTGGGCTCGCACGGACGTGAAGGTCTGCCTCTCACTTCTTCAGTTCCAGAGATGGTAATGAGGGATCAGGTGGCAGCGCTGGATACTTGCTCTGAGCGGTGGCAATGCAGATGTTACCTGGTGGCTCTGCACTTCCCTCTGTGTGTGTGTGTGTTTGAGATTGTGAACCAGCTGTGATGGCCAGCTGCCCACTTCGCCAAGGCCTTGGCAACTCCCCAGATGTCTGACCCAGATAGACACTCCAAGAGAGGAGAAGAACACACACACAGGCGCTCTCTATGATACACGAACACACACTCATTTGTACACCTGCGTAGGAGCCCATCGCACAGAGATGCGTGCGCAGTCCCACCAGAGCAGGCGATGAAGGATAGTTGGAGTTTTTATGGCTTATTTTTGGGGCTGTTCTCAAACTTTCCTGATGCAGCAATGTTTCCCCGTGTCTTAAAAAGTTCCTCTGCGAGGCAGTAGCTTGTAGTTTAGCGAGTTCAAATCTTGCAACAGTTTGCACGTCGGATAAAAATAATAGAGTAACTGTCAGCAAATATTTTTCTTCATTTCCCACGATGGTATCCAGTGCATACGCAAAAGGAGAGCAAAGATCCTGCAAAAAGCAGCATCTTTAGGAAGAAAAAGAACTGTATGCACAGATCCTGGAAATGTTAAGCTCAGAGTATTAAGCTGAGTCAATACAGAATGTCACAGAGTCATTTATCAGTATTAATAAGTCAGATCTTTGACTGATTGTGTGTCAGTTTGTTTGAGCCCTAAAATAACAACTTTCCCACATGACTGCTCTCTTTTGCTTGTACAAGTAGTGATTGTTGTTCGTGTTCTATAGTTCACCCTCTGACGCTTGGAGGCTGGAGGTCATTTTCTTTCTGTAACCGTATTGGAACCCTGAAGCTAAACTAGCTTTAATCGCCTACATTTATCAAAACTTTAAAGCTTCGTTTGACAGCATTGTGTTTTTAACAAAACAGTTTCCCAAGTACTGCTCTTCAGAAAAATGAAGGCAACACTTCAACAACTTTTACTTTGATTTTTTTTGGGTGATTTTGTGTTCAGCCTTCATAAGCTTGGCGATTCTGGATTCCTCTGCTGAGAACAACATGATGTAAAACTAGTCTTGAACTGTAATATTTCATTTTTCAAGATGTGTTGTATGATTTAAGCGCTGCTTTTAGCATTTTGTTTCATTCCCTTGCTGCTAACAGTCGGTGCTGGTCTGTTTCCTTGAGCTGCTCTTTGGTGTCTTTCATCCTGTGATTAGAGAAACTTTGACTCCATCAACTAAGTTACTTATCGCCATAAGATTCTGTGTATATATATTATTTTATACACAGTATTTTTTATTTTCCCGCACTACCACATATGTAATCTAATTCTTTATTTAAAAAAATATTGTCTTTATGGAGCCGAAGCTGGCACTGTTGTTCAGTGCTGCTCGTTGATGTAACAAACCTTTAGTAAGACTTTAGTTTGAAGAGATTTTTTTATTCACTTTTTTGTGTGAATACTTGAAATGTTGTTACAAGTTTCCATTGTTCCAGCCATGAAAACAAATCAAAGCTACTTTAACCACGAGGGGTGTAAGATCAGAAAATCACAAAGTACTAAATACTGCGGATAACAAAAGAGCCGTCAAGGCTTTTCATCTGTGTGCTGACTAAAAATTCCTTGAAAACTGTGGGTGACCGTGCCTGCCCACCTTGGCTTTTCTTTGTGTAATTGTAGGTGTTTTTCTGCAGGGATGTGTGTGTGCATGTGTGAGTGTGAGTGCAGTCATTATCCTCAATGTCACACTGCATTGCGGTGCAGTAAAAACACTTTGAGTGAGTGAGTACGCGAGTGTGTGTTATATAGTCGGCCCGAGAGCTTCAGTGCTGGCTGATGTGACGGTCTTACTGGAATTCAGATTAGGTTGACAATTACACATCCTTTTTTCTGTGACCTCCAGTATTTTTCCCTATAAGACAGGAAAGGGAAGTTTATGTTGTCGACATGGCACGCAGCAGGGTAGAGAGATAAATAGGCTGAGAGAGCGAACTTGCTCATCATAGGAGAAAATGCTGATGGAGGAGGAGAAGGAGGACGATTCGAGTGAGGAAAAAAGGTTCACCGAAGAAAGAAAGGAGACGAGATGTTCTATTGGAGATTGTGAGAAACAAACTTGTGTGTTTATGTGTGTGAGGGGGCAGAAAGTGTGCGTGGATAGTCTCCGGTGCACTGCTTATCATCACATCAATTTACAGCTAAAGCATCCTTGAGCATCCGTTACAGGATCCACTGCTCATCGTCAGTAGTTTGAGCTACGCTGCCCAATAATTTGCGTTGACATCTCGTGACTAAAGTAGGCGTGAAGTTCACGCAGGGGTATCGCAGCTGTGGCTTCCACGACGCTGTGATCTGACCTATCTACAATATTCCCAAAACACAGTCATAAGCAGCTTACCTGCATCTGGAGCTCAAACACATAACTTGCTATTTGTGTGTGTGTTTCTGTTGCACTGTGCAAATCTTTGAGGACTTCCCTGAGATTGTTGTCATATTGTTGCCTGCAGCAGCTCAGCTGAGCCAGAGCTGACACGAGAAACGACGTGACAACTGTGGAACCAAATCAAAATAGCTCGGCTTTATTGGTATTCGGTTGGGCACCTTGTTTAAGCCAAATCAGACTGGAGGAGCGTGGGCGTCGGAGGAGACGTGATGCATTTTGTCACAGGTTCTGATGTGTGTGTAATGACATCTGCCTCGGTGTATATTTGTTTTGAAATATATATATATATATATATATATATATATATATATATATATATATATATATATATATATATATATATATATATATATATATATAGTTTGCACCCTAGAAAATGGAGCACGGCACCTAATAAACAGTCATCTCAGCCTGCCCTTTGAAAGCCGCCTTCGTGGCTTGCAGTCTGCTGCCCTTCTCCCACTCTGGTTGCTTTTGCCCTTCAGGTATATATCTTGCCAGAAGGGCAAACACAGAGCTGCCCATTGTTCTCCCCGTTCTAACGTCGACCGCACACACAAACACACGCGTGCAACTGCTGGTCGAGCTCCAGACGAAAAGCCCAAAGCCACAAGCAGTGGAGCGGATGTGTCCCAGGCAAAGAGATTGGATGCCTGGGTAAGCAGTGGACCACACCCGGTAGTGGGAGCTGATGGTAGGCTTGGGAACTAGAGGAAACTCCCATAGGAAGAATAAAGTCATTCCTATTTACGGGCCTTCTTATTTAGAGAAGAACCAGACTACCGTTTCACGAGCTGAGCAGTAAAATATAGGAGCTGATAAAATGATTTTTTTTAATCCAGTGAGTAATTAGAGTTTTGGAAGCTGCTTGAAGTCAGAAGATTATTTTAGCTATCTGGTTTGTTTATAGAGAATTCACGAGCTGTTGTGTGGTACTTGGTAGATGTGTGTGTTCCTTTATGTGTATTCCCTCACATTAGGGTCTAATTTTAGCGAAGGCAGCCACCTTCTCATTTGGCTTCTCCTTCTCGCTCATCTCTGCTCACATCTTGCCAGTATTTTTGTCTCTCACTAACAGCACGGTGTTTTCACTCGAGCTTGGTGATATCTAGCTGATGCTGGTGAGGTTTGCAGCGGCGTGTCATGTTTTTACCTGAATTTGAATTTTTCCCATACAATACATGCAGTTTTTTTGTCACTGTGACTCGCGCTGTTGGCGAAGGTGAAGAGGCCGTTTGGCTCCTCTGATGCACATGGAGCTACCAGCTGCTTTGTCATCTGCTTCAGTGGAGGCTCATCAGAAGGGCACAACAAACATGAAAGTTCAGGGAGTCCCCTGCAGACTTGACATCCATTTTCTTGGATCTGACAAGCCCTTCATCAAGTCGCTGTAAACATATAGGCAGTTTTGTACAGTAACATGTCCGATATTGTAAATGCGCTGGATTTCGTGAAGCCTCGGGATAGACACCCCATCGATGGTGGGATGTGATCCTCAAATGAATAAAATGGATGTTTATGGGAAACGTTTGTACAGTGTTGTGTTAAATCGCACAATTTAATACTGTTTAATTTATTTGGATTTGACTCTGTTGCTTGGACGTAGCTTCTGTTTCTCAAAAGTCAAGCCAGCATGGAAGTGCCTTAAACCTGCATTTGATCTTAAGAGCACCAGATGTCGATCGCTGCGGTTGCAAAAAGGCCTCTGGTCCCCTCTGGTCTCTGACACGAACACTGTGAACATCTGCCTGATGAGTTTATGGGCTCGGTCACTCGTTTTGAGTCACATTGAATTAAAAAACGTGAACTTTATTTGTAAAAAACATTGGTTATCAAAGCGTAAGCCAATGAGCAAGCTTTCATCTGTTTTCTTTTTTACTTCAAGATAGTGACGTAAAAAACGCTCAAAGTTTCAGAAACCAGTGACGGACACACAGGCTTTGGTCCAACCATAAATAATCTAATTTATGTGTTGAGGTTCTTATTTCCTTAAGAGGAACATAAGGAAATATGTGCAGTCTAACAGTGGCGGCACAGATGGGAATTTAAGTGTTTATGTTTAAATCAATATTTTAGCAGTGTTTATTCTTTATTAGCTGTGGATTATTATGGGCTGTCTTTCTGCTGTTGTTGTTATTTTTGTTTGTTTTTTATTGTTTGTTTTGCTGAGAACTGCGTTCAGGTTTAACAAGCAAAGAGCTGCCACCATGACTGGGACTCCTAAATTAATTAACCACCCCTGGCCAGCATTCATCTTCTGGTTATTAAAATGTAGAGCGCAGGAGCATTCCCCGTATTCACACGGTGGAAGAAGTGGTGGAAACAAAAGCCAACATCCTGCTATTGTTTTGGAAGGACAAAAAGCTGAATTCGGGGTGCACGGGCGGGTTCGTGCAGATTAAGTACCTGTTCAGCATGAGATGTGGTGTTAATGACTCTGCAGGACTCCGGTGCATTTTTGCAGTTATAAACTGTGGTAGAGATTACAGTAAGAACAGTAAAATGACAACAAAACACATGATGTGTTATATATTTCAAGTATACTTTATTTTTTACCTAAATTGTATTTATATAGTGTCAAATTGCAAGGTAAAGACCCTACAGCAATGCAGAGAAAACCCCAACAACCCTCTAGTGAGTACTTGGTGACAGTGGGAAGGAAAAACTCCCTTTTAACAGGAAGAAACCTCCAGCAGAACCAGACTCAGGGAGGGGCAGCCATCAGTCATGACCGGTTGGGGGTGAGGGGAGGAAGACATGCTGTGGAAACAAGTCACAGTAAAAACTGTTATGATTACAGCAGCTGTACTGTAAGCTTTATTATGCTGCCAGTACTGTAGTTTTCAATTCAATTCAATTCAATTCAATTTTATTTATATAGCGCCAAATCACAACAAAAGTCGCCTCAAGGCGCTTCATAGATACAGAGAAAAACCCAACAATCATATGACCCCCTATGAGCAAGCACTTTGGCGACAGTGGGAAGGAAAAACTCCCTTTTAACAGGAAGAAACCTCCGGCAGAACCAGGCTCAGGGAGGGGCGGCCATCTGCTGCGACCAGCATACATAGAGCCTGGTCACAGTGTAGGAGTATCGAGTGTAAACTCAGTTATATGATCCATCACAGCCTTCTCATGCTAGCAGCTGTTTGATGGACTGCTCAGTCTCTGTGGTGGCCAAAATACATCACATTGTAATATTAATATGAATTCTAGTCCTTGAAATTGATCTTTTTTTCATGTAAAAAAGCTGATAAACAATAACAAGCCATGCTTGAAGACCCACGCTGCCAAATATACACGTATAGCACTTTATCTTCTTGCATTGTGAATTCTGGCTGAGTGTTTACAGGCCTGACATGTGCTCTCCTGAGGCGTCTTCTGTTGAGCATCACAGAATCCTCCCCCTAGAACAGCGCTCACAACATCGATCTGAATACAGAGTAAAGGAACTCAGAGCTGTGCAACATTTTTGGAGTCACGCTGATTAAAAAAATAAATAAAATAAACTAAAAAAACAAGTTTTGCAGAGTTTTCACCAAAAAATGTTAAAAATGTTCCCACATAAGTTCACTGCATTTAGCATGTGGGCAGGCTGCTGGCTTCGTGTCTGTGCGACTTTTTTAAAGTGCTGGCAGTCGCCCTGCGCATGTGTCATTTGTGTTGTCTTAGTCATCACCTTCTGCTCCAGCTTGTGCTTTTTAAACTCAAGTTCTTCTTCTTCTTCTTCCACGCACCAACACCTGGGACAGGTGCTGTGTAAGAGAGGCGGCCTCATTGATTAAGAGATTTGAGTTTCCTTTATGTGCAAGCAGAAACCGTGAGGTGATTTTACACCCAGCATGCTCATCAAAGCAAAGATAAAAGAAAGAAAATCAATTATTCCCTCTGTACATGTTCCCTGTGTACATACAGCATCATAATAACATTCATGTCACAGTGCTGCCCTCTGCTGGGCAAATAAGAAAAGCAAAAACATTTCCAGGCTGTCATCGTGGAGAAAACTGCACATGGTGATCCAGCTTTTATCTCCCATGAATTTTTTACGGGCAGGCGCGCAATCAATCTCAATACGACACACACATTCAATTAAATGCATTAATTAAAATGTGTGTGTGTGTGTGTGTGTGTGGCCAGCGGTTACTGAGCCATTGACCTCATTTTTGGCTGAAGACCGAGATTCGAGGTTTACAGTCACGCACTCCTCATATCACACGCGGTCGACTGATTTTCTGTTTCTTTTTCATAAACCGTTTTTTCCCCCACGCTGAACCTCTCAGACTTAATTATTGTCCAGTCCAGAGTCTGAATGCTTTTTTACTTCTTTGCCATTTTTCTGATCGCCCCCGTCAAGCCTATTGAACCGCCCGTGTTATTCTCCATGCACCTTCTGCCCCCGACTCTATTGATCAAAGGGCTCCAGTAAGAGGACGTCCTCTGAAACCCCCCACCCCCACCTCGTCAGTCTACTACAAATCTCTCACACACCATCTCTCCTTCTCTGTCTCCTTCTTGCCAAACTGTTCACAAGATGAGGTTTAGGGAGTGTTACTTTTAGGAGCGTGACTTCCTCACAAGGCAATGAAGCTGCGCTCCTTCTGCCTGGACATTTTTCATCTGACTTCACATTCAGGTATTCAAGTGCCGCAGAACACGCTTTAATCTCTGCGTTAGGTTTTCACTTGGTTCTCCACACTGACGTAAGATGACTGCTTCAGCGCAAAAAGATAAAAAAAACATTGGCAAACTTTAGGTTTTCAAACAGAGATTGAAGAAAAAAAACAAGCACAGCTTTTCTAGAAAACTCATCAGCATCTGAGGGCCGCACTCGGAGGTTTGTGTTTTCTGTTTTTCTCCGGATGTTGATCAGTCAGGTAGCTCATTGGTTTCCTTTTGCTTTGAACTAGCTTGTTAGCTCGATGGCTTTTGGTTTGGTTCCAGGTTTTAATGAGGCATGCTGATGAATGCCAATGAGCGTACAGTGTAAATGTAGTGTGTTGACATACCATTTGACCGCTTTTTGAGATGTCCATCTTAGTGGGTGTTCAGTTATATTACACTGCACAGTGTAGATCTTTTTCAGCATCATTGTTGTGACTAATTATGGAATAATTAAATTAATAATAGCACAAGTTGGCTAGTTAGTAAAGCAGCTAGACTCATACTGAACTCTACATCCCTGGAACTGCCTCTTACGTTTAGATGAACAGCTTCAGAATGACATGGGGAAAACACAAAACTTAAAAAAAGGTTCCCATTGAGTTTATTTTTAGAGCTTTGTGCTTTGTAGTGTTCTGTGAGTGCACGCATGAACCAACAGATGGGTTCACCACAGTAGCCTGGATTTTGTCCCTGTAAAACTGTTTAAGAGGTTGTTTTTGTCAATGATCGTGTTTCTCTGTCAAACCACGGCGAAGGCCACCAGGAGTTCGGCTGTTATTTGAGTTTGGAATGCCTTTAAATTCAACCGCAAAGTACTGGCTGCCTAACCACAGCCTCTTTCCCCTTGTCCATTCAGTATGTGCTGCGAATGCCAAGAAATAGAGAGAGAGAGCGGCGGTTGCAGTCTCTGCTGTGGAACAACATGTGCCTCTGCGGAGCGTGCACGCAGTCTCTTCTGGCCTGTCTGCAGCTCTTTGCACAGTCGCTGTAAACAGAAAACACTGAAGGAAGCGGACTGACTGGTCTCCCGTTCAAAAAAACGAAGCAAACAGAAAACAGTCACGCAGCCGGGCCTGTCGTGGTGAAACTTGGCCAGCTGGAGTTATGCTTGGCTTGTACACAGAAGCATGAATGAAATTGCGTCTGGAGTATATTTACGTTCACCGTCTTTCTTGTGCAGGCCTCTTTGCCCCACATTTCTGCTTTGTTGTTTGTTAGCATGTCATTACCTGCCTTCCATCCATCCACTCGTGTATCCATCCAGCCATTCATCCACTCATTGTTCCATTCATTCACCCATCCATCCATCCATCTACTCATTCATTCATTCATCCATCTATCCATCCATCCACTCATTCATCCATCTATCATCCATCTATCCATCCATCCATCCATCTGCTCATTTATCCATCCATCTATGCATCCACTCATCCATCCATCCGCTCATTGTTCCATTCATTCACCCATCCATCCATCTACTCATCCATCCATCCATCTACTCATTCATTCATCCATCTACTCATTCATTCATCCATCTATCCATCCATCCACTCATCCATCATCCATCCATCCACTCAGTCATCCATCTATCATCCATCCATTCATTCATCCATCCATCCATCCAGCCATCCAGCCACTCATTTATCATCCATCCATCCATCCATCCATCCATCCATCAATGCACTCATCCATTCATCCATCCACTCATTCGTCCATCATCCATCCATCCGCTCATTCATCCATCCATCTATGCATCCACTCATTGATTTATCCCCTCATCCATCCTTCCATCCACTCATCCATCCATCCATCCACTCATCCATCCATCCATCTATGCATCCATCCATCCATCCGCTCATTCATCCATCCATCTTTGCATCCACTCATCGATTTATCCCCTCATCCATCCATCCATCCATCCGCTCATTGTTCCATTCATTCATCCATCCATCCATCTACTCATCCATCCATCCATTCATCCATCCATCTATGCATCCATAGATGAGCAGGAAGGCGAGCTGCCTTCCTGCTATGACACAGCAAACCACTGCTGCCCAAAAATGATAAATCAGTTTTAAGCTTTTATATTGAGCCGTGACACAAGAGTCTCACCTGCTGTAATCAGCCTCCCATGTTAAAAGAGCTTATTTTGGGATTACATTTTCATTTTATGTTTCATATGGGTGGGTTTCTCTTGTCTCCTCACCTTTTCTCTCTCCCTCTGGCCTCCTTTGCTTTATGTACTCACTCACTGGGTTTTCTCTGTATCGATTGTTTTTTCCATTCACCCTCCTTCACCTGTTATGTGTATATTTCTCTCCATTTTTTGTTTAGTCATTTTTAGTTTGGCGGACATCATAGAGCATTAATATACCAAAGCTAAAGCTTAATTGCCATGTCTTTTTTTAATCCTTGTCTGTGATGACCCAGCACTCATACAGCAGTGTAGGTCATGTAGCAGTGTTTCAGATGGAGCCTTTCAGTTGGCCTTTACTAGTAGCTGATATTAGCCATTCACAGATATATCAGATCTATTGGATAGAGTGATGTCAGAGATTTGCTGGGTTTTTTTTGTTTGTTTGTTTTTTTGAACAGAACAAAAAAACCTGAATTGTCTACAACGCTCTCAGAGCCTCACACATCCAGTACCATTTGTTTGGACTCTAATATCACATTGTACCTCCCATCATTACACATTACATATCGCATTATATCATTACATATATGACATTACATTTTTTCTTATAATTTTTGCTTTACCGTTATATACTTTATATTAAACTGGACTCTTCATTAAGTGCACCGTCCTTGTACTGGCTCAGGCCCCCTTTTGCAGTCAGAACTGGATTCATTCTCTGTGGCATAGATTCAAAAAGGTCCTGGTCACATTCCTCAGATTTCTTTCCACATTGTCATGACAGTATCACACAGCTGCTGCAGATTTGTTGGCTGCACATCCACGATGTGGCTCTCTCATGCCACCACATATCAAAGGTGCTCTATTTGCCCAAGATCTGGTGACTGTGGAGGCCATTTGAATACAGTGAACTTGAGATGATTTGAGCTTTGTGACACGTGACATCCGGCTGGAAGCCTCCATCGGGGGGGGGGGGTCTTATTATAAAGGAATGAACATGGTCAGCAACAACACTCAGGTAGGCTGTGGCATGTAGATGATGTTTAGTTGATAACAAGAGGACCAGCAGCAGCAGCCTGAACTGTTGAAACAAGGCAGGATGGATCTGTGCTTTCTTGTTGTAGCAGAGATCGAGACTCATCAGGCTGAGCAGGTTTTTTTGTCATCTTTTGATAAGTTTCCTGTTCTTAGCTGGCAGGCGTGGCTTCCAGTGTGGTCTGCTGTAGGCCATCAGCCTCAAGGTTAAGATATGCTGTTCTGCATACTTGTTGTAATGAGTGGTTATTTTAGCTACAGTTGACTTCTTATCTGCTTGAAACACTCTGAAACATCTCCTCATCAGGACGTGTTGACCGTGTCTATGTACTGAAAAGTTGCTGGTGTGTAATTGGCTGATTAGATATTTGCATTAATAAGCACTTGTACACATGCATACCAAAGAAAATAAAAGCTGTTAATAGAAAATATTAACATATTGAATCAGAATCAGAATCAGAATACTTTATTAATCCCTGGGGGAAATTATTTGGGGTGATTTGGGGTGGAAGGGGTGAAAATGGGGTGATTGTTTATTAACGTTCCAGTTAATAAACAATCACACGAGGTAGTTATTAATTATTCAAAAAAACTGACAACAGCATCAAGAACACACATGCCGTTCCACATTTATCTGTAGGCATTAGCAGCCAATTTAATGGCTGACAGATTTAGCAGGTTGTCTGGAGCATTGACGTGATCAGGCTTTATTGTGCTTGGCTTATTTATCCCTTTATAATAGTGAATGAATAATGGTAACAGGATCTGCCTTATCTGATTACCCACTCAGACGTTTTCATGCAGTCAGTCTTTACATTTTTACATTGGCATGTGAGATCAGCGGGTTTAAGCTTTGTAGATTATTTAGTTTCACCAGTATGATTTTTCTCCTCCAGCCGTTTAAGAAACATATTAAAAAACCACGCAGCTGACCACTTACCGTTCCTGCAGTCTAAGATAAGTGATCTGTGTACCAATTACAGGGATCACATTTCCTTATAAGGGCGTAGTTTTTGCCAAATAAAATATCAGGAAGCCTTGAAACAGTCCAGCGACTGACAAAATTGTGTTTTTTAGCTAAATGAATGGGATCAGGCACCTAAGCCCATATTCCATCCAAAGAGTGGCTCTAGGTAACCATCCAGGAATTCTTTGGAACAATGTGGGGAAAGATGAGCTGATGTGGAAACGGCTAATTTGAAAGAATGAGTCCAGCATGTGCATATTTCCTTGTTGTCTGCCACTAACTTGGTTGCACTGCGTCTCTAAAAGAGCTTTGGCAGACACTTCTTGGTCAGCGCTGTCGTTTAGTAAAGTATTCTCTGTCTCTTCTGCAGATTTTTCCGGTCACAGACTGCACGGCAGCCAGAGGTAAGTGTTTTTGCCGTTTCCCTTCCTTCCTTTCTTTGTCTGTCTCTATACTGAGTTTGTACCCAGTATAGAATTTGTCAACAAAGCTAACATAACTTTGCGCTCCTATCATAAGTGTTGTTCGATTTTCTGTGGCTTAAAAAAGTGGTTTGGGCCCAGCAAAACTGCAATTACACGAGATGGCCACTAGAGGGAGGCAGAGTACTTCTTTCTAAGTTCTCACCCTCTCAAGTGGTGAGCTTGCTCGTTATTGGGGAATACAAAAAATATAAAGAAGGAGACAGGTGGGTATGATGACAAGTGACGGATGATTTTAATATTGCAGTTGTAACTTTTTTATATGAGCTTATTTTAATGTCATATGCTTGAGTGTGTTGTGTGTGTTTGAGTGTGTGAGAGAAACGGGGGGATGTACTGGAGATGCACTGAGCCGACACTCTTACTTTCACTGCAGAGGGAATATAGTTAAACATAGACTCTTATTACAGTCACACAGCACAGAAAGCTACAGTATGATGAACTGGTAAGTGGGTGGAGGAAGTCGGTGGATGACATTGGCGTCGCTTGTAGGATGTGTCAGTTACTTTGAGCTGGGATTACACAGGTAGAGAGTTTGCCTTTGGTCTGTGTGTTAATTCTTATCCATATGAAAACATGAGTCTCTCTCCTCAGCTTGTCCCCTCCTCCTCCACTCCATCGCCTCCCCTCTCTGACTACTGATAGGGCAGACATGGAGTCAACAGAGGAGAGAAGCAGCGAGGAGGAAAGGGAGGGAGGGATGGAGAGAGAGAGAGAGGGAGTTTGGATATGAGGGAAGGACTAAAGTGGAAACAAAGAAACGCTGCAGGTGTGTGGAGTTGAGCGTTCTTCATGTCAGTAGCTTGAAAACAGCGGTGCACGGCTTGTGAAGCGGACGAGGGCGAAGGTTGAAGGGCAGGTAGACCACGTGTGTGAGTTCAAGTTTAATTTGCTCCAGTTTTAACGAAGCGCTCAGCCAGAGTTAGGCAGCTGTTTAGTGGAATTTCTAGTAGTGTGCACCAAGTCATGGCCCTGCTCACCAACGGCGCACAGAGTCTGGGCTCCTATTACTGCCTGATCCGACGCAGGTTCAAGAGGAGGCGCAAGAAACGCTCCGAACGCAAAGGTAACCCACAGAGTGGAAGTTCCCAGACTGAGACTGATGCTGAGCTGGCTTATGTAGATCAGCAGGAAGAGAAACATTATTCACTTGATGTAATAAATCATTTACTCTCACTTTCCTGTCAAATTTTAAATTAGTAACATCACCAGAGTGCTGTGAAATCCTTTCTTCTTTCTCGGTTGCAAACAGTCAGTGTGCAGAATGTAGTTTTTCTTTGTTTCTGTTTCCGTGCATTTGTGTTTAATTTAAGCTTAAACTGTTTCTCCGGAGTTGAATTTTTAAAATCAAGCACGCCTCATTAACTCACGTGCTCCGACGAAACTCGATGCGCGATTAGATTTCAAATGTGTTTTTAGAGCAGTGACTGTTCCCCTCATTTTTGTGTTATGTCACAAACCAAACCTTTACATTTCTTGAAATATTTATGCACTATATGCTTGCACAAAGTGTTAGTCAGCATGGAAGAAATTTCACATGTATACCTGAACAGTAAAACCAATCCTGCTCAATTCAAATCCTTCTTTTTATTGTTTTCAGTGTTTACCTTTTTATGAACAGACAGGAGAGAGCAGCATTTATAGAGAGCGCATTAGAAATCGTTCTCCTGTTGTTGTATAATGTGACTGTCCTCTTGTTTATTATTATTATTTTTTTCTTTTTCTTAGAGTAATCTGAATCTGAAATTGGAGTTTGTCCTCCCTGCGTAGTTCACGGAACATTTCTGAGGAATTATTTAAATGCATTTGAAGCAGATAGGCGGCTTCTTCCCTGCCCTGTATCTCATCCTCCCACTCTCCCTCTCTCTGGGTGAGACAGGTCCGCGTCTCTGTGTAATTGAAGTCGAGTGACGGGAGCCCCGGAGGCTCCGAAGCTTTTCTCCCCTGAGTTTGCTGCTCTGCTCTGGGGATTAGCCTAACAGCAAAGGTAGTAATTACTTAGGTGGCCACAGCTCACTGGCAGCATTAGCCGTGTCTCAGCCACTTGCTTTGACACCCACCGCCCTTCGCACCCCCGCCCCGCTCCCCTCCCCGAGTCAAGTCCATTCATCCAAAGTAAATCCACCACTGCTGATGCTGCATTTTTACCCTCCGATTTGCACACTCGGGCCCCGCTCGCGCAGAGTGACTCCGTCCATCAGTATTACACAGGTCTGTTTCCCGCCTTTCGCTCTCCCTTATCACCACGGAAATGAAAGTGGCACTTTTTTACACCAGACTGAGGAAAGCGATGACTAAGCAGAACTTTGGGCCAACGTTGCCCTGCTTGCTCTTAGTCAGCTCTAATGCCCTGAACTGGAAGCCTCCCGATAAGTTGCTTAGTTCTCGAGTTCCTCAGAGTGTCCCACGGGTTAGCGGCTAATGCTAGCCGAGATGAGCTTATAGGCTCACTGGCAACAATCATCTGACAGCGAGTCAAGCAAACCTCACTGCTCGGTTTCCCCGACAGCGAGGGCCGAATCGTCGGAGCACCTCCATGAAGTGGAGCGTCCGTTTTAAGTAGATCATTGTCTTCCACACGAAGGCTTCCTTCTGTCAATGCAAGCACCGATTAGGGTCGTATGAGTATGCACGTGTCTGTGACACTAATCCACACTGACACTCCAGCTCTGAAGGAAATATCACGTCTAAATCCCCAGTTTTGGTAAAAATGCATTTTTTTATTTGGAGAAAAAGTGTAACCACAGACTGTAGTTAAACATTCATTTCAACAGCAAACACAGTTTAAAACGCGCCCCCACCACACCTACGTGCACTGACTCCTCAGCTGTCATTATACAGTTCGTGTCTACTTCTTGTGCGGCATTTTTTTACACCCTCAAACCTTTTCACAGCAGACTTTTGGACTCATCACAGAGGAACTTGATGGCGTTTGACCTTAACGCTGGCTCTGCGCCACTGTCAGTGTAAAGCATGTAAGTGTGACAGACGGCTGAAACTGTTGAATATAACTGAGCCAGTTTTGTTATTTATCTGTAACAAATGTAAAAAAAAATGCCCTGCTGAGGAGGTCTTATACAAGTCCTTTCAGTTTATGACTGATACAGTTTGCAGAGTGAGTGTAGGGATTTACATGAGCTCTCTGGACTCAGCCCCATAATAAGATGGATAAACCTGTAATTTTCCCCCACAAGTGCAACAAAGCTCATTGAAGACTGAAGTAAAGTGTTTATCGTGCAAAGTCTGCACACACTGAGAAAAGTCTTTTTAGTCTAAATGACAGAAAACCCCTTCATGGTTGTCTATTGTTGCCTCTTAATGATCCTCCTGTAGCTCGGTTTCAAACGTACGTTCTGCTTCTGTCGCTCTAAAGGTTTGACTTACATTCAGCACACGGTGCTATCTCCTTTTTTTTGTTGAGAAGAAAAGAAATTGAATTGAATTTGTGCTCTAATGACGCCTGGTGTCGTTTTCTACTGGAATTTGTAGACAGTATTGCATAAAACACAATAATATTACAATGTATAAGTAAGGTCTGCATCCAGTTTAAGTGTTTACATTTATTGTGTGACGTGAACGCTGCATTGGTGCATCTGCTGAAATATGTGCAGTTGCAGGTATGTAGCGCAGTACCTAGTTGAGATTAAGCTCTCTAATAACTGCTTTGCTGTGGGGTCAGGAATAGTTTAGTCTGATTCTATAAACTGATTTAATGAAAGCTTAAAATAATATGCAGAAATTTGTGTTTTCAGAGCTTTATCCTGCACAAACTGATGAAAACAGTAGATCAGTATCGCAGTATCACCACCTACTGTGACTTTAATAGAAACAGTGTTTTGACAACATCAACTAAATGGGGAAGCTCTCTTTAAGCTAAAAAACATAGGCAGTCGGTGCTCAGTATGTTAGCAGGTGTTCTTTATCTTCAGTCATTTTATTCTTATTTTTTATTTTCAATAAATGTGTTGATGCTGTCAGGAAACTTTACAGGTGTGAAGCTGAGATCAAATGAAGGCTCAGTTTGGATGTGTGATCAGACTATAGGTAATAAGTCAGTAATGAGCCCGGAGTGCTGGTGGGTGTGAATTACAGGCATTTCAGCTGATTCTGGTTATTCTGTAGCGAGAGGACTTTAATGAATGTTAACAGACACACCTGTGATTTTTTCCACAGTCGCAACTCAAAATGTCTGCGGTGGAAATAAATCTGCAGAACACATTTGTTCTTTATATCGTATTGATGTGATGTATTTCTTGGTTATTTTTCGCGGCAAGCAGCAGCTGGAGATACACACCGTAGAGCTCATATTTACCTATAGCATTACCACTCACCATGTAAATGTACCTTTGCTTTGTAAGTGAATACAGTGCACAGTGACTTTCAAAATGCTGAACTTAAGCATATCTTCCAAGTGATAAGTTCTTCAATGCATCTCTAATAAATGTGCCAAGCCATGACACTCGCAGACGATGCTTTCCAATGGGCCGTATATGAAATATGGAAAATGGGGAACAGAGGCCTTTTTCTGCCGTGCCAGCAAAATCTCCAAAATGAGCTTTTGCAACTTGAATAGGGGGGCAGAGGGGGGGGTTCTGCACTGCCTGACGCCTGCTATCCATCGCAGTGGAAGAGACTTTGCCTGCAACGCCACTCGTTTCCTCTTAGATAACCTTACGTCCTCTGCACGAAGACATTCTTCTCCTGCTTTTTATACCGTCATTTACCCGCATCATCTCTTTATTTTCCCACTACTTGTTTTAAAATTAGTAACTCTCACTGCCATTTATAAAAGTCACTATCCAAATACTAAGCGTGCGTTCTTAATGATTTCCTTTTAGATTCATCTAAGCTGCATGTGCACACAAAAGAATTGATTTACAACCTGCGAAAAACCTCCGACAAACTGATTAACATTTGACAACGGTGGCAGAGAATTCAGATAGGAAACGCGGTCGCATCCATTTACCTAACAATAAAAAGAAACTGTTGATTATGAGCGGTGCCTCATTTAGCGCCGCAAACACAGCAGCACTCTGTCACGATAAGAAATGAGTTGTGTCTGCCTGTCTCAGTGTAATTAGCTTTGATTAGCATGCTACTAATGACTGTAACGGCATGACATTGTAGTGAGCCTGCACAAGACGCCGAGGTGTGTTTAACAGGCGCAGAGACACTTCGCAGCCCCAGAGATGCATGCACGGATTTGTGTCGGCTCCCTTCATCACCAGAAAAACTCCATTAGTATAGATTCAGCTTCGCCTTTCATTTAAATGATATGGTAGTGAAATGTTGCTTTTGCAGCTGGTTATTCTGCTGCTTCCATGTCATAGGTGTAGAGGAATTTCTTTTGAGGTAATGGAACAAGACGTAGTGATGAAAATGCGATTTTGCCAACAAATGTGTTATATGGAAATCTTTGCCAGCAATACCGCGCTGTGCTTAATTTTAAACATTAGATTTGTACCACATGTAGCGCTCCATCGCAGTTCATATTGCTTTTTGTAAAGGGCCTTGGACTGTACATCTGTCCTCCCCCATTCTCTTTCCTCCCACCTCTCTCATCCTCTTAGGGATGTATAAACACGTTCTCCCTCCCTCTGTCAGCTGTCAGGACCTTTTTCATTCAGCAGAGGTTTACAACCTTGTCCTCTCCCAAGTGTCCGTCAGTGCTACCTCCCTGCTTGACTATACCGAGCGTGCGGTGTAAAAATTCAACTGCTAGATGACAGGAGAAATCTGCATTTATTTCCAGACCTCCTCGTCCTCATATAAACACACAAACACATTCACCGCTCTCTCCAGGATCCCCTAACCCGGCCTTGAATGTGACAAACGGTGTTAGGTTTGAGCGCCCTGGGCGTCCAGGCGAGGAGAGCAGAAGGACAGAGGAGAGGCTTGTGCGAGGGGTGAGATGGAGAGGCTGGAGCAGGGAAAACAAGTGATAAATTTCAGAAGTAAACAGCTGCAAAGAAAAAGGAACCACCGGTGGGTTCTTACTGCTCTGTGGGACGTTCTTGAACTCCTGTTAAAACTTTTCTTGCCTTAGTTGTTGGTTTTTGTCGAGCTTTGTCCACAGAAACTTTTTAAATCGTTTTAGCCGTTTCGGCAGTCGTTTAATTCTCATCTATGTTATCAACACTTTGTCAGTTGATGTCAGTGTAGAAACTCTGACATACAGCAGATAGACACGGGCGTTTGTGTCTGCGTGTGAGTCCCCTCCTACCTGTGTGCTCTGTTGGGTGCTTGAGCATTGAGCACAGCAGTGGTGGTCCTGTGTGCCGGGCATGCTCACACGCCCATGCCTTCGCACACTTCCAGACACACTCAAACATACACTCCCTTCCCCACAGGCGCTCGGTACCTATGCTGTGTCATAAATCAGAGCTGTCAAATAGATTTTACAGCTCCTAGTGAAAAGAGGAGAGGCAGCCACCCAACAACCTTGAAAAGATGGAAGAAAGCAAAAGTAGAGAAGTTTTATTAATATGAAACCTGATACCTGGACCTAAGGAATCTATAAAAGACTGGCAGCACAGTTTTTCACCCAGTGCACATACGAAGCAAACTGAAAGTAACTTGGTGGTGTGAGGATGATGTGTTACCACGGTGACCACTCCATCTATAAAAGCACTGTGTGCAATGAGTCCGTATGATGGTATTTACGGTTATTGTGTCTTTGGCGGACTTTGGCTTCCAGAGTTGCTGCCAAAAAAGTTGTTTAGAGCTGGCAACCAGCCCGCTGGGGACGGGTGGGTGGGGGGGGGATTTACTGCTGCGCTTGGGTAACGTACCCACCATACCACGTACTCTAAGAGCGACGGGGCTGGGTCGATGCAGCTTCCTACACTTTTGCTTTCACTGTGGTGCTGCTTAGAGGAGAGGGGCACACTGCAGAGTTTCACTGTGACTCGTAGCACGAAGAGAAAGCAAATTATGGTACATCTTTAAATATAGCATGGAGGATATTGACGATGATAATCAGCGATTATAAGCAGATACAGGTTTAGAGGGCAGACAACCACAGAGTACCGTAGTCCCAGACTGATTGGGAGTGGTTGCTGAAGGATGCTGGCGATCGCAAAAAGGGGTACGGTGCTGCCCCAAAAAACTTGTCTGCAGTTTGCTTTGAAGACGCCGACTTGTCTGCAGACATCAACAACCAAAGCAGTCACAAGGAGGTTTTTGGTCCAGCACTGACAGCCAGCAACCTCCAACAGTCACTCAGCAACCAGTCAGGGTGGTTGTCAGCGGGTCACTGAGCGGTCTGTAGGGCTGTGTGAGTGAAGCCTTAGCTGAACAGCTAAAGATAAACAGTCCCATCTCAACATTATGTTATTTTATTATTATACTGTTAGGTGGGTGTGTAAAGATTCACTCAGACTTATTAAAAATCAAAATTTCATGTGGGAACTAAGATCAGTAATTTAAGTTTTTTGAAAGAAAAAAACCACATACAGTGATAGTAGTTAGTGACCATGCTTCTGACCCGTGCTGTGAAATGTGAGGATGTAACTGAGGAAATAATTACAGAATCAACTGGTGTTGAATTTTGATGGTTTACTGTAGCTTTAGGAAAAGACTGGGCGCTGTAAAATACTTAAAAGCAGTCTTGTTAATGGAATAATAACCACCAAAAATCACGATTAATTCATCGGGGAGCTGTTAATCCATCCAGTAATGATCAGTGTAATAATAGCAATAACAAAACATGCCGGGGCAAAGATTTGTTGCGCTAATGATCTGAAGGAGCCGTAGGTTAATTTTTCCATGCTGTTTATTATGAGACCAAAGCAGTTTTATGATCCTGTAACCTCAGAGTTGTGTACTCGTGTTGTGTCAGTTGTTCCAGACAGCATTACTCATTCTTTAAGTGGGTATTTGATTCTTGTCTAAAAACTGGGAGGGAAACATGAAGCCCATTTTTTACTATCCTCATCCAGGTGCATAAATTCCCCGATCGCTGGAGGCTCAGAGGACGTCAGTGTCCGAATGGCTGCCTCTTAATATGCAGAGCAGAGGAAAACATGTACATCCAGCAGCAGGGCTCGGGAGGCAAATCACTTCTGGCAGCCTAATTCACTGGTCATTAGAACAGCCAAATTGAATAATGGGCTCTGAAGTAAAGTGTGCATGTATGTGTGTTCATGTCCAAGTCTGTCTGATAAGGCAGGCAGGGCCATGTTGGGTGTACTCTTGTGCCCCCTTTACCTTGGCCCATCAGTTTCAATCAGGCGGGATGACAGGCACTCCTCTTTCTCCCGCGACCCCTCTCCATTAGGCCACCGGCGCCCACACGTGTACTCCATTACGCTGCATTACCCGGTCAGTGCCTGGAGACATCACCTCATGAAGCGGGAGAGGCTCCGGGCTGTACGGAAAAGAGAACCGATCCTATTTCTATTAAGATTCCTCCTCATTCACTCTTCCTTGAGGTAATCACTAGCTTGCCAAAGTCTTATTCGGGAAAGTAATGGGATTGTGGGATGGCGACAGTAGCACTCACTTATCTAACTGCATACTTGGACAGTTAACAACGATCCCTGCTTTCCTCCTCCTGTCCCTCTCTAAATTTATTTTGTAAGTCTCATTTCTGCATCTATTCGTGGAAATGTTTTCAACCTCATGGACCTGTTTACTATAATATAGGAGTTTAGATCTTGTAGGTAGTTAACAGGCAACATTATCAAATCCAAGCTATAAAGAAGTAAAAAGGAGTCAAAATTGAAAAACTTTGTTTTGGAATCTCCTCCTCATTTGAGCTGCTCCTTTTAGGGGTCGCCACAGTGCTGCCATCTTGACCAATCACATGACCTCCCTCACTACATCTATGAATCTTCCTACTCTGGTAGCTCCATGTTCAACAGCTCTGCTGGTGGATGCACCATCTCAGCCTCATCTCAGCCTCTTTTCTCGAACTTTGTCTCCAACCTGAGCTGTCCGTGTGTTAATGCCACCATCTCCAACTCGTACGTTCTACCTGGTCTCGCTACAGTCTTGTAAACTTTCTCATGTTTTAGAATATAGAAATATGACCACAAATCAGGAAAGATGTGGAAAACAGAGGAGTGCATTTTAATGCCACTAAGAGTAAAAACGAGCTATCTTCACTGTTTATCTACAAATCAGAAAAGCCCAGAAAAACATCTTTTGAATGATTTTCTAATTCTGTGACCTGCTTTTCACATTTAACTTGACGGTCTCAGATTTGCTGCGAGCACCTTTTACCATATGATGGTGAGTTGGGTCGGCCTGATGTGGCTTGAAATGTGATTTCAGAATAACTGGAGAATCAGACACAAATGGAATGGATAGGGACGGTGGCGCTGCCTGGTGGGCCTATCAGTCAGTGTTAAGGCTGCTGAGAGGGCTGTCTCGTAGGCAGGCTCTCCTGCACCGGCCATTTCCCATGGCCATTTGTCTCTGTCCACTTTCTTTCCCTATCCTTGCCCCCCCTTTTTTTCTTTTCATCTCTTCCTCCCCCTCGTCTTCGATTGCTCATTTTGGACTCTCAGCCTTGTTCGATCTGCTATTTTTTCTGGTTCTCTGCATTTTCCACACCACCACCACAACACTCTTGTTTTCCTTTGTTCCAAGTATTCCCCCCGGCAAACAAGTTGCTTTAGCAATCAAAACTAGTAACTGGAGTAGACCTGATGATGTTTCATATTTACATCTATCACTGTAGTCCACTGAACACCTGATTGTAAGTAAACCATTTTTTTTACACATATTACTTTTGCAGCCCTCTAGAAATGTTTTTATCTGTTTGAGTTAAAAAGAAACGATTAAACAAATCTGTTGGTTATTTACAGATTTTGCAGTTACTACACTTTCATCCATCAATTCAACGAAACATATTATTTTTGTATCAACTTATAAAGCTGATGATTATTGCTAAAACACTTCTCAGTCATTTCAGTAATTACTGTTCCAGCCTCGTTTCATTTTGGAGGATTACTGTTGCTCTTAATGATCAGCGGGGAAATTGATATCCTTCTAGCAGATGACTAGCAATGAAGCTAAATAATATGTTCGCTTACATTTACTTTTCCTGTTCCTTTGATTACTTCGTATCAAAACAACAGCAATACTTCACATATCAGATATGTTCTTAATTAAGATTTACCAAGATAGCTTTGAATTCCCACGATTCTGTTGTACCAGACTGCAGCACAGCTCTCTAATCTTTCTGGCATTCGTTTTATTATGTGTCAAACTCAACACGGTGTGCCACCGCACAGCTGTAAACAGACTATATAAAGTCATTACAAGCAGATGTTTATTTCTGGTTTCCTTGGAGTTGGGAGCTGTTGGTGCCTATCTCATTCTCCACTTTATCTCGTGCCAGTTCTGTGCCGTTACATCTGTGGTTTGAACAACTGTTTATGTCCTTATTTGTCATGTTAAACACAGTCGGAGAAAAAGAAGATCTGTGACTAAATGAAAAGCCTAAACTATAAGAGAAGCTTTAGATATTAAGATATACAAGCCAACAATTAGCACATTTCGTAAACTTATTAAACTTGTGAACTCAAAAATCCCCATCAACAATCATATGATCACTGGTGTTTTGTTTGTTTTCTCTGGATTATTGTAGGGGCTTTACCTTCCCGCCTTGAGGCAACTGTTGTTGTGTTTTGGTGCAATATAAACAGGGGTGCACATAAGTGGTCCGCAGGTGCGCATTCGCTGAAAATAAAAATAAATAGAAGCGCACCAGATAAGAAGTTGCAACACGCATTTGCGTACATACGATTTTCTGGAGGAGGACAGACATTTGTTTAGAACTCTTAAAGATGTCGAAGAAGCTCCTTTAAGCAATTACTTTGGTGTCAGAAGGAGTCCGAACCGCAAAAGAAGCGCGTATTCTCGGAAAAGTGGTTGCAGGAGGTGAGTTGGCTTCAAAACGATGAACACACAGAGATGTGGTGCAGAATATGCCGTGAAAATCCCACTCTAGTGGACAAAAACAGTGCCTTTTATATGTACGCAAACACGCGTTGCAACTTCTTATCTGGTGCACGTCTTTTATTTTGACGGCGAATGCGCACCTGCGGTCCACTTATGCGCACCTCTGAATAGAAATAAGATTAGAAGAGGGAAAACATGGCGTCCTCCAGACTAAAGAACAGAGGGACCATCTGGCTACTTATCAACGCCCACTTAAAACCCCCGAATTTTTGATAGTATGAGGGTGAATTAGTGCCTATGGGTCTGGCAGCTGGCACATCTGGAAAAGCACCATCGATGTTGAAATCTATATACAGGTTTTAGAGCAACATATGCTCCCATCCAGATAACATCTTCTTCACAGAAGTCCTTGTATTTTTCACCAAGACAATGTTAAACCACATACTACACCTTTTACAACAGCATGTCTTGTTGAGTGTGAGTCCTAAACTGGCCTACCTGCAGTCCAGACCAACTTTCACCAACCGAAAACATTTGGCACATGAAATGAACGATAGAACACAGAAGCAGCTAGAGTCCTCCAGCAGCTGCTCTCGTAGGTTCCCAGATGTTTACAGACTGTCATCAAAAGAAACGTGGGTGGTACACAGCAGTAAACATGGTCCCGTTCCACTTTTTTGAGACATCAAGTTCAAAATGACTTTATTATTAGAGTTTGAACAAATATTAGCTGTAGCCTACATTATAATTTGTAACTTGTCTATTCATTGCATGAGGATGACTAAACCTTGGCTGAAATTTTAAACAAGCAGGGAAAATCTGAAATGCATCTGAAAACTTTGTGCAGTAATTTAGTCTTAGTGAATTATGCTTTCTTCTCATCTGGCTGCGGCTGTACGTGAGCGTCGATTTGCTGATCAAAAGATGTTTTTGTGGTTCTGTGTAAGTGATGTCAGCGCTCTGCAGTGAGTTGGCACCCAGAGGCTGAACAGTGAGTCCTTCTGGCCTTGATGGACACAGGAAACAAGCGCGGCCATTTAACCGCAGCCTTCTCTCTGGCCCAGCAGCCCTGCTCGCTGGTGCTGAGGGGAATCATAGCCACTCACTCTGATGATTTATGACCACACCTGCAGCCAGCCTCAGAGCTTTGCATGCGTGTTTGTGTGTGTACAGTAAAGAAAAACAGAGAAAAAATGACTGTGTGTGTGTATGAAAGGCAAAAATCAAAAGGTATGTGTAGGTTTAAAGAAACAAAAGACCAAAACTGCATGGGCGACTTTGTTGAGTCAAGCAGAATGCTAAAATTTGAGGCGCTTTGTTTCTGGATTACAGCTTCTTATGCACGCGCTGTAGTGGAGAATAGATTACAGTGTGCTGCAAACAGAAGTCTGTGTGCTGTTCGGGTGCAGGAATACCATTATCTCTCGCCTAGCCTTTTTGACTTGGCCTTTCTTTCAATCCTCTCACTCCTCCATGAACCTTCACTCTGACTGTATTCTGAAATGCAGTTCCTCATAAAATCCATCAAATAAAAAATTCATATTGAAACTCTCTCCCTCTGTTTTCTCCACCTTTCTCCACTCCCACTATCAGCACTTCATAATGATAAATGACAGACTGTCAGATATTAAAGTCTGAAACACAATAAAAGGTTGATTCTCTCCCTTTTCCACCTCGCATCTCTCCAATTTTAGTTTCATCAGTTTTTTTTCTCTAAAACATTTTTTGTAACATTTTGGAGAAAGAAAAGTCTATTATATTTGCACAGCAGGCATTCAGCTGAGTTTTTGTATTCACAGTGAGGCATTACCAGTGTAAAGATAATAACCTTATAAAAACAGCAGGCTTCATGTTTAACATCCATTCTCTGATTTATAAAACATTAGCAGGAACTGTTTTCATCACAAAGTGAACGCTGGTGTGATTTAGCAAAGGTGCTGAATTTTCTTTCTCAAATGTGAACATTCGCTGCTTTTCTTTATTTTGTTTACATTGGAAACAGCTTCAGTTGCAGCCGTGCTGCCAATTCAGTTCATGTCAAAGAATAGAGACCGTCTCGTGATGGGATCGCACCAGCAGCAACGCCCTTCAATGAGATGATTTCTTACTCCTGAGTAAACAGTCATTACTGTGGGGTTGGTTAGTTCTGACTGTATTTTAGGGGGATTATGGGCAGATTTGCATGAAAATTTGGCTCAATTTTGAGTATATGTGGTTTCAGGGGTTTTTTTTTGTAAAGATTATTGAACATTTAATTCAGGTAAGGTAGACCCTACAATAATACATACAGAGAAAAACCCAACAATCATATGACCCACCTGTGAGCAAGCACTTTGGCGACAGTGGGAAGGAAAAACTCCTTTTTAACAGGAAGAAACCTCCAGCAGAACCAGGCTCAGGGAGGGGCGGGGCCATCTGCTGCGACCGGTTGGGGTGAGAGAAGGAAGACAGGATAAAGACATGCTGTGGACAACAAGTATGATTCAATGCAGAGAGGTCTATTAACACAGTGAGCCATCCATTCTCCTCCACTTATCCTTATCAGGGTCCCGGGGGGCGGAGCCTAAACTAGCTACCATAGAACAAAAGTGGGGTACACCCACTCATCCACCAATCTGACACAGGGCTAACATAGAGCAACAGACAACCATTCACACTCATGGGAAAATAAGAATCACCAGTTAACCTAACTGCACTGACTGCATGTCTCTGGACTGTACTCCCAACAGAAAGGCCCTGGCCCAGATGATGGAGTCAAACTCTTGCTGTGACCTTCTTGTTATGAAGCAACAGTGCTAACCACCACACCAACATGCCTAAATGATTATATATCAAATTGAATTTGACACTTACTTGACAGACAGACACCTACAAAAATACTCACTGCCTTGGTGGTGGTTCAGACTACCCTGGGAACCTCCAATACTTCATTTTTGCCACGGTGACACACCCAAACACTCACAAGTCACATAATTCATCTGGAATATATACCAGCTAAACTATAGTAACACAGCTAGTAAAAAGTCATCCTGCTCTGTAGTTGCTTTAGTAAGGTAACATACCAAAATCAAATTGGAGCGGTGCATCTTTGCATTAGCTACGCTACGGGGGCTCCTTCTAGAGTGAGCGAGCAAGGGCAGTGCCCATTTTTCCTTCTTCTCTCACAGCTGAGCTTCAGTATTGGTTCATTACCCAGCCTGTCCTGGCACTCCAACAACAGTACCACAGAGAGCCTGTCAGATGATGGCACTCACAAAGGTGTTTGCTGTCATGGTGTCAGTAAGATAAGCAATTTTGAATGTCTTTGCTAATTATACATACTTTTCACTCTAATAGTTTTAAGATAAAACAGTAAACTTAAAGGAATGTTAACATGTAACATGTACACCTGTGTATTGGTTAGTTCTTATGCTGTGTAAGTTCATACAAATT
Source organism: Perissodus microlepis (assembly GCF_051167445.1). Lineage (NCBI taxonomy): Eukaryota > Metazoa > Chordata > Actinopteri > Cichliformes > Cichlidae > Perissodus > Perissodus microlepis. The sequence goes on from NC_140476.1 coordinate 3,561,409, forward strand.
AGTGTAATAATCTCAGGTAGAATTGCGCAGAATTAAATGCTAATACAGTTTATATTGTTTTTGTTTTGTTTTTTATATTTCTGATATATATCATTAGTCACTGCTTGTTTGTACTCTGCTCTGGATTCCTGCTGCCCACCAGGTTGTAGACTAAATGTTCTTTGAGACCAAACAATTCCAGCGACTGATCCCCTCCCACTGGGGTCCTCCCCCGAGAACTACTTAGCTGAAAAGGTTTTTCTTCTCCTGTGTGCCTGTGCTACCAGCAGAAATGTTAATGTAAAGTACAAACCAGCTGTTAGCGTGGTTGTTTCATGATCGCAATGATGTTAGAAAGCAAACATGTGGTTGAAAATAGCCATTTGGTGCTGGCTTAAGTTACATAAACGAAACATTAAAACTAGCTATTTTCTGCTTAAGTTGTTAAGAATTGAAGTGAATACTAACTTTGTCAGTAGTTTCTCTAATAGACTCTTGAAGGTGAGTCTCCAAACTAACCCATCGCTTTTGCAGGCATTACCAGCATGTATAAGTCTATAGACAAGCATAGCTCCCATTTCTGTTTAAAGACTCTCTGCAGTTTATGAACTGCACACTCTGAAAATGACCTAGCACGCATTTATAACTCTACAGCAAATGTCTTTATAAAATTGTTTTAAGAAGTTTTTTTTTTACGTTTTTTTTGAAGACTTTTCAGTGTAAAGTCAGAAAGGTCAGTCTTTTTCTTTGTTACATATATGTTTTGTGATTTCATCCCTCAGATGATTTTCTCATAAGTCATCTTTGGTAATTATTTCCAAGGTCTTGTGCTAAACATTAAGTTAACTTTGCTTTACAGATCAGAAAAGCTACATTCAATACAACCACAGGTCTCTGCCACGCTTTCAATTTGTTGAATAATTCTGTTTAAAGGCTTTTGTTTTTACAGAGTTGCATGAGTTTGGTCAGCCCACAACATTAAAAATAATGAGACTGACCTCGCCTTTTGATCTTTAGGACATGAATCTTAAAAATCATCACTTAACCAGAGCAGTCACCGTTACAGGATTCATTTCTCCACTACTGCAATAATGTCACACACTGCAGCGCTGCCTTTAGGTTTAAAGGTTGGATTATAGAAAGGGAGACAAAAGATAATATTATGACAATAGTAGATTTATATCTATCTGGACAGCAATAGATTTTTCAAGCAAAATATTTAGGCTTGGATATCAATTACTGTGCACTCAGGTGATAAAATAATCAGATATATTTCTCTGAAAAGATTGTACTTTTATTAAAAAGCACATTCCAGCATGCATTAGATGGCAAACCAATAAAAAATAAAGCTGAAAAATAGTAAGAAAATCATTAATGCCAAGAATTAATCTAGCACCAGTATGATTCTGAAGATTAAGGACTTTTTGTCTCGGTAGCCCTCAGCAGTGTGGAGATAAGTTGGTTCATTGCTGTATTTTTGCAAGGATGCTTTTCTTGTGTCTGCAGGTGACAGGAGCTAAGTGGGGGTTGTTTTCAGAGCTTGTCTTGCTCTTGTCAACACAGCAGCATGTCAGGCTGCTGAAAGTTTGAAGGGGGAGGCTTTTGTCTTTTAATATGCTGTTAATGTAGTCTGGCTGACAGTAGTAGATTGTCTCACTGGGCCAAAGCACTGGGTGGTGTCACTGACACTTTCGGCCAACACTGCAAGCTGAAAAATTACGGGAGGCATGAAGTGCTGAATGAATTGCTTTTAAGTAATTTCATCCATCAAAAAAAAAAGCAAGATGCAATGTTGTTGTTTTATAACAATTGGAGTTTTCTGGTTCTGCCTGCTTTCAAAGCTTTTCGAGCTACTTCTCGATACTGTCAGATAACATTCAAAGACAGACATGAAGAGAACTCGTAGCCTTTTCTTAAAAGCAGTTTATTTTCAATTACAGTGCAGCTACATATCTCGAGTGAAAGGGGAAGGACTCAAATAAAAGGAGATAAGGGCTTTGAAAATCCTAGCACCTTCCCCAGCTTCTGTACAATCACACAAAAGATCAAACCTTTCATTTGAGACGACAGTAGAAACCTGACTTTACACTGAGCTATATCAGAGGCTATCATGTTGTCATGGGACCAATTAGAAACCATCATTTCATCCGTGGGGCAATTGCCATGCCATCACCGATACAAAGTGTAACTTGTGTCCTTTTTTGCTACACATTGAGGTTTTTTTTGTAATATTTTCTTTGCATTTAAACAGCCAGCGTCTGCGATGGAAGGCAGACGCATCGTGCACGGGATTCTTTATCATTTAGAAAACACGAACTAGTCGTGGGATTGTATTCCTCTGAAACATGGACAGGTTTAGATAGAAACAAATGAGTGAGGATATGTGAAAGGCAGAGCAGTGATGTAGTTTAGAAACATTCTGAGTAGAATATAGTGACGATGAGCGCAGAGCTTACCAGTGCCCTTTAAACCTGTCAGCTCAGTTCATAAACCACATGCAAGGGTGGACAGTACAACATACAGAAAGGTAGGAAATGGCTCCTAAATCATATTGACGCAGCTTAAAGCTATTTAATGTTCTCAGTTGCATAATTCTAAGCTAGTAAATGCAGTAGTTCAGGGTGATGGACCTGCCTGGATTGGATGGCACTGGCGTCAAAAATGAAAGCTGACTGACCACCAAATAAAGACGCCAAATACCGAGACTTGAATCTAAAGAGGCACTCGGAGTTCTTGTATGCGCTCTCCACCCTGCTCATCAGGCAGATCTGTGTCCCAAGCATTTTAAAAGCCCTCGCTCACCATTTGCAGTGAAAGGTCAGGTATATAAGCAAAGACTAGAAAAGTCAGGCAGTATTTGACGAGTAGAGGATACTGAACATCACAGTTAATCCCATTCTGCCACTGAGACACAGCGCTAAGGTAATGTGTACACAAAGTGCATGCCTACAGTTTTTCAGGGCACGTGTTTATCAGAGGTTTGAGCATAATATGATTAAAGAGCGTCATGATGTTGTTGTTTACTTGGAGAGAGTTTCCGACAGAATTCAGCGCAATCACAGATTCAGTGTGTTGAATAAGTGCCCTGTGTTCTTGTACTGGAAAGAATTTATGTGAAGCTCAGAGCTGAACCACAGCTTACTGTCCGGTAACACATCTATGAATGCCTACTTGCCCCACACACTCGTTTGTTCTTGTTGTCATGTCTTTTTATGTTTGTCATCCTCTCTCAGAAGTATCGGGGGGTCGGCTTCATCGCTTCGATATCAGTGATTCTTTTTCATTCACATTTGGGATTTAAGTCTTAATACATGTGTGCCCAATTTTCTTTGATAGGTTTTACATAAAAAGCATAGAGATCCAGTTTCAGACTGTGCATTTTTGTTAATTATTAAGTCGGTCTTCCATGCAAGCAAAATGATTTGGTTAGAAACCTCAAATCATGATGGAAAATCTGCCTACACAAGCCGTCATAGGCAGTTTGTTTTAAATGGGATGAACCCCACGGCCTGCCAAGGGCAGACCTTTCCATCTCCTTCTGTTTTGAAGGAGATAATGATTCTCTTTTACTTGGAATAGGATTGCATTTTCTATCTCTCATCCTGCGTTCCTCACTCACCTTTACCTTTCCATCGCCCTGTTCCGCTTCCCCCTCACCCCGCCTCCTCCCATCAGTCGGCCACTGCGGGTACTCCCTCCACAGTGGCGATGCTCTATCGCTCCGTCACAGTGCAAGCGAGGGATGAGAGACAAATCAAAACCACCTTATTTCCCCTTAGTCCCTCTCACCATGCCAGATTGAATTTGAGGCTTTTCATCTTTCTCATCTTTCTCTTTTCCCCGCCTCCCTTGGCGTCCACTCAGAATTACCTGGAACCAAACCGTCTCACGACTTGATGACACACAATCGTTTATGCGCGTGAGGCCAGATAGTTGGCAGCCCTCGGCTCAGGTTCTTTTGGTTCGTTTTAAATTTTGTACTTCAGTCATGTGCGTTTTAAAAAACGGTCAATACCAAAATCCGTGACACCTTGCCTTTTCCAGTGTCTTGTAAATCCTCATGCATGCAAATGTCCAGATTAGTTTTGCAGGCTTTAATGTCCAAAAATGTCTGATCTTTAAAAGAGAAATGTTGAAATCCCATAAGAATGCCTATTTTTATATTCTCCCAGCCTTCTTGGCTCATTCTATATGGGGTTTAAATCCTCTTGGTACTAAATAAGATTTATATAAATCAATTTTTATTTTATGATAAAACATATTTTTGGCTGCATTCCAGTGGTAAAAATTACTTAGTTGTCTGTCATATGCAAAGTGCATAGTTACAGTTGGTACCAAGCCATGTATAATGTTAATTATAGAGTGTATCACACTACAAAGCATCTGCATTTCTCAGGACATGGACACTTATTACAGGTCTGTCAGCTGCACATCCATGAAACGTGTGAAATTCCTCCACATCCCAACGGTGCACAATTAGATTGAGATCTGGTGATTGGAAAACCAGCAGCTTGAACCAAACGATACAACGCAGGATTGATCCATGCTTCCACATGGGTTGGGCCAAATTGCAATCCAAATATCGCAGTCAGAAATCAAGATTCATAAGACCAAAAATGTATTTCCTATTTTCTGTTGTACAATTTTGATGAGCCCATGTGAAGTGTAGCTTGAGTTTCCTGTTCTTAGATGACAGGAGTGTGCTCTTATATAGTTATAGCTCTTATAGTTACTGTTAGTGTTGTCCTCATATATTTTCAGAGCTTTCTCTGTAATTGGTTCTATTGGAAAATCCCAGCAGATCAGCAGTTTCTGAAACACTCCACCAACCACCAAATCACTGAAGTCTCCTTTCTTCCCTAATCTGGTGCCCATATTGAACTTAAGAAGGTTGCCATGTTTAAATATCTACGTTGGACACGTTTAACAGGTAAACTTAATGATGTGGTGAGTCAGTACAACACATGCATTTATACCTGTGGCTAACTTAGAAACACCTAGTATGCATGGTTTTGGATGAGACCTTGGGCACCATGTTATTTCTAATAAAGTTGATATCTTCAAAACTGGGAAATAATGTGTAGATATCACTGTAAACAAGAAGAAAAACATATACATTTGATTTGATCTGATAGGCCAGTAACACTTTCACTTTAAGCACATTAACAAATCTACAAATGTTATTTTTGACAACTGTAGTCGATTTTTACTGTATGAATTATTTTTGTGAAGCTGTCATTACTGAGCAGACGTGAGCACAGACATATTTAGAAGATTTATGGCCTGGGTGGTCTGATCTGAAAATCAAAACTGACAGACGCATTAGCATCGCCTGCTAATTAGACTGCACAGCAGTGTGTGTTGGAGGAATACGACTGACAAAGTGAATTGAATGGAATTTGGTTTTGTACTTAGACAAAATGACTCTAATTCATTTACCCACAATTGGCCAATCCCCAAAATTAAAAGTCTGCAATCATAAAATCATAAAGCATGGTGCGGTGCAGAAGTAGAAACTTGTAACTAACTGGTCTCGCGTGTCGATGTGATTCTCACTTGCTACATGAGCATGTGGGGGGCCGTGACACCTGGCTTCTGCTACCTGAGAAAAATGACTCTCATCTCCCTCTCGGTTGGACTTACTCCCACCCATCCTCCCTTCACCCCACCTTTTCATTTTCAATTATGGGTTGGAATATGAATCTTTAATAGGGTGATAATTGTGCTAGCATATTTGCTGTCACCCACCATTAGGCCAGATTAATTAGCCCATTTAGTTTAGCTTAAGAAAGTGTCTAGCTGAGGAATGGGGGCACTGATGGGAGGCGGGCAGAGAGTAGAATCAGCACAATCTGTTCTATATCATAGTGCCATCTTTTTCCTGCTTTCTTTCCCTCTCTTTCTGCTTCTGTGCCTTTTCCCCCTTTGCCACTTTAACTCTTTTTCTCATCTAACAAAGTCTGTTAGTCTGTTTCATCAGCTGCTCCCGTCTGCCCTGCTCTCAGCAATATTTTCTGTCGCTCTATGAGTTTTCAAGTGGTTGGTGGGGAAATTGATGGTGCAGTCGAGTGACACAGTTGAAACTTTCTGCAACTATTAATTCTGTAATTACCAGTATAGCCAGTGGTGTATTTTTCTTTCCAGCCAACCTAGTTTTCTAAAAGTGACATTTTTGGAGATGAAAAATATGTCAATTAGGCTGAAATAGTTATGAAACTGATTTATCTGGTTGATAAAATTAAATTCAGTCAGTGATTACTAATTTCCACCTGTCCAAGGTGGTGCCTGCTTCTGGAAAGCTGAGATAGGTTTTCTGTTCTGTTCTACTTCTACTCATTTAATACACAGAAACACATTTTATGTTTAAGTAAATGAGCTCCCACTTGAACAAACTGATGCAAATGGGTTTTTTTTATTACGGTCATGGTGATTTTGCTTTGGGGCAAGGCCAAAACCTCTTTTTGTATGCATGAAAAACCCTGCTAGCAGCAATCAGAACACAGAATACATTCACAGAAATACTGATGAAGATGGCATCGCGAATTGTTTCACGAATGGAGACCAAAAAACATCTAAAAGAATAATAAATATTAGCTTTACATTTTTTAAGTGGCTGGAAGCCACTGTGACGGGGAAGCAGCTGAGGTGGTCTTTTGGCATCTGGTCCCTCTGGAGGTCTTTCAGCCACGTTCGACTGCGTGGAGATTCCAGAGTGGACCTCAAGCCCACAGAAGAGGTTTATATATATCTCATTTTAGTCTGTCACCTATCACCTTCAGGATCCCTCAGGAGGAACTGGAAGGTCTTGCCAGGGAGATGGACTCGTGCTTAGCTTTCACTTCAGCCTTTACAACTTTTCTTTTTCATGTGATGTAAAAAGGTGGATTTTGAAATTAACATTAACTGTCCAACATCTCATTTATTGTTTTGCTTTTTTGGTCTTTTTTATATTTCAAAGTTTTGAAACTAAATTATTTTACTGTATTTGATATTTGTGTGTGGAGGAGTATACGTGTGATTTACTTAGATATTGTCTGTGCCTGTCGAGTGACTGGATGAAGTTAGCTAGTAGCTAAATATGGAGATTACTGTTCTCAAAAACATTGGTGTCGCAGAAGAGACTGAACTGAATTTATGATAACTATGACCAAAAGAAATGAACATGATTCTGAGGAGCTTGCAAGAAACTGTGACGAGAAAACATGAAACACGAACATGACCTGAACAGATTCACGAAATACCTGAAACCTGACGTGACGTGAAGGGAGGACAACAGACGCACCGACCCTGAACAGAAGAAGACAGAGAACTTAAATACACAGTGGAAACACCTGGGGAAACACAGCTGACACAAACGAACATGACGCTACAGGGGAAGTGAAACTAAACACACTGAACATGGAAACACTTCAAAATAACACGGGAAACATGGAGAGACAAAGACACAACAACACGAGCTTGACAATGGAACATGGAACATTTGGCATAAAACACAAGACCAACAAGGCTGGAACGCTAGGAGAGGTAAATGGAAACAGATAAGGGAGACGATGGCACGGGCATAACGAGACAGACTTCGCAGAAGACAGGAAAAGACTGATGGAGACCTAGAAGAAGCATAAACCAGACTAAGACTCAACTAAGACACACTAAATAATAATACTGAAACTTAACATTATCTCATAATTATTCAAAAACACAAAATAACTCAACACAGACCCAGCCCCTGACAGCTGGTCCTTTGGTGGGTTTAATCTCCTCACACTTTCTGCATGAAGAGAGGTGACGTAGTTCCAAATGCCTGCTTATTGTTGGTCCACACATTTTTTTCTCTGGATGGAATCAGACACTCGGGAATCACCGCAAACTGAAAACTAGTGAAAATTGTTTAAAAGAAAAAGGCAACCATAAACCGTATAAGCCAACATTTCACTTGCATGCAACCATATGATTCTATGTTAGCGTGAAAGTACTGCTTAACAGGGCTTTAATCGCACTCTCCACCTTGGGATAAGTTGTGGGTGTATATGTGGCAGCAGAGTGACTTGGCCATGTCACTAGCTGTATATCTCAGCAGGCAGTAGGAAATGAGGTCTAATCGGAGGGATATTAAAGTCACAATAGACTGCTCCTGCTATTAAGGCCTGTCAGCCCTGGCCTCCTCTCTCACCTTGATGTCGCTCAGTCTCTGAATATTTATATGTCTACATGAGGGGCTACTTACACAGTGAAATGTGTGCACGGTTCTCTGTGTGCGTGTGCGTGTGTGCTAGAAATTTATCATGGCCGTAGCTGCCCGAGCTCTTTGAATATGTTTACGTGTATCATTCTGTCTGTGCTCATGCAGTCCACCTTCCTGTCCTCCCCCAGGTGCAGCGGGTGCGAGGCTGCTCTCGGGTCAGAGCAAACCCGTGGCCATGGATGTGGATGAGGAAGAGAATATGAGTGAGTCGGCTCGGATTTTCTCATTTGTCCGTCTGTCTGTCCGTGTTCCTGTCTGTGCGATACATTTAAATGTCTGCTTGTACTTTTGTTTCCCTTCTTTCTGTCCGCCTGCGTGTCTTCCCTTTTACGTCCCTCTGTCTTCCTCTGCTGTGTAATCAGTGTGGACACAGTTTGGTTGCTTACATAACACAAGTGTTTTTTCTAGCGTCTAGTCCACATTTTTAAAGCGAATCATCTGACATGCTAGGACAAACCAAAACTGATGCAAATTAAAACTGATTTTTTTTCTTCAAAGTGCTGTTCGTACTCGTGTTGTGAATTATCCTCACCGAGGCACAAAGCAACACGTTCACACGCAAATAAATATCGCTAATGCCGCTGAAACTTTTTAGAGGACAGCTAATCATTAAATCTGAGGTGCTCCAGGCCACACTTCAGATTCTCTCTACCTCCATCTCTTGCTTTAGAAAATCCTTTCCGCTCCAGTTTGTTGAACTTTAATTAGACACTTTGGTTTGAACTCGGCAGCCGAGGCTCAGAAAGCACGGAGACACTTGACAGAGTTCGTTTCCACACACCTACAACCATTTTGAGCTCATATTCAAAGGTAGCTGCCATCCCTGTAGAGCCCTAACTTCCGATTCTAATGAACAGTGGTGTCATACTTGCTGTTTCTGCCCTGCAAAGAAGTATGTTATGTTGTTCCATTAAGTCAAATAAGCAGTTGCAAAACAGTCTTTGTTGTCTCCCACAGCCTCTGAAGCCCCTTTCTTACATTTTTACTGCCAGTCAAAAGATGGATTTGAAGATAAAACAGCCCGAGCTCACAGAGCCCCGTTTCTTTAATACAGAGGGAACACCAGAGGAAAGCATGAAAGAATTCCTAGATTTTATGTGACAACCTTAGCAGCTCTCGAAATTCTTTAATCACATGAATCATCCCAAATCAAAACCTCAACAAACAAGTTACTCTTCGAGTGAAGCTGCAGTAAAAGACTGCAGTATTTGGTTCACGCAGCCCTCGCTGAGGATTTCAGCTCTGAAAGAATCGGGCATATGGGATTCTTTTTTTTTTCTTTGTGTAACTAATGGATGCTGATTACACAAACGCTGGCATGATAATGATCACAACTGCATGTGTGTGCCATATTTCAGTGCATGGCATCGTGGCTGTTGCTCCATCTATCCTGAAAAGTTATGATACTATAAAGTGAATAGAACGAATACAGTGAATTGTATGTATTCAATAAATAATTTTAGAGTGGGGGAAAGGGAGTTCTAGATTTTTCTATGTGCCACTTGTATGTGTGCAGCATGCCAGACTCCTTATTTTGGGTTTTTTATGTTTTTAGTAGCTTTTTGGTCCATTCATACCATGAAACATAGCTAACGAGACTGGTTTTATTACTAGTAAATGTTTGCATTTGTATCTTTTATGCAATTATTTTCATTGAAAACATCAGATTTTGCAAAGAAATTGCAAAGAAACTAAACAAGCCAAGCACTGCACGCTGTATTTAGTTTATATTATGTCCTGGTTGCTAAACCACTCGGCTAACGCAGCGGTATCTGTGGTGGTTAAAGATCAGCAGCACAGGCCGTACCTCACAGATTATCTCCATTCTAATAGGTTATAGTTATTTTTGGCTACAGCTGTGCACAGTTGCCCACCTCCTTTAATTTGCCAAACATGAACATCAGTTTGCAGAATGCATGAACAAACCAAACAATATTGCATGTTTTCAGCTCATAAAATGAGGGATGTGCATTTTGTGTTCATGATCTTAGGAATATTTATTTATTTATTTATTTTTTGGCCTTGAGACGTGTCAGTCGCAGTATGCAGATGGTACCGGCATGTCATTTTGCAACCTAAACACTGTGTTCTCTGACAAGCTCCATGGGGGGGATCTCAGAGGCGCAGGGTCTTATGAATGGCACCTCATTAGAAGCAGTTTTTCAATTCAGATTGTCCTCATTTTAAATATGACAGTGATTCTTTAAAAAAAATCTCATCTAAAAGGAATAAAGTGCATTTTAACCTCCCACCGTGTCACCAGTCAAGAATTTAGGATCCTGCAGTAGGTGGAGTCTTCTCCTTCTGCCTCTTTGATGTACTCTCCTGTTTGCCTGGTCCTCAGCTCCTCCCCCTGCACTACTCCCCCTGCACTCCCTCAACCCAACCTACTATCCCACTCATGCACACTGCGGCCTCTCTTTCTCCTGAGTACCGCAAGGAGTAACCTATCAAGCCTTTGCTGAAGGATGTTATAAATGAAAATTTTTGCCAATATTCCATCCACTTTGTTAACTGGATTCAGTGATATGTGTTCCCCAGAACGGTATATCTCACTGCTGTGGTTTAAAACTGAACACTGGAAGCATTTGTGGGTTTTCTACGTGAATTCAGTCGATTAAAAATTAATAGGAAAAAGGTCTGTTGGCGTGTGAGTGTGTTTCTGTTGAGTATCGATACGTGTGCTTGTATGTGTGTCTTTATGTTTGAGACCTGCAACACTGTGAAACCAGAAAAATAGATCCTTTTTCTTAGTATAACAATCTTAAACTTTAATTGTGAAAAAAGTAACATTTTGATTTCCAATTTAAAGACTCCGTGATCAAAAAAATAAATAAAATGAAGCAATACTTTTATTCAGAAATTTGGCAAAGATACAGTTTTGAGCATTTTTCAAGGTCAAAACATGTACCAATGTTCTGCTATTTGTAGTTATATCATAGGTATATCTTAATTTTTTTGGAGGTAGTTAAAAATTCAGCCTCTCTTGCAACTTGACACAGGAACACAAATCATTGGTTCAGTTCCAAAGAGTGATAAAGGAATCTATAAATTTTGCATTTACAAGATCCTGCAACGAAGGCGTTGTAAGTTACTCTTTCTGGGCACCGCAGGTTCAAGCAGCACCGACGTAAAGGAAAACCGAAACCTGGACAACGTGTCCTGCAAAGACGGGGTGGGAGTGGCTGAACAGCTCCCCAATGGCAGTGGCCTGGGCAGTCGAAAGCGACCGCTAGAAGAGGGAAACAATGGCCACACGCATTCCAAGTTCCGGGCTAAGAAGCGCAAGAAAACACCGGGCCCGGTCCTGCCCAAGAACGCTCTGATGCAGCTGAATGAAATCAAACCAGGTCTACAGTACAAACTGCTGTCTCAGACAGGCCCGGTGCATGCGCCAGTGTTTGTCATGACCGTGGAGGTCAATGGACAGATGTTTGAAGGCATGGGCCCAACAAAGAAAAAGGCTAAGCTAAACGCAGCTGAGAAAGCGCTGCGTTCCTTCGTCCAGTTCCCCAATGCTTCAGAGGCGCATCTGGCCATGGGCCGAACGCTGACAGTGAACACAGACTTTACATCTGATCAAGCTGACTTCCCCGACATGCTCTTCAACGGCTTTGAGACGCCAGCCGCGCCGGAAGAATCCTTCTATCTGGGCTCCAACGGTAGCAGCTCCCTAAATTCACTAGGGGAGTATCCACTGCCCACACCACCTGGCAGTATCCTTGTCCAGCCCCCACTGCCCCCTCCATCTGCATTCAGCTCGCCCTCCAGTGGCAAAAACCCAGTCATGATCCTCAATGAGCTTAGGCCGGGTCTCAAATATGACTTTGTCTCAGAGAGCGGTGAGAGTCACGCCAAGAATTTTGTGATGTCAGTAACAGTGGATTCACAGACATTTGAAGGATCAGGGCGCAACAAGAAGCTGGCTAAAGCCCGGGCAGCGCAAGCCGCCCTGTCTGCACTGTTCAACATGCAGCTAGACCAGACACCATCTCGGCAACCCATACCAAGAGAGGGATTGCAGCTTCACCTACCCCAGGTAAGAGGTTTCTTTTTTGAATTCAAACAGCCAAAGAAACACATCATCGAAGGATTTTCTGATTGCATCATGCCTTTAGGCTCTTCATTATACATTTATATCTGCGACAGACTTGTTATTAATACCCTTATTATTACAAAAAAAACGTGTGCATTATCATATCTCATCATAAAAATATCAGATGCACCAGTGGGTATCAGTTAGGCAGGACTGTTTTATAATGCATAAGGATAAACAATAGACTCGTGCTTCCTCACATACTGTTCCACTAAATGCTTACATAGGTCATGAGTTACATTGTGGGGCGATCAATATGAAGTCTTGATTTTGAGAAATTGCAGATAAGAACATGATTATTGCTGGAAGAATTCAGAAAATTATGCACTGTTTTTAATTCCAGGGAGCGATAGCTGATCCTAGATCTTTTCCATTTCATTATTTGCCTTTGAGGGAATCCAATTCCGTATCAGGCCAAATTTGTCTTTGTTAAGTCAGTTGTTGTCAATTGTACGTAGCTTTAAAACTCTAATTAAAATTGCAGAAGTGGGAAAGACAGAAGTCTAATCAGTTAATCAAAGCTGAGACTGGTTTTGTAAGCAGACGCAGGTGTAAAGTTCCAAAAAATCAGCTTTTCTTCCAACACTACATATTGGCCAAAGATCCTTGAATTAAAGGCTGTTAATAAAATAACTTGACTAGTGAACTCATTCCACTGTAGCTTGTTGAGTTCGAATTGATCCGCCTGTCAAGTTCTTGTTGTTCTGCGAGGTTATCGTTGAAATCTCATTCACACCAGGTTAGCAGAGACTAAAGGAAGGCGGTACCTTTAGATGCCGCTGTAGAGGTGACTGGCAGTGTGTGAAGAGAGATAACACAGGCAGCAAAGCTAATCAGCACGACACACTGTCAACAGTCCCCTCCCCGAAGCCTCCTCCCTTTTCTTTACTCGCGCTCTCCACATGTCAACTGTTTCGTTCAGCAAGCAGCCCGTTTTAACGATAGCGCCCCCACTAATTGCTCTATTAATTCTCTGTCGTTTGATATTTAATTTCTGCAGCCTGTTTCCATCTGCCATGGTATAATGGGTCATGTGCTGCTGCATAGAAACTCCAACCAAACCAAAAAAAATAATGATAATTAATTTTTTTTTTAGAAATGATTCAGTATGCAACAAAGAAAATATTAGACAGTAGCTTATTACCAAACCATTCTGGACATGTTTTGGTGAAACGCGGAGGAAAGTTGTGTATTTTTTACACCCCTAGAGAATAAAAGTCATAGATGACCTTGGCGTTCGGGAAAAGTCAAATGGTCTGGCTACGAGCGGGTGACTCTGAAGTAGCAGGGAAGTAAAATTGGGACTAATTTTCTTAATTTGCGATCACCCAGCCGTCATCTCTCCTCATGCTTGTTGTCATTTTCCATCACATTAGTGATGAATAAAGAGCAGCTAGGGGAGCCGTGTCCATGAGCAGAAGACTTGTGAAGTTCTCACATAACTTGGACTCGATTTTTAAACCTTTGCGGGGTGTCACCGAGCATCTGTTGCTCAGGTTTGCTTGTTTGCTTTGCTCTTCCTTTTTTTTTGCCGTGTGATTCACTGTCACGAGGGAGATGGTAAATTATAGCTGTCAGACAGAACTCAAACAGCGTTGCTTGAAAGATGGTTAGGTATACCTCAGGGGGTCAGCCTAGTTTCACTTGTTGCTGTTTCAACGCTCCGAGTGCTGTTTGAAGCCAAAGCTAACACTGTGACAGGTACACAGTGCTCTAGGGGAGGATAACATCAGACATGCTTTGTAAGCTGACATATCTGACACAAGCTCGTGTTTGTGTGTCTGCATGTGTGCATGGCTTCCTGTTGTTCTGTCTGCCTTTGTGTGTGTGTGTGTGTGTGTGTGTGTGTGTGTGTGTGTGTGTGTGTGTGTGTAATTCCAGGTTCTGGCTGATGCAGTCTCTCGCCTGGTTGTGGATAAGTTCAGTGAGCTGACAGACAACTTTACGTCCCCGCATGCACGGCGAAAAGTGCTGGCAGGCGTCGTCATGACAACAGGTAAGAGTGGAGGAAGAGATTATTGGCACGTTTGTGCACAGCAAAGGCTGTTTCAGAACATCATCAGAGGGAATTTTGTGGTTATAAGCCCAGAAAAAGCAGCTGACAACAAATACAGCTGAAGGCATATTTACTGGATGCTGGATGCTCATAGTAAACATGTTTTTTTTAAAAGCCCTGTGAGCCAGAAGGTTCAGGCTTCAAAGTGCTCTAAATGCTCGCTTACGGTTTTTCTGTCTCACTTAGAGACGATGTGGTCATCTCAAACACCAACCTCAAGCTGTGAGAACAGAAACTCCACCCGCCTGCTGTTTAAAAGCTACATTTACAGATGAAAGTTAGCTTAAAGAGAAGAGGGCGGAGTCAGTATACCTTTCAGACCAGGATGAATAGAGGAGCTGCAAAAATGCCAAGGAAATATGGAAAGGCTGTATTTTGAACAGTGATTCATATGAAGCTGCTCTCTTAGAGTAAAAGAATAATAATGAGCGTGGTAGGTCCTGGTTAAGATTTTATATTTGTATAGCCTTATAATGTGTCCTTTATTGTGTATTTTTAATCATATGTGACAACTTTAATAAGTTTGACATCCGCTGTTTTGTATCAGCCTTCAACCAGCCAGGCAGTACTTCAAATATTTAATGTAGTTAAGTAAAATTATTTAAGAATCATATTAATAATCTAATAATATCATAAAAATGCAAATTTAACATCCATTTGTTACTATTTTAAAAACAAGTTTCCATAAAGCTAGGCAACACTGCTGATAGTTTTTGCCATCTGAAGCAAAATCGTCCTTTAAAATACAAAATACAAGACTGCATATTCCCAGACGCACTCTCCTGTAGCACGCATTACAACAGACGCTGCCCACCTGACACCGCACAGTCTGTAATTTTGATTTGCTTATTTATTTCTTGCCTCACAGCATAAGCCGACCGCAGCTGAGTGAATATGTCAGTTTTATTTATGTTCTTTTTTTATTGGAATTTGAGCTGTGAGTATGTACCGAATGGTAGTTGTTTATTTATTTATGGGGTTGATCCCCAACAATTTGAAATTGTTTAAATCTATACAAAAAAATTATACTGTATTGGGGTAATTATTTTCATTTTTTTATATTAATGTCTGCGTTATTAATTTGGAGCATTTAATAAATTCTAATTTCATTTTATTTATGGTCTTCTTGAACTTTAAGAGAAAGATTTTAGTTATCATGATATATAGCAATAGCGACTGATATGAAAAAAATCATTAAAAATTGCTCCACCTGTATAATAACTATATAATAAAAATATTCAGTTAATGTATATGTGTGATGGTTGTGCATATATTAAATAAAAAACAGTCATTTAGCTGTGTGGCCTCCACCTTTACTGTTTTATCTCTTGCTGCTTTTGTAACAGTGTTGTCAGATGCAGGAGGGAGCTGCTTTCAGCTGGAAACAAAACTGCGTCCATGAGTTATTCAGTACCAAAAAGAAAGCAGACACAGTCCCTGAAACGCTGTGGAACGTTTAGCAGCTGTATTAGGTAGATAATTCACTCAAGGTGACAGACAGCAAAAACAGCTAAAAGAGGCTGAATTCTGGTAGCCTTGATTCAAAAGAAATGGGAATCTTATCCATAGCTGAATTTGTGAAACAGGGTATGAAAACCAGGCTCAAGTCCAACATTTTTTATGTTTTTTGTTTCTTCAAATTTCAAAAGATTAACATGCAAAAAAATCCATGTATCCATCTTTTTATTTTCTATGAATTTCTTACTTAAAGAAGTGAAACTGTGTCCATTCTTTGAATTATTGCGGTTTAGTAACGACACAGATGCAGAAGTAGTCACTTGTAGCACATAAAGAAATGATTTAACTTCTAATAAAAAAAACTCCACCAGGTTTACAAGAAACCGTCGATCAAACGCAGTTCACACATCGTTATCACCACAGGCCAAAGACAGGAAGGTTCAGCATCATCCCCTGGGGTGCGTTGCTGCTCAGCTGACGGGGGTTCCCATCATTGCCGAGAGGCTTGATGAGGATTTGGGGCACTTTTTATTTCATGCATCAGAAACAGTTCGATAAACTAACCCATTTTTTAGACATAGTTTTGCGAGATATTTGGAGACAGTGAAGTTAAGATAGCAAACACTGGAAATACTTGAAAGCTAAATTGTTCATGATTGCATCACTGTTTTCATGCGCAGCTGGGATTCTCAGCTTTTCGCATGCCGCGCCACGTTGACGTGTTATCCTGACTACACGATCCTTTCTGCCTCACTCTCAAACTACAATTCCCCACCAATTACTGCTTCAATTACACGTCTTTCCATGCCGTCACTTTGCCTATAGCATAAACACAGTGACAAGGACATTAAACCTAATTAAGCCCATCATGTGGTTGCTACAGTAACAACTTATAAGCTAGTGTGTAGATGTTTGCAGTGTGACTTCTCGAGGGCATAAGAACAGAATTTATAGTGTTTGCATTAGGAGCACGAGTCCTAATACGGCTCTGTCCTCCAAACAGGCACAGATGTGAAGGAAGCACAGGTCATTTGTGTCTCCACGGGAACCAAATGCATCAACGGTGAGTACATGAGTGACCGCGGCCTGGCACTCAATGACTGCCACGCTGAGATAATTGCCCGACGCTCGCTCATCAGGTACCTCTACACTCAGCTGGAGTTCTTCCTCAGGTCAGTGGATGGTGTCAATTTGTTTATTTTTTTGATAATCTAATTAAATCCTGCAGCTCTCTGTTCTTCTTCTAGACTTT
Organism: Perissodus microlepis; assembly: GCF_051167445.1. Classification (NCBI taxonomy): domain Eukaryota; kingdom Metazoa; phylum Chordata; class Actinopteri; order Cichliformes; family Cichlidae; genus Perissodus; species Perissodus microlepis. Next base: position 3,578,492 of record NC_140476.1, read on the forward strand.
GAATGTCCGTTTTAAATACAGGTTTTGTGACATTTGTCTGCCTCTGTTTCAATTTCTCATCGATCCGTGGTTATAGCAACAACAAGGAGGACTACCACAAATCAATATTTGTGCTGTGTGACAAGGGAGGCTACAGGTTAAAGGATAACGTTCAGTTCCACCTCTACATCAGCACCTCTCCCTGTGGAGATGCCAGGATTTTCTCTCCACACGAGGCCGGAGTGGAAGGTACGCAGCCCTCGCGTCTCCTCCCCAGCTCAGCTCTTTTAGTTTAGTCTCGTCCAGCTTAGTATTCAGTGTTGACGACAGGTTTTTGTTTTTTTTTTAATTTAATTAAATTTGTAAGTTTTCCTCTCGTGCTTCATTTCAATTAATTAGAATTTTACTCCACTGTCCAAATACACATTACAGACACATTTAAACAAGGCAGTAGTAATTATAGCTTTTTGTCATTCTTTGTCTGCCGCTATCAGTCTTTCTGCCGCCCAGCACACCAACACTGTCTGTCGGATTAACCTCCCTCTTACTCCTGTCAGAGAGTCTTCCGTTGCACATGGCAGGCTGAATAAAAAACAGCCACATTCAATTAGTCACTGAATAGATGGCGCCTGCTGGTGGAACAGCACAAAACTTTGATAACATAATAATAAATAACGGGTCACGCTGGGTGGGAGCCGTTTTTACTGCCGGTAGAATAACTGACTGTGCCAAAAATCACTCCTGTTTACTATACAGTCCATTATATACTTAAGTTTAACAAATGTATGTGTCAGAATTCTCAATGAGGAAGTCTGTCCACCATTAAGTGCTCACAAAAAACTCTACAGCTGAATAACAAATTAATGTACATGCCAAGGATGCAACTTTTTTAAGCTGCAGTGCAAAAACACTGAATTTAATACATATGGTGGATCGGTGGTGTAACAGATTTCAACCAAAGCTTCTGTTTTTGCATGTGGAGGAGGTAGACTTTTGTATATATTAGCATAGAAATGGGGAAAGTAATTTTTTTGGCATTTGAGGTTTTATGTAACTTTTTTTATAACTTTTTTCACAAAAACACAACCGCAACAGACAAAACTTCTGTTTTAAAGTGTCAAAGTCAAAACCTTGACTCACACTTTAAGAGTGTAAACAGGCAAATGCTTTATTCATCCCAACGGATGGGATGTATAAAGCTGCCAAAGCATGCAAAACTTTGTTCAATAAAACACATTTAAAATCACAGAAGAAGAAGGTAGCTTAAAAAGTTCAATGTTACACTAAAGATGGAACTCGGTTAAATAGCAAATGCAAAAAATGGTAAATGGCCTGTATTTGTATAGCGCTTTACTGGTCCCTAAGGACCCCAAAGTACTTTACACTATATTCAGTCATCCACCCATTCACACACACATTCACACACTCGTGTTGGCAAGCTACATTGTAGCCACAGCTGCCCTGGGGCCACTGACAGAGGCAAAAAAACAGCGATTCAGTAAATCTAAAAACTGTAGTAAAGATTTTCTGTATCAGTCACTGTGGGAGTGGAGCTCTAACCGGTTTTACACGAACCAGTTGTATATGCAGAGGACGGCCTGGATCCGTTAATTATCCACATCCTATCACAGCCATGGTCAGTTGGATCAGCGCTACATCAGCTGATGGAGGAAAGTTTTTCATGTTCCCGAAAATGTCAAAACTTTTAGGTTAACACACAAAAAACAGATTTAATTTATTCATGATAATTTATTCATATTTTCTATAAATGCCTGCTATGGCTGAATCGATCCACCAGTAACACGTCTGGGATTAAACCAACTGTCAGTCGCAACTAGTGCCATCGTTTCTTTTCACGGCTCAGATTAATCTTCCTCCCAAAAAGTCCCGGAGCCAGCAATGTTCATACTGTGGTCCAGGAAGTGTGAGCGAGGCAACATCTCACCACAGCAGACCGTGAAGCACATCAGACTACACCCACAGTGTTCCCCCTGGGTCTACTCAGCAAGTTGTTCATCTTATTGTCCAGACACCTCACATTCCCCATGATCATCCCTGAAACTGTTCTGGAGCCCAGTCGTTTCCTTGGTAGCTCCTCTGAGATTTCAGGCCTCGCCGCAGGCCATAGGGTGATCAGTGCAAACAGCTCGTGGAGATTTACATTAACAAGAGTCTAATATAAGGAAAAAAACACAAGTAGGCTTGCAAAACTTGACTTGACAAGACTTGATAAAGGAAAAGTTTGCATTAAATCATGAAAATAAAAGAAATTCAAAGCAAAAGAGAGCTACTGCAACAGGTTCCCACTCAACAGCGTTTCCTCATTTTTCCTGCTTTTTAACTGAAGAAAAGTAGAATGACACCAAGAAACAGATTCACTCACACATTCACTTTCTTTAATGTTTCCTGATCAAACAAACTGTATCACTATCACCAACAGATTTAATGTTCCAAACATCAAACGAGTGTCACATAAAACTATATAAAAGAGTAAATTAAACTCATACTCCTCTCTTCCTTTATGTGCTTCTGCTTATGTGCCACCCAGACCAAGGAGACAGACATCCTAACCGGAAAGCGCGGGGTCAGCTGAGGACCAAAATCGAGTCCGGGGAGGGCACCATCCCTGTAAGGTCCAGCAACACCATCCAGACCTGGGACGGTGTTCTTCAAGGGGAGCGATTACTCACCATGTCCTGCAGTGACAAGATTGCGAGGTATTTTGGGATAAATTGAGTTCAGTTGTCGTCCTTAGAAATATTCAGAAACTCTGTTTCTAAGTACAAAGTACAAACCGAGGAGCCTCTCACGAATAAAACAGATAAAACAATATAAATATAACCAAAATATCAAAGTACACTTTAAAGAAGATTTTTTTTCTTTTTTTGTCACAATTAAATATGTTAACTTCTATTTGTGTAACTTTTAGAGTAAAGGTGAAATCAGTTTTCTCAGAACTGGAACTGCGACTAGTATTACACTGGTTTCTGGCATGAAGGAGGCTGGAAGCTGAAGGTTTAAGTCAGCACCATCAGAAATGTAAAAAACAGATGCTTCTACACGTCTGGACATTCCTACAAGTCTCCTGTTATACAGTATATGTGATTCCAGGTCACTAAAGATGATGAATTATATTAATAGAAACAATTCCATACATCGTGGACATATTGACAGAAATGTCAATATCAATAGAGTCATGCTCCTGCAGGCTTTGTGTTACCCGTTGGGTTTTCTCCCATTCTTAGACCGATATGATGATTGAATTGCTTTCTGTGTGTTATTAGAAACCTTTAGTTTAGCGAAGGCTACATAAAGCAACACGTCATGTTTCAGCCCCGACCAGATGTGTTACATGAGACTCTTTTCAGGTGTTTTATTTTCCACTGCTTCAGTCGACTGTACAGCGTTTTATCTTTGCTTTGTCCATCCACCATGCCATTTCAAGCCTTCCCGGGGTGTCAGGGACAGCTAAATGGATATACTGCCCCCGGGGCCATCTTTGCAGACACATCATAGCGTCTTTAGTCTGTGTCCATGTTCAAGGCAGCACTCTGCCTTTCTTGTGATGAACGGTGAAGCTTCTCCATAACTCCTCTCGTGAGCCCTCCTCCTCTTCCTCTCGCTTTCTGTGCCCTGGATCATAATATTTTGCCCGAATGGACCGAGTGATTGAATGCCGAGTGTGTATTTGAGGAGGGACATGTCTACTGACTGGCAAATGCTGTTTGCACTACGTGAGCTGCCCTTTCACTGTGTGATTTAGATTTTATGTGGTGGTCCATCGTGGAGGGATCCAAGTCAGTAGAGGGCAAAATAAGGTGGAAGTTGGACATTTGTAAGTCTGACTAAATTTTTAAAGTTGACACGAGTTACAGATCAGTGCTGAAATCAAGAAGTAGAAAAAAATGCATGTAAGCAATTAAGGTATGAGTATCTTTCTTCCACTGTGAGAAACTATTATGCACGACTTGCGGCGCGACCTCCTCGTGACACGGCTATTAGCCGTGTCAGAAATCCTCCACCCACCTGCCTCTGTCCCTGTGTGAGTGATAGTTAGCAACAGGGCTGCCGTTCAGTGCAGCTACTGACGGGCAGGCTTTGCCCCGTGCCCCCAGTGCTCCCTCATTACACATTGTTTTCGCTCCTCTCATTTTCCTCTGATTACACGGCGTCATTATGAACGAGCCATTCTCTGCCTCGTGTCTGTCCTTTGAATGAGTTCATTAGCATAAAGGCAAATTGTTCTCTCGGTTTTCCTCTTTTCTTTTGTTATTGCTGTAACAGCTCATCACGTGTGCTTTCTGACCTATTCTGACCCTGTTCTCATTTGAGTGTGTACAATCTGTGTGTGTGTAGACGCACAAAGCACGGTATTGGGGGGAGAAAAAAAAGCGATAAAGAAATACAGTGATGTTTGACAGGAATGAAATTGAATGCCTCTCACAACATAACTCTGTGTGAGCTCGCTTGATTGTTGTAGCTTTTTACCCAGTGTGTATGTGTGTCCTTCAGAGGGTATACAGGTGTATATGTGTCACCGTGTTGCTGTGATGAAACAGCGTGTGTGTGTGTGTTGCAGCAGTTTGTGTATGGCACAGAATATTATAAAGCTGTTTGACTGGGCTGAATGTGTGAACGTGTGCTTTACTGCTCGCAGCTACAGTGAATTTAGATTTTTTATTTTGCCCTCCCGCTGTTCCACACACGCCTTCTCACAAACGCGCACACAGAATATTGCATATGGAAACAATGGACCCTCTGCATAGCCTGCGGTCTTTTGCATGTGTGCATATTATTTTTGATTGTTTTGGGTTCACATTGGTAATTTCACAGACTCTCAAACAGTCTGCCTGAAGTAAAAGGGAGAATGAGAAGAGCTAGCCAACCCTCATTTTGTAATGTGCTCCTAAAGACAAAGGGTAGTGATACTCACGGTTTTTCTCTCAACATCAGCGAATGCAACAGGAACACCATCACCAGTGATGAAGTTGTCCAATTAAGTAGCAGCATCACTTTTGTAACCAACACTTTTGTTCATTAGGGGTTTTTGTGCCTTGTAGCTGTGTTGTCAAAAACCTCTTCAGTATCACGAGTCATCATTGTAACTGATGAAATGATGAAATGATGATGGTGTTCCTGCAACACTATCACAGTATAGATGCTTTGTTTTGAGTATAAATATAGACAGTGTATTGGTCCCAACCTTATTATCATATTATTGGAAGTAATTACTGCTACGCCTCATCTCACAAACATCCTGTTAGTGAACTCGACTGGACTCTAGAAGATACATTAAAGGTGTTTTTGATGCTGCTGGAGAGCACAACACAAACAAAATTATATTGACAAAATTATTGTGACTGTGTGCAATGAACGTTCAGTCTCATTGCCTTTGAAATGTTTGCTTCGAAGGCTGAGACTAGGTCTGCAACCACTCTCAGCCATCTGCAGAGTGACTTTGATGCATCAGGACGGCAATAAAATGGCGAAAAGACATTTCAGTGTGATGTAAGTTTGAGACTGAATTGGGTCAAAGTGGCAGTTACAGATTAACTGTGATAAATATGTGTAAATTTCAACTCTGTTGCCGTTTCTTGCAAAGCTGCTGTTGTGTACATACACAGAAATTCACCTTAAAAGCTTTCGTTCAGAATCTCATAGATCTGACATGTTGCGCACAAGTCGTGCCTGTCACTGCAGACGGTTCAGTGCATTAGTAATCTGTCTCTGTTTAAAAACTGGATTATAGATTATGGTTTGCAGTTTTATACAAACCATCACCAATCTGTCTGTTTGGAGATAGGTTGCCTCCCACCAGGTTGCACTGTGCAGTCGAGTCCAGAGGTTGAGGGTATTGCATGCAACTATTTGCTATCGGTCACTGTTCATAAACTAATTAAATACAGGGACCGAGCAATCACCAAATATTCCTAGTAACGAGGTTGCCTCCCTGATTTTCCTCTGGTGTGACTGAAACATGGACACCAGTGTTATTTAGTACTGGATTTAAATTTTCTGCCATAATTTCTCTGTCTTAAAAATGGGCTTTTCATTCATCTAAATAGTTTTAGTGATTAAACCTTAACAGGAATATTTTGAGGCCAAAAAGACAAACTAGTTGCTTTGCTGCTTCAACATTACCGAATAGTTTTGGAGCATTAGACCTCATCAAACCTACCAAAGCAGTGAGTGAAAGCAGGAGTAACCTGTCAGTGAAAAGAGCCTTTTTCTTTGATTAAACATTTCAAATGTTACAGATGTATGTCTTTGAATTCGGTGGGTTTGGAGCTGAATGCCATGTGCACGGTCTGGAAAGCAGGTCATCACTGGGTTTTGAGCTTTCGATGGGATTTGTTGACAGATAAAATGCACTGTATAAGATGCCAGCAGCCTTCAGCACCACCTTTCTCTAACATTTCCCACATCTGTTATTTTTCTTCATTTTTCTCGCTCTCGCTTTTTCTTTGCCTTCACACTCTTACTGACTCTTTCTCCATCTACCCAGAGAGAGAGTTAGAGAAGTTTCTCTAACTCTCTCTCTCTCTCTCTGGCTCCTTATGTATTTGTCGTTCTGCGAGGAGGGCAGGCACTGCTTCACAGAGCATGTAAATAGGAGAGCGACTGGGGAAAGATGGCTAATGGCACAGCATGGAAATAAACAGAAGTTTGGGAAAAATGGAATTGGATACCTCACACTGTAGATAGCTGTAGGACTCAGTGTTCATGTACTAATATGCAGTATTAACTCTGTTTTTGTGTGTATTCCAGTCAGCCTGTGAACATTACAGCGATGTGCTGCCTGTACACTGAAATCCTAAAACTGGCCTCAATGATACGTTGAAGTTGTTGTGAAGCTCGTGTGCTTTTCTCTCTGCAGGTGGAACGTGGTGGGCATCCAGGGCTCCTTGATGAGCTACTTCACAGAGCCAATCTACTTCTCCAGCATCATCCTGGGCAGCCTTTACCATGCTGACCACCTCTCCAGGGCCATGTACCAGCGCATCGCAGATATCGAAGACCTGCCCCAGCAGTTCACCCTCAACAGGCCTCTTCTCAGCGGTAAGAGCCCTCGCCTTCTTTGATGTAGATGAGGTGGGAAAGTAAGAAAAGTGCATCATCAAGTTTCCTTCTGCAGATCTCTGCTGTTATAGATCAGTCATCACGTTTACGATTTCACGGGTGGAGAGGATCACTGTGTTAATCTTTACCAATCGACCTGCAGCTGTCTAAATATCAAAGAGGAAGATTTTAATCGTAAGCAGTAAACACATTAATTCACCCCGCTGGTCAGTCAGTCCCACAGGAACAGGAAGACAGTTATTGCTTTTCTCCTTTTGTTGGATCTGAGCTGACATTTACCTAGTTCCTGTGGAATTTGAATAGCTTTATCATTTTGTGTAAATTTTCAGCATTGGCTTGACCTTTTAAAAAGGCCGTATAGACCAGGACTCCTGGAGTGTTTTCTTCTCTCGCTCTCTTTTCAACTTTCTATTTTTAGATGCAGAGCATGCAGTCTTTGTATTTTGGTTGTTTTTTGTAAGACAATGCTGTGTTTGAGGAAAGATGAGTCTGCTTTCCATTTGCATTTCTGCTCCACTTTTTCCACTTAATATTGTTTTTCATTTAAAATATTGTATATAAAGACATTTGCAAGAAGTCATAAATTATTATGTAAATGTTTGGCTCCAGCCCTGCTTATTTACAGTTGCTTTGAAGCTTATAAATGAGTATTAGGGCCGCATTAAGAAAAAAAAATGTATTGTTAATTTTGAGAAAAAAGGTGTAAATGCGGAGAGTTCCTGCTGCTGCTATACTCTCTACAAAATGCCTTGTGTAGGCGAGTTTTTGTGTTTTTCTGATATAACATACATCCTTTTTATTGCATGAGGGCGTACCTGTCGGTATCCCTGCATTTGTTCATTCCCAGCTGTTTCATTTTGCAGAAGTTTGGCCAACTCTTACAAGTTTGTGTGTTTTTTCCTTCTGATTCAGCTTTCTGCACCATCTTTTCAACGTCCTTGAACTCATTATCGCGCTCTGTTTATGTGCTAAGAGAGAAATTATTTCCTTGTTACTAAAACTGATTCAAAAGTACGATTTCAATAACTCATCTGCACAAAGCCTTTGGCCGTAGCAGCTGTCGTAGAAGCTCCTTCTTCCCACATAAATGCAGTTTCCAGTGACAGCAGTGGGCTCTTTTTGAAACACTGGGTCTTTAATTTCAGACTGAAGTAGACAAAAGACACACAAACAAGTTTTTATTTCAGACAGTGAACCACAGTCGCCACTAACATTGTTACGTAACTCATATAATTTGGCAAATGTGGAGCTGCTATGAGAGCATGACCTGCTTACAGACGATGTTTATTTATACAGAGAGATTTATTGGTTTGAAAAAATACATCTTTAACTAGATTTCAAAAGTTTAATCCATTCATCGCTCCTTTTCTTGCAATTTTTTTTGTGTTTCAGAAATAAAAACCTAAAGTCCAGTTATGATTTTGACAGTTGCCAAATGGGTTTAATGAGCAATGAATAATAAACAATAATAGGCAAAGTTTGTACAGTGGCACTCAGGGTCCTTTTATCACATTTTATTGTCACCTTTATTTTATCAGGAAGTCCCGCTAAGATCAAAATCTCTTTTACAAGAGAGACCTGGGCATACAAGAATAGAAAAGTGCTACAAATACACAACAAATACACAATATTAAAATACCCCTAACGTAAAAGAAACATCCACCAGTCTCCTCGCTGTATTCCTTTTTATAATCACCAATCGATAAGGGCATGTTTAGTTTATGTCATACTGTAAATTATTATAAGACGCATTAGAAGAAAATGTTGCTTTCCCCAGATCTGTCAGAACTATAGGTACATCCAGAAGCAACCATTAAGAAGAGTGTAGCTGGGAGAAAGGTCCTGCTGTAGACTGGAAGTTCTAGAGTGGCTTCATAGAGAAAAATATGCTAAAATATACCAGACGGCCAAACCACAAACCATAAAGAACGTCGTGGTGAGTCAGAGACTTTGCATTTGTAATAAAATGTAGGGATGAAGGAGGAAGCATGCATATACAATATATCATCATAATCAATTACAGGAAAAAAACACAAGTTAGTAAAGTAAGATTTATTTCTAAAGTAAAAACCAAGCATCACTTTATGATTACTAATGAGATTAGCAACGTATATATTAAAGAGAAACTTGTCCATCCTTCTATCCGGAAATCCTTAAATCCGGTTATTTTGGACAATTCAGGTCCGGAGGCAGCAGTCTAAGCAGAGAGGCCCAGACAGTCATCATGTCCACCTCATCTGAGGGGTGGGGCACACCAAGTCGTTCCCAAGTCAACCGAGAGATATAATCTCTCCAGAGTCCTGTCACTAAGAGAAAGCCCAACTACCAAATGAAGGAAATTTCCATTTCCATTCCATTTCCACTGCTGCTATCTGCGACCTCATTTTTTCTGCCAGTACCCAGAGCTCGTGACCACAGGTGAGGGGTGGAACGTAGATCGACCGGTAAATTGTCAGCCTCACTTTCACGCTCAGATCTCTTTTCACCATTACAGATCTGTACAGATCTTGTCATCTATCCATCCATCCAAATACTTGAGCCATGTACCCTTTCACTGGTTTTGCCATCAGATGTAACAATGTAATAATCATCAAACCCCATTGGGCGAGCTTTGCAGAAGACCATATATTTGTTTCCTGAACATTTAACATGAAAGTGTCTCAAAAGCACATCTGCTGTTCCTCTTCATGTACATGTAGCATCATCACAAAGTCCAAAACAGACAGAAGGATTCTGAATACACGTCACAGGTCGCAGATATTTAAAAATATGCTGTCAGCATCATTCGTCAGTGCTCTGAAACAGCTCGTGGATGATAACCAAACGAAATCAGTCCCTCATAAAATGGATGAAGACACTTTGCTGTGGAAATTGGATTGTCCTGATGAGTTAGATTGTACAGAGAAGCAGAAGTGAAGGAGCAACACCACAAAACAATAAATAAATAAAAAAATACACATGCAGACCAATAAAACTAGCTCTCATGTGGGAAAGGAGGTAGTGATGCTCTAATTTCTTGAGCTAGAGTAATATAACATCTCATTTAAAAAAGAGCAGCAGAGCTAAAGAGTTTGATATGTTTAGAGGTGTGGGTGTTTATTCTGCCTAACGGTGTTATATTCTGAGTCTGAATTTTTCAAACTGAATAAAAATCCATTCATTCATTTCTAAAGAAACTAAGGCTACATTCACACTGCAGGCGAAAGCGCATCAAATCCGATTTTTTTGACCCTATGCGACCCATATCCCATCATGCTATGACAGTGTGAACGGCACAAATCCGATATTTTCAAATCCGATCTGGGTCACTTTCGTATGTGGTACTGAATCCGATACATAATATGCAGATTCTGGCAGAAATCTGCAGCTATCCTTTGAAGCACCGCTCCTCTAAAACAGCAATAAGGATAATTATTAGGTTATCTACATTATTATGTAAATAACAAAATAACTTAAAGCAAAAATTGGGAAACGTGAAGTCCGAAGTCTTTATATTAAGGCCATCAGTCAAACAATACTGTTGGTCTGGGTCTAAACAGAGCCGTTGTGTGTGACGTCTTCTTTTGCGCATGCGGGCCGCTTTGAGCGTTCACACTAGAGCGCGTTTGCTGTCGCATTTTATTTGTAGTGTGAACGAGCAGACAGAAAAATCGGATTTGATCAAAAAATCGGAATTGAGCATTAAGACCTGCAGTGTGAACGTAGCCTAAGAGTCATTTTCTGACTTTCCTACTTGAGCTCCATTAAACACGAGCAAGTGTTTAATTAAAACTTTGACGTTTTCAGCTTTGTTGTACTGCTGCTCTGTTTTCCACCCAAACATCCAGCTGGCTTTGCCTCTCTTGCCCAGCTGTGTGCTGATACAAACACGTAAAGCAAAGTTCAAGGTCAAGAAAATACCACACTGCTACAGCACTGCTTACACTGGTCATTGTGCTGCCATGAATATAGGGCGCTCCATATCAAACAAGTGGAATGAGTGGCACTGGGAGATTTCCTTTACATCCTGGGGGACATGGGGCTTCATATCACAGCCGGGATGTACGTTTAGCTCACCCTGCTCCTTCTCTCTAAATGGCAAGTAAAGGAGATAATGGTGGAAGGTTATTAACCTTTTCCGCTTTAGAGAGTTTTTAGCGGTGAAAGTGCTGTGGCGTTAGAGCGCTGAGGATTTCATCCCCTTTAAATCATCTTCTGCCACAAGTGCTGCCAAATGGAACCAAGGAGCTTAATGCACACACACACACACACACACACACAGAGGAAGACACAGGGATTTATGGCATCCATATATCTCCCATTTATGCTTGAGATACAGTGGAGGCCAAAGCCCTGAAGTGTGTTAGAAGAGAGCGAGCTCTGTCCTCATAGCCCCCCCCAGGTGGATTCTACTGTTTGTCTCTACTGAGTTAGACAAAATGAAATGAGAAGAAGAAAAACTGTCCTGTTTAGAGATATTGTAGCTGTGGGAACAGCTGTCCTTTGGAAGGATGGACTGCCATGTTTGGGTACTTCCTTCATTGTTTAATACATCCACACATGAGGTAATAGAAAGTCTGGGTGCTGTGGGAATTCGCTGGAGCGGTGCCGTGCAATTATTCCATTTCTGGCATTGACGTAATGTTAACAAAAGATTTTTACATTCTGCGGAGGTCCTATAAATAAAAATGTCTTTGTTTTAACCTGCAGCCTCGCTCGGTCTTTGACTCTGGGTGTTTTTAATGGCAGGTATAAGTAATGCTGAAGCCAGGCAGCCAGGCAAGGCACCAAACTTCAGTGTGAACTGGACGGTGGGTGACCAGGCCCTGGAGGTGATCAACGCAACCACGGGCAAGGACGACATGGGCCGCGCCTCACGGCTCTGCAAACACGCACTCTACAGCCGCTGGGTGCGCCTTCACTCCAAGGTACGGCGAGGCCAGAGCGCGCATTCACACGCACCTCACTGTAATACTGGCACAGACGTGCTGAGTCACGTGACATAACTATAGTTTCTTACATAAGTGATTCTGACAGTGAGTCGTAAACAGACTGAGGTCAGCTGCAGTCAGCATCACGAGCTGTACACGTCTGAACGACACGTACTTCAGTGTGGTATCTCAGGAATCGCAGCTAAGCTACGAGATCATTCCTTGGAAGCCCTGTTCTGATTGTTTGCACGTGAGCGATGTCACTATTGACCTCGCACAGAGAGCAAAGGTCAACTTTGGTGTCAAACAGACTCAACTTAAATGTTGAGAATGAAAGCTGGGTCTGTGGCTACAGCCACAAGTTTTTTCTAACATTAACATAGTTTTCTGGCATGACTGTGATGTGGAGTGTGTTGCACTGTGCTGAGACGTGTGTGTGAGAACATCTCCCTGCTATCATACACCCACTGACTTCGTCCACTTTCCCAATAATATAATTTAACGTTTAGACACGTTAGTAGTCAGAGCCTGACTTCCAAGGAGTGCAAACAAGCTTCTTTTTCTTTGTGAGGTAGGAGCTGAAATTTTAGATTAATGCGTCGTTGTTTTTCGTTTGTTTCTGTTATTCTGTTGCTTACTTTCCTTTCTCTGCATCCTCAGCTGTCGTCCATCTTGCGGATCAAGGTGTCGAAGCCGAGCTCCTACCACGAAGCAAAGCAGGCGGCCACAGAGTACCACTCTGCCAAGCAGGCGCTCATCAAGGCCTTCCACAAGGCCGGCTTGGGGGCTTGGGTCAAAAAGCCCATCGAGCAAGACCAGTTCACCCTCAGCTCCTGAGGGAGTCGAGGGATTCCTTAACCACCCCCTCCTCTTTCCCTGACCCAGGCCTGAGAGAGCCCCCGTATTAACAAGCAGACACTTACTTCCGTCCCATGTGTCAGCACGCACGTGCACTTTGTATTTGTGGAAATGAACGTGCGCCGTTTCACAAACCATCCGTAACTCATCATTCTCATTCCTCAGAGGACATCAGCCTCGTGTCTTTGATTTAACTTTTTACTTTGATTTTACTGGACGCTCCGTTCCATTGAATTATTTTCTGTGTAAAACTGGAATCCATGTTTTCTTTTTTCGTTTAACACGCACCCATCATGTTCTTATGGCGTAGATGTGGAAGCTGAAATTATACCGTTCTGTCTTGTTGATCAATGAGTAGCTAATTTAGGTCGGAATGTAGCCTAGAAACGGGATCTTTGTTGACTAAAACCAATGTATATGGACCTAAAACAATATATATCTTTGCTAAAATTAATGACACTGACAAATTTTAATTTAATTATGCATAAATCTTCAAGATGTAAATCTAGTGCTGAGAAAAACATAAGCGTTGTAACGTTTAATGTGTGTTATTTGGTCCGTTCCTTAGCTGAGACTACGTGTTCTTATCCTCTGGATTAAAGATAAAAATGTTACAAAATGTTGTCGCCCTGTTTGAGTCACTGACTGGAAAGAGTTTATAAGGCAGGTGTGACAGCGTCGTAGCGCTCTTTCCTTTATTTTTATGTTGTGTTCATTCATCTGTGCGTATGATTTTTAAGTTATTTTATGTCACTCTCATTTCATACTTGAACAGATGCGAGGGAGGGGTGAGGGTCACGTTGACTGCCCCCCCCCCCCCCCCCACCCCCCCACCCCTCGCCTGGGTCTTGGGAGAAGCTTTGGGAGGTGCTGCACGTTGTATTTTTTTCTTGATCCAAGCCATGGCTTTGCATGGAAACTGAACTTAGAGGCCTGCAGAGCGGAAAACGTAGGATGGGGAGCCCCGTGCGTCCGTCGGCGAATGATGTTGAATGAATGCCAGCATCTTCCTCCACAGGCAGCTTTGAATCTTTGTCTCTATTTTCTAGATTTCTTGTGATTGATTGTTTGATTTTTGAGGGAAGGGGGGGATGGGAACAATTATTTTTTTCACCCTTAGGCATTTGAGGACTGGGGCTAATGCCACAGTGAACATAGCGATAGTATAACGGACCTCTCAGATCTTGTAATTATGTCATTTTGTTGCAGGGAACAATGATGGCTGACAGATGACATGGTATATATGTACTGTAGCAGCACATACAGTATATCACTAGATGCAATCCCTCCACATTATTGTGTGCGGAATCACCTAGATGAACAGCAGAGTAAAATGCAACCCCTGCATGAGAAGACTCAGAAGTCGTATGCTAAAATGTATCACAGTGTGATGTCATGTTCATCCTCGTCCTCTCTACGCCCAGTTAAGAAACATGTTAGCTGCATATTCCATGTTGTGAATTAACTCGATTCCTGTTACACCCCGAGTGCATAAATGTCCTCATGTTTTCAATTTGTAAATGAGGATGTTTTCCCGCGGTGACTTCCTATTTCCAGCTGCGGGAAATTTCTATGTGCGGGTGTGCGTGCAATTAATGTGTGTGCTCAGGTTGTCTTTAAGCATATTCCTGTCAGATTTTCACCAAAGATGATGATGTCCATGTGTGTTTCTGCCCCAGTGTTTTCCTTTTCTTTTTCAAATATCTAACATTGTGGCATCGACCCTTTACTGTCCGGTCTTTTGCATACCCGCACAACAATGTACTACTTTTACTTTGTACAAAAATGATGTGCTCGATTCAAAGTGGGAGAAATACAAATGTCAGGCTTCTTTAGTGCATCTGTAGCTGTCAATCAGTGATCATGTGTATATTGTGAGCTGCGATCATTATTGCTGCAAAATACTAGTTCTGTGTAAATAAGGAGCAACAAAGGCAACACGTCTTCTGACCTGTACAATCGATTCATCCTCAAGAACAAAAAAAAAACCTAAAATGTTTTGATCCCTCCTCTGTTGCCGAGATTGTGAAGATGTTACTGTTGCTAAGTAAGTATTTGTGATTCTGTGTCACTCACTGGGCACCATAAAGCATGGCACTAACACTGCCGGGGTCAACATGCTTCATCCCCATTGTAGCCACCCATGTTTTAAAAAAATATGCACTGTAAAGTGCCTAAGCTCAAAGTGGCATCCACCAGCTGGCACGTGTGATGTCATGTATGTACCTTTCACTTATACTTGGTTGTTTTTGGGGGTATTTTTGTTTGTTTGTTTTTAGTCAGTATTTAAACAGCAGGAAGCGGGGACTCCCAGAGTAGAGTTAAAGTTAAAAAAAAAAAAAAACCTTAAAAAGTATCCAGTGCCCCCGACAAACAGATCCAGACCAAAGTCTCGAGCAATACTGATAATATCTCCTGTAACGTCAGGTTAAAACGAACAAGAGTGTCGAGTTTTCCTCCCCTTCTGCTCCTTCGGTTTTCTGTTGGTGTTCTTCGTTTATTCTAAAACTGCAAAGTCTGAGATTTTTTAATATAGATATTTCCCCCTAAAGACTGCCTGCTTGTTGGATTTTGTTTTCATTTTTAACTGCACTAAAGATGTCAACAGATGATGTCATGATCTCTCTCTCTATACATATATATATATATATATATATATGTATATATATTTAAAAAAAAAGAAAAAGTCCCCATTTATGGATTAGATGGATCAAACTATCTGCAAGAACTGAACTGCTTCTGCTTAACCCTTTGTGAATCCTCAATGATGGTCAGTGCACCCCTCCACCCCACCCCTTCTGCAGCTGCACCCATTGGTGGGGTTCTTTTTTATTTATTTGTTATAATTATTATTATTATGTTTCTTTTGTTTGGTGACTCCAGATCGGTCAGTGTTTGTTAACTGATTTCCAGAGCCACTGCTCTCCGTTCTTCTCCTTCTGCAGTTGTCCAATGTGTGAAACCCTCCCCTGACGAAAACTACAACTTTGCATGTACTACCAACACTGAAGCTGCACCTAGCATGATGACAAACTTTTAAAGGACTCGTGTAGAAAAAAAAAAAGAGTTAACAGCTAAAGATAGATATATAAAGTGAACAAAAAAGAATAAAAGAGTTCTTAGTTTACTTTTGCACATGGTTGGGATTCTTTTTTTATCGCATTTCTGTGTGTGTATGAAAGAGAGAGTGAGTATGAAATCATGCGAGAGCATCACTTCATGTTTGCAGCAGATTGGGACACAGAGACAAACTCCACAGTCTAAACTGTATTTCATGTGTGTTGGATGAAGAATGCGTGGAGGATTTAACTTCTCGTGCTTGCTATGACTAAACTGTTACTAAGTGAAAATACTACATCATAAAAACTCTGACTTCAAAACTGCACTTAGTTAAAACTGAGCTTTGAGTCATTGCATCATTTTACAGTGACAGCCCTTCAAAGGCTAGCAGGGTCGATGTGAACGTCCAGGTCATACACATTATCCCACTTTTCAATCGGTCGATTTTCTTTCTAGACTTTGTATTTTTAATGCATTCTGTAAGTGTGTATATAAATAAGTACGATGCATACTTACGATGTATAGCGTGTTAGTATCAGACCCCCTTTCTGCCTTAATTCTTGATCCCATTGATCCAACAAGTTGCTGGAAACATTCCTCAGTGATTTTGGTCCGTGTTGAAATGCACATCCATGATGCTAATTTCACAGATGGCCAGTTTGAGATAATCTGTATTTTGTGACATGGTGTGATCTCCTGCTGGAAGCAGACATCAGAAGATGATACACTGTGGTTATGAAGATAGTGGCATGGTCTGCAACAATACTCAGCTGGTTGGGCATCAGTTGATACAAGGGCCCAAAGTGTTTCCTAAATAATTTCTATACTATTACACCATCAGCAGCAGTCTGAACTACTGATACCAGTAGCCAGCAAACACAACAACACATTTAAAATCGCACTTCTTTCCCATTGATGCTTGGTGTAATCTCAGCAGATCGTCTTAACCATGTCTACACTCCTACATGCATGGTGTTGCTTTCTTGTGAACAACAAGTTAGATATTTGCATCAATGAGGAGTTTAACAGGTGTATCTAATGAAGTGGCCAGCAAGTATCCATCTATATAGCTATCTATACTGTATATATCAGTCGTGAGGCTTTATGTAATGGCTAGCTATATTGAAAACTGTGAAGCTCTTATTGGTAAAAGAATTTGGGCACTTGTTGCTGCACAAATGCTTTTAAACTGGTGCTGAGGTTTTGTGTAGACTCCAACATATTCACAGTTGTGAGTGTGGATTCAGGACTAGAGTTGACCACACATGCAAAGAAGATTAGTTATGTTCAAAAACTATTTTTGAGGGATATCAGAAGTAGTTTATCAAATTAACAGTTCGTACACTTCGAAAAAGGAGTTTTACTCAAGAAGAACGCACCACAGGGACCGAGGAGCACAAATCTTGTCATGAGTGGAAAATCATTTTCATGGTAGTGAAAACCACAATCCATCAGTGAGGAATGTTCTACAGGATGGTCATGAAAAGAGGGTCCAGAGCATTCATCACAAGCCTATACTCAGCCTCGGAAACCGAGCAATCAGGCTGTATTCTGCAAAAACACACAACACTAAACCATGCAGAGTTGCATAACAAAGATTTATGGGCTACTGAAACAAAAATCAACCTCGATCAAAATGTTGGAAGAAAGCAAGTATGGAGAGAAAGCAAGGAAAGCAGACTCTGTTATGGTTTGGGCGTGTATCGCTGCCAGTGGAGCTGGCATTTTGACATTTAGTAATAATTTAGCTTTTGACAGGAGCAACAGGGTGGATGCAGAAGTACACAGAAGCATTTTGTGTACTCAGAGCCAGAGAAATACATCAAATTCACACATTCTGTAATCCTAAATGTGGCAAAAGCAGGAAAAGAGCTTTTCAGCCAAGAGAAGGGCCGGTTATCTGCTCTGATGCCAGTTTATCATAATCATGTACACTTCAAATTAAAGATGTGACATGAACTTTCAACAGAGCTTCAGTTATTGGTGTTTAAGATGTCGTTTTTAATGGAAGCTATTATTTAAGTTTTGATAAGTAAACATGCTCTCTAATAGAGAGAGATAAAAGGGGAGTACACACATAAGTTGTACAGACAAATGTACCAGAGCACAGAGCCTGGAGACGTGTAACTGTGTGATAGATACTTATGGTCTGGATGCTATTCTGGTTTCACAATGAACTTACCGGCACAACTCACAACGGTGCCACATGGACCGACTCGGATCAGCTGCTGTATTAATCAGCAGGATGTATAAAACAGGACGTATGCACACTTTACCTGAAAGCCTCATGCCCACGTTGCCTATGCTTTATAGCATCGTTCATAGTGGATATATTCTGATGCATATTTGACTTAACAAATCTGCCGATTAACAAACAGCATCATTACTGAAATGCACCCTTACTGCTGCCTGCTGTCGCTGCAGGTATATTTAGGTAAAAACATTTATTTCTCAATCTCAAAAATGTGTAAAATATTTGAAATGCATTTCAAGCATTTCTCCTATTTCATGAAAGTAGCTTAGTTTTCTCATTAAAAAGAGAATTTTAGCATGCGCAATTAGCAAATGTGTTTCACAGTTTATGTCAGTTTAAGGAGTTTAGCTGTGAACACAAAGGCCTTCAGACACATGTGTTGTTTTCGGGTTTTATTTTTACTACCGGTAACCATAAAGCAATCTTCAAACTCTTTAAATAAATGAAGATCTCAGAAAAATGTGAAACCGCGCACGAAGAAATCACGGCGTGCATACAGTAGACAGAGAATGCTTTTAAAATGTGTTTCAAATTCGATGTTTCTGTGTTTCTGTCTGCGCGTCTGATCAGCATCCCAGAAGATACCGACACCGGATCAATAATAAATCACACATGGCTGCTTTAAAACACCAACCCCCCCACCCCACGCTCATAACTGCGCTGACATGATGAAAGCTCGAAAAACAGATTCAAACAGTCGTGACAGGTGAATTCAATAATGCAAAAATCCATCTGCTGAGTCTCCAATATCATGTTGCTCTTTGCATAAATGTTAATATTATCACATTTGTCAGAGATAAAAGTCATACAGTATCCAGCAGCTATATGTGGTTTGTTAGTGTCATGTGTTGTTGTTTTTTTCACTAGTGACAGAAAATGAATGAATGAATTTGATATGACGTTCACAAATGTTACTTAAATTAGACTACTATAATATAAAACCAGGACATCACTGAAAACAACCGTCTCAGCAACACACGGAGCACAAATGTGGAAATAAAATGAAACATGACTACATACAGTAGAGGCCGGTGAGGCGGCTCAGCCCCCCTGGTGCGGTATACGTGTGAGAGCGAGGGCAGCAGCTTGTGTCCCTGAGAGAAATGACAAATCATTAGCTTTGGTCCAGGGGTAAATGGAAGCCACACTCTTCCAAGGCCCACATTTCCATTTCAATTTTCTGCTCAACAGAGTTGATGTATGTGGCGAATCACATGGCAAGACCAGTCTCCACCTCGAGCCTGCTGTTATTCACTGGTTGGAGTGTGTCTGTGACCTTGTGTCTTTGTGTGTGCGCACTGTGTGTGCGAGTGTTTTATCAAGTGATAGCACTAACTCATTGTCACTGAAACCAAAGCAAAGAGACAAGTGAAGACAGTCTCCAGACTGAAGTGTGATTATAAAAGAAAAATGAAATCAAAGGGCGGCGTGTTTGATGATATGAGCTGACGATGATGAATTAATTCTGTAGATTATAAACTTCTCCTAACTGACACACTAGACTGTCCACCTGAGCGAGCGCATTAAACGAGAAAATTATAAGCTGATGCCGGTGTAGTGCACCGAGAGACCCGCTGACAAAAATGCTACGACAGGTACAACAACAAAGTAGCAAGAAACCTGCAGCCTTGTCTCTCTTCCCAGCAGCTGCCCTTCCAGTACAAACTTTCTCTGATGGCTTGGGAATAAAAAAAAAAATCTCAAAAATACTTAATAAAACAGTAAAGTGCCAAATAATGTATTTTGAGCACATGGATGCTGTCTGCATCTCACAAAGACTGAGAGGGGGCATAATGAGCTGCAGTGGGACCACAGACTGAGGAAGTTTAGGCCTCGGGTTCGTACAATAATAATCTTGAACCATTAATAAAACAGCATTTCAAGACAGCTAAAAATGTGCTTTTCTAACAGTAGGTGGGAAGTAATACTTTAACACAGTATGAATATGACACATTTTATAAGAAGAGGACGTTAAACCAGCAGTTACAGCTCATGTGGTTTGGTATATCTTACTCTGCTCAAAGTGAGGGAGTGTGTAATCAGCTCAGTTTGTTAGCAGACTAGCATCCAGAGTTTTCACAATATCACTGGGTCAAAGTCAAAGTCAAGGTCACACGAAATGTGAAAATTAGCAAAAACTTATAACCCAGTTTTCATGGATTGTCTTCATACTTTACAGCAATATACCAGGCCTAGGGGGGCATAACTACTGACCTTCATTGTTAGTGCCCAAGGTCAAAGTTAACCTTGAAAAAAAATTCCTATAGAGCAATAAATCATGGAGAGATTTGTACAGCACACTTTTTTATTTTTTCAATATGACGCCTCGCCTTGAAGTCACAGTGATGCCATAAAGTTTTGCAAAAGTTTTCCAACACAATATATTTTAAATCTCAACTTTTTACAGCTTATAAAAGCCAAAGATTTCAAATTATTCTGCTCCAGTCAGGATAATACCATTTTAATATGTAATGCTTCAATGTCATATGTCTAAAGGTCATGGTCACACGAATTAGGAAAAAGCTTTAGTTTCATTGTCTCCAAACTTTAAATAATATCTTGGTGTTTGGGGAACATAAACACTTTCTTTGTTTGAGCTCTTTTTTCAGTGCAGCATTATTTGACTTCACAGTGACACAAAAAGATTCAGATTTCCATATTAACAATGCTTTTATCAGCACAAATGATATATGAAAACACTGCAGATGTCGTTATCGTGAAATTTCCATATTATCAATGCTGATGTCAGCATAACACATCAATGTTTCAGCATCACCCTCTATAATTGTGGCCAAAATCTTTATTCCTGCAAAATATACACAAATACTTAAAAATGGCTGCCATAGGTCTAGAGTTATACAATCATGCTAAAAAGAAAGTGCACCCTCTTTCATTTTCACAATCTGGTACTTTGCAGGTTTTAAAATGAGGTCAATACAACCTCAAACGTACTAAAAACATGCCATATTACACATCATTAATTATTTAACCAAAATTTGGCTGAAATGCAGAAGCAGTGTGTGAAAAACTGAGGACAAGCTAACTTCTTCTGTGGAGTTTAAGAGGGTTAGTAGCAGCTGGTTAAATAATCATCAGCCATTGTGACTATGCCCGTGACAGCGAACGTTTTGGCAGTTTGTCGGTCTGGAGCTTTCACAATGCCGAGGAGGAAAGACGTCATCAATGCTTTCAGAGAAGCAGTTGTTGCTACACATTAATCTGGGATGGGTTATGAGGGCATTCTCAAACAATTCCATCATCCTGGAGTGAGAAAGATGATCCACAAGAGGAAAACATTCAAGACAGTTACTAATCTTCCTAAGCCTAAATACGAAGCCTGAACCCATGCAATGTTCAGTGAAACTTCAAAAAAATCTAACGAAAAACTGAAGAGCTACACATCAGACTCTACAGGCCTCGGCTAGCATGTTAAAGGTTAAAGTTCATCACAGTACAATAAAAAAGACGGAACAAGCATGGCATGTTTGGAAGGGTTGCCAGGAAAAAACATGAGCTTAGGTTTGCAACAAATGACAGAACTTTTTGATCAATGTGCTTCAGACAGCAGAGAGCAAGGTGGAGATGTTTGGATATAATGTACAGCATCACATTCGGAGAAAACCACACAAACTTATAAGAACAAACACCTCAAACCAACTGTCAAGAATGGTGGTGGAGGGCTTTGACTTGATTTGATTTGTGATGATTTCAGGCTTGTTTACAACCACAAGACCTGGGAACCTTATTTAGTGAACTCCTCTTTATACCAAAGCATTCTTGAGTCAAATGTGAGGCCATCTGTGTGACAGCTAAGGTTTGGGCAAAACTGGGTCACACAGCAGCAAAATGATCCCAAGCTCAGCAGAAAACAGCAGAATGGCTGAAAAAGAAAATAATCAAAGTGTTGCAATGGCACAAATTCTTCATTTCAACCTGATGGAGCTGCTGTGGTGATTTTGTCCTGACATGTAAAACTATAGAACTGACAGTGAGATACTCTCCTTTTATCAGTGCTGTATGTGTAATAGTGGATCAATACGTTGTTAACATCTGCCTATCAGAACCAAAAGTGGACACTTTATCATGTATCAGCTGAGTTTTTACAAAATCAGCTAACTAGAAGAGTAGCAGAAGAAATTAATTGACTTCACATTCATAGTTCACTGGTAATTGCTAAGCCATCCCTTTGGCACCCTGCTCACTGTGATACATTGTAATTTACTCTGAGAGTCACTGTGTGTGAGAGGAGAGTAGATAGGCTAAGTATAGAGAAGAAAGTGTCAAGAAGAGACGCAGATTGAGCTTATCTGTGAGCTCAGGCCTTCCTTTGTCAGGTGCAGCTCCTTTCTGATGGAGACTCTTTGAACTTGACAGAATAATTAAAATGAAGGCAAAAAAGCTGACATTTGCAATTTGACCTTTTTGACTTACGTGGCAAAACTGGCACCATTTCCTCCAGATCACATTATCATTCTGCCCTTGCATTTGAGGTATGCGTGCGTGCCGTGTGTGTGTGTGTGTTTAAGTATGGGTTTAAGTGTGCATATGCGTAGGTGTACTTAGTGGCTCTGTGTGCATACAGGCAGCGTGTATTCATGAGGGTGCGAGGAAAGAATAAAAGAATAGTTTTATGGCATATTACCGGTCCATCTCTTCATTAAGGAGCTGTTTTCCAGTAAGCGGGCTCTATTTGAGTAGCTAAATTGTCCAAGCAGTGTGCAAACGAGGACTAATAGCCCGATGCCCTTGTCACTGCCAAAGTCAAACTGAAGATCTGAGAAATGAGTGCGTCTCTGTGTGCTTGACATCACAGTCAGCAGCAATACTTCTGTAAATGTAAGGATTCTTACCCTGTTTTTAGTTTCTCCCATACATTGTGATTGTAAAAGTAATATTTATAACTACAGTTATAATATTTATAACTTCTAGTCATCCTTGGAATAAGTGAAACTCAGTTGTATGTTACAGGTGACCACAGATAGCTGTAACTACTAGGACACAGTCCACATGAACAGAACATAGTTTAAATTCCCTGCGCCACGTTACATCCACTACATATAATGCAGCTGTGAACCTCTGCAGGTGTCTTGTGATTTCTGGCACTGTGGATGTCTGCAGTGGATCCTTTGGGTACTGTGAGCACCGGGTGGACCCCGTGTATGCTCACTTAAACTGGGGTTAGGCCGAAGCATCGTTGATCCGTCTGTCATCTGTCTGTTGCTCCTGAGCAGTTTTGTGTGAGGTGTTGGGGGCATTAGCTTGGTTTGGTTTGGTGGACTACACAGGATGTGCTGGGTCTTTATCACGATGATCCCAGTGTCAGCATATTGTGTGTTTTTGGCTTTGAGCTCTATTTTTCCGTTGTGTTTTCCTTGTGACTGGTGTGGACTGCCTTATACTAATGACCAAGTTGTATGTCCTTTGTATGGTGTTTCAAGCTTTTTGTTATTGTGTTGTGTCTTGTTGTGTCTTCATCTCTGTGTGAGGTGTTGCCGTTCTGTTACTTCCTGTTTTATTTTGTTAACCCCTTGTCTCGTGTGTTTAGCACTCAGTTTTACTTTCCCCAGTCCTGTCCCATAGTTGTCGGCGCCTGTGTTGTTCCCCCAGCTGTTGTCATTACTTTGTGTACCCCACTGTGTATAAGTAGCTTGAGTTTCCCCCTGCTGCCTTTGACCCTAATGACCCTCTATATTTTAGATCACCAGTCTATAACATTTCATAGATTCATCTTGTGTTTTAACTTTATTTTGTTGTTCAGCAGATTTATTTAACATTTTTCATACTAATATGTTTTTTTTTTCTTGAAGGGATGCCAAATGCTATCATTTTTCTGTAAAGCAAATTTACCTTGCCTATGGGTATAAATAAAGTTACCTTACCTTGCATTAAATGTGCAAATGCTCATCTTTGTTTTATTATCAAATACAGTCACAATGACAAAGAAGATCAACACAGTACGTATGAGTGTTGATCCAGTTATCTTTACAAGCAGAATAATTCATGTTTAAGGAGAGGGGCCCACAGAGGCGAAGTAATAGTTCCTTAGCTTACTCTTAAATATTCAAATAAAGGAGATCTTTTGTTTTTTTCGTGTTTTTCCCCCACTGTCCTTCAGCATTAGCATGTCTCGAATGAAATGCTATGCTATAATTTGCCTTCCCACACAGTGTCACCCTGAGTCATTTTTGCAAGGTTAGGACTGAAAACAGCAGATTGGAGAGTATTTGTAGTAAAATGAGACCTTCAGACTTGCTGCTGACGTGGAAACAACCTTGTGTTTAAGAAGTAACCTCGAGAAAGTTTGGGCATGGGAGCAAATCTGTGTTTTTATGAACTATGTGCAGTGGCAGCTGCGTGTTTACACTCGCTTACACCCACATTTACGTTTTTTTCCAAATATTTTAAACATGGCTGTTTATTGAGGGTGTGTGTGTGTGTGTGTGTGTGTGTGTGTGTGTGTTTGTGTTTCCATACAACCATTAAACTGCTTCGATTTAGAAGCTTGTTTAAGAAGTTTAAGAGCTATCTCTAAATCGAAAACATCAAACATCTCTGAATAATTCTTCATTTTCGTCAAGTAATGTTGGAGATATTTTCCTACAGAAATACAACAGTTTCTTGGGGATGCTGGAGAGGATTTGTTTCTGTTGTTATTCCTCACAGTGCGCTGAAACAGCACTGCACTTTTCCAAAGACTGAAATGTCAAGCCAAGGATACAGGAAAGCCTTGGTAGGAAGCACATTTGTTATGAACCCAGGAGTGTAAGCTGTTGAAACTATTTCTTAAGAAAGAAGGGAAAATATCTGGAAAATCTCAGGAGTTCACGATGAATCATCTTGGGTCCATCTGAAGACAGAAAAACTGAAAAACACGAAGGAAAAGCAGACACACACTTGCTTCAGACATCTGCGCTGAATGTGGAAACACAGGAGAAAGTGCAACAGAGGTGTGAATAATTTAATCATTTCTCAGTGATCAGTTCCTTCAGTAGATGTTAATGTTGAGGAATGGAACATTCTGACCCATTTAAAGTGTTTTCCTGTTTCTGTGCTTTTCTCTGAATTCAAAGAAACGCAGAGTGAAAGTGTATATTTTTTAGGATGGATCTTAATGGATATAAAAGAGTTTTGAGAGCTGACGTTAATGCAGGCTTGGGAAGCATTAACATGCTGTTGCCTTTCTGCTTTAAAAGGTAAAGGCACCATAGTGGAGCCATAACAATTAAAAGCAGCTCATTAATCCAAACTATGACAGTGGAAAACTGCATGGTGGCTATTTGTGGCAGTGCAGCATGGTCTAATTCTGTCTAGGTCTGAGTTATCTGATTTTTTTTTAACTTTGCAATTGTCTTCTCTGCTTTCAGTAGACCATTTAACAAGTGAAGCAGAGACACAGCCTGAGATAAAATGCAAGGATTACCCAGGAACTAGACTGTAGATCAAACTGCCTTTGCAACAATATGAAGTCTGCTGAGCTTCAAGCACAGACTTATTTGTTTAACAAAAATATATCAACTCTCTCAACAATTAAAAATGGGTATTTAATGTAGGTCATTTGATATGTTCAATATTATTATTAAAGTACTAAAAAAACGACATTTTTATTATTAGCATATATAACTGATCAGATTAAAATATCCCATCAATTAATATTTGAGTAAATTCAATTTCTCTGGAAAAATTCTCAACAGCATGAGACCCTGGTCAGCTATAGTACACTGCCACCTAGTGGCCAAAAATGACATGAAATCCTAGACACACTCACTGGCCATTTAATTAGTTACACTTTGTTAGAACTGGTTTGGAAACTCTTTTTCCCTTCAGAGCTGTTTTAATTCATCGTGGCATAGATTCAACAAGGTGCTGGAAACATTCCCCCAAGATTTTGTTGCATGTTGAGATAACAGCATCACACAGCTGCTGCAGATTTGCATCCATGGTGAAAATTACCTGTTCCCCCACATCCCAATGGTGCTGTATTGGATTGAGATCAAGAATCTAAATTGATGATCTCAGCTTTGTAACATGGTGCAGTAGCCTGGTGGAAGCAGCGATCAGAGGGTGGGTACATAAATGGATGGACATGGTCAACAGCAATACTCAGGCAGGCTGTGGTGTTTAAACAATGCTCAGCTGGTACTAAGGGGTCAAGAACATTTCCCCACATCATTACACCACCACCAGTACCATGAACCTTTGATACAAGGGCGATCGTGGCTCAAGAGTTGGCAGATCGTCTTGTAATCGGAAGGTTGCTGGTTCAAACCCCGGCTCGGACAGTCTCGGTCGGTGTGTCCTTGGGCAAGACACTTCACCTACTGGTGTTGGCCAGAGGGGCCGATGGTGCGATATGGCAACCTCGCTTCTGTCAGTCTGCTACAACTGTAACTTGCCTCCACCAGTGTGTGAATGTGAGAGTGAATAAATAGTGGAATTGTAAAGCGCTTTGAGGGTCTCGAAAAGCGCTATATAAATGCAATCCATTATTACAAGGCAGGATGCTTTATTTTGATTACATCAAATCTGTGATTTTTGCACACGTAAATAATACTAAATAATCAACACTATGTTTTCTAGTGATTCTCATTGAGTTCTTTTGCTCTGATGTAATATTCACTTTCAAATTAAAAGTCACAACAACAACACAGATCAACACTGCCTAATCAACTTCTTATGGAACAATACCATCATAAACAGTTCTAAATAAGCATTATCACTGTGTTTTTAATGAGTAGTTTAATTACATATTAAGTGTTGCATGAAAGTGAGAAAGACTGAAGATGACTTTCTTTTCCTTTATTTTGGTTTTAATGAGCACCAAAAGCATTTAAATAATTCAGTTCTGTTCAGTTCTGGCCACTGAGCAGTCATGTGTGGAAGATGCTGAGACGTCAGGCACCACGTTAGAGTTCGCTGTGCAGCGGGACTTTGGCTTTCTTCATGTTGTCGGCCACTGTGGACAAAGAGGGGACAAATAAGAGGAAGGCCCGCAGTGCTCTTACATGAGTGAAGTAGTTCAGAAATGAAACCTAAACCTAGCTGCAGGTTTAGGTTTCCTACTAAACCTAAACCTGCAACTACTTTCCTTTACTACACATTTAGTGGCTTCAACTTCTTATCCATCCATTCGCATCTGCTTATCCTTTTCAGGGTGCTTCAACTTCTTATTTTAAATATATTTTTTCTTATGGGGTTTGTTCCAGAGATGGCAGATTTACTTTGTGCTTTTTAAATATATCTTGTTTTAAGGTTTTTACAGTTACAGGCAGGGCATCACGGTGGCGTGGTTCGCACTGTTGCCTCACAGCAACAAGGTCATGAGTTCAACTCCTTCACCTGGCTGGGGCCTTTCTGTGTGCAGTTTACATGTTCACACTAGGTACAGTCCAAAGGGTTAACTGGTAATTCTAAATTGCCCAGAGGTGTGAGTGTGAAAGGTTGTCTGTGTCTCTGTGTCAGCCCTGCAACCTGTCCAGGATGTACCCAGCTGGGATATGCTCTAGTCAACTCTTATTGTGTTTAGATTTTAAATATATTAAAGACAAATGTCCCTGGGACCAATAATCACAAGGTTTGGACCTAGAATATCCATGAATGATTTACAGTGACATAACAGTAATCAGCAAAGACATAATGAATGCTGGTGCTTTAAGTGTGTTGATTGTGCTTTTAGTTTCCAGTGACAAAGCCATGATTTAATGATAATATATCGGGAAGAAACAGTGTCACATTCCTCACTTGCCTTCTCTTTTCCTTGTAAAAAATTGACTCTTTGTCTTTGCACTGCATTTGCAAACCTCCCACCTCTTTGGCTACTAGTGCTACAAGTCTGCTAAAGTTTCTCACTAACATCCACATGGAGCTCAACATTCTTTCTGTCAGAACAATCTCATAAAAAAAAACTTAGTCATTTCTGTCAAAATATTGAGGAAGGGTTAGGGTTCAAGCTGTGGGGGATTAGTGTGTCTGCAGTCTGCTGACAGGTGAGCTGTGCAAACTGTCATTAGAGAGAGTGAACAGTCACTCACGGCCCTGGATGTCACTCGCTGTGTAGGTGTAGAGGTGGTTGCTGTACTTTCCAGTAATGTCTGTGCGCACAGTCAAGGTTGGATCTGTAGAAAAACCACACACATGAACAGCTCAGGAAAGTAATCAGTATTATGTGACAGCTGATGTGCATTTTGTAAACTGAATGTGTTTCTGTAAAATTCTTTATCTAGAAAAATGAGTGAGGAAGCAAAAAGAACCTTGGGACTATCCAAACCATTAGATCTGGCAGGGTTATGCATGCTTTTGTTACATCTAGACTGGACATCTGTAGACTGCAGTTAGTCAGTCATCTCTTGCTCATTTACAATTACTTTGAAATGCTGCAGCCAGATTACTGAAGGGACAAGAAGCAGAAGTACTCCAGTGTTAGTGTTAGTGGCCTTTCACCGGCTCACTGTTCATTAGAGACTCCACCATGAAGGGGCGCTGTTTGTATTTAATGCCTGGTTTAAATGGTTTTATTCTGTGCTATGCATGTATCTCTGTTCAACCTCAGACAAGGAAAGTAAACAATCTTTTCTTCTATATTGAAATTATATTAATAATGTAAGAATTTACCAACAAAGAGGATTCTGGGAACATAGTAACCGTCAGGTGCCAGATTCTTGTCCGAAGTCTCTTCCTGTGTATAACAATATAGTATTTATTGCACATGATTTTAATAATAAAATAATTATATATATATATTTTCTGCATATGTAACATATCTTTAATTACCACCACGTTGAGCATGATGAAATCCTCTTTTGCCATTTTCTGGATAGCCTTATCCGCAACAAATGCCTTCTTCAGGTCTGTCGAAATACTTTGGTTTTAGTATTATATTTAGACTGGCTTTCAAATAATTATGAATGAATTATGAATTATATGATCTGGAAATATTAATAAATGTATTCTGCCTATTAAATGTCAGAAGGAGGTAAAGCCTGTTAAGTTATTACAGACTGCATTTATAAAATTGCCTAACAGGTCAGAAACAAGTCTGGCAGGTTGGACCTTTAGAATATCTGTGTTTAGCATTCACGTAAGGGAATACACAACACACTATAAATATATGAATCCTGTCTTGTTAAAATGAGGACACATTACTAATAAAAAATATATGCAACTTGCTGCAATCAAACAAAATGCTTCAGTGTTCTGAGACTTTCAGCGGGAGGATGCAGAACGGGCTGCTTTTGGTCCACCCTAGCAAAACTCAAAATTTAGAGCCAGACTTCACTCTGTAGGTGGTCTTCATTGTTTATGGGTTAAGAAATGCCAGTGGAGACTTCCACTGAGCTTATTTCACAAAACCAGCTGAGTGATTTATGAACATAACTCTCACATACTTCACTGCCTGCTTTGTGGGTATTACAGAATGCACCCATTGTGTTCCCCGTGAAAACAAACAAGCCCAAGTCTGAGTGAGAAAGACAGCGCAGGAGGTGCAAGCCTATATTTTTTAATATATACGCATACTTAATAAACCAAAGTAGCAGCAGTACCTTTACTGTGTGGGCAGTTTTCTTTATGATGAATGACCATGAGAGGTTTCTGACTGTGAGAGCAAAACCACAGAGTAAGAACTCAGTACATTCCACAACACAATAAACACAGTGAAGGGTGTGAAGGCAGTCTTACACAACCAAATGCCTTAGAAAGCAAAGTCCCCATGCTGGATTTACAGACAAATGAAGATTAAAGTAATAATGTGTTTCCCTTATGGAAAAGTAATGGAGCATCATTCCAACGCAGAAAGACACAACAAAGGAACAGACTTATCCGAACAAAATAAACTGACATCCAGGACCTTTACCCAAGGTTTAGAGTCCTACCTCTTGGCCATTTTTGCAAGGCCGTCTTCATAATTTTGGGCCCAGTTAATACCGCCTCCCCATCCTGCAGGCAGGAAATAAAAATACAGTGATAGGTCAACAACACTACTGCATGTTCCCAGTACATTAACTATGTCCCCAAACAAGCAAAGTTCTGACTTTATTGTGTCTGACAGCTATAAATGATCTTATGAAAAGGTTTATAGGACATTAACTGGAGCTGTGAATATTGACAAAAGTAGATTTGCCCACCTCTTGACAAGGACTGACTCTTCACTTTCTTTTTAGCTTTCTGTTCCCCAGCACTGGCACAGAGGCCAATGAGCAAAGCAAGCAAGGCCCAGCGAAGCATTGTTCCTTGTCCTTCCAGAGAGCTGCTGTGAAAGTTGGCAAATGAGTTCCAAGGAAATTCAGTGACATTTATATTTAAATACAAAACACAAATCAGTTTTAGCCTGACTCACATTTGACAGATATCTAGAGCTGCACTGACTCACCAAACACACCTAACTAGGATTTACAAGGCGGTATGCAGAGTAACAATGAAGCCAAAGGAGCAAGCAAGAATTCATTAATGGTTCCACCTGAGACCATGTAAATAAAATAATTTATAAGCTGTAATTCTACACATAGTTACCACACTTGTATTTGTAATGGGGAAAATATAAATTCTGAAATAATGTGAAAAAGTGTAATTTGAAATAATTATAATTAAAATTCCTTCATTTACAAATCATTTTCAAACTTTTAGTGAGGCATCTCACTAAAAGCTAGCTTTGAAAGGAATCATAATACTTTTTTTAAAAGTAAATGAAGGTATTCAGGTAGCAGGTAAATCTCTTACCTCGTCAATATGAAGCAACAAGCATCTGCTCTGACGCTCCCATGTGCGCTCTCTATTTTCAGATTTCCTTTTCTATCGAACTTGTCAAACAGGTATATCATAATAGGCTTAAAAAAAAAAAACAAGCACGCACTGCCTTATTAAAAACAATTGTGCTGTGTAATGGGATTACACCAGCAGATAGGGAAGCTAGCATTAATTTGGCTATTATTCCTTCTGTAAGTTTAAAAACATATATATCCTTTATGGGCTTTTACATGAAACTTCAGTCTATGGATTAAGAATAAATAAATAACTCAAAATAACTTTTTATTTGAATTTGAATTTCGTTCTCTTAAAAAGTGTCACCCTGAAAGTACAGTTGTTCCTAAAACTGCTTCTATGAATCTTCCACGTGTCGGTATAAAGGAAACTCCCACTCCATGCCCGAATAAAGACAGGGATGTATGGCCCATTTTAATTTTAATTAATTTTTGGCTATTGTCTCCACAACTTATGGGGCAGGCAGCGGAGTATTTTTTCTAGAGCGAATTAATTTCTGTTGTTGCAAATACTGATACCGGAACTCGGTAAATACTTCTTTACGCCTCCGAGTACTGTATCTTTGTAGTCTGGCTTCCAAAACTTACAATTGATGAATGGCCTGTTTTATTTTGTATGTATATTGAATGCTTTTATCTAGTTGATTCTCTTTTCAACCACGCTGTTCTGTTTTGGCGGAAATAATAAAGAATTTTCTATCTATCTACTTTGTCTAGCCATTTATCTAGCCGATTGTTAGTTGTTGCTATGGACACAAAGACAGCTTGGCAACGGTAAGCCCTTGGCGCAGGCGCAGTCCTCTTAAATGATGCACTGTGGGATTGCAGGACATTGACATAGCAACCAGGCGACAGAGTCACTAAGTTTTTCACTCCTATTTAGTTTCGTGTATTTTTTCTTGGTTAAAAGTACTTAGCTTGGCTTTTTATTTACTACCATGAATGCGGCAGTGGTGAAAAAGACCCAGGACACGTTGGGCAAAGTGATAAAGAAGCCGCCGCTCACCGAGAAACTGCTAAGCAAGCCTCCTTTTCGATACCTGCACGATATCTTCAGTGAGGTGAGACTCATCTGCTGACATTACACTCGAGAAAGCAAGCTGGATTTTGTTTAAGGGGCGCGACACTCTTCTCAGAAGCCTAGCAAAGCCTAATGCCACTTCTAAGTTAAAAACACAGACACGGGAGCTAGTTAGCCGGCTAATGCATAAAAGTTAGCATGAAGCTAACCAAGTAAGTTCGCGAATATTACGGAACATTTTGTAAGCTCCGATTTCTGCGGCTCCAGATTGTCAGTAACACTAATCCCGATAGTCAAGGGGTGCATTAGCAATTCATTTAAATGACAGGTTGCGCTTTAGTTAATATGGTGGGTTAGCAAGTGAGCTAGCTGTTTCAGCAGCGTCGTCTTGTTGCTAGGCACGACCTGAGCGCACACACGAATCAACAAACCGTTTTTCCCCGCTGTTGGCTTAAAGGAGGGCACCTGCCAGTTAGGATGAACCTGTGCTAGGTCCCTTGAATCCGTCACGTTGAGAACACAGATGCTGATCAGCTTATGATTACAGCTAAAAACAAGCACAGGCTGTGCTATAATTGGTGTTTCTTTGATTTCCCTTCATTTATTTAAAGCTACTTGCAAGGCATGCATATATGATGAAGTTATAGCCGATGTCTTTCTGGGGTTTGCCAGGAAGATCTGTCTTCTGTGGCCTAGAGTAAAACACTCTCAGATGAAGAGAAGTGCAGATACAGATCAGGGTCAGTTACATACTCTCACAGGTATTTTATGTGCATTAGACAAGCAATTGTACCACGTGAGAGTTTTCTGGTTCAGAATGGGTGTAGGTTGTGATTACACCTGGCACTTCTGACACAGAAAGTAGAAAGCATTTTATTGTCCTGACTCCCTATGCGCTCTTTTCTGTTCTCTTTCCTCTGCCCCTCCCTGAGCGTGCTTCTGTTGGAGGATTTCTGTTAAAAGGGAGTTACTCCACTCTACTATCACAATGTGCTTGCTCATAGGTGGTCACTTGTTTGTTGGAGTTCTTTAACACTGTAGGTGATAACCCTACCATGAGGCAATGTTTGTGGGAATTTGGATTATACAAATAAACTTGAATGGAATTGAATACTGTTTCTCTAAGCCATTTTATAAATGTGATGTTTAAGTACGTGCATGAGAGAGATAACAGCCAGTATAATAGGATGAAAGGAAACAATATAAGTACAATAAAGGTGATTTTCCACCTCAGAACAGTTTTTTCCCTCCCTTAGTTAGATAAATCTCGTCATTGGCATTGTGAAATCTAAGATTACTGGAATTTTCAAAGAAAAGCTTAATGAGTCTAATGTGTAAACAAAAGAGGCAAAAGAGAACCTTTCTCAGTTTTTAATTTTTTGGGTGGTTAAATGGCATCCATTTAATTAAGAGTCAGAAATGACAGGACAATATATGAATGTATTCTAATGTTGTCTGTGGCCACCCTTCCAAAGATCCATAGTGAGTAAGTACAACTGCTGGATAGTATCATGGTTCTTTAAACACACACATACACACAGGAAACACTGCATCATCTCCACGGCCTGGTGTCAGTGCCCTGTTGTTAATACACTGCTGATCTTTATGATCAAACTTGTTTTGCTCACTTGCGGCTTCTTTCATTTTCAGCATTTTATATGCACAGTTGACTCCTTTTACATAAGGTGTCAAGCAGAGTAAAATCTGTTACGCTCGTCTCAACAGAGGTGCCAACTCATTCTCACCTGTTCAGCAGTCTTATATTTCACTCCAGGTTCATGCATATTTGATAAAGGGAAGAGTGTCAGCATGTTGGACTCCCCTCCTCTGACTAGGAATATGTCTGAATATGACTGTAGGGCATAAACTGCTAAAGCTGTAAAGGTTTTTTTTGTGGTTGTTGTGTTACTTT
Organism: Perissodus microlepis; assembly: GCF_051167445.1. NCBI lineage: Eukaryota > Metazoa > Chordata > Actinopteri > Cichliformes > Cichlidae > Perissodus > Perissodus microlepis. The sequence continues at coordinate 3,612,318 of NC_140476.1, forward strand.
AATGTTTAGGTTAAAGCTCAGCAAAAATTGTTTTTTTTTTTTTTTTAGCCCACAGGTGAAAAGCACTGTTCCTGCACATACATACAAACAGACTTCGGAGTGAACTTCTCGATGTACAGAAGCTAAAAATGGCATATCGTTGTAGTTTCATGTCTGTTTAAAACGACCCTTTTTCAACCATTTTCAGGTCATCAGGACTACTGGTTTTATGAAAGGCCTGTATGAAGAAAATGAAATGAAGTCAGACAGTGTAAAGGTACGTCTGTTTGACGGCTATGCTTAATAATATCACTAATTACAGTCTTTCCTTTGATTTGATTTTAATTGACTCTTTAATGCAATGGTGTTATGACCTAAGAAGCAGCCTTGCTCAATTATTAAGTCACCCAGGCATTACACAGGACTGTGTGTGTGTGTGTGGGGGGGGGGGGGGGGGGGGGGGGGTGTCAAACACCTTACAAGAAAACAAAAATGTAAAGTTTTGGTAAGAGCTCATTCAGACATTGCTCTCAGTTGTGAAATGCTTAATCATAAGGCGCAGGCTGATATTGTTACTGTCATCTTTTAAAGACTTGCCTATCACTCTTTTTCTCTACTTTTTAATGTCAGCTATGTATTTTATTAATTGCTTTGAATAGAGATTTCATAAAGGCATTAACACTGAAAAGCTCACCCTATTAGATGCGACACAGAAGGGCCAGGTGGCTGCACCAGACACACGTCCTTATGTTATGCAGTTGGCAGCCTTCTCAAATGCAGCAGGCTGATGGACCAGAGGGGCTGTTTAGCTGGGTTATTAGTCTAGAGTAAGGTCTGTTTTATTAACATCCAAGAATTAAATCAAAGGAGTGTTTTTGTCTGTTCCTCCATTATGAAAGATGGTCCTTGTTAAAAATCCAGGTGTTCCATTTCACCTTTTGTCTGCCTTATTAAAAACAAGACTGATTGGCCCTTTGAGGTTCAGGATTTGAAAGCTAACAATTATACTCTTCAAATGGCACAGTCACATTTACAATGTGTGGCAGACTTAAGATTCACACCCTGCAAAGTAAAATATACTTACTGTAATGTAAGTAGCATTATGAAGAAAATAGTGGTGTCAGAGTTAAAGGGTGGACACAAATGGTGATTATGGGCCAATTATAGTTTATTTGCATGCTATTTCAGCTAATCTCTGCAAAGATCCACATTTCTCAGATTGTTTAATCATCCTAAACTGTGTCCGAAAATGAATCTCGTTGGAGTTACCTCCTGTGCACTGTCACCCTTTTTCTTTCTAGGATAAGGACTCAAAAATAGCCTTCCTCCAGAAAGCGATTGACGTTGTGATGCTGGTCAGTGGCGAGCCCCTGGCAGCAAAGCCAGCCCGCATTGTAGCCGGCCACGAACCAGAGAAAACCAACGAGCTGCTGCAGGCCATCGCCAAGTGCTGCCTCAACAAGGTCTGTCTTATTAGATTACACACTCACGCTGAAAAGCTAAATTAAGAACGCACTCTTATTTCACTAATTTATCCATTTTTCATGTTGTCTCTGTTATATCCGAGACACAAATAAAACTAGCTCTCCATTAAAAGGAAAATGAAGTATGTGTTATTTTTCACATCCAGATATTGCTCGATTGGGAAAACTGTCTGGCTGCCTCAGGGAGACATTGAAAGTATTTAATTGAACCCTGGAGATTGAGTGTAAACAGATGAGCAGATGCCTGGGGTTGTTGCTCCATAAATGTATGTATGTGGTTACAATTGCAGTAGTAATGGTATTTAATGGCAGCAAATAAATTAAGAACAACAAAAAGTAAAGCAAATTCCTACAAGCCTGACATTGTAATGAATAGTGAAGAACTGTTAAATGGGCTGTTTTTCCTGAATTGTGTTTATTTTTATTTTTTCCCCTTTAACTGGAATCTTAGAGTTTTCAGATTTAAGGTTCAATCCAATCATAAAGTTTCTCCTTTTCAGGGACACTTTGGAACGTAGATGCTGTTTAAAGCTGTTCAGTGAGTTTTACTGTATCACACTGTCTGATCCTCCTGTACATTTAACTGCAGATGTCTAGTGATGACGCAGTGAAGCGAGTGCTTAAAGGAGAAAAAGTGGACATTAAAACCAAAGCCAGTACCTCTAGGTCCCAGGACAAGGAGAATAGGGAGGGACGGGAACATCATGTGGATAGAGAGGTGAGTCTTCAACCCATTAAATGCCATCCATTAAATAATCTAACACTTTCAGACATATTAATGTTTCTTCAGATGTCCTCAGAATGCATATTTTAACGTTCACGCCAAAATACTGCAAAGAATTTTTTTGTAGCACACCTCAGAGATATATATATTTTTATATTTACATTTTTCAATAGGATTTAAAAAAATGATTAGGCCTACTGTGAACTGCATGATGTATAACTGTTAATATATTATTTCAGGAGAAGAAGAAGATCACAGAGCGCAGCAGCAGCCGGGACCAGAAAGACCCAGACCAGCCCAAAGAACAGGAGAGCCGACGCAGAGATGGAGAGAAAGAGCACCGTCGTGACAGAGAGCGCTCGGAAAAACACCATCGCAGCGAACAGGACCGCCATGCGAAAGACCGTGACAAGGACAAGAGTCGAGACCGGGAACGAGACAAAGACAAAGGACGAGTCAGGGACAGAGACAGAGAGAGAGATCGAGACAGGGAAAAGGACAAAGAGAGAGACAGAGAAAAGACAAGAGAGCGAGATTCTCACAGAGAGAGAGACAAGGAAAAACGAAGAGATCGAGACAGAGAAAAAGAAAGAGAACGACACAAAGATGGGGATGAGAGGAAGAGAAGTGGAGAGAACGGAAACAGCAAGGTATGTTTGCATCAAGGACAGCACACGTTTCCCTTTTTCAGTCGCCGTTTCAGCTTAGAACATGTTAAATATACAGCGTGTGACTGAACAAATACATGAAAAACAACAGAATGTAGTTCTTACAGTGTTTGTGTGTGCGTTCAGGTCCGAATATCAGAGGAACAGCAAATACCATCCCCTGAAGAGCCCATTAAAACAGCCAAACCTGCACCAGCGGTAAGTTCTGTATTTTCAGATATCTGACAAATCAAATCATTTCTGAGTTTCACAGACATTAATGACAGAGAGGTGCAGTGGTTTCATTTGCTTACGCTTGAATTATTAATCCTGACACATCACACAGGCTCATGAACTATTCCCATTTCTTTTCTGATTTTTTTTGCCTCTTATTCTTGCAAGGAACCAAATCCAGCTGAAGAGGTATTACTGCAGACGATTTAGTTTTTGAATGTAGTGGGTGGCTAGCTGCGTGGTTAAACACTACTTCAGGCTGTAGTGTGGCAGACTGTGCTCCCTCACTCAGTGTGTAACTGATACATGTGATGATTGTGTGACTTGTATTCTTTGTCTTCACAGCTCACAGAAGCAGCTGAGAACCAGGTAAAAACTCATTGAAAAAGGTCTCAGTGGGATTTCTTCATTTCAGATCCACTACCAGTACACTTACAAACCTTTTGATATTACTGTGTTTAAATACCTCCTGGGCTGTGTTAGAGGAAGTGAGTTCCCTGTGTTTCTGTTGTTTAGCTGGAGAATAAATGTTTGAATGTCTGAGTTTCGTATTTCTCCTCTAACACATCACAAGATGATGTCTTGGTGTGGCAGTGTGTTTGTACTGTCGCGTGTTGTTCAGTTCAGTGTAAAGCAGGGTTCACAGCTGGTTGACAAACATGATAAATTCTCAGTTGCCTGCATTTCTAGCTTTGCTTTGTTCTTACTAATCTTTCCTACATCTCCCTCGATATTGTTGCGGTCTGTTTGGGTGAGATATAATCTTAATGCCTCTGCAGTTATTATATTAAATGTCTGGTTTTGAAACTTTTGCACCTCGACACAGCCTCTTTTGTTTTTCAGGAGGGACGCAGCCCTTTTTTCTGTGTTATGTTAAAATGTTACTACATGACAAAGATTTTAGTTTTCAGATAAAATAATTAATTACAGTTACATCTGTGTGTGCTTGTCTTCAGTCATCCATTTTTTTCCTTTTTTGTTTTTTCCTTTAACACAGACTGAGAGTCCAGCGAGAATACCTCGGCCTGCATCTGCCAAGGGGCAGCGGCGAAGACCCAAAATGGGAGATCAAGGTGACACCCGGCACCCCCTCCTTCAGCTTTATTCATCGACAGCAAGAATATATATTTAATAATTAATAAAAATGTGGCAGAAAGACTTTTTAGTTTGATAGTTTTCTTTTTACGCTTCAATAATAAAGTAACTTGCTCATTCGCCTTGCTGGGAGACGGGGGGGGGACTTATAGTAGGTTTAATAATTATCCATCCATCCATCCATCCATCCATTCTCTTCCACTTATCCTTTTCAGGGATTACATTGTTGTGTAAGTAATACATTTTTTTATTTGTTTCCCTGCAGAAGAATCTGACAGTGAAGGCGGTAAGTGCTTGCTCTCTTTTATGAGTTCATTTAAAGAAAACCAAAGTTTAAGTTATTCCATGAAATCGGTCCCTTAAAAAGAGGTCAACATAAAAGGTTAACTCAGATACTGATTGAACATTAATTGTGTGCATAAATCAATCGAATTACTCTCACAGTAACACCTTTAATAAACCTTAGCAGATACATTAACTACCTCTGTGGTGACAGTAGAAGGTATGAAATAACTTGATATTCCGGTCTGAGTAACAAAGTGAGCCAGTGACTGAATGACTCACTTACCGTTTAACAACGATAATGTTTTTGTTTTGTTTTTTGTTAAAACCTCTGAACAAGTCGTTCAGGTTTGTTTGTGAAGGTCAATATTAAATACAGCGTTTCAATGGGACCCAACCCAAACTCACCTGCGTGCAAATGAATAGGAGCCACACCTGTGGGAAAGATAACAGCAGGACAAATAGCCCCATGAAGCAATTGTGGTTTATAGAAATTCCAGTCAGTCTTCACATTTCAGCAGAGCTACGGTAAAAATGCATTTTTCTAATCGCAAGCCAGCAAGTTATCTGTCCGTGGAAGCTTTGACAATGAGATTTTAAAGCCGCGTCCTGTGTGCTGTACCACCTGCACCAGGCAGTAATCTGCCCTCTTTTGCACCTGTTTTGCTTCTCACTGCACTCTGTTTGAAAGAGAGGTGTAGTTTAGTTTGGTGTGGTCAGAAATCACGAGAGCCTCATCCAGCAATGGTGTCAGAGGAGCTTGAAGTATACATCAGTGCATCCAGGTGAGCGTTTAAGCCAGTGGAGATCTGAAAGAATAAGAGCTGTAGTTGGTGCTAAATGAGTCTTTAAATCATATCAAAGATTTTGGGAGTTTTACAATAGAGCACAAAGCTAGCTCAGGAACATTGGTGTATATTTGGTCATGCGGTGTTTTATGACGATTCAGAATACAAAATGTTGTTATGGGAGGGATTCCTGTTATGTTATGCAAAGCTAATTATTATCTGTTATTTTTCTTTAGCAGATGGAGATGTTCATTTATCCCAGAGACCTGTTCCTCAAGAAAATGGAGAAGTTGGAGGATCGTCAGCGTCATCTGACATGGCTTCCAGGTCTTAAAGTTAACACTGTCACTAATGAGCCACTGTGCATGGTCACATGCAGAAAAATGCTACTCAAGTTACATGTTTTAGTACTGAAGTGGATTTTGTGTTTGTCATAAAACACACACATAGAGAAAGTTGTATTGATTGAGCGGTAGTTACACACATGAATACTTTCAGGAAGTTTTATGACATGTAATTTCAGAGTTGCAGTTTAGTGTATGGTAACCAGTTAATAATAACATACCATTAGCGAGGTGAGATTTCTGGACGTTAGCCTTATTTGTCAATGTTTGGGAGGTCCGAGAAAAAAGAACAGAAGTAATTTGAGAGAAATGCTTCCTTGGACTCGTTCTGAGGTGCTTCATCACAGTGTACTGAGGAAAAAGTCACTCTGTGGCTGTTTTAGGGTTGGAACTTCTTTGGGACACATGCCTGAAGATCCTGTGGGATGAAACATTGCTTTTGCGTGTTTTAGGAATTAAATGATGACATTAGAGCCAATATTGTCCGGGCTTTTCCCTCACCTAAAAATGTTTGCTCTTTTTTCTAATGCTGGTCCACACTGTGGACCTATTTCCTCACCACAGGGGAACCATGAAGTGTTTATGATGTCCACTCTACCAGCATGCCTTATCTTATAGGTGCCAATCATTGTGTTGCTGACACTTGAAGGTGCTGGTACTGAGCTCTACACGATATGACCATATCATGCAATGTTGTGCACAAACCTCCAGTAGACTTTACAGTTTGGATTATAAGGAGAGGAAACGATTTGATTGGTTGGTGGAACAGCTGTGGTGCAGCAGCCTCTGTTGCTGTTCTCAGTTTTGTTTATAAAAAATGAAATGTAAAGCTGTCTTTTACATTATGGTTGATTTTTTTTTTTTTTTTTTCTCCATTCTTCAACAGTAGACAAATAGCACGGCCCAGCAGTGCTCGCCCAGCACCTCCTCGAGTCAAGAGACAGGAAAGCTACACTGATGCGAGCCCGGCTGAGAGGTGACTTCATCATTCATATTCATTAATGTTTCTTATGTTCAGATTATGCTGTGTGACATCATTCTTCGCCTAGTTTAGTTCCTACTAGATGTTGAGCCCGTCTAAATGGTTTTTGAACAGTGGAGCAGTGCAGCAAGTCTAACCAGTCACACAGCAGTCAAGCAAGACAACATGAATCTCTCCTCTTCATGCTCCTGCCTTTTAAATCTTCTTTAGAATGAGTCAGCCTCTTTGTTCGTCTCTAAGGCTCTCTAGTGCCAAGCCCTCGGCACCCGTCATCATGGATGGAAAAAAGATCGCAGAGGAAGATGAGGATGATGATGAACAGTTTCTTGTGGAGGAGGCAGTCCCTCCACCCTCAGGTGCTCCTGAAGTGGAGGTGGTGAGTGACTTGAACGGTAACTTTTTCACAGAAAAATCTAAGCAAGGAGTAGTTACTATATGTTCTGTTATTCTTATCTATTACAGGAACCCACCCAAGAACTAGACAAAGATGAGAAACACGGTACAGAGCTACATTTAAAAAAATATATATATATGTGTGCGTGTGTGTGTGTGTATGTTTTTAATTCCAGCAGTGCCTCATTTTCTTCTGAATCTCCTGAAATGATTTTTCTCTAACTGTAGGTGGCCTTGTGAAAAAGATCCTTGAGACCAAGAAAGACTACGAGTCGTCCCCGGTGTCCCTGAAATCTAAAGAACAGGTACGGACCGTGTAGAAGTATTTCGCTTTTGTCCACTAGAGGGCAATATTAGCCTGGCTCTTGCCGAAAAACTAGTCTCACCAAAAACCTGGGTTGAACCTTTCCGCCATCTCTCTCAGTCATTCTTTCTGGAAAGCTTGCTCCTCGGGAACACGCTCTTACCACACCGAAAAAACACAGCGCCACCCTGGTTATTATCAAAAGAAAGATATAAACAAATGAAGTGGGGAGGTGTAATTGCACTGCCTCGAAACCACAAAAATGTTCCCCATCAGTGAAGCTGAAGGGCTAATAACCAAACAAGCAAGTATGGGCCTTAAAGGACCACACACACAATTAACACACTCATCAAGATGTCTGGAGCAAAATGAGCTTGTTTTCTTGGGTCTCAAGTTACATACTGCTTTATTTGGTTAAAAGCATCTACAATCCTTGGAACAGGTTTTTTTTTTAGCTTGTGCCCTCTATTTTTTACACGTCTTTATACATATACATGTTTTTTGATGTGTGTTTTTGTTTTTTGGGGACTGGTGGGTTTTGCACACAGATCAGAAGCGCTCGGTTTTATCGTTTTTTTGTTTTGTTTGTTTGTTTGTTTTTCTATTTTCTCCTCTTTGACTTTTAGACTTCATAATATACACGATTGACCAGTTTTCTCAAGGTGACATGCTTCTGCCATTGCTCACGTTCGACATTTCCCCACAGTCAGCCTTTGTATCAGCCAGCGAGAGACTTCCATCAATATTTGGAGTATCAGACAGTGTGAAGCTTGCAGTTTGGTCTGTAGTCCGTGGCGTGAGGTGGTGTATGCTGTCTGCTTTGGGTGGTCCACTTCACTGAAGCTGACCACCCTGCCTCTGATGGATGCACTGTTTTGGCCTGTAACTCATGCAAAAACACCCTGCTGATCTATCTCTTCCTAACTGCGACTTCAGGCATCATCCCTCATAACTCATACCTGCAGGAATGTTTTGGCCCAGCTTTTAACAAACCTTACTGTTGTGCGAGCGTGCACATGTGCAAACAGACACTCACAGAGGAAACATTCAGAATAGCCGGCTCTTTGAGTAACGTGAGCGCACGCTTGCAGAGATTATTCTAATTTTCTTAATGTAGCCTCCTCAGATTTCAGGGCCTCCAGTCTGCCATCCTCGACTCTCCTGTGTGATCTGCAGTCGAATGTTCGCCCCTCTGCCGCTATTGGCCTTTCCTCGTCAGCTGTATAAAGAACTATAATGACTTCCTTCCTGACATGAAAGGGTGGAGAGGTCAGCTTAGAGTAGATTTTTTTTCTTTTATTGTAATCACAGTAAAATGCGCAGGCACAAAAATGTAAATATTGAGTTTCATTGGTGTGTGCAGTTTGAAATTACTGCTGCTGCAAGTGGTATTATTTTAATACCAGTATTTAAAAACAGTGTCTGAGTAAGTTGCAAGACACACTGATTTAGCATCAGGCTCAGTACACACATCCTGGCCTTTTTGTATATTTGAAGTCTTTATTCTGTCCCACTTTGTTAGTCCTAATTTAATTGTGTTCTTTCTCTGCTGATGTAAATAAAGGGAACACTTAAACAGCCAAGTGATTGTATTTTGCCGTGTCCCAGCGCTGTGTGCGTGTCTTTGCTGTATATTTTTGGGGATGACCTTCCTCATGACCTCTTGGTGGCCTTGTATATTATTCCGAGATAGTTCTCTTTTTATTTAGACAGAATCCGCTCCTTGCAACAGCTGCGTTTTCATAAGAATTTTTGCGTACTTTCTTTCCCCATTAAATTAGCCTTGATGAAGGTTTGTAGTGTATAAATAAACCCCGTGGCATACAAATGGATGGCTGTTGAGTGAGAGTCACGGAGCAGGAGGGCCAGAATACTCTCTGCAGAATTGTCAAGAAAATAAATACTCTGCTCTCCAGACCTGTGTCTTCATAAACATGGAGCGTTTTTTGTGGAAACATGAGGAAATGACCCTGTGGCATTCCATTAGTCACATTACTTTTTTAGAGGTCATATTGACAGGTTTTGGTCAGGTTTATGAGAAACCTACCTGAAGGCAGCTGAAAATTGTTTTCTGGCTTGAACTCCACCTTGATGATATATTTAATACCTTCAAAGCTGTCACTCCATGAGAACCTTTTAAAGATTATGAAGCTTTTTTAAAGCTCAGTTTCCATTTTCCTGTTGCTGCAGTACAGCCAGCGGTCCCCTGGAAGTTTCCTCTCACTTCACCTGACACCCCAGGGGTTTGCTCCTCGATGTCTCCCCAGTGGGCCACAATGACCTTCTAACAACATCCTGTGACCTCATTTTTTTCCCTCCTTACTTCACTGACTTCAAACTATTTTTATGATCTAGCAAGACTTCTGAATAAACTTTTAGGAAAACTAACCCTAAATCTCATTCTGTGATTACGCTTCCTGGCTCACCTCTCGGGTTTTTTACAGGAAAGCAGCTGACATCTGCTGTGACGGTAATAACCAGGTTTGCGCTCTCTTCTAAGGAAGCTGATGTTACGCCATCAGTGACACAGCTCACGTCTAAATCATTGTTTTCCCAGTTAATCAGACCCTAAAGATTGCTGTGCCACTGACAGGCTCCATGTTTACAAGCCATTTTTCATGTCAGAGGATTCTTTGAAGAATGTTTTTCTCCTACGCCAGAAAATCCCCACAAGCGCTCCATAAATCACATTTTTGCATGCATTTCCTAATTAAGCTCATTAGGCATGTGATGACTGAGTGAATTTTACTTTGTATTGTACCTCACCATGTCATAATCAAGTGTTGGAGATTTTCGGGTCTGCCGTCCCAACTTTTGAAGGAGGTTTTTAAATGTAATGAATGCAGCTCCACGGGACAGAGAAAACGTTTAAACCTTCGAAAAACCTCCTAAAACCTCTTTGTTTTGAGTCCACAGCCACTTCTTTGGCATCAGCCAAAGGTCGTGTCTTCCTTTTGCATCGTGCTTTTATCGCCGTCTAAGATAATGGGAAAACCTGCCCCTTTCCTCCTCTCTCGCCCCTGCGCCTCTGCGGTCACCTTGTCTAAATATTGTTCTGTGATCTGGGTGAGAAGAAGGAAAACTAGGAGCACACAGGTCTCGCAGACACCGACGGAGACCTCCATAAAGCTTGATTTATATCTACATGGACAGAGTGCGCACGTACAAGGGGTCATGTTTTCATGCCAAGTTTTTTATTTTCCAACAGAGAAGAAGTGGTGGGGGTGTGGAGGTAGCATGGGGATGGCAAACAGAATGAAGCCATGGGTCCTGTCTGGGCTGTGCAGACCAAACCGCAACCAGGCAGGCCGAATGAACCATAGAGTATTTGTCTAGCTGCAGGGTTCATGGTGCGCAGTGGAAAGCCACCCACCTTGTTGGGGGGACCAGCAGGCCAAGGCATTTCAGCCCTCACACTCTTGCGCTACCACAAAGGAACAGCAGAGCGAGGTCGACAGAAGTGTGTGCTTTCCCTCTGCAGAGAAATGGTGGCAAACAATAATGTTTGATGTCATTTCTGCTGTGTGGTCTCGTCTAGTCGAGCTGCTTTTCAGAATTGTAATTAGTGAGGCGATTGGTTTGTTTTAAGAGGTGGCTTGATAAGGCAAAAGCTACATGTGCCAGCTACGCCAACCATATGTGCTCCACTGCTCAGTTGGGGGCGTGACAGTCGGTGTGTTTGAATGAGGAAGCTGTCATTTAGTTTGCACTGTGCTGCAACTATGAATTCCTCTGCCTCGTGAAGGCAGGTGCTGCCATTTGTGAAGCCAAATAGCATAATTTGGGCCAAGCTTGAAAGGAGGCATAAGTGTAGGAGTTGTTACTTAATACTTTAGTAAAATAACCCCACTGCCACAGCCTGTTACTAAAATAAACAGGACTTAAAGACCAAGTTTGCTGGTGGGGGTTGTTCACTGTATGCTTCGTCTGATCCTCTGGTTGGTGTTTGTGTGTGTGTGTGTGTGTGTGTGTGTGTGTGTGTGTGTGTGTGTGTGTGTGTGTGTCTTTAAGGTTGCAGTTTGCAGTGCTTTTAAATTACGCACACACATTCAGGCCTCGCGAATCCCAGCTGAGCAAACATCCTTGGGTTTGCTCCTTACCGAGGGAGGTCCCTCCCTGATACCTTCCCCTCCTTTTCTCCATCAAGGGTCTGAGTGTAATTGGGATAGAGCGACCCCCACCCCCCCACCGCCCACTTTAGCCGCACACCATACACTGGAAGCCTTCAGCAGCCAGTCAGCCCCGTCCTCCTACTTTAACCAACACAATTCAGCAGCACCTTTGATCTTTATATATACAGCTAGGTTGGTAGAATTCCCGCCTAACATTTTTAGCCTTGAAATCCCAAACCACTAAATGCAGCCCTGCTCTGGTTCTGGATATTTGAGACTTTGCTGAAAAAGGTGGAATTCCTAAAGAGGGTTTATTGTGTATTGGTCTGGGGACACACAAGTGATTTGTGTCTGTTTGAAACATTGCTGAGTGGGAAACCGTCCCACGTCATCAGCTTGCGTGTGCTTAGAATCTGATGTTTGCAAGTTTTGAATTCAATGTTTTTAATCCACCCGACCTCACCTGTCGTACCACCTTCCCTTTCAGAATTTGGTGTCTGAAGCAGCGCAGAAAAAGGAGCGGGATATGGTGACAAAAGAGATCGAACGGCTGCGCTCATCCATTCAGCTGGTGTGCCGTAGTTCCCTACCTTTAGGCAAGATCATGGACTACATCCAGGAGGACATGGATGCCATGCAGGCTGAACTGCTTTCCTGGCGGCGGGAAAACAAGGAGCACGCACAGGCCTTGCTGCAGGAGCAGAGGTTTGGTCACCGAATAATTAACACACTTTTTAATCTTTGTGCTGTGTTTCCAACACCAGATCTCTCACTCACACACACACACACACACATTTGTGATTCTAGCTATACTCTTTTTGTACTCTTACAGTCAAAAAAAAGAAAGACGACTATCAGTACTTCACAAGCTGCTAAGTCATCTTCTGCTTTCATGCACACAATTATTGTATCCCTTCTTTGTGTGTGCGTGCTGCAGAGCGACAGATCGGGCAGTGGAGCCTCTTAAAGCTGAGCTAGCTGAGCTGGAGCAGCTGATTAAGGACCAGCAGGACAAGATTTGTGCTGTACGGTCCAACATACTGAAGAATGAAGAGAAGATCCAGAAAATGGTGACTGGAATCAAGGTCTCCTCCAGAACCTGAACAAGAAACAAGATGCACAAGAAAACCCCCAAAAACGCACTGAATATTCAGGTGGGAGTGGGTTCTCATTCAGAATAATGGTAAGGCCATTTTTCTTGGAGGTGTTGTGGAATTACGGGACCACTTTTAGGTTTTCAGACCAGGAGATGGACCCAAATATATTCCTACTCCACTTTAAGATATTGGTACGTGAAAGGGCCGCTCGACGGTTTAGAGGTCTGAAACTGTTCCCAAAAAACTAGATGATGGATTGGAAAAAGTGGATGATGCTGGAGACATAGCAGCTGAAAACACTGACAGATGAATGAATAAATAAAATGCATCTTTATGATCTGCACACTAACGTAACCCAATCTTTGGCCCTTCTTTTGAAATGGTGCCTTTGTGCATTGAGCCAGTGCACAGCTCACAACTTGAACATTACAGCAGAAAGCTGCACATTCATCCACTGGACCAAATTTGAAATGTTTCCTCGTTCATTTAATCACCGAGTTTTTGAGGGCGTGGTGCACTCGGCATGTTATTCTTGTGAGCACTTGATATTTGACATGCAGTTTGACCGGAGTAGTGAGCAGACCCGTATCAGTAATTAAACATACTCACGGCACATCCAGCTGATTGAAACCAGGAGGAACGTTTAGATAGAACGTTTACATTTTCTACAAAACAATCGGACGCTCGTGGAGAGGCCTGGAGTGGAGCTGATAACAACGCGTGTTACATGAATGTAGTGTCTTGGCATGAATTTGTCCAGTAACATTTTCCAACCTTTTAACATTTCATTGACATTTACAGTTTTCATAAACCAATTTTTTTTTTTACTGTGTTAAATCGAAAAGAAAAAGAAGACGGCTCTGAAATTTTCTCTACATCAGTTTCACACATTTTATTCAACCATCTGTGAGAACTGTCACAGTCAGCTCCGACACGAAACAGGCTTTACTCTGCCAGCTCACTAGTGCAAAGTCTGTGTAATATCTGATGTCCCCCTGTGAGAAAAGTAGATGTGAGCGGTGATTTCAAAGTGAGTCAGTGAGTGTCACGCATCCTGCCTCCTGCACGCTTTAACCAGAGCAAACCTTCATCTGACCCAAACTGTGAGCTCACAGTTGTGTGTGCTGCATGTGGGAGAGGACACCACCGGCAATATCTCGAGTCTTCGTTCTTTAGCTGTTATCCGAAGGTCATGAGTGGAAACTGCTTGCGCTACTTTAAAAACACTCTTCCACTTTTGAGGCACTGCTGCACTTTGATTAGAGCATTTTTAGAAAGAAGCTTTTTGCAATAAGCAGTGTTCACACTCTGTCGTATTTCTAGCTCTTTTATAAATACACTAAGCTTGTATACTTTAAAGGAAAAAAGCAGTGAGCATGCAGGGTAGCCACCATCTCGTACTGTCGTACTGCCAAACTGATAGGAAGTTTTGTAAGCTTTCTCTATACATTGAAAAATATGAATTCATATTTTACTAGCTTCCTTTGCAACTTGTAAGAAATGCTTTGCACTAATATGAACATTGCTGGACTTGTAGTAAGTTGGATAGTAGAGATGAGAGACTGAAACTAGATCCTGCCTCAGTTTCCCTGAAAATGTTGGTATTGAAAAGGTGAAAAAAAGAGTCATCCAAATGTGAATGAAACAAAAATACAAACTTTGCGTGGCTGCTGAGTGAAAGTGTGGTAACCACACACACACAGAAAGTAATTTACAGTAATTTTACAGTTTTTAAGACTTGTACACAGCTTGTTATTCTGGTTGGTTCTGCTGCACATTTTCTTCCCAGAAAACACAATTACACAGAAAATCACTGCTGGAAAATAACACTTCCTGTGAAATGTAGGTGATTTTGATGAATGGAATCCATTACACCTTTTCTCCATCATAACCACTAAATGCAGTTTTTACAAAACTAGATGCTTTATTTCATATGCGAATGTGGCGACTTGTACACTGCACAGCGACTCCCTTTCTCACAAATATTTACACCACCTAAATATTTATTTTCTGCCCAGACTAGGATTTCTGCCTGCCTTACCAAACCTGTGGGTTAGCAAACTTGTGGCCGACACAACATGTGGGCTGGGAGTGATTGGTGGAAAAATGAGGCTTGAAACTGTAGAACAGAAAGCCAGTGGGCAGACATTTGTAGGCTCTGATGTTAATTTAAACTGCATTCGTGTTTGTAAGGGGAAAAATATAATGTGGCTGTCTTTTAAAAACGTGGCACTCTACATTTTAACTTATCAGGCAAAATACACTGTAATTTGACTTATCTCCATATTTATATCAGTATTATAAAAATAATACATTGGAAAACTTACAGGAAATGTTAGCGTTCTGAAAAATGTCATTTCAAAAATCTCATCTGGAAAAGTGGGAACCCGCATGCTCATTCATTATATTAAAAGGCTTTTTATCGTGTACACTATAAACTGTACATTATGTATATGTGGAGACTGTATCATAGTTCAAATAATTATATAATTTTGTAGTGGAGTGAAATAAATGGTTACATTGCAATAAAGAATTGTCTCATTTTTGTGTGTTTTTGTATGAAGTTTGAATATGTTATCTTGGTCTAGATTATTCCAGAATAACATTGGTATGATTTTTTTCATTTGATTTTATTTATCTGTATTTTTTTTTTAAAGATTTTTGATACTCACACCCTCAAGCAGACTCTTATGTGAAAGACTCGTCCAGCAGACCATCCAGTGACACCGTAGCAGCAACTTTCTACAGCAGCGCTGTTACAGACATCTTTGTAAGACGCCCTTTAGCATCACTTTCCCAGCAGCTGAGCCTTTGTTTTGCAACCTGCAGATTTAGCTGAAGCTCCTTTTGCAGAAAGACTTCAGCACACGGCACTAAAGAAGGCAAGCCTCAGTTGTGCGTGTTTGTTTAACGATGCAGTGCAGGACACAACAAAGTGACTCAAGACATGACTGTCAGACAAATTCAGAGCATTTTTCTCTGAATTTATACAAAGCTTAGAAGCTCTTTTGCTTTTGAGTTTCACTAATCTCGAAGACAAATGAAAATAAAATCACTTTTGCGACTTTAATCTGTGGATAAAACACACAAGTATCCTGTTTTAATTAAATTATAATTTAAAATGATCGTGTGTGTGAGAACTAACCTGAGTATTTTGTCAGATTTTGTGTTATTACTGACCACCATGACTAACACTATGAAACTAGCTGAAGTGCACTTTTTTAACCATGAGCAGGTTTCCATGTTCAGTGATGGCAGTCTGTAAACAGTCCGTCCTCCTATGGGGCCACATGGCTCTGCTGACCTGTCCATTTATTTTTAGAGCACCACCAGGACCTCAGTGTCTGTCAGCAGGCAGCATAGAGAGCCATAGCTGCATGCCTGCCTGGTGTATGTTACCCACCCCAAAATTACTCATTAGTTATAGCACAGCTAGCAGAATTTCAGCTGCAACTATCAGTTAAACAGAGCGTCTTCTTCACACTACACACAGATCTCACAGATCTCATATTTGACTTACACCACAGAGCTATGAACATTCATCAAATTATGCCTCACATTCATTTGAGGTAAGGCAGTGGCCTGCTACATTTTTAATTCAGCATAATTATTTCTGACACGTGTCCTGGCAGAAAAATAAAGGATTTTTTTCACTAGAGTTTAATGCCTGGTCTTGTGGTGAAGGCCTTAAAGCAACATGTAGGCGTTTAGGCTTGGAAGTAACACATTTAGTCGATCATAATTAACAAAGTGTGACTGATATTTATTGGAGACTGTGATGAACTTTAGGAACACTTCTAAATATGATGTGCCCCTAAAGTTTTATGTAAACAAAAGGCATCAAAACCATCTTTTATGTACAGGCTATCAGAAACGCACGCTTGTGAAACATTTTTTGAATGATTGCGTAATGAACATCTTTTAGGCCTTTGTTGGTGATGTTTTGATCTTTTATGGGTTAAAGGTGCTTTAAAGTCGGAGACCATCAGCTCCACGTTTAACGCAGCGTTTCCCCTTTAAATCCCAGCAGCTGAGCTCAGCCAGGAAGTAGCGCAGTGAGCTGGAGCAGCAGACGTCTTCATCAACACAGTCACGTTTGTTTACGTTCATGCTTCTTATCTGATCCCAGGTCGCTTGGGTTTCTCTATTTCTGGGGACCCAGTGTCGCTCTGCAGCCGCAGCACCAACCTTCAGCTTGACGCTGTGACCATTTTGGGAGCATGGCCGACGGTCCAGAGGCTGATGTTGACGACCCGCCCAGCATCAATTTCCCCCCGCTCATCACCGTGTCCGATCTACCCAGCGCTACAGCTGCAGGTAACTATGGCTGCGAGAACCGTAAGCGATGATGATTGATCATCGCAAGCACCCACAGGCTGTCCTGCAACTGTGCCCCGTTTGCAGGAGGACGGCCAATATGCGTGACATATTACAGATGTGGTGGTGTTGGGAGGAGGAGGAAGAAGGGGACGGTGTGTAGCCTAATAAGGTGTGGCCAATGGATTCAGGAAGCGTTCACATCTCCAGTGCTGCAGTGTAGCTGTGACACTTCATCTGTTTTTCTGTCTAGTCACACAAGTAATAGAGTTGTAATGGATTGATTTGACCTGAAGGCTCAGGCAGAAGAGCTCACGGTAATAGAAACATCTGCAGAACATAGCCTAGTGTAACGTGGATCCTTTTAATGTGTATTTCAGGAGCTGTTTTACTGTGTACATCTCCATCTGTGGGAGTTCTCTGAGCACAGCATGGAGCAGACATGAGAAAATGTCACTACACCACTGCTGCTCATCTGCAGCCACCTTATGTGTATTTTGTCTTATGTGTATTTGAGCTGAGATATCATTTACACTTGATAATATGCAGAATAGTTTCAAAATATCATTTTGTATGGTAACAAATCGCCCTGCAAGACCAGACAAAACCAACTTTTCATTTCTGTTATTCTCCCTGAAATGCTGTGTTTGGCAGGTCGTAACCTGAAGGAATGGCTGCAGGAGCAGTTCTGCGACAAACCCCTGGAGCAGGATGACATGCGCCTCCACAACGCGGCCTATGTCGGAGATCTGGACACCCTGAGGAACCTGCTGCAGGAAGATGGTTTCAGACGGTGAGGCCGAGCAGTAATAAAAGTATTTGGCTCTCTAGTTAGCACAGTTAACACGTGCTTTACTTGGTAAATGATAAAGCAAAACATCAATACAAATGAAAATGACAAGGTACCAAAACAAAGGCTGCACTTTGAGGGATGGGATGACATTGCAGGCAGAGAGACAGCAGAATCTGAGAGAGACTATAGATTTATTTTGTATAAAGATTACAGAATAGTATATTTGTTATTGTATCTTACAGCAGAACTGTGTTTTCCCCCCAAACAAGTCCAAAGATAACCTTATTCCAAAGCGTTTTCATAGGAGTAAACACAGACCAAAAGCAGGCTGCTGTTACCATCATCTTACAGCAGGATGGGTGTCTTGCAATACCCATAGCATTATACTGCATACAGCTAGAGGATCATAGTTTAATGCCAATGCAATGTCAAAGCAATATACTACAAATGTAGTGCATGTAACAGAATTTAAATTTGATGTAGTAAAAGTAAAAAACATGCAGTTTACAGCTCTGATATCTGTGGAAGTCTTGTGGAGGGAAGCAGCCCTGCAGCACTACGGGAGGACTAAAAATACACAGAGAACCTTTCAGTGGCTCAGTCCAGTAACCACCAAAGCATTGTAATGCAAAATGCTTTGCTGTTGTTAGCTTCAGTCTTTCCTCCTATTGATGCAGAATCAGAGCCTGGATTTACCAACTGGAGAACATACAGAGCCATCTCATAGTCATGAGCATGCATGCAATGAGGGAAATAACGATTTGATCCTCCAGTTAACATTTAAATTTGCTCGCTTACAAAGAAATAAACAGTCTCTAATTGTAACGGTAGTTTCATTTTAATGGAGAGAGACAGAATATCAACTAAAAATCCATAAAAATCATAAATTATTTTCATGTCATTGAGCAGCCTCTTTGCTTAGGCTGCTGCCCCCGCGACCCGGCCTCGGATAAAGCGGATGAAGATGGATGGATGGATGGATGAGTGAAATAAGTATATGATCCCAAGCAAAACATGAGTTAGTACTGAGTGGCAAGTACAGCAGTAAGACGTCTCTTGTAGTTGGTCACCAGGTTTGCACACATCTCTTCTCTTCACAGAAACTCTGTAAATGCTTTATGTTTCAACTTAAATCTTCAGCTCCCTCCACAGATTTTCTGTAGGACTGACATCTGGAGACTGGCCATAATGTACTTCTTCTTCAGTCACTCTTTTGTAACCTTTGTGGAATGTTTTGTGTCATTGTCATGCTAGAAGACCCATCCAAGTCCCATCTTCAGTGTTCTTGCTGAGGGAAGGAGGTTCTCATCCAAGATTTTACAGTACATGGCCTCATCCACTGGACCCTACAATGCAGTGAAGTTATCCTATACTCTCAGCAGAGAAACAGCCCCAAAGCATAATGTTTCCACCTCTGTGCTTGGATGTGTGGATGGTGTTCTTTGGGTAATACTCAGTATTTCTCTTCACTGGCAAACCCAAAGCAGGCCGGTGCATGTGCTTTCCTCAGAGGGGAGAGCTTGCAGATGCTGTGATATTTCTGTCCATTATGGTGTAGTGTGTTCCCAGTGTAGGTCACAACTGCCTTCAGACCATTAACATGCTCCTCTCATGCAGTTTTGGCCTGATCCACCACTTTTCTCATGATCATCCTTGGAGCTCCAGACCGAGGGCAACTGATGGTCATTTTATTTTTCTTCAGTTTCTGAATAATCGCACCCACAGGCCTACGATCTTACCCCTGATGACCTTTGACATCTTTTGGAGAGGTTGAAATGGAAGAAACTGATTGTATGCTCATGTGTGCTTTATACATATAAGAAGCTGAGATCAGGAGTTTCTGTTATTGACTGAATGATTGTAATCTGTAGGGGCCAGAATGCTGGCTGGTTTGTAGGGGATGAAATACTTATTTCACTCAATGACATGCAAATGAAATTATAACTTATATGTATTTTATTCTGTATTTTTGGTTGATATACCATAAAATTAGAGACTGTTTTTTTTCTTTGTAAATGCACTTAAATTGGAAACGTATTACCCTGGACCTCTCCTTTCTCTGTTTTGGTGTTAGGCGTATCAATGAGAAGTCTGTGTGGTGTTGTGGCTGTTTGCCCTGCACCCCTCTGAGGATTGCAGCCACAGCGGGACACGCAGCATGCGTGGCCTATCTGATCGCTCAGGGAGCCGAGGTGGACCTAGTTGATGTCAAAGGCCAAACAGCTCTGTATGTAGCTGTGGTTAATGGTCACCTGGACTGTGTACGGATTCTTCTTGAAGCTGGAGCCGATCCCAATGGTAGCCGCCACCACCGCAGTACCCCGCTGTACCATGCTGCACGAGTGGGGAGGCTGGACATACTGCAGGAGCTCATCAGGTGAGCCTTGGGAAGGATCAAACTAAAGTCTAGATGGACAGAACTGTTTTATATATAGATTAAATGTTTAAATACGTAAAGAAAATTGGCACTAAAATTGTTTTTATCTTCCATTCCACCACTGAAAACTGGTGGGAGTCGGTTCCAGTTATTACAGTTTCTTTTCATATGGTTTAATCTTTGCACATGCGATTATCTGTGCTTTGCATTTTTAATCCACTACTTTCTTTGTGGTGCAATCATTTCCAATAGCTGTTTTGTAACTTCCTGACTTTAAAAAACATTTTCTGTCACCTTTCCCAGAAAGCACAAAGACAAACATAAGACCGAAAAACCAACATAAAACCCCACCAACCATTAAATTCAGAAGCATTTCCCCAGCTGCAGTTTTTAGATCAATTCTGGAAGTCCCATTATGACCCCTGGCACCGTAGCGCTACGATTTCACAACAGACCTCAAACTTGCACTTTCAATCTGACCCAACTTTCTGTGGAGGAAAATTTTCAGCAGTTAGAGTCCAGAGTTTTCAGGTCTGACGTGCAGCAGACCAGGTAACGATGTTCTGACGCTGAATTCCTTTATACAACAAATGGATTTGTTGTATAAAGGAAAGCTTCTCAATTTATATTTTTCCACAGTAATAAATATCTCTATATTCTTTCCTTTAGTTTGCATCAAGGATTCATGAAAGAAAATTTAGTCTATGGTTACATTTTTCCTAGGTTCAATGCTGATGTTGACATGGACCACCAGCTGGGTCCGCGGCTCCTGTTAAGCGCTCGAACCCTCAACACTCTAGTGGTCTGCCCTCTTTACATAAGCGCAGCCTACCACCACCTTCACTGTTTCCGGCTGCTGCTCCAGGCCGGCGCTCAGCCCGACTTCAACTACACAGGTCCTGTCTGCCATGAGGCTTTGACACGAGGTTTGGCTTCCTGCCTGCTGGATGCAGTCCTGCGACACGGATGTGAAGTGGCCTTCATCCACCTGCTGCTGGACCACGGAGCGAACCCAGCCCTCGTGCCCTGGGATGAGTCGGAGTTGGAGGCTCCAAATCGAAGGAAAGTTGATCCAGAGGCACTCAGTGTCTTCTTGGAAGGAAAGAGTAAGTAACAAAAAACGATGCTGTTGCTTTATACAAAGCTCCGGCAGGGAGCTTTTTTTGGTGCACCTCCTCACAATAACACAATAAGTTGTGAGTTTTTGTAGTGCTTCGCAAAATTGTGGATTTAATGTAGAATCAATAAAACCGGTGTCATATGTTTACATTTCGTATTGCTGGTTCGGATTGTTCATTAAGTAGTTCATTAACTGATTTCTGATTAATACTGATTAAATCTGAGAGATATGAAGTAAAAGCATGAATAATAGTCAGAGGCTCACTCAGATTCAGTATCGATTGGATTCTCGCAGTAAACAGGTTTGATGTCAGTGGATTTTACTGGGAGGTAAAGCAGTGTGTCATTAGCATAGCAGTGTATCAAAATATCATTTCTCTGCATAATGTGGTCAAATGATAAAGAGGAGAGCTGTGGTTACCAATGGAAACAAAAACAAATTCCAGTTGATGGGAAAAAATGTCTTATCAGGTGTAGTAAAAGGGAAAACAAGGAAGTAGTTTCAGACACCATTAGTTTGTGAATGAAGGCTTTTGAGGCTTTATGATGAAGCCATCATTAATGTCATTAGTAACACGTATGTTCTTCTTTCTGTAAAGACCCGAGTTTGCAGATTACTGCTTTTTAGTTTAAGGATTTCATCTCATATATGTTTAGAATAAGCATTTTTCCTCGTGTTAAAGCTTAGCTGCTTTTACATGAAACAGGGACCTTGTAATGCATGTTTCTGAACATTTGTTGATGCTGAGGAGCTGATATAAAGAAGCCCATAAAGTACAATGAAAAAGGTCATTAAAAACCACACTTTTATGTTTCTACTTATACAAAAGCATGAAAGTATATGCAGTTGTTCAGCTGCATCTATTTTTTCTTCTCCCAGGAAACCCTCGTAGGCTGACACATTTGTGTCGCATCAGGATCCGCAGAACGATGGGCAAAAATCGTCTAAACCACATATCTTCTTTACCGCTTCCAGAACCTATCAAGATTTTCTTGCTTCACCAAAACTGACCATCATCCACCTACTGGTCTTGTTAAATGTTCATTTGACCCAGTCCTTAAAAGAAACCTCAGTCAGTCCCAAAGACACACTACTGCATAAACACTGTAAACCCAGATTGCTAATTGCTTATTATTTTATATTAAGAAATAATTATTAATAATATTTTCCAAATAATATTTGTTTGGAAATCATCATTTATGTAAAAAAATCTTCCTCGCAGTGTAAAATGCTTCTTATCTTATCAGAGAAGCCTTAGTTATGTATTGATTTGTGGAAACTGTGTGTGTAATCTAAATGTTTGCCTTGTGACCTCCCAGATCACCAGGACGAGTCCTGCTAATACTTCAAGTAGCACTTTTTAGCTCAACGACCAGAGCGAGAATCTCATTTGAAGCAACGACTTAAACAAGCCATGTTATAAATATCCCATCCACGGGCAGAGAAAAATATTGTCCAGATGCAGCTCCTTGAATTGTTTGGTTGTTGTTTTATGTAAACCAGGCAGAATGACGGCAAAAATGTGCAAAAAAATCCACACGCTAGATCCTCTTTGTTAGCCACGTGCCTTAACTTTGAGTTTGGGAAAAGTGGCTTCAAAGATTGATCAGACCAGAGTTAGTTACGGTAATCCAAATTAATCGAGTGTGATGTTCCGGATGAGCAATTTAAGGACCTTGATTGTAATGGACACAAAAGTTTACATTTTGTGACGTACACGTCAGCATCAAAATTTTAAAAAAGCCTTTTTTTTCAGGGGGGTATTTAGATTGTTTCAACAAATGTAATGAAACTCCTTTTCTGTGACATTGACAATCTGTCAACTAGTGAATGAAATCTATTTGTGATAAACAGAATAAGTTTGTATTCATTAGATGCCATCTCTGGGAGTCTACTGCACCTACCGTGTACTGTGCATGTCAGTTGCACAGCATATCTTGTCCTCAAACATTGACATTTAAATGTTGACCATGTTGAGACAGTTGTGCTTTATATATTTCATCTCTATTTGAATGAGTAAATGTATGTAATTGTATAATATCTCTTGTGTTTTGTGTTCATTTTTTGAAACTATACTGAGAGTGAGGGGAGGTGGGTCAGTCTTCCAAAGTAGGATCTCTTTGCGTTGTTTTTGTTCTGTTAGCTATCTTCCTTGAACATAGCTAATTAGAGATAATTATCTCTCTCCTCTTTTCCTCGCAGTCCCATCCAAGATCTCTTTGTAGTCCAAAATATCATGTCTCAATCTTTTTCAGCCTAGGGAACCCTGATAGTCCTAGCTCTGAGAAAATGCATCCACTGTTAGTTTCAATGATTGGTTTGCTCCAAAATTGAGTTTTTAGTCTTATGTTTCATCTCTCATGACTGTAGCCTTGCTGTTTCTCATTGTTGTTTTTCAGCTTGTGATATTTATAGAAGTGTAATTTTTAAAACGAGTGACTTGTCTCA
Source organism: Perissodus microlepis (assembly GCF_051167445.1). Classification (NCBI taxonomy): domain Eukaryota; kingdom Metazoa; phylum Chordata; class Actinopteri; order Cichliformes; family Cichlidae; genus Perissodus; species Perissodus microlepis. The sequence goes on from NC_140476.1 coordinate 3,635,838, forward strand.
ATGGGTTCATGTATTACTGATGTGAGGCCGATGAATGAATCAGGATATCCACGATGGCTGAGAAAACCGCATTTTGGTGAAAACATAAGAGGCCCAGTGGAAAATGCACAGCCTGGGAAACCCTGAATAAAAGCAGCAGGGAGCTCAACAGCAGAGGGGAGATGAGGGCTATCAATCCAACAGTTCTGGCAAAGACCTGCAAAGATAGACTGGGATAGCTTCTGAAAAAATAAGTCTCGGGCGGTAAATAAAGACTTCCTGCCAACATGTTTCTTCACAGTGTGTCTGTTTTGTAAGGACAAAAGGACCAAAACTGGATAAAAATCAAATTTAAATGATAGAAATCTGAGTGAACATCAGTGTTAGAGAGATAAATAACAGAAAGTAAGACTATGTCCAGTTAGAGATGCCAGTGTGTAAGTGAATGGGTTTAACAGGTCTTCATGCATGCCCGTGCACAACAACTGTTGCCATGATGTCTCTAGATGGCACTGTCTTCCTTTCAAGCATGGCAGAAATCTCAGCATCTCTCCTATCTTCTTATTTCACCCTCTCTTTCTCATATCTGCTTTTGTGTTTGTCATTCTTTCTTTCTTTTTTTAAACCACCTCTCGTCTTTCCGTCCATCGCTTGTCTCCCAGCCGAGGTCAGTGTAGAAGATTCAGCAGCTGTGTGCTCAAGAGCCTCTTCCTTTCAGATCTCATTAAAGCGAGTCTTTCATTAACAGAACACACAGAGAGATGCAGAATGAGGCCCTTTGCACCAGTGCAGAGGGAAGAACACACTGGACAGTTTGGTAAACCGCTGTCTTCCTGTGGGGAGTTTCCATTGCAAGAGTCCTCTCTTTTAAGTCAAATTTATTTTATGCTAGCATTTATTTAGAATACCCTGCTATATTTCTTGTGGACAGATTCATTTGGGTTATTCAAGAGATTTCACATAAAGAGATGCATTTGAAAGTGAGATGCAAAAACACAAGGTCTCAATCGGTCCTCTTTTGAAGGCTAAATGCAAAACACGAGGGATTACATTTTACTGGCGACTGCTTCGTGCATCAAACCTTCAAATCATTACCAGCATTAACAGTTTTTGAACACCAAAGTGAGCTCTTTGGTCGTGTAGCTGGAACAAAAGAGAAACAGAGCTGGTAAACGGTTTATTTCGCCCTCGTATTCACCAGGAGCCTGGAAAAGCTGAATGGTGTTGTTCATTCCTGAGTTTATTTGCACCACAAAGTGCAATCAAAATCTCAACAGCCTCTGCTAATATCGCCGCAGTGTTCCGCTTCAACTGGGGACCAGCATGCGAGGCCGAGTTAAATGCAGTGCAGCTCACTTCATGAGCTAACCGCAGCCTTTAGATATGGATTAAATGCTGTTTCCATGGATGTGGTGTTTCTGTGTAAAAAGTTTGTTGGGGTGTGTGTATGTCTGTTTATGTATGAGCATTGTGAGTCTGTTTATTTTGTTTCCTTTTAGTTCAAAACGCACCTGTTACTCGTTAAAGTGCTTCCACCACCATCTCTTTGTGTCCTCCTCTCCTGCACTTGCACTGGCGACTAAGCCTGTTAACATTTGATAATTGCCACGCGCTTTAATTTGAGTGATCTCATTCCTTAGGCGTTCCGGAACTGTTTAGTTTCCTTCAATGACCACATCACTTGCATGTTTACCACTGCCACACACACACACATACACGCAGAGGTATCCCACCTCTGATGCAGAGCAACGCCAGAATCATCAAGTTCAAGCTCCTTTAGTTACAATGAAGGAATCAAAACCCAGAGCAGCTAAACGTGATTCATAAATGACATAACACTGAGCTGGTCATGTTGGGGTCCAAGAAAAGCAGTAATTTACTTTTCAGCTCATAGCTGATCAGCTGAACAGGAAAGCCTGGGTGTGGAGCCTGAAAATATTGATCATTTTTTATCTCTAAGTCAGACTCTAACTCACACATGTGGGTTACAACCTCACGCTCAGAAGCAGTTTCCCTCTGCCGAGGCTAGTCTCGCTCTATAAACTCCTCGATCAGTGCTGAAGTATGAGACGCACAGGGACTTCCTTTAGGTTTATTGATATAATTAAACAGTATATGGTTAGAAATATTGAAAGAAACTTTGCTAATAAAAGTGCCTTTTAATTATAAACCTCAGAGGGGCTTAATGAGCCTTAATTTGACTGTTTTCCAAAGAAGCCGGTAGTTGTGAAGTGTGGCAAGGGCAGGAAGGATGTAGAGTGATTGCTTCTGTAATTACTGTCACAGTCTGTAACTTGGCTCTTATACTTAATTAGCTCCCTCTCATTTGGGTGTTGTTTAGTTATTGCATGTCTATAACTGCTCGTCTTGTATTGTCGGCCTTTCAGAAAGAGTTAAACTATAGAAACTCCCTGGAGTTTCTATAGTTAGAAACTCCAGGCAGCTGCTGTCAATGTAAACTTTAAAGACAGAAAAAATGGTTTATCACACGAAACTAGTTTTATCCACAGCCGCTCATTAGCAGTGGTGATGGGAAATGAGGAAGTGGACTTTGGGTCTGGTGTGGAGAACAGACCTGTTATAATTCTTTATTTAAACTGTTGCTAATTAGGCATTATAAAGCATCATCCACTTATTATGAACAGAATTAGACTGTAACGGAAAATGTGCTGGTTCACTGTTTAATCAAGCAGCTGTACTTGTGTGATGATAGTAACGTATTCATGTTTTAAAGCTAAAGTCAGGCTCTAAGGTAGTTCTTTGGCTCAACTGGTCCACTGAATTTTGTAACCGCTTTTACTCCGGGGATAAAACACATTAACTTCACTTAAGTTTATATCTAGCAGAATCATCCTGTCAAACTTTTTCTTTGTAACTGCAATTTTTTAAAAAGTTTTGCACATGTGCCCATAAAGAAAAACTACATTTGTGATTTGAATGTGTTCACAGTTCCATTCAAAGTCATTTCCCTGTGTAGCTCTGCAGGGTTTCACTGGTCCTGCAATCTGCCAAATTGAGTATTGCCATCATGAACATCAGAGTGAACCTCAGCTGGCATTATGGCACACAACTCTGTGATTGATGAAAAAAAAAGACATTACTGTAACTGGTCACACGCCTGACCCCGACACGCCACCTTCAGGCGGATTTTTTCAGCTGTTCCACCAAAAAGTGCCGCTTGGTCTCTGGTTCAGAGCCAGAGCCTGAACTCAGATCACCAGAGATAATCATGACAATGAGGTGCTGGGTTGGATTGACACAGAAGCTCAAGTCCACAATTAAACTGCAAGTATGCTTCAAGATGTCCACAGGTGCAGAAACACACTGCCTTGAAAAGGGCAATGGCCAAATTTAGAGCAGCTTCTTATTTTTACAAGTCACATGACTACATCCTCTTATCTGAACTTGTAAAAATAGGTGGGGAGTTTGATAGCAGTCTTCCTGTTATTACTTTATGTATGGCTGTGTTTTTTTTTTTTTTTCATGAGCTAAATCACAGATGCTATGAACCTGCCAAATGCTGTCCTGTTATGTTAACCTGTTGGGAATGTAAAAACTCCACCGAGTGTTGCTCTGCTGAATGTCAAAGAGAAAACCTTTTAGAACAAACAGTCTTTCTTTTGTTTTGCATGTCAGAACTGACATTATGGTGGGTATCTGCATCGGAGAGCCTGGGGATCAGTTAATGGCAGCATGACAATGTCCATTACACCAAACTACCCATGATTAATTACTTCCGTGGAACTGTACTGCTCATGGGAAGGATTTTCCACCACTGAGAAGATCCCTTGGCAAGGAGAAGGGGGGTGTCTTGGATGGGGAACAAAGCTATGGAGCTGTCATGGACGGTGGGGTTGGAGGGGACTGTGGTTGGGGGTAGAGATGGTGGGTTGTGGAGTCATCTGCCCCTCTTTCTTCTTCTTTTTCCCCCCCTCTCACAAAATTAACCAACAACCATTGGGCAGCTTCCCAAGCCACTGGCTGACAACAACATGGGCAAGAAGAAACTCCAGTTAAACAGAAGAGGGGAGAAGAGGAAGAGAGTCATTCAGTGGCCACCACTGTGGGAATGTTGTAAACTGTGTTTTCCTGAGGCCTTGGGAATCCCACACCAGAGCTGGAACCTGCGGGCATGGAAAACGGGGCCTGCATCCCCAGAGAGATGAGATTTCAGGAAGGGAACAACATCTCTTGTTGTGGGGAGATGGCAGTGATGCACTTTCTGCAGACTGGCAGAACAGAGATCTAAATAATATAGTAGTGTAGACAAAGGATTTATTTAGGGAGGTATAGAGAAAACAAAAAGCCCACAAGGGACCAACGTTCCACTAAATTGGCAGCTTTACTATTCAATTCAGTAGTAAGCATTGCTAAACCATCCATTTTTCTGTGAAAATGTCACGGGAGCTTTAGGTTACCCCAAAGACTGAGCTTCATGTTGTCCCTGCATATGTACCGATACCCTGAGATCCTACCACGTGGAAGAACTCTATTAAAATCTAATTTAACACCTTTATTGTTATTACTCATGGTAAGTACGTGTTGGTTAATTTAATAAGCTTTGGTCAAAAGATAATGATACAGTGTGAAAGAGTCAGATCAAGGGAAGCGCAATTCAGTTCTGCAGTAGGTTTATCCATGGACCAAATATCAAACACACTTACTCAGAAGTTAGCATTGCTCTGTTACAGAACCACATAGAAGAACGGAACCATCATGTTTGCAACATGCTAGATACGTCATACAACAGCGTGTAGGGCAAAATTCTTGTACCTGCTCCAAAGGCCACACTTGGCAGCTCAAAAGTTTGATGGGGTAGTTCTACTGCCTCTTTTATCTGCTACCAAAAACGCAGCTTTGTTCTGTTCAGCTGACGATCCCCAAACATAACAACTAAACTGCTAGCATTATACAATATTGGTTGCAGTTGATTTGTGAACATGTCAGTTTAAATCATGTCAGACTGCACGAAAAAGCTTTGGCGATTACAGATATAGTCTGTATGTCACTCACTGTAGTGTGGATGACTATTTTGAAGGTTTGGCCTGGGGAAGTCTCAGCTAAGCACGTACCCTGATTAGTTATGCTACAGTCACACAAAGCAAAACAGTGGTTGGTGATGAGAACAAGATTACTGCGATTGAGTACAATGAACAATGAATCTCTTGATCTTTGAAATGGTTGCTCTGAAGACAGGGACTAGGTCTGCAACCACCTGCAGATAGTTGCTTTCTTCAAATCAGCTTTGGTGTTTCAGGATGTTGATAAATCAGCATTGAGAGTCAGTCTGCCATCAGCAGATCATGCAGTTGAATAGAAAAATCACAAATTCCTCACTGGGATCATATATGGAACTTCTATTGCAAACATTTTAGCCTAAATTACACTTGAATGAGTTCATAATATATATGTTAAAAAAAAACTATGAATGAAGTATGAATCTGGCATTTTAAAGTGTTGCTCAGCTGGGATTGACTCACGTTTGTAGCCAGCATCAAGTGGCCATTTGAGGAACTACAGTTTGTTTATCAACCCCAGAGATCGTTCACAAGACGCTGCGCCACGGATGATCTGATATCGTCGTGTTGGTGTTGTTCCTGGAACAGCATAGTAAATGTTCCAGGATCAACATTGCAAGTGACCAATCACATTGTTGCAACGTTATTCTTTGGCGTGCCAAGCCATTCGTGCATTTATGAAATTCCAATGTTGCAAGGACAATATCAGTTCTGCTTAGCGTTTATTAAAGGGTCAGGGTCCGTTGATCGGCGGACAGAGGCGGTTTCTCGCAGCTTAAGTACAGTTTTTTGTTTTACGGCGGTTTTTCCCGAAGTCGCAAAAGTATGACGTCACAACATTCTGATTGGTCACTTGCAATGTTGATCCTGGAACAACATTTAGTATGTTGATCTGGGAACAACACCAACACGATGTTATCAGATCGTGCCTGTGCCACACTGTCAGCAGAACAAGGAAATGTGAGCCACTTCATTGTCTCAGGTCATTCATCTGAACATTTGTTACATCATCATAACTTTATCACGTGTCTAGCAGTTTCAAACTAAACAGTTTTACAGTGTTCTATAACTCTAGCTTAGGGTTACTTAGTTCTGCAAATCAAATACTGAAAAAGTAAAAGCCAATATCCAAAGAATGCTCCCACATAAGCAGAAGCCTGCATATAGCATATGGATGCATGCTTGTCCCACTTTAAAGGTTCAGCTGCGAGGCCACTGTGGAACACCACATCAAATCGACCATTTCCTCCACTGATAAGCAGCTTCCCAGATTTTCTAGTGAGAGCAAAAAGAGTTTAGTGTCGTGGTTTTGATAATTCACTCTAATGCTGAGACATTAAATGTGGTTTAATCCTTAATTTTCATGTATTCACTTTATTGTCAGGTAAATGTAGTTTCTTTCATAAAGAACAGTTATGGAGATCAATCATCTGTTTAAGGTCCAATGTTACAATGTTTCTCTGATTTTTAGAGTATTTCTGATGATTATCTTTCTTTATTTAAATGATTTCTAGGGGATGATATTTGGTTTGCATGAGGATAAATTATTTGTAAAGGTTAGTATTTCCTCTGTTGGCATTTCATTTACAAAACAAATAATAATAAACATATGAGGTTATCCAACCGCTCCATTTCTTCTTCTTCTTTTTAATATGCCAGCCTGTTTCTTGAGTTGCGTTGCAGCTGTTTGGGATTTATCTTGTCATTAGCAGTTTTGCCTTTTTTATAATGTCGAACACAGTGAATCAGCATTTCTCTTTGAGCTCTGGCTATTCTTAGTATTCCCAAAAGTAATTGTCAGACACAAATGAAAAACATTCTTGCAAAAAAACAAATAAACAAAAAAACTTCTTTGCTTAAAACAAAATGACAGTTGGGTTTATAAACTTTGCTACAAAATAGAATCAGTTTAATCTACCAAACTGTATTTGTGCAGAATTAGACACGGCTGCTGATTACCCACACTGATCATTCAAATTGCAATAACAAGGTCATGATCCATTCTGGCAGCGCTGAGCACTTGATACAGATGCATGATGATATAATGTGTGGTGGGAATAAAGAGTGTAGGCTGGGATGAGTGCAGCATTGCGTGACCATGAAGCCAACATCCTGTCCTCTGTGAATTCCATGGAGGAGTGTGCGGTTCCTTTGGCTTTCAGTGCTTTTTCTGGAGTCTCAGCAAATGCTCTGTGTGTGTGTGTGTGTGTGTGTGTGTGTGTGTGTGTGTGTGTGTGTGTGTGTGTGTGTGTGTGTGGATAGCAATGTGATTTATGATTCTAGAAGTCATCTTTTGCACTGTGACATTCCACAGAGACTAAAGTGAGAGGACATAGCAGTGCTTAGAAGGCAGTAATGAACTGATGTTGCTACCTTTGCTGCTATCATCCACGAGTGTGCCTTTACTAATATCTGGATGTTATATGTTAGAAAAGTAGGCATACCCATCTTATGCTAAGCCAATATTAATAGATAAATAAGATGACAATCATCAATCCCACTTTAATTTCAATGCTTTTGGAAATCACTAGAAAAAAGTACAGTTTATCTACACTAAAGAAAGACATAAAGACCTGGATGGCCGCTAATTTTCTGCTTCTAAATTCAGATCAAACTGAGGTTATTGTACTCGGCCCTGAAAATCTGAGAAATATGGTATCTAACCAGAGTCTTACTCAGGATGGCATTACCTTGGCCTCCAGTAACACTGTGAGAAACCTTGGAGTCATTTTTGACCAGGACATGTCCTTCAATGCACATATTAAAAAAAATATGTAGGACTGTTTTTTTTTTGTAGGGTGTAAAAAAAAAAAAGGTCTAAGGTCTGCTCTGGTTTAGCGTGTAGCCTTTCTTAATCATTAATGTATTTGTAAATCAGTCATTAAATTGCGATTTATTAATGACAGGCCAAAGAAAATCAGACAAAACGTGATGCCTCTAATGTTGTGCTGCAAGCATTATCAGCTGACATATATTTTTATTATGCTTTCTGGAAGATGTGTGCTTCATCAAAATTTTATTAATTATTAAAAAGTCTCATTTTGTCTGCATTAAACATTGTAGTTATATTTGCTATTATCTGATGTTTTTGTGAGCTTGTTGACTCAAAATAATTACTCCACCACTGCAGTTACTCTAATACTCATTGGTAGTGGTAATGTAATGTATTGAATTAAATGATTAAATTATACAAACTTATATTTTGAGTCTTGTCAGTTTTTGTTTTTGGCATAGAGCTGCAGCATGAGTTCAAAATCATCAGAGGAACTGTAGAGTCGACTAAAAAGGATTAGCAGCTCCATATGATTCAAATCCAGTAAAACTACATATGACAGGAACCCTAAGCCCAAATTAAGCCCTATAGATATGTTTATGAGGGAGGACTTGTTCTTCTCTGCTCCTCTTTGAGTTATCTGTGTCCTCTCCTGTGGTCTGAGAGTGAGGCAGCCATTAGCACAAGCCGTCTCTTTAATCAGCCCACGGGAGGAGGTACAGAAGGGCGCTCTGTTGACCGCAGTATGCCTCCTCTTTTATTTTCTCACCCACTGGCACGCCCGCTCTGTGGGAGAGGTTAGTTAGAGCTGCAGTGAGTCAGCAACAGGTGAACAGGTGGTATAGCCTCGCTTCCACAGCAGTTTGGGATTTGGTGGAAACTGTAAATAAAACCAAAATACAAAAATCTTCATATTCTTTATTTTCATGTATTTATTAGAAGATGCAAAAGCCAAATAATCCATGCTGAGAGTGAGAAGAGAAGGTTGTTTCTTTGCTCACATTGTGATATACAATTTCTGTCTATATAGGCAAATCGGGGATCTTTAACCTGTGCACTGTGGCGCAATATATGCATTTAAATCTATCAGAATAGGAAGATGTCTATCATGAATTTTCTTCTTTTAAAAACACTCCAACCTTCTACTGTCAAAGTGAAATATTGGAATCAGAATATTTGACACAATTAGTTATGTATTGATGTTTATATAATTTCAGCTGCCAAACAACATTCTCTTCATCTCTCACAGGTGGATGACCAGTTTGCACTGCAGAGTAATTTACCATGATAGCCATTGTATGCAAATATGTGCACAGTATGGTTTGGCATTGTTTTGATAAAATAGGCAAGCCCTTGCTTACAGACTTCAGCTGCATGGAAGCATATAAGATAAGATAAGATAAGATAAGATAAGATAAGATAAGATAAGATAAGATGACCTTTATTAGTCCCACAGGTGGGAAATTTGTTTCGTTACAGCAAAAGTGCAAAGTTATGTAGCAGAAATTAGAAAACACTGGAATACAATAAAATAAAATAAAATACTATATACAATAGAATAAAATAGAATAATATATACAATAGAATAAAATAGAATACCAATGCTATATACAACTGAGTAAGAAAATACAAAAGTACAACTTTGTCAGAAAAAGAATTGCACATATAGCAGTCTTATTGCACATGTGTGGGTTTGATCAGCTGCAAAAGTCTTTGTTGTAGAGTCTGACATATATTACACTAAAATATTTATGCACCATGTGCATCACTGGTATTTGTGTAAGTTATGCATGCCGTGTGCAGTACTGTGCTTGCATGAATGTTTTCTATATCATTTCCTCTTTTTTCTTCTTCACATTGAGATTTAATTTCCCAGGATTCAACATGTAAAACCCCAGAGAATATGGCATGACTAGAGCATGTGAGAGCAGTTGTGGTGGGTTCCATTAGCAAGAATACAAAAGTATAACACGCTAGAACATCATACAAAAACAATAGTTGTTTTTTTTACCATCAAAGTCAAGTCAATAATTTATCAGCGCAAATGTAAAAAGTGAAAATGGTTTCGAGAATTAAACACACATGCATGTAATGTGCCAAATGGATTTGATCGTGAGGGGAATGTTAATGTGAAGCACACTGTGCCCACTTAGTCATCCGCAAAAGTAGAAAAAGAAACCGGCAGAATGGCAGCAAATGGCTTTGTTTGGAGCTACAGGGGCTGGAGGTAGTTACTCATCAGTGCAGGACAGCAGTAAATGTATTTCACACTGCAAAAATGATTTCGCTTTTTAACTTCAACGTTCTTAAGTATTTATCTTTTGATTCAAAATTTAAAAAAAAAATAGAGGAGAAGGTCTTGGTTTGTGCTGGTACGTGTCGGTCATGGCATGTACAGTAATCAGCCGTCTGTGGAATGTGTTGCTGCTGATTATTTTTGTGTATTTAACTTGGGCTTTGTTGAATGAGGGAGGTAGAAAACAGGCCTGTTCTGGTTTCCTTTTTCTAATTCACCACATAAACATTTCAGATTCTGATCCTGTGTTATTTATCACAGCTTACATCCACATCCTATGGCTACGGTCCCCACATTTGTAGGATAAAAGGGTCTGGCGTGTCTGCATGTGCCAGGAAGTTGTTGATAGCGTGAATCAGTGTGAATGCATACATATACAAAAATATATGAAGGCTGAATGTTGGACTGTGGGGTTGATGCATTTGTCTAAACAGGTTGTTTGTATGGAGGTGATTGTGCTGTGTGGGTTTCGGTCATGTGTGTGCGTGAGTGCTACACGTGCAACGTGGCAAGCTCTTGCCTATTTGTCCATTTGAAAGACAGTAGTGCTGCCAAGCGTGTGTGTGTGCGTGCGTGCACTTGTGTGTTTACTCTGTCAAATGTATCCCACATGTAGGTGCAGGTCTAAGCCCAAGCACATTTCCTCTCCTCTCCACTAATGCCTGCCGCCACCACACTTGAGTAAAAAAGCATTCAGCCAACTGATTTGTATGAAGTTCCAGGTTCCGACGTTCTTTTACTGACGTGGGAAGTCGTGGCTTATTATCAAAGACTGCAGCGTCTTTTTAAATGCATGTAATATTGTGGTGCAGTGTGGTTTTCTTTTTTTTTTTCTTTTTTTTTTTTGTGTCCCGTTTGGATCTTTAGCCATCAGAATTGTTGTCTTAAGGCCAAGAAAGATGCCAAGCGGATTTATTTTACCAAGTGGATCATCATGGCCTTGCCATATTGGTCCATTTGATTGACCTTTATTATAATTATGAATTTATTTTATTTTCGGTTGCTACAAACGGGACAGACGTGACTGGGGGATAGGACAGGGAGAAAGAATGAAAGAAAGAGAGGGAGAGAAAGAAAACCAAAGGGGAGAAAAGACGGTGAGAAGGGGGGGAAGAAAGGAAAAAACAAACAAACAAACAAACAAAACACCTGGATCACCTGTATGGAGAAAAAAAACAGAAGAGAAAGCAAACAACAAAGAGCAACATAATAAAAACAGCACCATCACAATAAACTAGCTAGCAGTAGATAACAGTAGATACTAAATAATAAACGATATTGTGCAGCACGCAAGATAGACAGCGCACAATGTGCTTTGAGGCAGCAGCCAAGAAAGGTGTAGTCCGCGTCTGTGAACACCCGTGTGTACACCTGTGTGCATACCTGTGTGGATCAGCATGCTTGTATTCCAAAGGTTTCTCCATGTAACGATCTGCTAGGGAGTGTGGGGAGCCATAGCCCCGTCCACCAGGGTATGAAGCAGGTATGGAGGAGATCCAGGCCCCAGATATCCAGAGGCCCCAGAGTACAAGGACCCGAGGAGGACCACCAAAGGGGGGGGGAACCGTGCCACCCTCCTGGGAAGAGCTGAGTAGAGCCCCAAACGAGAGGTCACCCCGCAGCTACGGAGCAGAGGCCAGAGGGGGTTGCAGTGGCGTGCCCGCGGGCTCCGCCGGCAGCCAGCTGTGCCAGAGAGGACCGAGCTTCAGGCCCAGAGGCCAGAGGCCTGAGGGCATCCCACCCCCCGGAAGGAGCCCAGCCGGGCCACAGGCGCCCGGCCCCGCCAATCGGCCACCAGGAGTGAGCCGGTACATGCATGAGCGCCCAGCCCCAGATGACAAGGACCACCAACACACCAACGTCTAAGGGCATCAGCCACCGGCAGGGAGTGTGGTGAGGGGAGATAGGCCTCCGTACTTTAGAGGGCCTGAGATGTACCCAGAGAGGTTGAGTCTAAGACCCAACCTGACATATAGACACAGACAAACAGGCACACGCGGACACAGACGTGCATTCCCACCCCATATGCACAACCAAATACTCGGCACTCACCCAACGTGTAGACAGACACAAATAGACACTGCACAGACAGTCGCACTCCCCAAACATACTCTATATCCCAGGTCCAGGTACCCCCGCCCCCAGAGGGGCAAGCCGCACCTAGACCCAGGAGATGTAACCCTTCTCTCTGGGGTGGAGGCAAGCGGACCACCTCCTTATCTGCAGTAGCAGGGAGGCCCCGCATCCCAGACCCCAGTCTGACGGCCAGCACCTCCTCCCAGCCCCCCAGCCCTGACAGCTAACAGAACCGGGGTGAGTGAAGACCTCAAACCTCCCTACGCCCGCTCATATGTAATGTTGTTGTGTGCTGTTCTAAAGTGCATTTAAAACTCAGGAGAGCATGGTACTAGCTTCCTCTCAGAGAGCAGCACGGCTCCTCCCGAAAACCCTCAGTGTCTAAATGCATTTAAAATTGAGGGTAGGGCACCAGCGCCAGAGGTGGGTTGGAGTACAACGACCATCCTCTGGATGCTGTAAAACGTGCCCACCCCCAAGGCCCTATATGTATGTGTTATGTGAGAGTGTGAGTAATGTGGATGTCTAGGTTGCAGAATAAAATTGAGGCACAGGCGGCCAGAAGGGGACAGAGGGGGAGTGCCTCCCCTGCACCCTGGTGACATACCTGCACCCCAAGCCCTGCGTGTGTGGGTGGGTGTGGTAGAGCGGGAATAGGGAGGCAGCTGAGGATGGGGAGGGAAGAAAGGGAGGGGCAAGCGGCCCCTCCCTGGGGCCAGCTCCCCCGCTGACCCCAGTAGGCACCCCCACGCTCTGGAACCCACCAGGGCAAGGTGCAGTGTGGTTTTCATTTCAACAGTCAATAAAAGCAACTACTCGAGATTATTGCAGACGTGACACATACTATAAAATAAACACAAATAATTCTTTAAATATGTTTCGACGTTACAACGCAACAATGCGTTCTGATAAAATGGAAAATACTGATTTGTGTCTGTGATGTCACTTTAAAAAAATCTAACAGTGATAAACATGGACATCTGTGGTGTGCGAGTATATATTCAAAAGGACACTTTCAGGTGGTTTAAAAAGCCTCACTTATACATCTTCCTTTTCGAGTTATATTTGGATATTCTATTTCAGGGGTGGCCAACTCCGGGCCTTGAGAGCCGGTGCCCTGCTGGTTTTAGATCTAACCCTGTGTCAGCACACCTGAATCAAATGATTAGTTCATTACCAGGCCTCTGGAAAACTTCAAGACATGTTGAGGAGGTCATTTAGCCATTTGAATCTGCTGTGTTGGATCAAGGACACATCTAAAACCTGCAGGACACCGGCTCTCGAGGCCTGGAGTTGGCCACCCCCATTCTATTTGTTCTTTATCTCCAATATTCACATTGTTTACTTTATTGTATATATATATATATATAACTATGCTGCCTATTGTTGCACTTGTTTTTCCCTGACATTGTGAAAGCAACAATAAGAAATCTTTGCTGTCTGTATTTATTACACATGACATTTGCAGAGTGCCTATTTATACTACTATTGGACAATAGAAATCTCCATCTAAAAACACAAAAGACAGAAAACAGTCACACAAAAACAACCACGAAATGTCATTTTTCATAAAGGCAGCTGGTTTAAAAAAAAAAAAAAGCCCCCACCACACAGAATGGCAAAACACTCATCATCACTTACCAGGCTGTAAAACCTTGTCTAGCTGTGGCTTGTTGTTTTATACTTACGGCCCTGTCTGCATCCATCTCGTACCACGACATCAGAGGCAGAATTAAGCAACTGACTCATTTCTAACCACATATCTGATGTTTGGTGACAATAGGCCAATTTAATGGTCCTTTCATACCGAGTTATTTTCTCTAATTCGAGACCACCACTTCTCACATGTAAACCTAACAAGAGTGGTGTGAAATTGCTGCGAGCAAGCAGAATTATAGCAAGTTTTCTCTAAACAGCCAATTTTCGTTTTTCCTGGTGGCTTTGCTGTATATTACTGTGCAGGTTTGTTATTATACAAGTTTGCTGTGGTAGTTAACATTTTTCACTTTGGACCAGGGCAGACATACTGTATGTCAGCCCAGGGCGACTTATATAATTGTGGTTCAAAGGAGACAATGAGTGACAGCGATATAAATCATAGCCTCGTGAAAAGCTGAGTGCATAACTAGTGAGTTTAGAAGGAGACACAGTGAAGGCTTCAGTTTACATCAATATCCCCAATTTGTTTACCCTGACATTCTTTGCTAAGACTCTGATTTACTGTCTCTATGTACAAAGGGAAGGAGATCAGCTATACGAATGGTCCTGCAAAAATGCTCTAAATATTTACCCTCCTGCAGGGAGAACACGGAAAGATACAAGGCAAAGCAAGACCACTTGAGGATATCAGTATATATTACTTCCATACACACATGGGACGCATAAAACGGTTACAGTGATCACCCAAAACTACTACACTATGCAAAAGTGCCGTGAGGCGCAGACGTGTGTGTACGCAAAATGTATACCGAAACACGGTTGCAGCATCACTTACCTACAGCGGGATGAGTGCTGCCACCGAAGGACATAACCACAAAAGAGGAGGAAAACATCATCACCACAGCAGTCAGCAGTTTACTTCACTGACTAAAACCACCCAAACAGTACAGTGACTAAGTCTTATCATACATCACGTCACTGCGCTTTGCTCATTTACTGACAGAGGGGGCAAATTCGGCAGTTTCAACACCGTTTCAACACTTTGAATTTTTCAAGACAGTTCGGTTGACATTTACACCTAAAAGAGAGCGAGATCGCCCCTGTATTTCTAAAGGACGACCTCTCGTCTCTCCACACCAAGTTTCTTTTAGGACCTCTAGGCCTGAGCGTGAGCATCACTCTCCCCCTCCCCACAGCCTCCTCTCTCCTCTCCTTCCAAACTATCCTCCATCCTAATTCAAAGCATCTTGTGAAATGACTGCAGCGGAGAGAAGGATGTGGCTGAGGCAAATAAAAGAATCATAACAACAGGATCAAAGCGATGCTGCAAATCTATTCCTTCTGGACATGGCGGCTTTTTGCATAAAACAAAGAAAGTCAAAGACAAGACAGACAGGGCGATGCTCAGAAGGGGAAGGAAGGGATAAAAGAAAAGAAAAGTAGAGAAGAGAGGGGGAGAAAAGCAGGGTCTTGAACTCTCTATCTCATGGAGATGGTCATCAGCCCGTTTGATTGATACCCCGCTCTTCTGTTCCAGCTTTTTTATGTGTCTCTCACTCTTCCATACTCTGATGACACTCTCCCTCTCTGTGCATAAGATCAAACAGCTGTGTCAAGACTTATCCATAACTCAGTACTCGTGACTTTACACGCCAGTTTGCTTGTTTTCTATTTTATAGAAAGCAGGAAGACTGCGAGAAAACAAAGACGTTATGATGAGCTCAAATAATCAGATCATGCTCTTAAGTTAAAAATCAAATATTTGCACATGTAAGCCTGGAGACATTAAGATGAGATGATTGTGTCATTATAAAAGCAGCTGAGGGTTTGGGTTTGGATATGGCTTCTTATTGTTAGGTCAGTGGAGAAATGACACACAAAAAGCAAAAACTGTGCAGAGATCATTTGCAAAATGACTTGTGTTGTACCATTTCATGGCTCTGTGGGTCTTCTCAGCCTGGCTGGGGGGCTTCTTTGCCTCCCTCCAGCTGTGTGCCCGGCCTGGAGGCTGCGGTCTGTGACCGGCTCCCGGTGCAGACGGCTCCGTGTGATAGTGTTCCCTCACCTGGCTCATGTGTGCCCAGCCCGATTTTGCCCAATTTTACTTTTCAAGTGTGTGTGTGTGTGTGTGTGTGTGTGTGTGTGTGTGGTCGTGGGGGGGGAATGTGTGTGTATGTATCCATGACCGCTTATGTTAATGAGAGTGTGGGGAGTGAATTGGAGGGCGGGATGGGATGGGGTGGGGTGCTTTTAACCATGTAAAGCACTTTGTGCTACATTTCTGTATGAAAAGTGCTTTATAAATAAAGATTGATTGATTAATTGATTGATTGATTGATGATGTCATCGTATTATTAATGCACTTGGCATTGATGTAGAAGATTCCTGACGCCTCCTGAAGCGAATGCATTTTTTTTTTTTCTTTTTTGTCTGCACTATATGCATTATAGTCGAGCAGCAAATCTGAATGATTTTGTAATTCCTTCACCAAGTTTCTTATCACTTTATCCAGCTTATTTTATGCAGCCAACAGTTTATGTAAGATCCTTATAATTGGACTGTGGGAGCACAGAAGCAATTAAACTCAGTTTTATTTATATAGGACCAAATCACAACAACAGTACCCTAAATGGTAAATAGACTGGTTCTTGTACAGCACTTTTCTACTCAAAGTGCTTCATAATGCTTTATTTTGTAAGAGAAAAGCCCAGCAACCATATGGGTAACACTTGGCGACAGTGGGAAGTGGGAACTCCTTTTTAACAGGAAAAAACCTCCAGGTTCGGCACGGGCAGCCATCTGCTGCAAGGATGGGAGTGATTTTCAGGGAGAACATGTAAATTCCCCTCAGGAGTAGAAAAATGAATCTTGGACCAAGAATGTTTTAGCTGTAGACTATGTTGATTTTATCCATTTAAAACTAATTAAATGCAAAAACCTTCCAGAAACCAAAAACTGAAAATAAGAAATGCGCAGATGCCTATTTCAAAACTTTTAAAATAACTGTTTCAGTTTTTACACACAGGTAAATGTAACAAATACCACTATAATACATTAACCTAATAATTTAATGTGTTAAAATGTAAATATGTTTTTGAGTCATCTGATTGCTTCATCTCTGTCGCTCGAGCTACATCTGGCACTGAAGTATGTACACCCAAACCACGATAAGTGTTTGCAAATATGATTGTGGTCACAGAATCTCAAAGGCAGGAAATTCTGGTCTACCATCTATTGTTATGCCTAAAAAACATTATCTGCCTTTCTGTTTATCTGGTCTGGCTTATTTTACACAACATTTTTGGGCTGGCTCTAAAGCATCAGTGTAAGTTTAAGAAACTTTGAGACACAGAATTGCACAGAATCGATGGCTCACCTGATGAACCACTGTGACCATCTGTGTCATGGAAAATTCTTCCTCCTGTTTCATCTCCCTCACACTTGGACATAGAAGTCTGGGTTTAAAAAAAGATAAAAGAGGCCAAATCTGCACTGCGGAAACCGCATATTTCGATCGTGATGCATCGATCCTCATAATTCAAATGGTTCTGACATTTTACACTCAATTTACAATATGCTGCAGCTCAGGAATCCACAACACATTATTCCAGACAGGAAAGAAAAAAGGAAAATTACGGACAGGCGTGGGGCAAAAAATCAAACCCATGTAGTGCTCAGACTGGGCACTGTCACTTGGACCGCGCAATCTGTTTCGAAACACATCAAAGAAAATCAGGATGCAGGATTGCATGAAAAAACCACATCGTGACTAGTTCCCCCCACCACCACTGACAACACCCTGCTCCCCAGCCCCAAACTTCCCTAGAGGCAAAGAAAATGTGGATTCTCAGAAGCATTATTCCAAAAAAAATATACACACTATGAACAAGAGTGACAAATACATATTCCAGATCCAACAGTAAAAGCCTTATGTTTGGGCCAGAGAACTTTTTGTTTGACTTTGTTAAGATGTCAGGGGGGTCCAGAGGGATTGGCAGGTTTACAGTTGTGGGGGGTAAGCGGGGTTATTGGGAGATCGGGGTGCTTGCTGTGTAAAGAACCACCTCTTCAAAGTTTGCTTCGAACAAAGAAGTGACTGTGTGACAGCGTGGAGGAAGCTTCCCAGTCACTGTATAGGTCTTTGTAATCACCACAAAAAGAACATACCAGCAGAGTAAGTCCATAACTCATCCACACAAACAAACTCTGATGTCGGTAAATGAGGCCGAACACCAGCCCCCAAAGGGTGAGACTCGGCTTTTGTGGCGCTGCTTGATGAAGGCAAACAATGCAGCTGTATGCTGATGAGAGGATGGGAAAGGAGACTGGAAAAGTGGCAAAATGTTTCATCCAAAAACTGATAAATTCTGGTGTGAAGCTTCCTTTTATGATGCTTCGTGGACAGTAGATGCCCTGAGGAATAGTTTTTGTGATGAACTTTGCTGGGCGTATCCCATTTGCACCGCTGGTTATTTGTGCAATCACTTAGGTGCAACTCGATGGTGATGACAAAAGTTTGGGACGATGATAGTCGCTGAGTATTACTTCAGATCACTTGGCATCATCATGGACATCTCACAGTCCACAGTCTGCGAGCGTGCTGTTCAATAATTGAACGTCATCTTCCAGGTTGAAAAAATGTGTTTCAACATGAATGAAATTAGGCAATCAATGTGATGTTTTTGGACAATTGATAACATCTGTGAGAAATTGCTATACATTTTTTCCCCCCAATTTCTTCAGTGATTACTCACTCCTCACATACGCATGACAGCTGTTCTTGGGTGGCCATTACCGGAGCTCAGATGAATCTTTGCGCTGATTTTGTGAAAAACTCTACCCGGTGAAAGCCCTTTGTTTTTGGTCTAAAGTTATAAGTGTCTGGTTTGACACAGATGCTAAAGACCTCACAGACTGCGTTTTGTCAGGACGCTGAAACACACGGGCTTGAGGACATCTTCTTCCAAGGCTGGCCGTGACAGCAGACATGCCACAAGGCCTGAAACAATACACAAACTGTCCCTCCTGATGGCCATCAGTGCACGCCCGTACAGTCACAGTGGGAGAAGAACACACGCTCACCCTGCCTTCTCCAGACAGCGAAAAATAAACGGACAGATGGAAAAAGAAGATACATAACGAATACCAGCGGTCTGGGAGAAAAAGGAAAACTGATCTTTTCCTTTGTACCCGCTGGTTGTCGTTGTGTAATAAAGATCTCGCTAGCCTTTCTCAGTCGAGACCTTTCCATGTGCATGCTCCCTAAGTGTCATTGGAGAGTTAACGCCAGGACCATGAAAACACTGGCCGCAGGTCATTAAAATGCCTCTGAGAATATGGGATGCTTATCAAATAATATGAACCACATTGCTCCACTTTCCTCCTGTGTAAATGGGGAGTGGATGTGGGGCTGGGGTAGATATCTCTACCTTTTCAAGTGCTCTTTGAAGTCTGGGGCCTTGAAACAAGTGCCTGGGAAAGTGGAAAGCTTTATACAGCTGAGTGCTGGCTTCTGTAAAGGTCGTGACCTCTCTGTTTCTTACTGTTTCTTGTCTCCTCACCAGAGAAAAAAAAATCTGTAGAGTGGATGGTATAAATTTAGCTAACGTGGGCAAACCCAGGACATTAAGCAGACACAAAATTCTTTTACTTAATTGTTTTAAGGACATAACTGACCTCAAAGAGCTCAATAATATCCGTTGTAAAATACCAGTCGCCCTCTCCACATTAAACCACAGAGATTGACATTCAAAAGGAGGACGACTTTCCATCGTAGCCATATTTCCAAGCTTTAAATGTCCAGCTGATTTGACAAGAGGAAAATGCCGAAAACCTGCCACAGTTACTTTGCCATCTGGAACTTTTGTTGCCTGAATTCAAACATCTTTATACATAACAGAGTACAATTCATGCGTCCTGTTCAAATCTATCTATCTACCTACCTACCTACCTACATACCTGCGTACCTGCCATTTCCACCCAATTAGAAACAATATAGAAAGTTAATTGTGAGCAATAATGCGATAATAACGCAGCAGGTACACTGGTGGTCATAAATTGGAGAAGGGATGCAGGATTCTGAACATTCCCATGTCTCCCCCTTATAGAGAGTAGCAATAATTATATTTATAAATCAACATTATGTCAATGTCAATCACTGTGAAGCTGAACTGTCTGCACGGTACATTAGAGGTTTAGTGCATGATGTTTGACTCACGCAGCTCTCTGGTCGTTGAATTCCTTCATGGTGCAGTTTAATCAGGCATTGAGTAAACAGATCCAGGGTACAGCAGCCTGACGCCGCCGTCTGTCTTTGACATTTCCCTCTGACGTTCTCAGTCACCCTGCCTTGGAATTCCTGCTGCATGGCTCACACTCCTCTACTTTGGGCCAAGCCGGTTCCCCTGGGGCCCATCTTCGGGAGGAAATTATTTTTCATTGCCCCCAAAACGCTGTGTCTCCTGCCAGTTTGGCCTCGAGCCCCCGGTGCTAGTCTCCAGGTTGTAAGGCCGAGCTTCCTCCTGGCTGTGAGGGGGCAGTTGTTAGGTTAGGCCTTCAAAAATGACAGGACTTCTTTCATGGCATGTGCAGATCATCTGCCCTCTACCTTTCACAGAGCAAGGCTAGATTGCATGCTATCCAAAATATAGCAGCTTGACTCATCTAGAACAGTAGGAAGATCCAATCCATCTTCACAGGGTCTCAACTAAAACTGCTGTCAGGCTTGATTTTAGTTTAGTTTCATTTTAAGCCGGAGACTCTGCGGTTTCATTGTCAAACAAGGATTTCATGTTGTATAATTAAACTTTGTGTTTTCAGTGGTTAGCTTTTGGGACTGGGAAACCCTTACCAAAAATATTTCACTTCAAATAATTTGAAGTGAAGGAAAATACATTTTCTGTTGTTGTGGCTTCTGTCATGAGTCACACTGAGCGCTTAAAACGTTTGTTTTTGACCATTTTTGCTGTAGCCGACTTACATTCTGTTTGAAGTTAATGCAATAATTGGGAGGTTCAGCGTTCACTGTAATTCACCATGTGACATGTCATGACTTTTTTATCCTTTTTTTCCCTTTTTAATGAATGCAGTGACTCATCAAATTGGCTAGATGGCTCCATTGTGTCAGGTGATTCAGCAGGAAGTCCACTGACTAAAATGTTCATTTCAACATGACACCACTGACTAAACGTCAACCACAGAAGAGAGGAATGATGGGAACAGAGACAAGGAGCAGGTTCGGATGTTGTTTATGTGCATTTTCTTGTGTAATTTTATGCGATGTTGTTAATATGTTGCAAACAACTATGTGACAACACCCACACTTTTGGACAGTTGCTCAACTTTGTTTTTGCTTTTATTTTTC
This sequence comes from Perissodus microlepis, assembly GCF_051167445.1. NCBI lineage: Eukaryota > Metazoa > Chordata > Actinopteri > Cichliformes > Cichlidae > Perissodus > Perissodus microlepis. The sequence continues at coordinate 3,657,002 of NC_140476.1, forward strand.
TTAAGAAGAGCAACCTACAATCACAACATCTACTAGAATTGAACTTAATTAAGTCATACAATGCAAAATCACACATAATGTGTCAAAGTGTTTTATACTGTAAGGTATAAACTCTGCAGTGATACAGAGAAAACCTCAACAATCAGATGACCCCCTATGAGCAAGCACTTGGTGACAGTGGGAAGGAAAAACTCCCTTTTAACAGGAAGAAACCTCCGGCAGAACCAGGCTCAGGGAGGGGCGGGGCCATCTGCTGTGATTAATTTAGGGGTGAGGGAGACAGAACAAAAGACACTGTCGAAGAGAGAAAAAATTAATAATAACTAATGATAACATGCAGGGTGGTGTATAAACACACTAAGACAGTGGTCCCCAACCCCCGGGCCACGGACCGGTACCGGTCCATGAGTCATTTGGTACGGCGCCGCGAGAGTTGAGGCTCGGGTGTGAGACTTATGGTTTTCAGGATTTTTATCGTTATCGTTTTTATCGTTAACTCTGTTTCCCTGGGTCTTTTCCCGTGTGTTGTGAATAAATCTTCTTTTTTTTGGTACCAGTACTGGTTTGATTTTGTTGTATTTATCTGTGGCACCTTAAATGCCTGTCTGTGAAAATATTGTCAGACGTAAACCAGTCTGTGGCACAAAAAAGGCTGGGGACTGCTGCACTAAGAGGAGTGAAGAAGAAATGCTCAGTGCATCATGGGAAGCCCCCAGATATCCAGATCTACCTCAGCATAACTAAGGGAACTGGATTCACTCTGAACTTTTTCATTATCCTTATAAGAAAATCATGACTTAAAAAGATTATCCACAAAACAATGAATGACATCCTCCTGCATGTAGAAGCTGCAGTTATACTCTACTCTTAACAGTCTTCTCATTTGCCAACTCCATACATGTTAAGGTCTACATGTGGTTTTTCCAACAAAAAGTCTTACAGCATGATAAGATAATTAAACTCTGAAGTTAAGATTGCAATGTCAGCCTACAATATGAGGCGTGTTGTGAAAAACATGTCCTGTTATGTTTCTTCAGTCATTGTCTTTCCTTAGAACCAGATACATGGAGACAGAGACAGCGTTCAGTACCTGCTCATGCTCTATTGAATTTCCAGAGAAAAGCTGCTGCTGTGACTAATCGCCGTCTCTCACTGAATCAGAAGTCGTGACTGAGTGCGCCGTTTTCAGTTCAGCTGTGATTCACGGTATGTTACCTTCTGCTGAGAAGCAATTAAAGAAGCAAATTCCACTTTGAGAAGTTGTTCAACACAAAAGTTAGGTGTTTCTTGTTGAACTGAACAGAATGAAGATACTATTCCTCAGAAGTTGGACGCGATCGTGACTGAACAGACTGAAAGCTGGAAATGCTTGAATTACAGAAATGTGGGCTACTGAAGGGAAACTGAACAGAGATAAGTCAGATGAGTCTATTTACCTTGGAAAAATATAAGTGATGGTTCTGGGCCTCAGTAGTCCTGACTCTTCACTGTGTCCTTGGAGGACTAAGTACAGTTAAAGATATGATGGAGAGCTCATTAGAGGAAGAAAGAAGGAGCTCGTATTCTTCACCACAGCCAGAAAAGGTGCTCCTGTTGTGATCTCTGAAGATCAGAGATGAGGCTCTTGCAGTCTTTTACTTTGACTCTTTCCTTTTTAACTCTTTCTTTCTTATTTCCAGCTCTATTTCATTCTTTCCTATTCTGCCAGACCTTTTTTTCTCCTCCGACTGTAGCAGGAGAAATACAATGAATCATTGATACTGGATGCATTTTCCAGCTCCTGGGAATCCAATTTCCTGTTTCTGTCAACTGATTGGTGTTTATGTTTAGCAATCTGTTTCTTATAACCTTTTTGTTTGCCGATCTTTATTCCTTCTGTCCTCCAGCCCACCACTTTCTCTCCATCTTTTTTCAGCCTTGCCTTTTTATTGTATCTATGAAAGGTTCCAGCATAAACCCTACTCAAGGATAAGGGTGGGCTTAGTCCTTGGCAGCAGTTGAACCTCTTATTAAATTCTAACACCTACAGCATGAACCATTGAATTAAATCCAAATGGGAAACCATATTGGGAAACTGCTTAATAAAGCTTGTGTATTGATAGTTGGATTTTCTTTAATAGAAAAAAGTACATTAAACCAGAAGTCTTCTACCTAGGACTTGTCATCTTCCAAGTCCGCACATACTGTGAAAAACACTACAGGAATGAAAGATACTGTTGCACAGAACAAAAGCATCTTTAGCTCATAAAGCCCTGAATGTGCGGCTTTTTTTGTTGTTGTTGTTTTTCACTTTGAAATATTGCAGAATTACGGCATTGCGTGATAACCATGAGCTCAGACACCAGTCATAGCCCCACAGCCTCCACAAGGGACTTTCCTTTGTTCTGCCAAGTGACTTGATAGGGTGATAACTGTGGATTCAATGCAGTTTGCATCTGAACTGTAATATTAATAATCCCATCATATCCTACAGTTATTATTCATGCTGTATGTTGTTACGTCTAGGGGGTTTGTATATATGTATATGTATGTATATATATACATATGCATATAAGAGAGCCAGAGTGCATCATGGGAAGCTCCTGTGCTTTGGAAAGTTTGTAAAGTTTCTCTATATATATAAACCAAAACAAATACTTCTTATTAGCCACATAAAGTAATAGCTTTATTTTATATCACATGACTGCATTGCTAAAGCAAGAAGACTGCGAGCAGGGTGAAACATTTTACATTTCTGGCAATCTCTTGTCAAAGTCCAGGAACTTCCTGGGGTTTCGCTGTCAGCTTTGTATTGCCAGTAAATCAGCAGTTGGTTCATGAAATTACTGCACAAAGCAAAGATAAAGTCTGTGACATGAACTGTCATCAAATGTTGGCTTGACATTTTTACTAATAAAGTGAAAGATGTTAATCAGCAAACGTTAGAGGTGCTACCGTCACCCAGACTGGACAGCTGTAGAGAAGCCTTTTTTATTAGTCTCTAGATTTCACGCTAAGTTAAGCTACACACTTACTAGCATAAGAGAGGTATTGATCTCCTCTTGTTGCTCTTGCAGTAAAGTATATTTCCAAAAATGTCAAACAGTTCCTTTAATATCAAACACATAAGACGCTTGGCAAGCACTGCAAGAAATAAAACTCCAACCTACTGTCTAAGCTCAGTCTTAAGTGCCGTTTTGGATTAGCCGTGCGGTCTATGAGATGGCACCACAGAGAGACAATGTGGAGCACCAGACAAGAATGCACTTCTCACGTCAGCAAATACATCTGAATATTTTCAGAGTTTTTTCTTTTATTCTCAAATGCTGTTTTCTTTTGCTTTGTAATTAAAAATCATTCAGGCCTCATTGCTAATGTGCACTGGTGGTATGATTTGGGCATGCAGTGGGGCACTCACGGGGTAAGAGCGCTCCCTCCACTGCAACTGTCATCTGGCAAATCAGCCCCTCCTGGAAACCAGACATTTAATTGTTTTCAGATGCTGAAGCTTTTGGTGTGAGCCGCAATGTGTGACTTTGCTGCGTTCTAAGGTCGGATTAATTCAATGCTGTTGAGTAAAAATGCCTGTGCCTTCAGTGCGAGGGCAGATCGAGCTGAGGTCAAGTAGTCATAAAATAGCAAAGGATTATTTAGAACTGTTTGTACCTATGAGCAATAAACAGATGAGTCGGATTTACTTCAACAGGACAGTGCAGTGTTTGGCAAGCTGTCAGTCACACTAAAGTATTTTTAATGGTCTTTTAAATATTTGCGTGTTATTGTGATAGAAAATCCGCCCATCTGCTGTCGGTGTAGGAGAAATTAATCCTTAAACTCTGCTGGGAAGGCTTTGTCAGTTACCTTATTCCCTTGCAGTAAGGCTGAGATGCTACAGGATGCTGTGGAGAAAAGAAGAACTTTATTTAAATTTGATGAGTCACCAAGTTGAGAAATAAAATTTCCTCAACTACATCTGCTTATTGCATGTTTTCAACTTGTGCGTATTGTTACTTTTACAATGGAATATTTAGACTTTCAGTAATGAACAGAGGGTTTCCAGAGAAAGTTAGATCGGTGTTTGAGCAAATCTTTTCCACATACCCGCTTTTGATTTGTTTGTATAAAGATACTCACCATGCACCATCTCACATGAGACGTTCCTGATGAGCTTCAGCACAAAGGAATGAGATTTAAATATGATGTTTAAAGTTCAATGGCGCTGAATAGAAATTAAGCATGGTGACTCATCTTTCACGGTGACATGAAACCTTGTCACCAGTCCTGTCTCTCCAGGGTTTTGGTAAAGTGGAAGTCCCAAAATTTCTTCATATTTTGCTAAAAAAAAATGGAAAATAAGTGCAGTATTTTTTTTAAATATGCAAAAACATTTATGAAAATACAGCATTTAAGGTAAAAACAGAGTTTGTATAATTTTAATGAGCTTGAAAGTCAGTATTTGGTGTGACTGTCGTTTTTGGAACAGTTCTCCAGGCTTCTTGAAGGACATTCAGATTGGATTCTTCTGCTTTTTTTGATCCTTCACAGCTTCAGTAATGCTGAGGTCCGGGCTCTGGGGAGGCCAGTCCATGACTGTTAGTGTTCCATCATGGGTTTTTATTTCCGGGTATGGTTTTAGTACACTGGCAGTGTGTTTGGGATCATTGTTGTGCTGAAAAATGAACCTGTTACCGATAAGATGCTTTCCAGATGGTATTGCATTGTGACTCTAAATCTGATGGCATGTCTCTGTAGTCATCACTTCATCAATTTTGACAAGATCCCCAACACCACTGACTGAAATGCAGCCTAAAACCATAAAAGAGCCTCCGCTATGTTTTACAGATGGCTGCAGAAACTCATTGCTGGACTTCCCTCCTGACCTCCTCCATATATACCAAAAAAATTTCACATTTGCATTCATCACTCTGTAAAAGACCTTGACTGAAAATCAGTGTAGCTCTTTCTTTCTGTTTCACCTCCTTTAGAACAGCCACCCTTTCACTGAGACCATTTCTGATGATGCTTCAAAGAACAGTAGAGTAGGATCGACTTAAAGTTCAGATGCATCTATCAGGTCCTGTGTCAGGTCTTTATTGGATTTTATTTCCTTTTTCATATTATACGAAACTTTTTTTTGCTAATTATCTGAGTCGGATGGTGTTAGGTAAACTTCAAAGGTTTTACTAACAGCAGCTAATGGCGGCTAACAGCAACGCAAATAGCACTTACCGGGAACATTTTCAAGATATCCTCAATAGCTCTTAATGTGGGAGGAGTAAGGAAGTGGTGAGATTTTACTCACTTTAATGTCAACAAAATAGCAAGAACCCTGTTTTCCTTTTGTTAGTATTTCTGAGCTGATTTCGTGTATCCCCCCATTAAGTCTACAAATGTGGATGGTAACTTCTTCATTGTATCTGTTAAATACAGTATGATTGCCCATTGCTTTGTTCTATTGTTTGTCAGTTTTTCCCCATCTATTTTCTTAACAATAATTTAGTTGTCATAGGGCAAGAGGCAGGGTACACCCTGTGCAGGTTCCCAGGGGATAGAGATAGCACCTAGAGACAATTTAGATTCACCAGTTAGCTTAACATGCATGTGTTTGGACTGTGGAGGACAAGCAAAGGAGAACATGCAATTAATTAATTAATGCAATTAAATTTGATTTATACATCAAATCACAACAACAGTTGCCTCAAGGCGCTTTATGTTGTGAAGACCGTACAGCAATACAGAGAAAACTGAGAAAACACCAACAATCAGACGACCCCCCTATGAGCAAGCGCTTTGGCAACAGTGGGAAGGAAAAACTCCCTTTTAACAGGAAGAAACCTCCGGCAGAACCAGGCTCCAGGAGGGGCGGGGCCATCTGCTGCGACCGGTTGGGAGTGAGGGGAGGAAGAAAGGACAAAAACATGCTGTAGAAGAGAGCCAGAGTGAATCATGGGAAGCCCCCAGCAGCCTAGACCTCAAGAAAATCAAGATGTGGAATACCAAGAGCTTAATCACTGATAATTAATTTCATATTAATTACAAAATTAATTGATAAACCTTTGTCTGGGATGTACACAGATTTTCTAAATAGCTGTGTTAAATAGATTCTGGAGAGCTTTAATGCAAGCAAGGACACTTCTTACCTTCTTCTTTAATTCAGAGAAGCATCAGCTTCATAGACATCTGTCACCAGAAGCAGCTTCACAGGCTTCACTGGAGCGACATTAGGATGCTCCCTGTGCATGCTTTAGTCTCCATATTCAACAACTCCTTCACCTTCAGTGTTTCTATCTCAGTTCATCTGAAGCCATGTATTTTCTTCATTACCCTGCTTTGGACCGTATATCTTAAAACAGTCTTGTCCCAGGTGTAAGTGTCCTAAATGGTAATGCTTCTTTTTTTGCTTTAAATCTGATCCCTGGCTCCTTAAAAAGCAGAAAAGACTGAACAGCTTTCATTTTCTCTTAATCAAGCTGGGAAAACATGCAACACCTCACTGACCTGAGCGACAGGGTCAGGACAAAGAAGACAACTGAGGTCTAACAAAGCTAGCAGCTTGTCTTTAGGGGCAGCGTATCCACCGGCATGTCTCTGCAGTGACCTAAGACGCCCCCGTGCCTGTTAAGACCATCTCCTGAGTATCATGCCTGTGTCTATGAGTCTCCACGGAACTGATAGTATTTAGTTCCAAGGAAGTGGAGCTGCAGAAGGAGCAAATTCACATCTGTTTCAGCAGGAGTATCCTGCTAAAATGACAGCCTCCAAACAAAACCATTAGTACTAGAGATCATCGGTATGGGCCTTTTGGGCTGTTAGTTATGTAAAGTAGAAGTGGACAAATGACTGTATAATGAACAGCTGTTGATAGAAAATAAATACAATGTAAATGTTTTTAGTATCTGATGTGAAACGTTTCCACATATTCAGTTCACTTAAAAGCATAGACTGTATAAAATGATGTACAAGAGGAATTTGTTCATTGTCATCTTATCTGTTCAGTTAGTTAGTTTTAAATAAAACCATCAAACGCAATGGATACATCAGACACGCACCAATATGAATATTGTGCTTTTAAATGATTAATTAATGGTTTTTATAGTTGTGATTAAGAAGGGGTGAGGCCATCATGGTAGCGAGAGAAGGCTATGGCCCAATGATCAAGATTATTATAGTTAACTAAAAGTAAATTAAAAACTAAAACTAGATGTGAATACACATTTTTTTTTAGTAAAATAAAAATGAACTAGACTTTTAAAAATCACTAAAACTAACTGACATTACTTTGTGAACATTAATGAAAATAAACTAAAAACATGGAAGAAATATCTTTAGTTTGTTTTAGTATCTATAAGTTGGTCAAACTTTTATTACAGCTTGCTTGATGAGGCATGGATGGACAATTCCTAAATCTTGCCTTAGACACATGAAGTCCATACAATAATAATAAAAAAGACTAAAATTAACACATCTTACACGTTTAAGGCAAATTATAACTAACATAATGTTTCAGTTTCTATGTCTTAGATAATCTGTCAGTCTCTCCTGCTTTGAAAACTTAAAGTCTGACATGACCTGTGCTGGTAAACTACTAAATTACATACTTTCTTATCTGATCTCAGAGTGTTTTTGTTACTACACACTCATTGTATTTCCCAGCTATTACAATAAGCAGTGTTATTATAAATGCTGCAAAAGTCAAGTTAACAATCATGCAGTTTGGGAAATGTTTGTTACCTGTAATTTAGTTTGACAAAATGACAGAATCCCCCCTGAGGAGTATAACAGACACCAGCACAGAGGTGTTGTGTTTGTGTGTCCATCCAAGAAGAATCAGCTGCTCTACTCTCACAGGTTGAGTGAGTTTGTTGTCAAAGCTCTGTAAATGTACAAAAACAGTTTAGAATTCTGTTGTTTGTTTGTTTTTGCATTAATGAGACATTTATTTATTTTTTTACCAGTATTTTAATCATAAACTCTTTTTTGTCAGCTTAAAAAAAAGAATTAACTACTGATTAAACATCCATGGGCTCTGCGACCTTTCATACAGTCCACAATGACTTACAAAATCTTAATGGGTGCACAGATGCAATAGTGTAAATGCAGTAGTGCATTAAACCAAAGCTCTAAACGCATGCACACATATGAAGTCACATTACAAGCCCTTACTACAAAAGACAAATAAAAAAGAGAGTTTTTATCGAGCTATAGGCATAGATCCATCTTCAGGCTCCTGCAAGTCCAGGGAGAGGGGTGTTGCCCCCGCAGGGGTGTTTGCTTAAGAGCCACTTTATGACTGTGATGCTTTTTCCAGACTAGACCTGGGCCTGAATTGCAGACAGGAACGGCTCCGAGCCAGTCAGCTGCTTCATGACTTCAAGAGTCAGAGACATTTTTGGCAGGTTTTGTAGAAGTACCTGGGTTTGTCTTGATGGCAAAGATCACAGCAATTACTTTTGTGTGTGTGTCTGTGTTCACACAACAGCTTTAATGTGTGTGAATACACTGATGTGTGTGCATCAACATTTTATGGGGGAAATGTCACCTCAAATTCTTTATATGCAAGAGTTTTACAAGCAATCAGTCAAAGCATTTCCTGCATTACTTTACTCAAGTTAACTGGCACGCCCTTTGATGCTGGGCACATACTGCTCATTGCATTAATGCTGATTGTAGGTAACCTTTAAAGGTAAAATGCCCAGAGCTATCTGAATCCTGATCTGTGGTCAAGGGTAACTTCTGCTCTGAGTTATCACTTCAATGTGCCGTGACACTCTAATGGCTCAGTCCCAGCATGGATCAAAGAGCTGTTTGTGGTCAACATTGGAGATTACTCTTGGCTGCTATGCCATTCTCTCAGACCCGCCAAGACAGATCCCAGAGGTTTTCAGTACTATGATGTTTATCGGGCCTGTACCCAAACAAACAAGATGTGCGTCACTGATCACAACCATGAAATGTTAATCTTTCTCATTGTTTTTTTGCATTTATGGCGAATGGTCAAACTCATGTCTGCAGTTCACAGCTTTCACTAAGTGTGTGTGGGTGTGCTTGTATTATCTGGGGGAACAAATCTGTTTTCAGTAACATTGTGGGAATCAAAATTCATTTGGGGGGGGGGACAGAAAACAAGACCCTATAATAGAAATCATTACATTTCAGCAGTGTTGGGTAAGTTACTTTAAATTAGTAACTTAGTTACATTACTAGTTACTTCCATCAAAACTAACTCAGTTACTTCAAGTTACTCGTTACTTTCAAAGTAACTAGTTACTAGGGAAAGTAACTTTGGTTTTACTCAGACTTCTCTTGTTAATGTGTTGCTAACTGGATACCCAGCAAGCGTGCCAGTCTTCTAGCTTGCTTACTTGCCACAAGTGCACTGTGCCACCTACCAAAGGAAAAAATAATGTGCATGTTTCCACAAGAGAAATCCCACGCCTGGACCGTCGTTGACCGCCGCCATGATTCTAGCCTACGTCACAGCGTCATGTGCGCTTTTTACATCCAACACAAAAACTGCAGTCGTGGTGCTTTTGATTGTACTCAGAACTCAGAAATTCTGCCATCTGAATAGGAAGATGTAGGTAACACCAGGCTGCAGATGAGCTGCATACAGGGCTGGACTGGGACAAAAAGTCAGCCCGGGCATTTTGACTAGAGACCGGCCCGCCATTATAGCAAATATCATAAAGCCTTTGAATGAAAACAAACACTGTTGTGACAGTGATGTACACCGTCTTGATGGTATATATGTATCAATCTATCAATCGTTTGTTGTAAGACTCAGATAATTATTTATTAAAAGCTAGACATTTTAAATGAGAACAAGAAAGTATTTCTTTGTGCCCCCCTTTCCCTGTTAATGCCCTACCTGGCCCCCTGGCAACACTTTGCTACACAGTTACCAGCTGTCAGCTACATAGAAAAGGATCCTGGTGTTATTTATCTCTCAGAAACAGTTCATAACTTCCCTTCAACTCATTCATGTCACCTAAAAGGTAAACCTGTTTCTCCATCACAGCTCTGATGATTCAGTAAGGACATCTGGTTTCATCTGGTTTCCCACTCACCAGATATACAAAACGATATCATGACCAGCAGGTTTATAGCTGTGGCTCCAGCAAACATCAGCTGATACTAGAAATTAATATTAAATAAATTCTAACAACAGCTGATCAAACGTGCTGCTGTTGTTTAACGCGACATCCGGTGGTTTCCTCTTTCTGGCGCAAAGTGGGCGATAAATAAACAAGAGGGAAAAGCCGATCAGCTGATCATTGATCAGTTTCATGATTGAAGTAGAAACAGGAGAGGGAGGATGAGAGGATGAGAGAAGAAGAGGCAGCTGTGCAGCGTAAACACAGAATAACTCCAGCTTTGTGTCTTTTTCATTGTAGCTGAAGTCCGGGACAAACTGTTCCTTTTCACCTCAATAAGAAACGCGTAATAATTTCTCTGAATATGAGACGATTCCGTTTTTTAGGGAACGGTTGGCAACTCTAATAATTAACCGTATGAACAAAATAAAGTTCAACATCAGTAACATCATAGCACCACCCAGCTGTATAGAAACTCCGTCATGCTAGCTAGCACGCAGTACGAAAAAGTCAGCACAACGAAAATAAACTCCAACTAAACTTGGTTCATATCTGACCCAGATGGACTGCAGGTCATAACTTCTTACCTAAAGTTCAGTTCACCTGATACTCGGACGGGCGGCCGCTTCGGGTCTCTGCTCCTCCTGCGTCCCCTTTCTCTCCTCCACCTGCTGGCCTCCACCACTTGCTAATGTTACTGAATCTGTGGAAGCTCCGCGATAGCCACCACACGAAGTAACGAATAACGAGCCTATCTAAATCCCAGTAACGAGTAACGCGTTCCAGATTTTGGCATAATAACTAGTTACCGTGCTCGTTACCACAATAATAACGTAGTTACTGTAACGCGTTACTTAATAACGCGTTAGTCCCAAAACTGCATTTCAGTAATGAGTCTGTGGTGGGGATGTGGAGGTGTTTCGGTTGGAGTCGGGGTTACATGAGAGTCCAAATAACGCCCTTTGAAGTGAGGAGCGGGGTTGGGGGTGGAGAAGACTAAATATTGAGCGAGATTGTGAAAGTTTTATAAGAAAGAATAAAGATTAATAATAATAAAGAGGGTGCTGGGGCTCAGACACACCAAAGCATTTTGGCGCTCATTCTGGAAACCAAATCTGAGTTTAGCAACTCTGTGGAGTCGAAGGAAATGACACAACTTGTCAGCGAGCTAACTCCACAATACCCCCCACGCACCCAGCCCACTGTGAAACTGATCAGAATTCATAATATTGTAAAGACCATGAAAGAACAGGTGCGCATCAGTTTTATTCCTGGTCTCATTACCTTCCTTGTTTTCCACACAGTAACTCCCAGGTGGGAAACGGCCTCAAAACCGCAGCTCTAATTGTAAGCATGTGGCTTGCGCAGCGTCCAAGGCGCACTTGACTTTTCCGTGTTGTCCGATCCTCTGAGCTTAAAGCTCTAAAAAAGGGATTTTGGATCTCATCCACATCCAAACATACAGGCACCGCAGTGCCGCAGAGCTGCCTATATGTTGCAGAGGGGTTTGGGTTTAATAGCTACTTTAACCCAAAATAAAAATCACGACACACTGAGGAGGAAATAGAATTTTTTTTTAACATCTTGTTTCTTTTTCTGGACGATTCTACGGCTCGTTCAAAGCCCTCGGGCCTTCAGGGCTCTCAAAGCTTTGTAGAAACAATAATGCCAATCTGATCCTGAAACGCGCGTCAGCTGGGGGGGAAGTGCTGCCGACAGAACAGCAGAAGGTCCTGACAGGACTCACTAAGAAAGCCAAGCAGACGGATCCTATTGTTAAATGTGTCTGATGTGAGTTTATTAAGGTGGCCCGGTTTAATCGCATAATGCAGCTACTGAGCTTTAAAACTCTAAATATTCCGTCACTGGGACGAACTTTATTTTAATCCAGGTGGTGAAAATGTGACATTTTTAAGCTTTTTAGTTAAACTCTGATGTTTGTGGTTGAACCCCACAGCTCACACATGATATGACACCTCCAGCCGAGGCCTGGCGTGGAGATTGATTTCTGCTGTGGTTGATGCAGCTTCACACATTGGAACCTGCTGCTGCTGTTCCACTGTGTTCCTTAACCATTAACGTTTCTAACAGCTAGTCTAACATTCACCCCAGATTAAAGGAAATTTAAATTCAGGCACTTTATATTGTAAGGATTACACATTAATCCAGAATAAGTGACTTTTCTGGAGTCGGTACACCCATCCCACTGTCGTCCTTTCATATTTCTCCTCCGCGACGGTCTCATGGGGGAATTTGGTGCGTGATGGCAAGGAGTTAGAACAACACCGAACCTTTAGGTCCATTTACTATCGAAACTCAATCTAGTGGAAAACAGAAGAGCTGAATTTGTTTCCTGAGATAAATATTAAAGTCCCTTCAGGGAAATCAGACTTACTGGAGATTAATGGCGATAGAGCTGTGGCCTTCCTTCTTGAGTAAAAGCCAACAACTGTGTCTTCGGAGATCACTTGTTTTTAGTAAAATTCACATCTGAAAAATTTCAAATAAATTATTTCAACGCCTTATTTAACTTCTCTAACACAGCCAAGAAATAATCAGGAAACGGGGCCAAATATACGAAGAAATTTGTTTAAAGGGACTTTTTATGAAATCCCTGGAAAATAGATTAGATAAACAATCACAAGCACAGTTTTTCAGCAAGTCTGAGATTTTATGTATGTTAAAAAAGGACAGAGCACATCAGTTAAAATCAGCAGTTTGGTCCGTCATGCCTGATTTATACAGGCTCGTTTTCATCTCCAATCTCTGGCAGGTTAGTGGAATTTATAAACGGCGGTGACGAAAACATCCATGCACCTTATGTGAGTGGTGCTGTTATTAAAGCACAATTTGTCCACAGGTCCGAGGCTTGGCTCCACCACCGACTGTCAGCCACAGACTTCACCTGATCTGTTGTCGTCTGAGGAAGTGTTTCTGCCTCATGCCGCTTGTGTTTACTCCGACAAGCATATTCTCTTTAAAATGCCCTGGAGGACTTTTTCAAATTAAAACTACGTGTTAGCAAGCGCGCAGCACTGCTGAATTGAAGTTCACCCCAAAGCTGCCCTTCATCCAACCTCGAAGAAAGAACCCGCGTATTTGATTAACCCCAGCGTAATTACAGCGTGCCTCCTCTCCACGGTTTGTCAGTCATATCATTTACAAATTACAAACCTATTAATGTGGCTGCTGGACCCAAATTATGTGAAACGAGTTGCGGTGATACTGTTGGAATATTTTTCGTCTCGCTGGGATCTAAGCTCAGTGCGTAAAAACGCGCAATAAATCCGAGGCCAAACACAAAAGGCGCCCCTCTCGTTACATCTCGTTACATTCTGCGGTGACAAAGAGCTCTCATGTGTTTCTGACAGCGACGTTTGTTGTCAGCTGAGCTTTTAAAGGTAAAACAGTCCCATTCAGAGGTTGCCGGGTTTGCGCGGCCTGCTGCGCCACAATGCTCTAAACAAGTCCTCCAGTCCCTGCTAAACACTGAGTGTCGTTCTCAATATTAGCGGACCTACTTCAGGGGAAGTTTATAATTAGACACGTGTTTTCTCCGCTTTTTGTCAGTTGGAGATCCACTGATCCCTCTGTAATTTGTTTTACAGCAATGAAGGCCGTACAAAGAGGGGTAAGGAGTTCTTGAGAGCTCTCTTTCAGCCTTTAGAATTGGTCAGGGCGACCCGCCGGGAAGTATGAAGGCCGTGAAGTATTTAATCCAGGAGATGTGCCCATAAAGCTACCACACAACAGATTAGAGCAGGCAGGCAGGTAGTTATCAGACGTCTGTCTTCCTCTGTAGGGACTTTGTCCATCACCCCTGCACAGTTTATTTTCCCTGACAGGAAAATATCGTTTTAAAGTATGGAGGACCTACTCTTTGACTTCGACCAGGATGGCACGGCAGACTTTGCATTATGGGGGCAGATGGACCAGAACTTCCCGTTTCAGAGCCAACTGGACACCTTCCTGCTGGACTGCACAGCAGCCACTGGCCAGCTCTCACCCTGGTCCTCGTTCGGCTGTCAGTCCGTGTTCCCGGACGCACAGCTGACCTTCACCGATCTCGACCTTCAGTCTCCAGGCCCTGGCGTCTGTCCTGGGGGAGAGAGCTCCCCCATCGAAGAGTCTCTGGATGTGACCAAGCTCAGTGCGCGGACGTTAGCACCTCATCAGCCATACAAGGTGCAGCGGCATGCCGCCAACATCCGGGAGAGGAAGAGGATGCTCAGCATCAATTCTGCCTTCGAGGAGCTTCGCTGCCACGTGCCGACGTTTCCCTACGAAAAGCGGCTGTCGAAGATTGACACCCTGAGACTGGCCATAGCTTACATCGCCCTGCTGAGAGAGATCCTGATGTCCGGCTGCGACCCCAAATCCTATGTGGACGAGTGCATGAAGAGCGGCTACAAGAATCAAACCAACGCCATCTGGAACACAAGCGGTGGGCTGAGTGCTCCTTAAGCTCACGATGGTGTCATTTACTAACGATTCAGATCCAGCCAGCAGAGAAGCGATCGTGATGGAGCAATAATCGCCTCTTAACGCCATCTGAAAAAACGATTTATGCAGTGAAAATGCAGTTAATTAATATTCAACTGTTATACTACTACTACTACTACTACTACTACTACTACTACTACTAATAATAATAATAATAATAATAATAATAATAATAATATGTAATATTTCCACATGGTGAATCTAACCAGGGTCAGTTTGGTTTATAAATGACACCCTGTCCAAGTAAAAGTAAATCAAAGTTAGATCGAGTTATACATTTTATTATGATGATTTTATATTTAGACATAATGCTAAATGATGTTTACATACAACGACACTACATAGAGAAAGCCCCCCCTACCTCACAAACTCATCATTTTTGTTTTGATATATATTTCAATTTAATCAAATTTCCCACGTTGGAACTGGATGAAATTTACTTAAATCCTACAGAATCCTAATACAGTATTTATTATTATTATTATCATTGTTAAATTTATAATTCAAACAAAAAATAACTAATTAAACAGAGAAAATGACATGTATCATTAGGAAGCCGTTCATTAATCATTCATCATATAACTGATATGCTAAACTGTGACAAAAGCCTGTTTTTAAAACATTTATTTTACATTCAATTCACTTTTACATGAAAGAAACAGACCTGGTTCAATTCAAGTCAGTTTTACTATATTTATTTATAGCGCAAAATCACAGCAACAGTCGCCTCAAGGAGCTTATAAAAACATCAAAACAGAACTTCTTTATAAAGATTGAGTTCAATTTTTTTTCCCTTATTAGAATATATTGTAATATGGCCTCTTTTATACAACGCACAGTGAAAAGATCCCCTTTCAGTTTTTCACAGGGCTCTTAATGTAGTAGTTTTCTAATAGTCGTTCACAGTAATCCCATAAAGGAAATGTCATTATAAGCAACTTTCTGTGTGTTTAGCACAGACCGTTATCCCCAGGTGTGTTTCCTTGGGGCATTTGCTCTTAAATGAGCCTCATGTAATCTTAACTCAAGTAGTTGTATTCCTTTGCCCTCCTTTCACTTAATTCTGTGACGATCGGCTCTGAAGCCTCTTTTGTGGGGGTTAGGCCAGACCAGGACTTGTTAAACAGTCATTAAAATGTAACAAAACTTATGTGTTTGTCCTGCTTTTGTCTCTTTCTGCCCTTCCCAGACCTGACAGCCCGCCTCTCTTGGATAAAGTGGGATTAACGGAGGAACATGGGGCACCCTGAGCGTACAGGCTTCAGCGAGGAGGTGGTTCAGGCTTTTTTTCCTCCTTCTCCTCTCACTGCATGTCAAGAACAGACAGCCAGCAGGAGAGAGTGTGCCGACAGACATCTGCAGACTTCTCACCAGGTCACACACCTCAGGCTTTCTTAGTCTTATCCACTACTTTGTTATTGGAAGCTTTTAAAATTCTAATTTGTTATTGACTGGTAATTGAGAGCCATTGTTTTTGGGGCAAAGACGAGAAAGAGGGTCGTCATTGTTGCCACAGAGAGGCACACTGGCACGAGACTGAATGGACTTGTAAAGGACTCATACTTCTGCATGCGGTGCTGAAGTGTTTTCTGGACTCTGGCTCATTAGGCTGCGAGCTGATGTGTTAAAAAGAGCCTTGATCATGTAAATGAGACGATGGGCGTGAGAAGCAGATCGGTACGGCGTGCTGTAGCGTGTCAGGTGCTGTTTCCAAACATGGCAATAAGGCCGGTTGTCATCTGTCATCTGTTGTGTTTATTTATTTGCAATTATTTCTTATTTATGACAAAAACACTCATGGAAACAGCTTTACAAAATATCATCATGTAATTGTTTGCAGCTTGGAGAATGCAGTGATTTTCAGGCTTTCTGTGAATTTTAAGTTACTCCATCCCGTGTAAATGTGTAATCTTTCTTTCCAGACAAGTGCAGCACCATCAGTGGAGCAATTTTGTGTAGATGTGACACTGATCTCTACTTAAAGGCAACACATTACCTACATTTTCCACTGCGGCCTTCATGCACACTTCAAGCCTGAACATTAAAACCATTCAAAGACAACGAGAATAACATCGATGGTGTCATTACAGGGTAATGGTCTGCTGGGAAACCTCGGGTCCTGACAGTCATTTTGACACACACTGTAACACAAGTGCAAACTGAGCAGGGCCAGACAAGCAGCCTTGAAACTGACATGCTGGTTGGGTGTTAACCCCAATCAAATTTGTAATTCTTACTTCACTGTCCAACAGATGAGCTTTGCTTTGGTCCAACACACAGCCAACCCAATCTCTCTTACAGTGCAGCATTATGGCACCATTATCAGGCTGTAGCACACCATGTAATGATGGTGCTCGGCTTTCCTCTCAGCAGTCCGCAGATGCCGCTCCAGGTGTAGTTAGATGTGTAAAACAGGCGAAGGGAGTCAACAACACACCCATTTTTCTTTTGCTCAGGCAATTCTAGTGCCAGTAATGGAGCCCATAGGAAACCATTACAAAGCAGCCCGGTTATGACAGCTTATGGATGATGTGTAGCTGAATTTCTGTTGTGGGAATTTTGGTCACAGTCAATTAAAAAGAAGTCCCCAGTTGTTCTGTTAGACCGGTGAGATTCAAACCTTCACGTGGAAACGTCATTCACGGCATTTCTCTCTTCATGGAACGAGATGTGTGGAGCATAAATAATGCCGCGTCAGAGAAACCGTCCTGCTCGATAGCTTATTCTGTTAGGGAAGTATTCCAGTGTTACACAAGTCATGTGAGTCGCATTTGTGTGCGGTGCACCTGCTGGACAATGCAAATGCACCCAAAAGCCTTGAATACTTGCCTGTGAAGAACAAGATTTGATAAAACAGAGAAGAAGAGTATAAATGAGCCCGAGACCTTTTGTAGTCGTACTGATAAGTCACCTTTGTTACCAGTCTGCTGTTCGGTGACCCCTGGGTCCCTCTAGTGGTATTAGTTAATTAATTCTTTCATCTTTTTGGTGTCCTGTGTGTGTTTTACTTTATTTTTTCACATTTTGTCTTTAGTGACATCATCTTCAAGGTTCCACTGTAACCTAAATATTGAGATAAAAAGGACTAAAAGCACTAAAAAGTTATACAGTGCATATTAAAAACAGATGAAATGTGTGCCAAATTAAATCAGATGAATACAAACAATCTTCCATATAAATTAAACAAGCATAAGTGGGATAATATTATCTGTAGAAATATCATTAAATAATGATAATTATGTCTCTTTAAGAGCTTAAAAATGTTTATAAAAAGTAAATAAAAGAATTGAACCTAATCACTGTGTGACGGCCATAATGAAGAATCTGAGCTTGTTTTGTTAAAATGTGAAATTCTCACTTTGTGTCGTTATTTATAAACTTTCTTCAAAATACATAAGGATCTGGCTTATCCCCATTAAGTGACGCCGTGCTGCATTTTCAAATGATTGCACTTGGAGATCATCAAAAACAGCTCAGAATACCATTCGGATGAGATATGATTCAGCCAAGCGGAAAATTTTAGTGGCCAGAATGAGTAACATTCTTCCACTCTGCGGGCTGGATCGGACGTCTTCTCTTTTTTGCACTGAGGTAGTTTATTGATTTAACATCCGGCAGTCTTACACTGACAAACACTGTGAGGCCATTCTGCCATCAGCCGGCAGGTGTGTTTATCATGTTAGTGTAACTGTGGAGTCTGGGTTGTGCGCTTGTAAATACAATCAGTACATCACATCCTGCTGGAATAATGCAGGTGTTTGTGTGAAAGACGCTCTGCAACAGCTCTGTCCAAAGGTCACAAATCAGGGAGAACAGAAAAGACGGACACGTTCTGAAAGTTTTGTTTGACATCCATCCGTTTTCTTACTTGTTTATCCAATTCAGGATTGTTTGACATACAGTCAATCGTACTTTACATGTGGCTAAAAATGTAGATCAAAATTTATACAAAAAAACAACAACATAAAAGAAATTCTTTCCTGCAACAACAGCTTGGACGTCTCATTTTGAAAGAAGTGGAAAGAGGGGGGAAAGTAAGCTATAGCATGCACTGAGTCAGGCTTGGGGATGACTTTATACACCACATAAAGACATAAATGTCAAGCTTCTGTCTTGAAATGTTTACATTTTTATTTGCTTTCCTTTTTTCCTGTCCTTTTTTATTTCTTTTTGTATTAATTACTGTTTAATATTAGAGGGAATCCTCCAACAATCACACACGGGGAGTGAAAAGATGGAAGTGGAGAAAAAGCGCTCAGTGCATGATGGGAAGTTCCCTCGCAGTTGGAGCCTATTGCAGCCTAACTAATGGGTGGTTCAGGGTCACCTGGTCCAAGGCTTATACTCAAAACTGGTGACCAGCCCACATGTTACTCGTACAGAAGCTCCTCGGTCATGAAAAAACAATCCCACGAAGCTCCTGCAGCACAGTTTTTTGTGCTGATGTTAATGTCAGAGGTTTGGATCTGTGCAGTTATTGAGTCAGCAGGAGACTTTTAAGCATCATGTGGCTCAGCACTTGATGACTCTGTAACAATATGTGGTCTGCCACTTTGTGGCTGAGGTTTTGTGGTCCTTAAACCCTTTCACTTTGCAATAGTATGACTTACAGTTGATCTATCTAGAAGGGAAGAAATTTCATAAAGTGACTTATTGTAATGGTGGCATGCTATTATGGTGCCACACTCCAATTCAGCGGGCTGCTTAAAACAACCCATTCTTTCACTAATGCTTGTAAAGGCACGCTGCCTAGCCAGGTGCTTGACTTTATGCACATGTGGCAATGGGACTGAAAATCACCTGAATTCAAAGACTAAGAGTTGTAACATAATACTTTTGTCTATATGAGTTATCACTCAGGAACCTTTGAAGCCTAATCTTAAAAGTAGAGAGGGCGCCTGTCTCCTAAATCCAAACTGGGAGCTGGATCCACAGGAGAGCCTCTGCCTCCCATCCTACTTTCAGAAACAAGGAACCACTAATAAGCCCGCAGGCTCTACTGGGATAACATGTTACTACGAGGTCTTCAAGTTATGATGAGTTATCTTTCTATGTGAGGAGAAAGATTTTAGTAGGGCACTCTTTCTAGCTCCTGACAGTACTTTATCTGATGTGTTTTGTATTAACTCAGGATTTCAGGAAGCTTTTAAAACAGCCTCATAATAAGCAGTTGCAATCATCCAGCCTAGGAGTAATTCTTTCTGCATCACTCTGACATGGGATGTTTCTAATTTTAGATATTGCTCAGATGAAAGAAAGCAGTTGCTCAAAGACTTATCCTGGTCAGCTGTTCCCATTTTACTAATGAAACTCTAGCAGAAAAAGAAGGTAGAATAGACGTAATATGGTGTAAAAATAACCACACGTGTTACTTAGATGAGGAACCATAGACTGTATGTAAGAGATGGACAGTGGGGGGACTCTTGTAGTGGGAAGAGGTCTTTGGGAAAATAACCCTCGGGTCTCTTGTTTCATGGCCTCAGGAGACGTTTTCATGATACGCTTATGATCTCAATCGCTAGTTTCAAGTTTAAGTAAACATAACATGATGTTCAATTCATGCTATGAGTATCCAGTAGGAGGATAAAGCAGGGTATGTTTCAGAGCACGCCTACTTTGTGACTGACAGCCCCTACAATATGAGCACCAACCCTAATAATGTACGCTTTCTGTGAGCTAAGATAGAGAAAGTAAAACAAAAGCGTTCAGTTTGATGTAAATAAATAAATAAATAAATATGACATCTAAGAACATCTGGGTTATTCTGCTAATTTAAAACCTGCTAATGTGATCCCACCCTATTACTCCACCATCAACAACTTCTATAAGCCAAACATCCGTCTGTCTCCAGCTAAAATGCTGATGCCTCAGAAGCACCAGCACCGTGAGGGTCCAGTGTGTTGGCACTTTAATAGCTGTGAAACTTTGGCTAAATACCTCACCTGCTTTCCTCATTACAGCTCCTCTTCACAGTCCTGCCCTTCATGCTTCAGCGCTTTCATCCTCAGAGTGCGTGAAGGAAAAATGTGGTGTCATCTTTACAATGTGTCCCAGGGGCCCGAATTCAAGGGCCCTGAACGGGCGGGGGCACTAGTCCATCTAACAGCCGATCATTACATTTCACACAGCCAGTGAACTATTCCACTTTTGACAATCACTTTTTAATCATTCAAGCATCCCTCTGGCTGATGCAGAAGGACCCTGAGGGCAGGCCTGCTTGCCCCTGCTGTCAGATTTATCTGTGAAATACGAATGAAAAGGCAGATAAAGATGAGCTGTAGGAATTCTGCATTAGCTTTGGTCACATGTAAAAGATTTATTGTCCTTGCGGATCAGCTCTAATGCAGAGCGTTGGTCACACAGGTGACACTGAGCGGCAGCAGGCTGTAAACGCCACCCTCGTGTTGACATCTACCCAGCTTGTCCTAGCCCAATCAGCAGATCAAACAACACTGTTTGCCCAACCTTAATGCACTGCCTCCCCCAAAACTCACTGTAGCCTAGCCCAGCTGGCTGACACATCACACTGCAAACTTGGGCCAACCATCGTGCTAACCTTGGCACTAGGGTCACAAGTGCAGCTCTAATTATTCTACGTTATTTGTGCAGGAGGCTGCCCCATCATCACCCGAGTGCACGGCCTTTCTGTCATTTGTTCAGCAAATTTACTCTGACCTTATCACCGCGACCCACCCCCTTTCCCTTCTCTCTGGCCTGGTTAAAGTTTAGATTCTGGAAGTTGTACATGCATAATGAATATAATTGTGTTATGGCCAACATAATTGCTCTGGCAACTCTGTTTTTTGTAACTGTCAAGTCAATGAGGTGCATTTGAGTTGAGTGTGGCTGAACTTAGGAACCGCTACTTTGTGCCAAGAGCGTTCTCTTATTGGACAACACTGATAAAATAAACAGCCTATCCATCTGAGCCCCCCTCCCACAACCAATCTGTGTATACATATATAAATACAAAGCTCAGGTGGTAGAGCAGGTCAGCCATTAATCACTGGGTTCAACAACTAGCCGAGTCCTCAAACCACACACCGAACCACAAATTTATCCTCTTGCCTGCATGGAGAAAAAATGCAAGTCACTTTAGACAAAAAGCATCTGTGAAAATCTATTTTATTTTTAAATTATTTATATTTATCAGCTTAATTTTGACTGACAGTGTTTTGGAACCACACTCAGAAAAATTATGGTTCTTAAATGGTTCTTCAGATGTCTTCATGGTTTTTTAAAGAACCATCATACGTCAAAGAACCTTTTTATTTTGTGGATGGTTCTTCAGCTATTACAAATGGTTCTTTAAAGAACAAAAGGTTCTTCATCCTTAGCAATCTAAGTTTGATGGTGTAAATGGCATAAATATTTATTCACTATAACGAGGCTGTGAATTATACTGTGTGTTTTCTTTGTGTGCATGTGTGTGCGAAGGGGGAGGGCGGGTTACCTGGCAATTACCCTTTAAGAGAAGATGGTAGGAAACTGAATATTCAAATAAAAGTTAGAAATATTTGCTTAAAAATACAAGTAAATAACAATTGCAGAACAGAATGTCAGTGTAATGAACACACACTTCGTTTTGACAAAGCGCACTGCTTAGGTAAATGATCTGAGTAGTTGTTCATCACTGAGCAATTTGTTAATATGTGTTTCGAGCCAAATAAATGACAGGGAGAGAGAGAGTGACGTCAGAACACGTCATACTATAACCTCCCGGGAGCGGACGGAGGGGGTCAGTCGTTGGGATGCGCATGCGCAGACAGAGTGCGCGAGCGGCGGGCCTTGACCTTTAGGGGAAAGAAAACACTTTCTCACGGCCGGTGACAGCGAAACGGATAACAGTCTTCAGTACCTGCTGGACTTTGAAGCTCTGGATTCTGGGACTGTTGGAAAAGGTAAAACATTTTCATTAAAACCTTATTACTGTTTTGTTTTTGTTACTCGTCATTGTAGCTTGCTGTTAATGTTGTGCTAACAGTAGCGATTAGCTAGATACGTTAGCCGTTGACGTCAGCGCAATTTAGTATCCGGTATACAGAAACTGTTTTCCTAACAAAACCACTGTTATAATTAAGTGAAGGTGCTCCCAGCTAATTTGAACCTTTGGCTTCTAAAATATGTGGTTCAATTGCGTGCTGCGTACATAACCTAATGTCAGCTAGACCGAAATTAAAATTTTATATATTGTTAAAGTCACTAAAATGGCGCCTGAAGCCTGTTGTGACGTGAGCTCTGTGTCTGCTCTAGAAACTCTGAAATTCTGTAGATCTGAGCCGTACATTAAATACTCACATGAACCTGTACTTTGAATTCTGTATGAGCTGTATACAGCTATGCATAAGTGTTTTGAATGAATAATTAGATTAGATAACTCTAACTTTAATTATATAGAAATGAATAGAAATGTGACATGAGAAGGTGTGTTCCTGTATAACTTATTTTCGGACTAGTTGACAAGTTATGCTCCGGTCTTTTCTTAGTATATTTCATTTATCTACCATCATACATACAAGCTAAGAAGAGGTCGTTATACTAACAAGAGTTATCAACGCTGGGCCAAAGTTCAGCACATGGTTAAAGTTTGTAATCCAGCCAGGGTGTAAATATCACTCAGCAGCCAGAGCTGAAGCAGGTAGCATCAACACATAAATCTACTCTACCCGGCTTAAATCACAAGAGCACCTCTGACCAAAAAGCTGTAGATTTTTCTTGTTTGCACAAATGAATCCAGATTCACATTAATTGTGTTCACAGCTCCAACAAAATGAGGAAGAGGAGGGGGAGAAACACAATTAGGTTGAATTACAATTGGATGGAAGGCGAGGACAAGGAGAAGGAAGCTTTGGATGAGGAGGAAGAGAAGCAGCAGGAGCATCTTTAGGGATCCCTATGATGTCATTGAGGTTTGTTTCATTAACATGGTCCTCTCACAAAGAAAGATGACTTGTTTTAGTTCACTTACTTCCTGTATTAAATAGTGATGTGCAAAACGTTGTGGAAAACCACAGAGCAGGCACGTATAGTGCATCTGCAGGTAAATGAACATCAAATCTCTAAGACAGACTGAAATCTGTATATTTATCACCCTTATGATAAAACCCATGTCAGCCATTGGTTTATGGACTTTGTATTTTGAAGCCTCAACATTTGCTTTATTGCTGTTGCTATGTTGGGACCATATTAGGATGAGGGATCAGAATCTGGAGTCGTGCACACTATTGTTTCATTTAGTGTGTATCCATAAGATTCGTACAGCAGATCCAAGTTGTGCCTTGAAAACAGGAAAGTCGTCTGCATAGAGGAGAACTTTAATAGCAGGCTTGTACAAAGTGAGGCTTTGTGCTCACATTTGCTGCAAACACTCGTTTTACCCTGTTTTGATGCAGAATTCACTTGAAATCAGGCAAGAACTGGACTTATTTTTTATAATGTGTTCTTGTGAATTGATTGTGTATCACATATGTTTGATTTGACTTTCTGCAAGACAACAGTCGTCCGCTGGCCAAAAAAGTTTTCCAAATACCTCCACGTGATCTAGCCTGGATTTAGAAAAGAATAGAAAAAAAATCTGCACCTCCTGCTTCAGATGCAATTTGTGTTTCTGTGTTCAGAGGCAGCGGCGAGAGGGGAGACCTCGGTTCATCCAGCTGGAGAGCCTGACCAGGAGGAGTCGAACATTAACTCAGCTCTTCCAGGGCGGATGATCTGATATCCTCGTGTTGGTGTTGTTCCCAGACCATCATGAAAATGTTGTTCCAGGTTCAACATTGCAAGTGACCAATCACATTGTTGTGACGTTATTCTTTTGCGCACCAAGCCATTCGTGCATTTATGAAATTCCAATGTTGCAAGGACAATATCAATTCTGCTTACTGTTTATTAAAGGGTTACGGTTAGGGTTAGGGTTAGGGTCCGTTGATCGGCGGACAGAGGCGGTTTCTCGCAGCTTAAGTACAGTTTTTTGTTTTACGCCGTTTTTTCCCGAAGTCGCAAAAGTATGACGTCACAACATTCTGATTGGTCACTTGCAATGTTGATCCTGGAACAACATTTAGTATGCTGATCTGGGAACAACACCAACACGAGGATATCAGATCGTGCTTCCAGGGCACCCTGCAGACTCGGCTGTTGGCATCGGCGAGGGATGACGTGAACGCCAAACTGGAGTCCATCACAGGTCAACTGCAGGTATGCGAGTCAGACCTTCTGAGGAGGGTTTCACTTTTCTCTCTTCTTTATAATTGACTCTTTTCTCTCTCTTTCAGCTCCTTGTCTCAGAGTGGGAGGGATTTGAAGCACAAAGGGAGGAACTTGTCGTTTGGTTGGCTGATATGGATGTCCGCCTGAGTGAGGTTGACCAGCTGACAGGAAACATCAGTGAAAAACTGAAACAACTGCAGGTGTGGGCTTGTTTTGATATGACATATATTTGATATGAAACATACGTCAGAGACATTATCCTAAACTGGACTAACAAAGGACCATGAGTACAACATGAAAAGTACATTACATAGTGTAAGGCTGAAGTTCATTAATCATTTTAATCATAAACTTGTTGTTGAAATGTTTTTACTGAACATGCAAACATCTGCTGATGAAAATGTGTTGATTTATTGGTCTGTTATGAAGCTATTGCTATTTCTAATGTGTTTTATCACTTTCTGATGTTTTATTAATTAAACAATACATGTATTCATTTTTGTGTTATCTGTAGATATAGTATTTATATATATTTATTTATAGTATAGCAAATATATTTAATTATTACTGTTTAAAACACTAATATGTGACATGTATTAGTAGTGATGTTGTGCTGAGGGTTAAAATGCCTTTTTGTCTTTTGGTAACTACAAAATGACAATAAACCATTAATATATGTCTACGCTGTTCTCGTATTTATTTTACCCTACTCAAATTCAATTTATGATACATTTTATTTTGAAAGATTTAAAATGTTTTTTAAAGAACCACTCAAAAAAGGTTCTTCAAAATGGTTTTTTTAAAGAACCATTTGAAGGAAGAACCTTTTTAAAAAGGTTCTTTGAAAAACCATTAAAGGTGCCCCAAAGAACCATTTCTTGATGGTTCTTTGGGGCACCTTTAAAGGTTCTTCAATGAACCACTGAAAGAAATGGTTCTTCAAAGAACCATTGTTTGAAAGGTTCTTCTATGGCATCAGTCTAAAGAACCACTTTTGGTTCCAGTTGGCACCTTTATTTTTCTGAGTGCAGGGTACCTTACCTAACAGATACAGCATGCACCATGTGACTATAGATCATGATTTCTTTTCTTAAGGCAGCTCTCCCATAGGGTGTAAAGCCGCTGAGAGCTGCACTTCAAAGCTTGGCTTTTTCATCGGATGGCCATAATTCTGCAGGGCAGCCAGGCAGAGTCAGGTACTGCGTGCACAGGTTTTGGTGTGGGTGTGGGCTGATGGTGTGTATATAGGCGTGTATTCGTGTCTGTGTAGGACAGGGGTTATTCTGCTCTATTTCCCCTTCCACCTCCAGATATCAAAGCAAACTCTAACAGTGGGGGTCTCTGGCATCCCGGGCCCCTTTCCACCCAGGAGACAAAGCATCGAGCAGCAAGTCTGCATCGTATTAAACAAAGTCTAAATGCTTCAAGCTGTTACACACTCCCCAGTGAAACCTTTATGAAAGGGCCCCTAATGCGATTTCAGAAACACCTTGTCATCAGCCCCGGGGCCGAGGAATGGCGCAGTGTGGATGTATGAATGAATGGGTTCTGGGCGTTACTGAGGACTCGCTCTGTGAGTGCAGGTGACCCTATGGTTTTATAGTCCAATATGTACCACTCATTGATATTACCTGTTGTTTCATTCACTGTGGAGGCCTCTGCTAAATACGGGCTCTTATCAGAAACAAATGGCAGTCTCATGCTTTCAAAGAAACGCAAGCCTGTGATTGCACGTTTGGGACAATGTATCCCTAAAGAAATGTTTTAGCAGGAAAGGCAGCGATGTGTAATTTTCTCTCCTTGATGCTATCGGCCTTTTGAAGTTACAAAACATGTCTTGTTGGTTTTCTAAATGTATTTGCATTCATTCGACCTTAAATAAGGACTTTGAGTAAGTATGACGCGCGAGTTCTTATTCGGAGCTGACTTGTGAGTCATATTTTCACAACTTACTGGAAGAGAACTGCGCAATAAAACAGACATTCATGTGTTTTTTTCTCAAACTCTGGAAACAGACACGCTTTTACAAAACAGCAGCGGCAGAGATGGCTAACATTTGTTTTCTGTTTTGTTCCAATACTAATCAGCGGTGATCACTCACATTCTTTTTGTCAATAGATAGCACTGACCTTTTGGAAATGTTGTACTCTTCTTTTTGCTTGTAGTCTTCACAGCCTGTTCGGAGAAAATTCCTTGTCGTTAGGTGCTTTGTGGCTGGTTCAAGTCGCAGAGTTGGATTCCTGTATAGATATGTAAAGGATTCCTCCAGTGGAAGCAGTGGTGCTACAAGTAGCTTTAAAAGCGATTGCACTCCTGGTAATAGACACCGTACTCTGTGCAATGAAAAGCAGCTGGGCCTTCCTCTGCTGATCTCTGGTTCATCTTGAATCACTTTCTGGCACACCCGCACGCGCAGATCCGCACATGTTAAGTGCACATATAAAAAGGCAAATGTGGATGCACTGATGCATGCCGTAATCAGGTGATAATGTAGACTGTACACGACTTTGCATGCAGGCCAAAGCTAGTTCCTCTTTCCAAGATCATTTGGGGTGAGACTTCACGAGTGTCTGGAGATGGCGGGATAGTGGTAAAGTCAAAGGTAACCAAATCTGTCAGACACACAGCAAAACTTCACTCATCGCAGCCTCTAACAAATCATCTCTTTCTTGACTTTCCCCACACATCTGTGACCCTCCACGTCAGATCAAAGTCTTCTGTGAATCATCACACATCCGTACATTTGGCCTCTTTGTTTGCCATTTCATCTCTTTTCTTTCTTTTTCTTTTGAAACTGCTTTTTGTCTCTCAACACCTCTCACTCCTCATCTCTGTCCTTTTCTGTTTATGAGGCGGTGCATGCAGCAGGGATGCATTTCTTGCTGCAGTGACAGCAGAAAGGCTCTGCGCTTATTAAGGCCTTGCCCTCGGCTCATGTGGAGCTGGTCTTAAAGGTGTCAGACGAGACAGAAGTACGTCATCCTGCTACGCTGAGTTACGGCCCAAGCTCACCTTTGATCTGAGAGGCAAGTCATCCCTCTCTCTTCCCCCTGTCTCACTCCATTTTACAGTATTTGGCTTTGTTTTTATCTTCCAAGAGCCAACAGCCTCTCTCGATGTCATTGAACACTGGGTGAGATGTATTTGAATTATGAATAAAGAAACAACACATGGTAACTAAACTACCTCAGCTGCACATCAAGTTAAAGGTTTTTTGATTAGCTCAATTATTTTTACTCTGTTAGTGTGAAAAGTGTTTTTGCAAGCTTTGCTTGACTTTTGAGTGGGCACTTGCTTAGCATTGCCTAGAGCACACAGTGGGTGGAAAAGTGTCAGCTAAGGTCCCATTCTTCTTCTTTTAGTGAAGTTTGTGTGTGTGTGTGTGTGTGTGTGTGGTTGAGAAGCCTACCTCATAGTCACTGCACAGGATCAGTCTCATACTTTGCAAGTCAACCCTTCTCCCAGGGGCCTCCTGCAGCCCAGCCAGGGAGCAGAAGGTCAGAGGTCATAATTGGGGGAAAGTGTGTGCAATTTTGTGCACGCTCCTTCAGGTGCATGTTCCCTCTTTCATACTTGCTCTTGTGCATATTCCAGCATTGCTTTCATATTTGCATGTGTGAAACATTTCCTTCTTCGTGTAGAAGCTGCATGAAGGAGGCCAGTAAAATGTGAAACCACACTTGGACCTAGCCCGGGGCATGCCACGGTCTGAATTAATGCATCTGGCACTACATAAAAGTAGAGTGACACTAACCATTACTGGTGACGCCTAAAACACAAAGCACACTCGGTTCGCATAAGCAACACCAAGTTCTCAGGAGTTTAACATTTGCTTACTTCATACTTCAAACTCCACGGCTCCACGTCCCACTGCCATCAAATTCAAACCGAGCATGTAATTTAACACAGAACAATAAATATTTTCAGTTCTGATATTTTATGTTGCCTTTGTACTATTTCAATTAATATAAATCTTAAATAATGGGCAAATCATTACATTCTGTTTTTATTAACACGCCTAACAGTCGAGCTGCTGTAACGTGATTATTTTCACACTTTGTGTGTGTGTGTAAATGAGCTAAATTTCTTGTTAATGATGTCATTCTTGGACCAGTTTGATTTTCGTTGGATTTACATTAGCAGTTAAATTTCTGTTTCTTTAATAAATACATGAACATCATGCAATACCGGTTATAAATATAGCCCCTGCTGCAAAAAAGTAAAATATACACGCTCTCGTTCATTAATCTTCATTAGGAAATGTTTTGTTTTATCTTCAACACAGTCTTATTACTAATATTAGTCCAATTTCCTGTAACTAAGTGAAAGTCGGATTTATCCCCAAGAGTCGAATAAAATGCATTTGATTAAAATAGAACATCTTATTTCATCCGACTGTCATATTTTTGACCGATCTCTTTTTTCAATAACAATAAAATAACTGGTTATATTTTGGTGCTTTATGGGAGCTGAAATGCTCTCCAGTCAGAAACTGATAACAAAGAAGTTAAAGAAATCTCCAGAGGTCACAGTCAGCTGATTTGGACAAACTGAGATTTTGGCAGTGGATAAATTCAGCTCTATAATATGAGCCACCTGTGCGCTGCTCTGTGTAGGGAAAACACGACGTGACAGATGAAGAGGAGGGCCGCTGACAAAACGCATGGAAAACCGTTCATTGGAGGTATCGGCAGAAACCGGAGAGCTCGATGGTTAGTTTAAGCCTCCTTCCTGTTTGACTTCCACATTATAGGAGCTGCGAGTGCGCACAGACTTGATTCGATTAAATATCAAGCGGATATATTTCAACCAGTCCGACGAGTCTGTGCGTAAATCGCCCTCCGCGGTGCGCATACTTTACACTGGCGTTAAAACTCTGTTTTTACGGTACACGGAAGGTTTGTGTGGCTGTAAAAGGCCTCGCAGGGAGCGACTGTGGCACAAAGCCTTCACTCTCCAAGAACAAATGGATTTTATACTGCAGTTAATTTGATAGTTTTATTGACCCTAAAGGCTCTGGCTCATGTTTTACTTTAATTCAAATCCAGCGACCTTTTAAGAAATTTGGAAAATATTTTTATGAGGAAAGACTGTTTTTATTATTGTTATTGTTATTATTATTATTATTATTATTATTATTATTAAACTTTAACTTTAAGATGTAAACTACCTATAGATATATGTCAAAAATATCATTGCAAATATTCCAAGAAAAACGAGACATTTTTTTTTCTTTTTTATTAAATTATTTTTTGTTAAATTATGAGTCATTTCATCATCTCAGTAAAAATAGTGAATGTAATTTTCTTCCACGTAAAGAAACTGTACTTTTTTTTCCTTCTAGGGACCACCGATGCTAAAAAGGGAAAAGAAAATAAGAGCAGAGTAAGTCGGTCATCCCTGGCCTCTGACAGTAAATACGAGTCTTGTTTAAGTCTTCTATGATACACGAAACCATGACTGGTCCCTCCCGCTTGCTGAACACCAAGGCGCACACTAGCTCCCCCTCCGCACCTCAAAACCCCTCCCCTTCCACTCTTAAACCTATTTAGCATCTGACGCCGGGATACCGTTTCCAAAAATATTGTAAGGAAAAAACTTCCTGCACGAGGAGAATCGTGCCAACCGCCACTTTGACCACAGTTCCTTCCAAAGTAAGAAGCGCAGAGACCCATCTCGAAATTATTCCCCTCAGCTTCAAGGATATCTATACAATTTTTGTAACCACGGCTTCAAAGGTGGACAGCGTGTTTTCCTCTCTATCTCTGCATTTCTTCAAGAAAGAAATGGAAGAGGGCTCTAGTTCTCCGGTTTCCCCTGTGGATAGTCTGGTGACCAGCGAGGAGGAGCTGGACAGACAGCAGAAAAGGTTCGCGAGGAAGAGGAGGCACAGCAAAAAGTCCAGCGACGACAGCAGCGGCAGCAGCCCGGGTCCGGTGAAACGGGGGAAGAAGCCGAGTCCGAGCAGCACTCAGTCGTTCGAGGAGCTGCAGAACCAGCGGGTCCTGGCCAACGTCCGGGAGAGGCAACGGACTCAGTCTCTGAACGAGGCCTTTGCGTCTTTGCGCAAAATTATCCCCACACTGCCGTCGGACAAACTCAGCAAGATACAGACGCTGAAGCTGGCCTCCAGATACATCGACTTTCTCTGTCAGGTGCTGCAGAGCGACGAGATGGACAGCAAGATGTCCAGTTGCAGTTACGTAGCGCACGAAAGACTCAGTTATGCGTTCTCTGTGTGGAGGATGGAGGGCGCTTGGTCTATGTCAGCATCTCACTAGCACCCACAGACCGTCACTTCCAATGCCAAAGCGGTGGGTAGCACGAAGCCCGGGAAGAAAAAAGTCGATGATGTCAGTGTTTACAACAGGAAAAAGAAGTAATAACGATGAAAGGCTCGTTTGTAAAGGCGCCGCTGTAGGCAGATATAACGCCTTATGGCAAACCGGTTATGAAGCGCATTATGGGAGTCATCCCCCAAATTCTGTTTATTTTCACGTTGAACTTTACTTAAAAAAAGAGTCGTTATCAGGTGACGACTTGACCACGTGTCTGGAGGGAAACTGTAGCCAGATGTGTAGGTGACAGGCATCCAGTGCATCAAACGTGTCCCCATCCCTTTTTTTAAATGTTCAAACTTTAAGCGCGAGGCCGCAGCATCTTTTAAACCCTGCCTGTCCGCGCGCAAACTCTCGGGGACAGTATAATCCATGATATCAATTTGATGTTCCGAGACTTGAGTGAAGCAGAGGGCTCGTTCGGGGTGTGAAAAATGGGATCGTGTTTATTTGAAGGATTAGGCGGAGGAATGAATACAAATAATAGTTGCGGAACGTGTTTACATGCCAGGCATTAGGAAGGTGCCACATCTGCTGCTCTCTTCTATTTATTGCCAAAAAATTATTATTATTTTTTTTAAACTTTTGTAGTCCCTCTTATAAGGACTCTAGTTTTTCTTTTTCTTAAAAATGGCCAGGACGCAGCTGTAGTGCCACTGCGGGTAATTTATATCCACAACAGAGCGCCTTCCTGTGTGGAGACCGCAGGAATGGGCAGCTCCTGCGGCTGAACGGGGAAGTTCAGGCCAGTGCAAGACAACAAAAACAGAGCCCGCATTAACACGCAGGCTCGTTACTTTCTTCGGGCTTGCTTTGCTCCCTGATCTGGTGGACTGGTTACTCTACAGCTGACCTGCAGCTGGGACAGATGGCACTGTTTTTGGAGGTTTTACTTTTAATTTGAGCTTTTTTAAAAAAATTTATTAAAAGGGTATTAAAGAGGGAGTAACAGTGACTCTATTAGTGATGTCAGTAATCAGGAATGCGTCTTGTTTTAGTCGCTTTAACCTTCATTTAAATATCCGACAGGGCTCAGGGCCCGATGTGAAGATCGAAGCCTGTCCGGTCCTGACTGCTCCTCGGAGCTCCTCTGATTCTGATATCAGGCTCTTCACCGTGATTTGCTTTAAATTTGAAGGCGCATCCGCGACCTGCTGGCTAGATTCAAAATATTCCGATGTGTGGCTTGATAGCGTTAAAAAGGCAGCGTTAAATCCCCGCTGGGGTTTCTCACGGGCTTCAGGTTTATCCAAAATATAGTTGGAATGAAAAGTAACAACAAACATTTTTTAATTTAGCAGCAAAATGAATAATTCACACCGGGCTGTGGACACACTGCGGGGCCTTTCAAAACAAACTGCGACCTTGGTGAGCCGCGTGATTTATTTCAATAATAACTCGGGGCTTAACTTTGCTCCAAGGAATTGGATTTTATTGTTTCAGGCTTGTCCACTAACGCCGAATTTACTCAGGTGCTTTAAAACCGAAGCCCAGAATAAAAGCAGCTGTGGAAGTACATTCGCATTCAAAACCACGCTGCTTCCCTGCCTCCATGTGGTTTTACTCAGCTCCGTGGCTAATAATTGATTCATTCATTAGTTCGCACGTGCTAATCGAGCCCTTAAATGCGTAAAATACGCCAGATGTCCTCCCCCCGAAAAGCCAGAGCCGATATATACCCTGTCACTGTCCGCACACGTGATCCCTCCTGATCAATAACATCTCCCCCACATTTCTTTCTCCCTGTTTCTTTTGCAGACTGTTAACTTCTACAAAGTATGAAGACCACAGGGATTATTGAAGCACCCATGGACCTCAAAGGCATGGCGCAGAGACGTAATGCGAGCCACAACTACAAACTCTCTGGGAATGAGTGTGAATGTCGACCCATCGCACTGCTTCTGATCGTCCGGAGCAGTTTGTGGAAGAGAGAGCGGGGGAAGCAGGAAAAGAGCCAGAGCCCTGTGATGTGTGTAGGCCTAAAAGATGTTACAGCGAATAGCTCGGATTCACGGCCTGTATTCCACCAAAGCCATCCTTTAATCGTTTTTAGAAGTAAATATATTTTTGTGTTTTGTTTTGTTTTTTAAAGACTAAACCAAATTATAAATATATATAAATAAATGCATATTGTAAATACTTGTGTAAGTACGCCTATAGCCTGTAAAGGGACCAATGCAATTTAGATTTTTTTTCCGCTGCATGGATTTAGTTCATCGACTTTCTTTAGCAAGTCTCCATCCAAACTCCGTCCAGTGTACATTTTTTTTGTTTTGTTTTGCTTATTTATTAAAACACGTATTTTTTGAAAGAAATACGTTTCGGTTTTTTTTATTCGAGTTATATATTTTAGGCCAGAACATGTAGTTCTGCTGATTAAATTCAAATAAAAATACATCAAAGAAATAAATATAAATTTAAAAAAAATATTGAGCCATTTTTTTAGATGGACGTAAAAGAATACGGCTCCCATGTAAACCACATTCTTTCCCTCTTTCTCCGCTGGGTGTGAGAACGTGCCCCTCCTCTTGTTATGGAAAGAAAACACCGAGGAAAAAAAAAAAAAACAGACCATAAAATAATACAGCTTCATTAACAGTGCAGGAAACTCGAGCCAGTTTCAAACTGGGTCATATAAAATGTTTGTACGCTTAAATAACGAGTAATCATTTCAAATGGCGATGCCTTTGTGCTTCCTAACGAGCAGGGAGCCCCCAAAAAACCGCAGATAAGGACAATAACTCTGCCTGTAGTATTAAAAAAAAACAACCAAAGACCCCTCCTAAATGACTGAAGAAATTCCTTTGAATCTCCGCTCAGTCAATACATCCAAACTGTTTACATGTCGTTTTCCCAGACGTGGTTAGATGCAATCTAAACACTAAAAGGACCTCATTGTTAACGTGGGGCTGTTAGTGTAAATGGATGGCTGACTCTTTGTGGCTATTTCAGCTGTGTACAGTGCACTGTGGGTCTGCTGCTGGAATAACTGGGTAGCCTAATTTTATCAACCAGTAAAACAAACGCCTGCCCCCTGGTTTAAATACAGCACTTTCAAATTACTTTTTCTCGCACTGAACCGCCGGTTTCTGAGGTGAAAAGCTGTATAAAGAATCAGCGATCTTCACTGAGCTGGTCTTATAAAATACTTGTGTTACTAAATATTTAACCCTCTACATGAGTGATGCTGAGTCTGATTTTTCTTATGGTCTTTGAACTCGGCCTCAATTAGGAGCCACCTGCAGCCACCGTGGCTTTATCCTCCTGTAGGTTTGTGAATATGGTAATGCTGCACTCTGCCGTCAAACACTTTTACTAAAAATAAAAGTGACGAACATGTGGCAGTGTGCAGAGTCTGTGCAGCAGGGAGCCTCTTTTATTTTGAAAATCAAGCGCTTTCCATCACTTAGAAACCGAGAGTGACCTATATTTATTTCAACCTTTTAAAATAGATTGGTTTATATGATAAAGACGGTGTGACCAGTCCTAGTCTTACTGCTCGAGGAATGGCACGACCCTCCCTGCATGAAGGGTAAGGATCGTAAATGTGGTGAATTTACACATGCTATACCTGAGCCGCATGGCAGCCAAAACACACTCACTGGAGTTTCTGTATAATAACAAGGAAATATTCCTGTGAGCTCTAACTAATTAATCTCTAAGAGTTTAAGCAATAATAGCCAGAATCTTTTTCGAAATCTTTCACAATGTTTCAAAAAAAAAAAAAAAAAATGAACAGACGCCACAGTGTGCAGTCACTTTTGGCATGGTGGTCTTGGACGTTGTTGTGCAGCCCTTCCTACCAAGGCCGGCTTATCCATAGGAGCCCGTTTGATACCTGCTCATTATCCCGGGCCCTCACAGCTGAGCAGCACAGAATCACCCGGGGCCACCGCTCCAGTGGTGCGAGAGATCCAGATGTTTCCCGTAAAATCAGACGGAAAAAGCTACAAAACTTTAATTTGCACTAAAAAACAGAATAAAGTAAAGGTTTACACTCTGTGTGCCTCAAACGGTATTCTGTGTTCGTCTGGTTAAGTTAAAAAAAAATAAAAATCAAAGGTTAACCTTTTACCACTTTGAAGGGTGATGTTGGCTCAACTCTCGCTCTCTCTCTCTGTGTGTGTGTGTGTGTGTGTGTGTGTGTGTGTGTGTGTGTGTGTGTGTATTTGTTTGTATGTGTTTGCTGGCAAGGCTGGAAGTCAGCTGTGTAGGCTGCCACCGAGGGAATACACAAAGCATTAGTCAGGCTTCAAATATGCCTCAAAGGTTTGAGCCATATCTGATTTTTCTCTTTGGTTCCCCTGTTGTGAAGGTTTATTTTATCAAGTTAAGACTGATGAAACGGGTGATTAAAAAGGTATTCTTGCTAAGAAATGAAACTACTTTGAGCAAGACAGCTCTTTATTATTCAGTATTTTATGCATACACTGGCCTCACTACAGGAGAAAAATGCTTCATGCAAACACAACAAAAGCTGCAAACAAGCCACATAAAGATCCTCCATCTGTCATAAAACAAATAAAAATGAAACTGCAGGCGTTTCTTTCTGTGTTTATATGAACCGGTGCTGACATTATGGACATCTTCACTAACAAAGCAATAAACTGCTGTGTATAAGGTAAATGAGCAGAAGTTCAAATGCGAGGAGAGAGTGTGTGATAGTTTGAGAGTTCAGAGAAACCTGGCAGAGACTGAGCTGTCGAGGCTGCCCTGAAAAAAACAGAAGATTCTGGCATTTTTCTTAAGCTCGTCTCCACCTTTCCTTCATTCCATCATTTATTCAGGCGCCCTGAGATCCTACACAGAAGCATGTGCCTGCATTACTGTCATATCTCAGGCTCATATTCTTAAATATGAGGATTTTATTTCTTCAAAGAAGGTGGAAACTCAATATTTTAGATTTTTCTTAAGCAGCTTTATGCCTCTTACAGTCACCACATGTCGTCACTCACAGTCAGCTCCTTCCTCTTCATTATGCATCTGCTGATTGCTGATTATGCTGATTACACTAACAGAAAGGGTTTGGTGTATGGGATAGTTTGTAATGATTGATCGTTGAATTCCACCAGCAAACCCTTTTTTTCCCTCAGTCTGCTTCGATCCTGACCTACAGCCTCAAACTTAACAGACTTTACACGACAGTGCTGAGGTACATCCTCCATTAATCCTACATTAAAGGGCGTGGCACTCTAAAGCACTCCTAAGTATCCTCGTAACCTCGATCTTGTGTGTCTGTCATCGGCCCTATAAAAAGAAAGGTTCACTGCATGCACACAGTTCAGGTCTCATACCTACTCTCTGTCATCTCTGTGCTTATCAAAGGGTTTCCTGCATTTTCGAGCTCTGAGTCGTAGTGTGCACATCATCCTCTCATCCCCACACTGCTGCCCTTCACTGCGTGTCTCTTTGGGGTATTTTTTTTCCCCACTTTGTGTGACAAACACATCTGCAGTGCAGTTCTGAAAACACCTTTCACTTCTGATTTGTGATGTACTAAAAAACACCCGATCTGATGCTGCTGCCATGTGAAAAAAAGACAACGTCTGATCTGTCATGTTGTTTTTGTATCTCTCTGTAAGAGATTACTGTTGTTATAAAAACAGTGAAGGCAATCACACTGAGTTCTGGAAAGCAGAGAGACCAAATTCCAAATTAATGTGGAGGCAGATGCTTTTGTTGAAATCCTCTCTGGGGTATGAAGTGTTATTTAGGAGTCTTTTATGACAGACTGTCAAAACAAAAGCTTTTTTTGGAGCATCAATTGATATCAGGTCTGGATTGCATTAAGAAATACATGTGATCAATTAAGCAATAGATAAAGCATAATTGCAGAGCACAAATACGCATGCAGCTGTGGCCTGGACCTGCATTATGTGTGTTTATTATACATAACCTCTGGTGTTCTCTAAAGTCCATCTGACCTCACCTTATATGCATGCACACATATATATAAACTGCATCCATTTCTGACTAACACAGCCAACATCTGTTATTGTGCATTTAAATATTTATTATCCCTTCATAAGATTGAAAAAAAAAATTGTGTGAATCGTCACACCAAGTTAGAAAATATCCAACTTTAGCGTCAGTGATGTCAGCCAAACAATAATTGCAGCCTTGCTATCAGGTTCAGGCGAAGGACAGCTGGAAGAAAGAAACATTTCTTTAAGGTTTCACTGTTTGTTTCACTCACAAACAAATGCACACAAAAACAAATTAGCTATAATAACAGTTGATCAATATTTCTAACTCACCCCACAGTGAGTTCGGCCAGACACCAACAAATCAGTGCTTTTGCTGGTAAACCACAGTTTACAAATGTGAATATGTATAATTTCCCTTCACCGTGGCTGTGAGCCAGTAACGAGGCTGATAGCTGCTCACAGACAAAGCAGTAAAATTTGATTTGTCTGCAGGCCGGGGAGGAGACGAGGGTCTGTGTTTGTAGGGTGATGTGCCCCCCCTTCCTTTGCGCATCATTAGCACTAGTGATGACTGCAGGGTCAGCAGGAGTCACCAGGTCACGCCACTTCAGGAGCCAACCTTCTCGTTTATTTTTCACTACATTCAAGAGAAATGAGAACTAAACAGCTAATATATTCATACAGTGCATACTCTGAAATATAATTTAAGGCAAAAATAAAATATTTACTCACTGCTTCGAAAACCCAAAAGGAATTTGTTGGTATTTTTTTCCACTCTGCACAGGCACCACTATAAACGCTGAGGTCCATCTGTAGGACACAGCGGTTAAATCTACATC
Organism: Perissodus microlepis; assembly: GCF_051167445.1. NCBI lineage: Eukaryota > Metazoa > Chordata > Actinopteri > Cichliformes > Cichlidae > Perissodus > Perissodus microlepis. The sequence continues at coordinate 3,694,888 of NC_140476.1, forward strand.
ACAGTTCAAGCCGTCTGAAGACCTGGAGACGCCGCTGGTGGCACGGCTTCAAACAAGCAACATTCGGATTCATGATTACGATTACTGTGGAATTAAAAACAATAGACAATAATGTTATTAGTAGCATATCTAGAGAACATTTGTAAATAATAATAACATTAATAATAACAGCATCAATTTTCTCAGTCACTTCAATTCAATTTTATTTATATAGGGCCAAGTCACAACTGTCACTGCAAGGCGCTTTACTATATTTTGTAAGATAAAGACCCCACAATTAGACAGAGAAGACAAACACAATTAAAAAAAAAAACCTATGTGCAAGCATCTAGCAACAGTGGGAAGGAAAAACTTCCTTTTAACAGGAAGAAACCTCCGGCAGAACCAAGCTCAGGGAGGGGCGGGGCCATCTGCTGGTTGGGAGGGAGGGAGACGGGACAAAGACAGGCTGTGGAAGAGCGCCAGAGATTAATAATAACTAATTATGCAGAAAGGTGTATAAACACACAGTGAGTGAAGAAGCAACAACCAGGGCATCATGGGAACCACCCAGCAGCAATGACCTAAGTCGGTGTAACTAAGGGAGGGTTCAGGGTGACCTGATCCAGCCCTGACTATACGCTTTATGAAAAAGGAAAGTTTTAAACCTAATCTTGAAAGTAGAGGGGGTGTCTTCCAAATCCAAACTGGAAGCTGGTTCCACAGAAGAGATGCCTGAAAGCTGAAGGCTCTGCCTCCAGTTCTCTAGGAACAACAAGTAAGCCCACAGTCTGAGTGCAAAATACTGTTTTGGGTGTGATAATGCACTGAGATGGGGTCTAACAATTAAAGACCCTGTATATGAGGAGAAGGATTTTAAATTGTCCTTCGCCTCCTCCAGAACCACAGTGTGCTCAGCCACACCTCAACAACATCTCAGGAACAGCTGAATAACAAACCACAGTGCCCAAGGCATTGATTTGGCCCTCAAAATCCCCAAATACCAAACTAATCAAGCATCTGTGGGATGTGGAAGAACTGCCTGATCCACGGAGTCTCCATCAGACAATCCACAGGACCCAAAGGAACCGCTGCTAATGTCCTTGTTATAGACGACCGCAGGACGTCCACAGCGGTCCCGTGGAAATTCCCAGATGGGTTTATGGTTGTTCTGTTGGCAAGAGGCAGACCTACACAACATTAAGCATGTGGTTTTAATGTGGCTGATCACTGGATGTACAGTGTGTGCTGCTGTCCATCACTGAACTTCGTGCTTAGTCCTGAAACCCAAGCTGAGAGTGACCTACTGTTGTTCTGTTTGCAGAACCTTCCAGCCATGTGTGTGTCTGTGTGTCTTTCAATTTTTGATGTCAGCGCACACCGAACAGTAGACTAAACACACACAGTAGCAAGATAAGCAAATGCTGCACAGCTTTTCAAATACACTATGGATCAGAAGTGTCAGCCGGACTGACGGAACATCCGATGGAAAGAACAGCAAACGGCCACATGCTCCTCACGTTCATTTCCATTGTTTCCAAAGTCATGCTTGGAATAGAACAAGTCGAGAGAAACTGCTGGATTTGTTCTAATTTTGTGTCTAACATTTCGTCGACCTTTCCTTCTCCAAGACTTCACAGACTTTACTCGACTGGGCCGCCTCTGTGATCCCAACGTACATGTTTGTTAGGACCTGTTAAATATAGCTGATGTTTGTGTGCTGAAGATCCAAATTTAATTCTAATGACTCTCTTCTATAATTAGTTTTATATGTCATCCAAGCAACTGGCCAAAGCCTCATCGCCCATTTGGAGTCACTCGAACCTGCAATTAAAAAGTGCGGCGATGAGCACAGCTGGGAGGATGAGGCCTTTTTTTACGCATACGGGCGGCTGGGTAATGACAGAGCTGACTGATAACGGCTGACGCTGGAGGAAGATGAGCAAGACAAGAAAGCTGCGGCAGACCAGAATGTCACTGCAGGGAAATGAGAGGGAAACAAAATAAGGGATGGGGGGTTCTGACTTTTCAGTTCTTTGTTGTGGAAGAAGAAACCATCTTGTGGGTTGAGCTTCAGGAGGGGGGAAAGTTCAACTAGCAGGGCTTCACCCGTTCTCTGACCTGACCTGACTTAGAAGCCACGGGGGTTGCGTGTCACTGCATAGCGGGAATACGGTGAACTTAAGGTGAGACGGGCAGTCTGTGTGTGTCACAGGCACGCCATTAGAGCATCTCAAGGCACAGAGGAACCATAAAAGAGCACATTCCCAGCTTTACTGTCGTTGTTTTTAGTAGTAGCGCTTTCAGAGCTCTTTTCAGCATCTCTAAGATGGTAAATATTGTCCCTCACGCCTCAGCTGAATGTCATTTTCTCAAGAAACCAGATGTCTTCTCATTTGTCTTTTACACTGCATGGTGCTTCAAACCTGACAGGTCTACAAATCCTGCCGCAGTGGTGTTATTTACACTGTTACTCACTGAATTCAGACTCTGACCGAAAGCACCGCGATGTATATTTATTTGAGGGGAGGAAAGTCGGGATTGGCTTTGTTTGTTTTTGGACTGTTGTCTTAGCGTTAGTTCCACCACCATCAGGGATTCAACGCTGGTTAAGACCTTTGACCTCTCCAAATGGCTGGTTAATCCTGGTCAAAGCTACTGTGGGGCCCTTGTTGCCGTTCTTGCCAATGATGCCCACCTCTGGACGTAAAGGCACACTACCCCAATTTTACACTGAAGGCTGTTTGCAGGAACTGGGGAGCGCAACTTTGAACGTTAACATTTATAAAAACTTGTGTGCCTGCAGAGGGAGCTGTGTGCAGTGTGATAGCTTCTTTAGCTTCAGATTAGCTTTAATTTAGTGTGTCATCTTTCCCAGTGCATCTTTCACTCTCATTATTTTAATTTGTATTATTTACTGTTGTCATTTATATTTTTATTAATTTCAATTTTTTTGTTCTTAAATCATTTGCTTTTTTTTGATGACTTTGTTTGTGCAGCACTTTGGTCGTCGTCTGTAGTGTTTAAATGTGCAATATAAATAAACTGACTCAGTTTGATGGGCTGTTGGTTGGATTAAAGATTACAAGCTTGAAAGAAAAATCAAATCTGGGGATTTTCAGACCTTTAGCTTCTGTTAGAGCAGAATATCTGACCAAACAGTCTGCGGTCAATATACATCACAGGAGATTTGGCCAAAAGCATATTAGTTTAACTGGCGAATCTACTGGGATACGCTCCAGGACTGGATAACCAGTTAAGAAAATGGATGCATGGATGGACCATCATCATAAATATTAGCATGAAGTCCAGTTGACTATGACTGGAATTACTGGAGGCGAAGCTTGGCAGATTCAACCATCAGCTACACCCTGCTGTGTTGGCACACCTCTCAGTCAAACCATCCACCCTCCTGATTTTGACCATGAACAGATCCAGATGGATGAGTTTTTTTGCACTAGCCTTGGACCTGTGAGCTTTTTAATGCTGTAAAGTTTGATATTTACATTTTAACTATGGTATTGACTCACTTGGAAGTTGCCAGTTGGAAACTGCATGTCTGCAAGGCCAGATCAACCTCATCAGATATCCTCAGAAACACAAGCCTTTCTCAGGCTCCATCTTTTTTTTGGACATTTTACCAAGCGTGGCATTCATATGCAATTATATGATATGTTTATGCAGGATTAAACGTATTAGAGCAGTGGGTGTTAACTCTGTCTAGTCTCCAACCATTACCCACCACAACAAACTGCTGCAAAGTAGCGATGGAAGCAGATACGGATATGCTGTTGCACTCGAACTTTTAAGTGCAATCCCTTTAAATCTCTGTAGTATTTCTTTTATCGCGTATGAGGACACATCCTGCCTTCATGCTTTTTCTTCGAAATTACAGCAAACAGTAAAAGCATAAAAACACACATTGAGGGTTTTTTTTCAAAACAATACTTTATAATGTACATGTCAAAGACAACATGTTAGAGCAAAGGTTCCCGAGAAAAATGTACTATTTTTGTAACAATGGTGGAACAAGTCAAAAACATAACTGATAAAAAAAAAAGATTATGCATTTTATACATATGTAAACCTAGAACTGTTTGTTTCTGAACCACAGTGGTCAAAGAGATAACTGGCTTATTTACTGGAATGGACAACTGTAACAATGACCAGGCGTCTGGATGGAGCCCTTTGATGAGTTCAGACGTGACAGAAAACACAAATATCTTCTGAAAATCCTCCAAAGTCACATCTCGCCTGGTTTGGAAAAAAAAAAAAAAAAAAAGACAGTCCATTCTGGTCTTATAGTTTACAAAACATCCCACCAAACAATTTATTTTCTACATAAATACAATAAAATCTATTGTCTGTGCTTGATACTATTTCTTTTTGTGACTTATTCAACTTAAGTCTGCCAGGTTTGATGATTCGTTCGCTACAGGTGAAAGCACAACATGGAAAGCACCCAAATTCCTCCATATTAGAAACAAAAAGAGAAGCAAAGAGATAGAAATAGTTTGGATACAGTGAAAGTCCTTCAGTGCTTGATCCCTTGTGCTGGTGTGTGGCAGGGGACAGACAGACAGACAGGTAATGCATGCAGACAGACGGATCATGCAGGGAGAAAAGAGGAGGAGCTGCGTGGGGTCAGACCGGGGCATCTACATAAACAAGACCGCTCTCAGACCTGTGAGGGTTAAAAAAAAAAAAAAGATTTACCTTATAATAAATGGAAATTACACCAAAATGGAATGCTGCTTTTTTTCTTTTTGGTTACTGGACATTGTTTTAAGACTAACAGTGAAGACAGATGGCCAGAGTAGCCAGACAGTGCTAGTTTTGGCAGCGTTTGAGAAACGAAAGCATTAAACAGAAGAAAAGCCATGACTGGCACTGTTGTGCAAAGGTTCTGGGAATGTTCTGGGCTGGGTTACTGAAAGGCATCTCTTCAAGTGTGTTAAAATGAACCGAGATGTCAGCATATCCCAGCTGAGGTCATATTCAGGATAGCCCGATTATATGCATTTTCATATCCCGACTATGAAAGTACGCAAGTATCACACACACAAAGAAGCTGGCCAACATCTACAAAGGAGGAGAAAACAATGTGTGTCTCATAAAAAGGGAATGTACAGAAAAAGCTAAAAAATGATAATAAAAGATGCCCTGCTGCAACCAAACCAGAGGTTTCGTTTTGGCAGAATTTACTTTAAGCACGATTTAATGCAAACTGTATTGGTATAGACATTATCTTTAGAAATTTACTAAAAAAAGATGATGGCGGAAACAATCTACCATATCCATATCTCAACTACAAAAGTTACGGAAAGGATTCGAGACTTAAAGACATTAGTGGTGCATTAGTAAGGAGAGGGAAGATCTCTCTGCTAGATACATTCAGTTAAAATAAGCAAATTTATTTCTTGTACGTCTGATTGAAATTCCCCCCAAAAAAGAAAATCAAACGTGTTTTTTCCTGTTTTTTTTAAGGCATCGATACCTCGGTCCTGCTTGGCTGTTACTGTGATCAAACTGTGATTTTTAGATACAGAAACATAAATTGCATACCAAAGCTGACGAGACTTCAGCTGTGAACTTGAAAAATGTTAATTTAAATTAAAACTAAGCATACTTGGCCTGATAAGGAAATAAATGTTGATCATACAAAACCATTTGCAAGGCCCGTCGTGGTGATTTAACACAGGGGGGAAAAGCAATGGCTGTGTTCCATTTCTAATCCGCCCTCGCTATTCTTCCTATTCTTTCAAATACGTCAGATGATAATCTTTAACAAAGAGGAACAAAAAAGACTCAAATTTCTTGAAATACTGAAACTTAACAGATGCCAGGCAAGATATGCGCATAAGAACATCTGCACGAGAAAGAAAAGGTATGGAATCTGACAAATATGTGCATTAAAATGCAAGGCTGAGCAGAGGGTGACTGCACACCTACTGTAACAGTGTTATGGTACCAATGGGATAACTAATGAAATAAACAAAACAGACAACAAAAAAGTCATTACTGCTGAGAGACAAAAAACAGCCAGAAAGATGCTGCTCAACACATGATCAACAGCAAAAGGTGCCTTCAGTAACACCCTAAAAAGGGCCGACTGTAACTAAGACCCACGGAAAGTATTGTTTTTCAATACCAACTTCAAAAACAAGATCGTAGCATTTTGTAATGTATAGATATATAATATACTCATTTCTTTTTATATATAAATCTACTATGAACAGACAGTAAATACACAATTGTCCATCATTATACAAAGTAGAAACATTTGAATCCCAACGCTCCCGCAAAAACCCTGAACCCAGAAAACGTACTCATGTAACGTCCACTAAAAACAGAGTCTGAACCCTCACCTGCTGTGAAGTATGTCAGCTTTACAACATAACAGAGAAACAGAGAGTGGACAACACGCACAAAACAACAGGAAAATTGTACAAAAATAAGTCACTAGAGCTCAAAAGCAGAAAAAAGCGAAAGAGAGGAAAACAAACCACAAAAATAGCGAATGTGTGTGGCAGGAATACTCAGGAGATCAGTGTCCTATGTACAGTAAATAACAGCAAATACCACAGCACTCCGTTTCCTGTTCACTTAAAAACGACATTAAAGACACGATTAGTTTTTAGGTCAAATAAAGGCAGCAGAAGGTAGTTGCCCAGAGGGCCAAACACAAGCTGGAAGGAAGTTAGCATGTTGATCAGAGGGGCCACTATAGTCCTAAACTGGGACTGTTTAATTCTTAAATTAAACAAACTACTACGACCTAGCTGCTGGCTGTGTGTGTGGTGCAGAGCGACTGGGAGCTATATCATGGGCTTGACTTCAAAAAAGTCAGAGCAGGAAAATTTTACATCTTGTCTTCTAAAATATTATAACATATAAAAATGCTGATTCAAAAAGATTTGATGCTCAGATTAGTAACGAGACCCGGCCTAACAAAACGATTCAGAATCCAGGAGGACAGGCTGAGCTACATGTGCTATTTAAAGCTCAAATATGTGCATTTGAGCCACGGGCTGTCAAAAAGACGACTGCATTTTATAATGCAGAACACCTAAAAATGTTTGCATACTATTAAAAAAATATAGAGAGAACAGTTTGTGCTTTATTGAAAACGAAGAGGCAGAAACATTCACACCTGCCTCGTATCACCTGACATTTGCAAAGCAGATGTTCTTGATCGAAAGGATCGAAAGATGTTAGGCCAGCTGTGAAAGCTCCAGAACACCCCTCTGGAAAATCCCAGGTGGTATGGTCCTTGTCTTAAAGAGAGGGCTGGTTCAACAAATGAGCCCATGTGAGATTAGTTTATTTCCATTCGGCAAATGTCTGAAAAAGTGAGACAAATTCTAATGTGAATACCGACACTGCTCAGTCGTTGTTATATGTGTGGGGCGGTAAGTGGTTAAACTCTACAGAGACAATAATCTGTCATGCTTTGGCTTCATTTTTATGTAACTACTACATACGATATAAACAGGATTCTATCTTTCATAAGTCCAAGTGCTCCAGTAAAGTGCATGCTACGTATATCTTTCTCTGACAAAGAAGAACTGGTGCCTATGTGATTAAACGATACAATTCCAACTCTTAATTTCCTTTTTAAAAGAGCCACCTCCAACTTGTGGCTGGGAACTACCTTCCAAGCTGACACTGAAAATGAGGGGAAAAGGTGGGGGCAGAGACAGTAGGCTGGTTGCAGGGAATTATAGGTAAACATGCCAAAGTCCTTCAGTCTATGTGCCAACAACATGCAGGCAGTGGATGTCTTGCCAGGATAGAAATGTGTGAGGGCTTGGGGAGAAGAGGCCTCAGTCCCAAAACTATTTTTAAGGCAAAACTCTTCCAGTGGAGTTCAAAAAAATTCCACCAAGTTTAGACGGGGTGGGGGGAAAGGCACAAATGTCTTTTACTCTAACAGGTTTGTGACCTTTCTCATCTGTAACCTTCAACAACATGGAAAACTGACATTTTTTCCCTCTCGTTTAGATATCTGGAAAGAGCAAGAACCCATCTTTAGTCCAGAGTAACAATCACAATAGCTATGGTGGTCTTCACGAAAGCGAAGAGATGAAGATAAAGCAGGGACAGAGCAGAATTACATGAAGAGTAGATGACTGTAGGTCCTCTGCATGGTTCTCACTGGCAATCAAAAGTATGTCTGTCTAGTGTTTTAAAAGCACTGGCACTGGAGGTTGTCATTACGGGATAGCTGAAACAATCGTATATCCAAAAGTCTTTAAGTGCAATGCAATGCAACGCATTTATGCTGATTGCTCAGTGCACTGCTGATCAGCAAAAGGGGCGCTCATCTTCAGTGGTCCATTTTTGTCACGATAAAATGCCACAGACGAGTGTGAGTGATCAAAAAGGTCGTGGATGTTTCTTTACATAGGAGCTTCCTCTTCCATTGGTTCCTCTTCAGTCCTGTTAAAAAAAGATAACACTATGAACAAAGGAGAAGTAACAGATGCTTAAAACTGTTTCAACTAATTAACAACAAATACAACATATAATGTTACAGCAGGAAAAGGCTGCATTGAAAGAGTCCTGTAAAAGAAAGTTTTCACAGGAGTCAGTAGCGTGTTGAAGCTGTTCTGTTTGACTTTTTCCTTCTCTCACATCGTGAAGGAATTTTGGCTCACTCTTCTTTGCAGCTTTGCTTCAGTTTTTTTAGATTTGCAGTCATTCATTGATTCATTTATCTCTCACAGCAGCATTTCAATCACTTTGGACTTTGACTGGGCTACTGCAGCACTTTGATTCTTTTCTTTTTCAGCAATCCCATTGTGCTTGGGATCATTGTTGTGTCCTGGCCCAGTCGGGGCAAAGGTTTTACTGTAGCCTCACATTTAATTCTAACTACAAGATTCCCAATGTCCTCTGACTGAAAAACAAGCTCCCCCACCGTGCTGACACTTGGTGTGAGGTGTTTGTGCTGATGTGCCGTGTTTGTTTTCATTAAACAAGGTGCTGTGCATTATGGGCAAACACCTTCTGTTGTTCAGAAGCAACTTTGTAAACCTAACTTTACAGAGAAGAGGCTTTTTCTTGGCAATCCCTCTAAACAAGCAATGCTTCTCCGGGGGAAACTCTGTGTCTGGTGTTGCGGTATCGTGATGACCTGCTTTACCTCCTGAGCCAAATGTACACTAATGTAAACCAGTGACTGTAAATGACGACAATCAACTTACCTCTTTCCAACGTGCTTGTTTGCAACAGACAATGAGGCCATGGCAGAAACAGTTTCAGCTTCCTCTGCTTCACGCTTGAGGGCCTCACTCAAAGAATAACCCAGCGAGGAGGCAGAACGTTGCAGTGAGCACCAGTATTTACCTAATAACGAAATGCAGATAGAGTGTGTGCAGAGATATAATATGCTCAGCTAACTGGGTTTGAATGTGAAGTTTAGCATTTAGAAGCTTTGCTTACCAACTACCTGACTTACCCTTAGGGAAGCTAGTTACACCTAATTATTGTTTACAATGCCAGCAGGATAAAGCAAATACATAATGCTAAAAAAAAATGAAAAAGATCTACTCACTGTGAAATTCGATTACTTTCTCCATAGACCGTACCGCATTCGCATTTGGTCTCTGCTGCAGCACCTCATCGGGAATGGGGTCCAACTGAAAGGAACAGAAAACGATAGAAAAATGAAGCATGAAATGCTTTTCTCTATCAAAAGAAAAACAAAACAAGACAATGGCCCTGCACATTTTTACAGTATCAGCGCTGAACCATCAGAAGAGTCATCTGTCAGACTACTTATGGCACCTTTGCTGAAATAAAACTGCTCTAACTTGGCAATGCAGCTATGTCTACTGGGAACATCGGTTAAGCGCTTTAAATGTATCACAGCGTTTCTTCTGGTGAGTTGAATATGGCGAGATAGGCCTTCCTATAAATGTGACTGACAGCTGTTCAGAAGCCTCCCTCCAAAACTTGACTTGAACTAATGCGAGTCCCTCCAGGTTTAAGGGATCATTTTTGATTGTGGCACACGGCCCACAGTTGAGTCAATCCAAGAGGTGGGGAGCAAGTTTGAGCTGCTGACACAATAGAAAATAGGCCTGCAGATGCACACCTCCTCCCACTCATCGGCAGCTTTGCTACTCTTTGACACAATCGACAATGCGTGCTTTGTACAGCGTCCCACTCCGAGGACACATGCTAGTGCAACAGATGCATAAAAGCAGAAACTACCAGTTCGCCCAAGCGCTTGCACTGGCACACACGTGCACGCACGAAAAATGCAATCCTCAGAGAGCTCAGCTCCAAGCCACAACACACAGAAAACAGGGCTATTCCCCAAAGTGCATTCCCAACCCGGAATGATTCAATTTCCCTTTTGGCCAACTGCACATACGACACTTTCTCATCCCATTTTGTCAAATAGGCTCATTCAGCTCCACATTCCACCACAGACAACATGCATCCCTTTTCTGCTCAGTCATAACCCCAATGGAATAAAGCACCGACTGAGAATCATGTAAAGAGAGACACGGAGAGAAAGAAAAACAGTTTGGCCTGAGATTTGTGAGCAGAATGCCAGAGAGAAGAGGAAAAAGTCATTGTCGGTTGGTCTCGCTTGGCCGAGGCTGGAAGTTTTCTTATAATTAAAACAAATAGTGTGTGGGAGGAGTTCAGAGGGAAGAGGGAAAAGGCAGTCTGGGGAGAGGGATACTTTAATCCTACTGTGGCACGACAGGCTACATCATGCAATGAAGAATGGACAGAGGTCGCTCACACACACACACACACACACACACACACACACACACACGCGCATACAGTTTTAGCACAATATTTTCATTGGCCTATTTAATATTTGGCCAACACTTTCATCCAGAGTAACATACAGTAACAATGGTCGGTCATTAAGCTTCCTAAAGCTTAATGACCGTCCATCAACTCCAACTATTTATCTATGTAATAAGTCAAAGCCGGCCTTACTTTTCCATACTGTTTAAATCCAAACAAAACCCTCAACGGACCAAAGGGCCATTCGGGACCTTGCTGATGGTTTTCAGTCACCTCTTTGTTTCCTTTCCGTTCACTTCTTATTTCATTTTAATTCACGGCTTGCTTCAATTTAGGGTTAAAATACACCTTTCCTCAACACTAACCTAAAATTCAGTGACAGATCTGCCTCGCTGCCGTTATAGGTACAGCAGTGAGGCCCAGCTACGAGAACGAGCTGCTGCACTCAATAATCGACAGCCATGGAGCTCAATTACCGGAGAAGGTTCGGTTCTTCAGCGCCCCATTTAGCCTGGCAATGACGTACGCGTCAACCCGTGTCAGCCGGCTCTCCTTCATATCCCGCCTCTTCAACAGAGCTGAACTCGGAATAAATGTCTGGATTTTTTCTCTGGTGTTGCCATTTCACAGAAATGAAATCACATTTATGTGATACTGTAATTTCAAATGTCATTTAACTGACTGGACAAAGAAACGAGGGAGAGAAGCACATGAAATGACCCGAGTCGTATGCAGCTCTGCTCCTTAAAAGTGGTGTAACATTACTTTAGTTGTGGCGGAGAAGGAGCCAGCAGTGCTTATTATCCCATCTCAAAATTTCCAAGTCTGTAGACTGAAATCATTAATCTTTTAGTCAAAACTAACTCCTCCAACCTCCAGGCTACAGCCACCATCTACCCACCATAACCCAAGCCAGTTCCAGCCCAGAACTACCCAGCCCGTGCAAATCCAGCGTGCGTCAGCTCCCTGTCAGAGCGAGGTCAGGGGTTCTCTGGGGTTTCGTGAGGTTCACGTCAGAGCAGAGTTGGACAGGGGCAGTCTGTCAGCTTGACTGACAGCTGGGCCTCACACTTATAAACTTTAATGGCTCTTGTCAGGGTAGTCCAGGGGCCCCACCCAGCAGGTGTGGCAAACGCACATATACACACACATACAGATATGCAAGCGTACTCTAACACAAGCCCAACTTTCTCCAGGAGATCCTCTGTGATGGTAATTCTGTTTATTTGAGTTGGTTGTACTGGCCTTGGCCGGATGTCTGGATCTTGGTGTCATTATAAATGTGTCGCAGTCTTTGATAGATAAGTGCGAGAGAATGATGGTTTGAATAATCTCTGAGGAGGTCTGCATTGCTCTGTGACACAGCGGTCCAAAATACAAAAACTCCTGCCCAAAGGAACTGAGACACCATGGAAAGCCATGAGCTGAGCGAAAGGAACGTGGCCCGGTAAAAACATTCCTAAGAGAGGCTGAAACCAAAACAGTGGAAAGAGGAGGAATTCCAATTGTTCAACAAAGAAAAAGTGCACAAGGCATCCATTGTTTACTGTTGTGTCTATGTGCATGTGTCGGCGGTCGCTAAAACCAGTTGATTATGTTATGCTAAGTAAACAAGGAAATGATGTGCACTGTGCAAAGCAGGCCACCTTTTTTGGAAAAAAGGTGTGGGTTAGCCTTGCTCTAGTGGGGGAACAGTCAGATCCAAAGCGGGGGACAGGTGAAGTCGAGCGTCTTACTGTAACTGGAGTGTAAACGCACAAAATAACCTCATTGACAGCTGGTAACAATTAGCATATTAGCCAGTTGTTTATCAAATAATTGCTAACAACCGTGGTTCGAGCTGGGCCAACATCTGTTTGTGAGCAATCATCAATTAGTCCAGAGTTCAGAGTTGACTAGTGGAGCTGCCAATGCATCATTCATGAGCTATTTAACTAGAGAAACTTCAGCATTATGCATTACAGCAGTGAGACTGAATAAAAGAGCCTGTAAAGTCCATTCAGCAATTTTCTTCCCTAACTCTTCCCACCAGCTAATTTGAGCTGCTTTCAAAAGAAACCCAATACTCATTATAGCAAAGCTTGTCTTAACCTGCCAAAGAAAGTACGGCTAGAACTCTCACACAAGTTCGAGTAAAACACAGAAAGTACGAGACACAGGGGAAGAGAAGATGATGTATAACATACAGAGTCTTTTGCAGTACCTGCGCATTACCTCCCAGTCCATAATGGTCAACTAAAGAGCACCAACAGCATGAACAGTGTTTCAGTTATAGTCGTGTATTGGGTTCATGATATCTGCAGACAAACCCCTCGCCCCCCCCAGGCAGCTCGAAGCAACATAAACAAGTGCAAAGCTGACCAGCAGTGATCATATGCCTCAGTCCGCCCCTCCAACACACACACATGCACAAACTGAAACAGTCTCGAAGAAAGAGAAAGAAAGTACTCAGTCATTCAAAAAAAAAGGAAGCTTTTTTCTGACTGTTATTCATTTGATGCCCAGCTGGCCTTGGACCCAAAGCCTGGTTGGCAAGGCTTCATTGTTCCTAAACTTTTTTTTGCCATTACCAGGACAGAAAAACAAAACAAGAAAACAGGCCTCCATCCTTTCCCTCCAGCTCCATCCCCCACTGACGTTTTCCATCAACATTCCTTGTCCATTACAGAAACGTTTGCTGAGATTACGTTAGAAACACTTGCTTCCTGCTGTTTTGATCTGATCAGGGACATTTTAGTCTACTTTTTCTTCTTTGCTATCAGCTATCAAAGCACCAAACAACTGTGTGACCTGCCTTTGTTCAAACAGCTGACATCACTTGCTGCCAAAGAGCCAGCCGGAGCAGGTCATGCAAACTGTAGTTCTATCTTTGAAAGGGAAAAACATCATTGTGTTCTTCACAACTTTACTCAAACCAGTCTGCCCATTCAACACATGCCAGTAAGGCCTTCTGTACAACATGTCCTGTCAGGCTCCTGCCATATATATATATATATATATATATATATATATATATATATTTGAAATTATTATTCAAGATTTTGTTTTTTAAATTAAAGATGAAGCCAAGTTGTTGGGACTTGTGTATAGTGGCCAGGTTTATTGAAAAAGACTCTGAAGACCTGCACAGGTACAACAATACTTACACAAGTCTTAATAACAATAGCTTCCTCCCTCCCGACTTCAAATGATTGCTCCATTTCCTTTTATTATCGGATTCCAAGACCAAGGCTGACCCTGCTTGCAGAGGTGTGAGGGTAACCACTTTCAGATGTGTATCAATGACAGGGCCCCGGGTGAGAGGGATGCCCTGCAGAGCCGAGGCAATTGACGCTCCCTGCCTCCTGCCTATTTTCGAATTTTCAGCTCCCCATGGCACTCGTCCAGGTACCTCCTCCAAACCCCTGCTGAGACTGGTGCTATACAGGCGGCTGAAACCTTAGAAGCAAAGCCCCTGGCCTAAAATATTATTTTTGCTTCAGGGCGGTGCTGTGAGTAACGAAAGTGTCCTTCAAGCTGGAAGTCATGTGCACAAACCTTCGTGACAGCAAAAAGCATCCGCCCTTCTGAAGTGTCCTTGAATTCCTGAAGCTTTAACAGATGTAATGGCAGTGCTATGTACTGCAGCTTCAAGTCATTGGTGGGCAAAATGCAGGTACAGAGAGGCAGGTTATTACATTTAGCCTCCAAGTTTAGGCATTTCCCATGAGCTGGAAGCTTTCTTTGATCTGTTTAGCACATAGTCAGCGGTTAAAACATCGCCAGCGTGCTCACGATGCACTTTACGATTCTTTTTAGAAACGCCATTTTTATTTTGTTTTTCATGCAGGCTTTGTTTAGAGTTTATAAAATAAAAGTACATTTTTAATTATTATTGCTTTTTAGTATTTTGCATTAAAGTGTCCCGTATTGACACTGCATCAATACACTGTTACATCACATGGTATGATGTAAGTATTTGTATTTCAAGGTGCTCTATACTGCTAATACTGCAGAACTGCAGAAGATGACGGTTTTAGCAGGAACAGAAACAACTCCAATGACAACGATCTGAGCCTGTGCGTGTGTCTAAGACTCCAGTTTAGATTGTTCCTCTTTTAAAAATAAATGTTAATATATGTCAGTCTGGATATTAATCCTCGATGTAAAGTGTCTCTCAAGAATCTCCACTTGAAACCGCAGTTCGCTGGTTCTTTTGCAATGAATCAGACACCAGCTAGAAGAAATCTGTGGGTAGCCATGAATCACAGAGCTGCTCCACTCCACAACCTACACACTCCACAATTAACCTTCTGCCTGGAAATCCTCCCTCTGACGTATGTGTGTGTGTTTGGTGCTCACTTCCTGTCTGAGTGGTGGGGTAGATGAAGAAAATGTGAAGAGCTTGGGCTTGGATGAGTTAAAAATAAAAATCAGCCTGCTGTTGTTGCAGAATTGTACAAACTTGTGGTGTAGTAATAAAATATTTTTGAAAACAGGTTCATCCTTCAGCAGGGACTATGAACTAAAACACTGCCGTTATGTGCGATGTAAGAAAATACATGACAAACACTTAAATATTGAATCCTAAAACATTGTAACAGCTAATCAAGAACCGAAATCATCGCTCAGTGATTCATTTGTAACACTTTTTGTTTTAGCGTCATTCATTTAAAGTGTACACAAAAAGTCTGCAGTGTTACTGAACCGCCTACTTGCACTGGAGCTCAAACTCCAGTACAAGAATTATATGAGTGCTTCACATATCATCACATATCAGCTGACACAGGCAAACGGTCATTTTTAATGTGCTGATCAAGAACAGTTTGACAATACTTGACAAATATTTAAAGTATTCTCTCCTTCTCTCTCTGCACATCTTACCTCATTGCCAAGCAGAGCAGAGATGCAGGCTTCAGAGGCATCACATATGGCTGTGAGGTCGTGACCCCCCTCCAAGGCAAGCACCAGCCGACCGCCTGCCAGACCCATCAGCTGCCTGGTCAGGTAGCCAAAGCCTGGACAGACAGGAAATCACAGCAGAAATGGCAAAGGGAGGGAGAGAGAAAGAGCAAGAAAAGAAAGAAAGAAGAAGAATGAAATGGTATTCAGCCTCTAACTTCCTTTCTGGATATTGATCAAAGAAAAAAAAAAGGGGCTGGAGCGTGAATGAAGGAAAGGGTGAATGCATCACAGAGGAAAAGAGAAAGCGAGTGCACTGTGGATTTACTGGGGGGCAAAAAACAAGCCCTAATATAAGCCAGGTTTAATTTTAATAAATGTGGCTTTGCGTTTAGTCTTGGTCACAGCCTTTGATGTTTTTCCTCTCAGGATGAGGGCCGTTCTTATATATGTATTCAGCCATACTTTAGTCCCCCTAAATTCTACCATATCCCCTCTTCCTGCAATCCTCTTTAACCCACCCATAACCCCCCCTCTTTGACAACAAAGACCCCTAGCTCTTATTTGAGATCTGCTGGATGGTTTTAGAAAAGCTCTTTGCTGTCACGCCAGGGTCTCTATCTGAATATGTAAGTCAGATATGCACACTGCACACAAAAGGGGCGAGTTTATGTTTTTGAGTCTTTCCTAGCATTGAAAGCAGTGTAGCATCACACAGCATACGGCACGAGTGACGTGGTGCACGCCTTAAGATGTACATATATGATTCAGCTCATAGGAAAAAGAAAAAACAGGTTTAGAAGAAATGAAATGGACAGTTTGAATCAGCACTTACATTTGGCTGTCAGTTTGTATCCTCCCAGCGGTGGGGCATGTCCATCTACTGCATCAAAGCCAGAAGATACCAGAACCATATCAGGCGCAAACTCATTGGCAATAGGCATGACCACCGTCCTGGAGAAACAATAGGCAACGTAATGTATCCGTAAAAACACTTTAGTTAAATCTCAGTCAGTCAAAGGTTTTCAGCTTCTCATGTCTATATTTCGACCTTACACATCAGCATCTGCATGCTTCTTATTTGGCTTGCTGCCCCCCACACGAAGGCCAGAAACCAGAAGTAATTTTAAAGTCTAGTGTTTCTCAAAAATATCACAAAAACCTTGGTGATAAGTGAGGTTAGATTTTGTCGCACAGCCTTGTGGAAAATTCTCACTATTATATTATATTTTTCAAGCAAGGCTATCAAAAGTGTCACACTACATTTCACTGGCATTCTTGCAACCGGATATTCTTGAACTGCCACATATGGTTAATATTTGATCTAAATGACAGAGTGACTGGGCTGCGCTTACTGTATGAAACATGTATTTTTTTAAAAAATGCATTAAATACAGCAAATACTTTAGATTAGAAAGAAAAGCAGCTCAAACCACCAAAAGGAGAATCAAAACCACCAAGCCTGAGATTTCAAGATTAAATTATAACACTATTAGAAGCTGTCCCATGTGAATATAAACAGTTCGTTTTTCCCACTGCCATATTTCCAATACATGAAACTGTGTCAAAGGATAAGGAACTCACAACAAAGCATACGTGGACATTAAAGAAGCACAAAAACCAAAGTGCTCACATCAACAACCTCAGGTCTGACAGACTTATAAATACCAAATAACGATTACCTCAGCCAAGGTTATTAAACACGGTAGCTCGGAAGGTTGAACTTTGTAGTCATGTTTATAATCCATTAAAATTTGGGTTAGATCTACCAAGGTCTTCAAGGTTAACTTGATGATTTATTGTTTGAAAATTGACAAAAATTATTATAAATTGGCAGCTTATAGAAAGTACCATATATAGACTTAAAGCATGTCAGATTTGACCTCTGCTTTGAGATCGATGGACTGATCTGAAGGACAAAGTGATAATAATAGTATGTAGAGCTGCTGAAAACTATGTTAATAACTGCCATCGTCTTTAGGCATACAGGGACTGCTATATGGCTTTGTATCAGTATTGTGTTAGCTCTGATGGCTAAAAGAAGAGTAACAAGGACTGCTATACAGGAAGTGCAGAATTATTAGGCAAATGAGTATTTTGTCCACATCATCCTCTTCATGCATGTTGTCTTACGCCAAGCTGTATAGGCTCGAAAGCCTACTACCAATTAAGCATATTAGGTGATGTGCATCTCTGTAATGAGAAGGGGTGTGGTCTAATGACATCAACACCCTATATCAGGTGTGCATAATTATTAGGCAACTTCCTTTCCTTTGGCAAAATGGGTCAAAAGAAGGACTTGACAGGCTCAGAAAAGTCAAAAATAGTGAGATATCTTGCAGAGGGATGCAGCAGTCTCAAAATTGCAAAGCTTCTGAAGCGTGATCATCGAACAATCAAGCGTTTCATTCAAAATAGTCAACAGGGTTGCAAGAAGCGTGTGGAAAAACCAAGGCGCAAAATAACTGCCCATGAACTGAGAAAAGTCAAGCGTGCAGCTGCCAAGATGCCACTTGCCACCACTTTGGCCATATTTCAGAGCTGCAACATCACTGGAGTGCCCAAAAGCACAAGGTGTGCAATACTCAGAGACATGGCCAAGGTAAGAAAGGCTGAAAGACGACCACCACTGAACAAGACACACAAGCTGAAACGTTAAGACTGGGCCAAGAAATATCTCAAGACTGGTTTTTCTAAGGTTTTATGGACTGATGAAATGAGAGTGAGTCTTGATGGGCCAGATGGATGGGCCCGTGGCTGGATTGGTAAAGGGCAGAGAGCTCCAGTCCGACTCAGACGCCAGCAAGGTGGAGGTGGAGTACTGGTTTGGGCTGGTATCATCAAAGATGAGCTTGTGGGGCCTTTTCGGGTTGAGGATGGAGTCAAGCTCAACTCCCAGTCCTACTGCCAGTTTCTGGAAGACACCTTCTTCAAGCAGTGGTACAGGAAGAAGTCTGCATCCTTCAAGAAAAACATGATTTTCATGCAGGACAATGCTCCATCACACGCGTCCAAGTACTCCACAGCGTGGCTGGCAAGAAAGGGTATAAAAGAAGAAAAACTAATGACATGGCCTCCTTGTTCACCTGATCTGAACCCCATTGAGAACCTGTGGTCCATCATCAAATGTGAGATTTACAAGGAGGGAAAACAGTACACCTCTCTGAACAGTGTCTGGGAGGCTGTGGTTGCTGCTGCACGCAATGTTGATGGTGAACAGATCAAAACACTGACAGAATCCATGGATGGCAGGCTTTTGAGTGTCCTTGCAAAGAAAGGTG
The DNA here is from genome assembly GCF_051167445.1 of Perissodus microlepis. Lineage (NCBI taxonomy): Eukaryota > Metazoa > Chordata > Actinopteri > Cichliformes > Cichlidae > Perissodus > Perissodus microlepis. The sequence goes on from NC_140476.1 coordinate 3,713,808, forward strand.
GCTATATTGGTCGCTGATTTGTTTTTGTTTTGTTTTTGAATGTCAGAAATGTATATTTGTGAATGTGGAGATGTTATATTGGTTTCACTGGTAAAAATAAATAATTGAAATGGGTGTATATTTGTTTTTTGTTAAGTTGCCTAATAATTATGCACAGTAATAGTCACCTGCACACACAGATATCCCCCTAAAATAGCTAAAACTAAAAACAAACTAAAAACTACTTCCAAAAACATTCAGCTTTGATATTAATGAGTTTTTTGGGTTCATTGAGAACATGGTTGTTGTTCAATAATAAAATTATTCCTCAAAAATACAACGTGCCTAATAATTCTGCACTCCCTGTAAAATAAATATACTAAAAAATGGCTTCAGTGTTCTTAGTGCCCTCGTGATGTTGCTTTCTTCCACTCTGGGGATGCTACAATTCACTCGCACTGTCAATGAATTGCAGTATTTTTTTTTAAAAAAATTCTAAACGGGCATTTTTCTCCATTTCATGGTTTTCAAAGCAAACATCCAACTAATCAGTTTGTTTGTACAGTATGTGTGTGGTAAGGAAAACTGCCACATAAATGTTTGAAGTGGAAGTTTTGGAAATTTAGTGCAATGCACCGCATGAACCTTAAGTAAAAAGGAAAAAACGGAAGGACAGATATAATTGCATATGTGTATGCGTGTTAAGTACGGAGGATAACTAAGACTGGATGGGTGTGGTGAATGAGGGCTGCTTGTGTACAACCTTCATCTGACTGCTTGTGTGCAATGTGTCATGCACAGAAATCAAATCAACAGTGGAATAGTGCGGAATGATTCACTGCAAGCTGTGGCTGGAAAATCCAGTCGGGTTTATAGGATGACCTTGTTTTGAAGAAAGGGTTTTTGACCAAGCAGATTAGATAAAATAAGATTAGAGTTGTTTATATTTAGCTTTTTTTGTAGTCCTATCACAAAATAACAATAATACAACTTTTTAAGAAGTGAAAACTTTAGATGTTTATGGGGTTTCCATAAATTATGAACCTGTAATAATCAATCCTTGAAGTAGTAATAACAGGAGGGGCACAGACATATCATGTGACATAGCATTCTGGTTTAGCATAATTTACAATGTCTAACTGAGTTCATAAATAGGACTTCCCAGATGGCAAAACAAGTGTCTCTGTCATTCGCTGTGGAACCTCTGGCATGGCACAACAATTTTTCTGGGGCCTGGGATATTTGGGCAAGTAGCGTTTTAGTGAGGTCTGTGACTGATGGAGTACCACAGGGTTTCGTTGTAGGTCCCCTGTACTTTGCTGACCTCAGGAACACGGTGTTGGTTTGCCAGCTGTGGGTGAACAGTGTGCCCTGAGCTCCGTAGGCCGCAGGTTTTTCCATCTCTTGCTCACCACCAAATTATAACCCTTAGCTGTGCGCACCCCACCCCCCACCACAACACAACACTCCTACATACACACAGCTGTCTGAGGGAGAGTTGGGAGGTAGCACTGGGAGGTTTTTGGGAGTCCCAGACAGTAAGTATACACAGAGTGTGAGCGTCACTGTGCGCTATCGTGCAGCTGGCAGCGTTTCAGATGAAAACGTCAGGCCGAATAGGATGAAAAACAAAGTGAACTCAATCGAGTAAAGACATAAATGAAAAGTGGATGAATGCGGCGAAAGATGTGACATACTGCATCTTTTTTTTGTTGTTTTCCAGCCTTTCATATACTTCAAGTCAGACAGCTGTAAAAAACACAAACGTGTACACGAGCAACACAGATAATTATGTTTGGATTTATGTTAAATTAAAAAGGACTTCTGCTAAACCCTCTGACTAACTGCTACATTTATTTAAGCATACAGCCTTGGCCCATTAACATTTGGGGGCCATAAAGACCCCACACTAAAAGAAGCCTGCCACAGACGCTTATGTGGCCTGACACACGACTTGGTGGGAAACCTTGACTGCCGAGGATATGCCTCAACCACCAAGGGCTCCTCCACCCTCTCCCCTCCAACCTTGAGCACAGACAGCAACTAGTTCTGGTCACAATGCTGAAAACTGCTGGTGTCGACAGTTCCACACCCCGCCCCACTGGAATAATATCCTGACATTTAAACAAATAAAAAGCCACAGTGATCAATTACCAGGCTGGCAGAGAGGGAAGTAAGTGGTTTTGAGAAGGGCTAATTGTGCGTGAATCAGAGGCTATGCACGCTGAGATGAAAAAGACTTTTTGTTAATTAAGGGAGGGGAGAGTTTACGACTGAGCCGTAAGTGATGGGACATCCTGACCAAAGAGGCTGAAATCTAAACCACTGCTGGCTGTCTCCCAGTTACATTTAACTACAAATGCAATTACTTGACAGCTATGTGGTCTAAACTTTTGTTTAGCATTGTTTGGCTTACCTAGCAACAGGTGCAGCTGAGTCTGCATGCACAGAGAGCACAAAGGAATGCTGAATGGCTGTTGCACTTCAGCTATGAGATGGCTTTAATAAGAATACTCAAAATAGATGCAGCGGAGCTCGAAAACAACGGATTCTACACTTCCCGTTTCTGCAAGCCAGAATAAGCCTGGTGACATCACTGGGGGTATTTTCTCAGTCTTTTCAGAGACAAGGAGCTCCTGTCCACAGAGTGAGGAGCATTCCCTAAGCTGTATGAACAGATCTCCATGCGTAAAATCTGTGGAGGCGAACACATATCTTCGATTGGCACCGCTTTAAAAGACTTGACCATGCTCAACCTTATAATGCACACTTTTTTCCAGTTACTCTGCTCCATGTAATTTCTCCTTGTCTGATTCCAGTGAGCACTTTTAGTATTTGGCACATGTCACCCAACATGATATCAAGTGTGCACACTCGAAAAAGTTAAAGCGGCAATAGGTCTCGGCATAGCTGTCATTTTTTTGAGCCAAGAAAAACTTCCTCTCTCGGGACTACACATCTGTATGTAATTAATCTAGTCCTGAATTTATACATTGCCAGATCTTGATTATGCCCTGTGATCCCATGTACTTCAGCTTTGTAACATGAAAAGCAGTACTGTCATGTACAGAATTAAAAAAAATAAATAAAGTATTACTATCCTATCATTTTGTATAAGATGACTGGCTTTGGTCTAGATGAAAATGCCACCAAATTAGATATTTGTAGGCTTTAAAGCTCAGAGAAATTCATTCTCATCGAAAAAAAAGAAAGAAAGATCCTTCAGAGGGAGCAGCACTTGTCAAACCAGCAAGCAAAAGGTTAAACTGCAGGCTTCCCCCCTTCGTTCATAAAAAATGAACAGGAGAGCAGGAGAAGAGGGAGAATAAGAGAGCGAAAAGCTCACACACGCACACTTACACTTCAAAGCCCTGTCATCTGGCTCTGCGGAGAGCTGGTTTGAATTAAATTTAATTCTCCTCCTCTCTCTCGTCTTTCCAAGTTCATGGCAAAAAGAGGGGGGTGGGTGGGATGGGGGTGAGAGAGGAAGAGAGAGAGAGAGACGGGGAAAGAGACGGTGCTTCTGGTTTTCATTAGGGCCAATTTTCTTATCTTTTTTCTCTGTGCTTTCTGGAGGCTCAGACTTGATCCCCTGCAAATGCAACGTGGCACAGGCCAGAGGAGGAATGGGAAGGTACTGGCTGCAAGGCACGCATCCCCTCCTCAAGACAGAGAGAGGAAGGAAAAGACCAAAACACACAAGTAATAAGAGTGAAAGAGCAACTGTGTTCACCAGGTGTTTATTTTGGGTTGTAGATGTGTAGCAAACAGATATGAAAGGTGTGCATTTGCACATCTGTTTCACTGTGCACATTTTGCACACAATCATGCAAATTTAAATCAGGGCATGATGCATTTGTTTGACAATGAGTGCATGCAAGAACTATGCATGCATGCATGCGTGTGTGTGTGCGTGCGTTTGTGACAGATCTATGACCTGCGCACAGGTTTGCTGGTGCCCCCGTGGGGCATATAAATTGTCCAATAACTCTGGAGCCTCTGGGAATTAATGGTGACACGACCTGAGGTTCATGAACACCAAGCTCCTATTCTGCCTCACGCAAAGAAGGCTGAATCGCAATCGCATAAACAACCTAAGCATGCACAGGCTGATATGCAAATGCACGTATCTGTGTTCATCACTCCAGGACAAACGCACACAAAACAAGGGCATAAGAAAAGTTGATCCAGATGACGGCAACACAGTGTGCGTTAAGAGTGTAAAATAAAATATTAAATAATTGTAAATGAGAAAAAAAAAAGCATGAACTCTCTTTTCTGAGGCAAATTCCTAATTACAGGAAGCCAGAGTTTGAGTGAAAGTTCCCTTTGGTTCAGTTAACTGTGTTTTCATGATTATATTTTTAGAACTATTCAAGAATTTCTAAAACTTGAAATGAGCGTGCAGGGTTAATTCTTTCCCCTCCTAACGCAAATAAACATAAATACAGAGTTATAAAAGTAATAACTTAGTAATTTAAGGTCTTCCTAATGGTCTCTTGTGCTGTTAGTATTGGAGAGCTCTCAGTTATATTCATCTCAACTGTCAACACAGTCATTAACATTTAAAAGGTGATTTAATACAGAGCACGGTTACTAGTCTCTTTTTGTGGTTTTATTTATTTATAAATTCCTGAGAGTAGCACGTGTATGATAGTAGAGGGAATGAGAATGAGGCAGCAGCTACTGGCTTCAGTCATAGATTATAAGTAATAGCTGCAGTATGACATACATTATGTGGCTGTCATCAACGCAGATGCAAAGAGCAGGGTAGAAAGAGGAGGATGAGGAGGAGAGAGAAGAATACAAAGGAGAGAGATGGGGAGCGAGAGCACCCTGGGTTCTGGGGTGCATTAAGAAGCTAAGGTGTACTTCCGGGGGATTGCGTGCCTAAACCCGCGATGAGCCAGTGGCCTGTTGGTTTGATGTGTCGGGCTCGGGCCAGATGGACAGACAGTTGCAAACATGGACTCATCTTCAAAGAGCGCTGGAACCAATCCAGGCCTTCTCCTTTCCAGCTGTGTGAACTAAAAATGTATGAGAGACAGGTACATGTCTGCACCGAGTGCATGCCTGTATCTGTGGAAGCTGATGTATAGTTATAGGAGCGCGCCTAACGGGAATCAGATGGGATAAGGGTGACCAGCATAAGTTCTTAACAGTTACCAACAGGTAATTTGTTACACACTGTACTTCATACTCCAAGGCTATGACAGGAAGAATTAGACTGCAGTGAGTGACATCACTGTCTTACCTGAATGCAGCTAGATACTCTGTATCCCCCATAGGAGGGTCCAGTCCCCCGGTAAAGGCCATGTTCACGTTAAAACCTTCACCGGCTCCACTGCCCACCTAGGAAGCACAAACACACGTGAATGGGTTTGTTATGTGTGGGCTGACCGAAGGCTGGGTCTGAAAAGTTTAGTCAAAGTATTCGTCGTCTTTACCTCATCGGGTGCGCCACTACCCGGGAAGAAATTCCCATCATCGTAACGATGCAGGGACAGGTAAAGGACACTGGGGTCAGCGTAGAAGGCCTGCTGGGTGCCATTGCCATGGTGGACATCCTGGAAAGATTATAATGGGCATATTGTTATTAAGAAATATGCATATAATAATATTTTCAGTGTAATTATCCTTTAAATCTCTTCGGTCAAAGAAAAACCAAATACCAGGGGCACATAGAGACTGCCTCGTCATTAAGATGGATTATGATGAATAGGTTTGAGGAAATTAATGAGTTTCACAGAAACTCAACGGGACCATCAATCTCTGCACCTCCACTTGGACCAGCTGACTGATGCAGAGAGAGAGTCCTATACTGCCAGACTATATCATCTCCTTCCAGCCTGTTGCGATGTCACAAAAGGATTCAGCATGATTCAATAAAACACTCGACTTCAACAGCTGCTCACTTTTGCCAAAAGCGTCAGTTATAAATGACCTCATTGTCTATGTCTATGAATGCTATAGTACACAATTTCTAAAAATGTCCCGGCGGCTGGAGGCGAGTGCCATGACAATGAGCCTGCACTCAGCGTCCCCCTGTGACAGACAGAGAGGAAATTAAAAGGCCCTTCAAAGGCTTTGGGGAATGGCCGTGACCAGCCAGGGATGCCACTGAACAGCACCGCTCCTGGACACGACAAAAGCTCCGTCATACCTTCTTATAAATTTTATTTTTTTCTCTGTGAAGAAAAAAGGGATAGCATCTGACCCAAATAGCCAGACAAGAGCTCAGTTTGCGGCTGCTATGTTCATAACCCCTCGCAATTTAAAAACAAGTGGAACAGATAACATAATGAGGATTTTTATATTTTTACTGCCTCATGAATCTAGTAGCTATTTTCTTTTCTTTGTTAATAGAAGTTAGTGAGACGTTTGTGCCTTTGTCAGCTGACAGTCTCTTTCTTTCACACTTTATGGTATAAAAAATTATTTTAAAGTAGTTATGCAGAAGGGATTATTCTGGGATACAACACGAGCATAAAGAGAAACAAAGAGTAGCTAGCCCACGTTATCAGTTTCTCTCTCAACTCTTTGTCCTTCAAGTGAGAGCAGACGTCTACAGCTCTGTGTTGCACCTACAGATCACCAATGCACTACCTGTGCATACAGGTATGCTGTCATGTAACAAACATCCCACTGAGAAACTCACCCAGTCTACGATGAGGATTTTACTGACATTGAGCCTCTGCTGCAGGAGCTTGGCTGCTATGGCGACTGAGTTAAAATAACAGAAACCCCTGAGGATTGAACAAAAAAAAAAAAAAGAGAAGAAGACAGCAACAAAATGATGACATTTTAAATTTTATACTCATGCTTAAGCAATATTATTTGCATCATGCAGTAAGTGCTGTATAAAAAGTACAGAAACACTGAATGTAAGAGGATGAGGAAAACAGCTTTGTAAGATAAGGTGTGGATTACTTACATAGGTGTGCTCTCCTCAGCGTGGTGTCCAGGGGGTCGAACGATAGCGAAGCCATTCTGTCGGCAAAAACAGATCACAGATGACACGCCTGCTCACTTCATTTAAAAGACTAGTAAAAAATAGTTTTCACAAATCCACTGCTGCATGCAAAAACCCACACATGGAAATCCATAACGACTGCGCTTGGACAGTTTCTTAATTGCTTATTTAACGTGGGGGCTTGGGATAGTGGGCCTACACAGGCTGAATTAGCCCCTCGTGTGGTCCCCTGGACAGGTGTCCAATCCATCACAGGGCTAACACAGAGTGACGCTTAACCACACACTCTCACATTCATACTTACAGCCAACTCATCACAAATTAACCTAAAAAGCATGCTAACACAACTGGACTATAACTATGAACACATTATTTTCCCAGCATCGCTATTTACCCCGTAAGGACGAGTAATGTGTCGATGAACAGAAAGAACACAAATACATTCAGAAGTATTAAAATCTATTTCTGTATTCTAAAGAATACAGATGTTAGCTTCTCCCACTGAAAGTGCATGCGTGTCCTCACGGGAACAATGAGTCTGTTAAGGCGAGCTTTGTCAAGGCAGTACTCCAAGCAATTGTTTTTGGAGGGTCCCAGCGCAATGTGGGGACATTAGATAGATGTTTGAGCTTATGTAGAGCGATTGCAAACTGGACTAATGATGTTGAGTCAGCTGCAGCGGATTAGCAGCCAGCCGGAAGATTACTGTAGCGACAACTGCCTCTACTGGTTTCCCCACACACGGTTAAAGAACTCTGTACGGTACCATATGTATGTGAGGGAGTGAAGTTTCTCTATACAAAGAAAAAAGTAATTAAATTAAAACAGACGTGGGGGGAAACAGAAAGTAGCAGCCGCAGAGACAGAAGTGTGTGTGTGTGTGTGTGTGTGTGTGAGAGTGAGGGAGTGAGGGAGTGAGGGAGTGTGAATGTGTGCCTTCAGTAGATTTATGGCTTTCTGTGGAGTTCATAGAGTTGTTGGTGCAGGTGGAATTTGGTCATTTGGCCATGAAGGATCCTTAGAGAACCGTCTGCATGTGTGTAAGCATGCGTGTGTTTGTGTGAGTGTGTGTGTGTGCGTGTGTATACAAGCATTAATTTGAGGGTAAGTCAATACCAGCAAACTTTAAGCAGGAAATCACTCAAACTAAACTGTGTTGTTGTTAATTGTGCAAAGTGATGCACAATCACTCATGCCCACTCAACATGATGGCAGGATGCTAGCAACCCCACCCAAAACTCAGCTGGGTATCAGCATGGTGTGCTACTGTTATGCTATACTGGTGCAAAGCTAACGCTAACCTGGTCTGCAGGTGGCTTTGGTGCAACACTTCTAAAGGGGGCCTATTAATGGGGACTGCTGGCGCTTGCGGTGCGTGTGCACCGGGTCTCCCTGCTGGGTTCAAACAGCAAGCCGCCACCGCCACAGACGCACGAGTCTGGCTGGGATGGGGAGAGGCGTGATGGGGTGGGGATGTCTGTCTGGGAGGTGCGAAAGTTGGTTCTGGAACTTTTTCCTTGTTTTTTTTCTTTAAGGTGTCTGGAAGTACGGCCAGATAGCACATTACTAGAGGTGACCTGATATAGTGCTCTCTTTGCGCTGGGCCTTGTTCTGTCTGTAAGCCTATGTGACTGGAACTCAGGTGGAAAATCGACTAGAGCAGTAAGACCTTAACAAGGATATTAAAATCAAACCCCTCGAAGTTGGAGGGGACCAATTATACTGCAGAGTCCATTTGAGTTAGGTTTCACATAGCATTTAAAGGTTAACGCACATTTACCCGCTCCTAAAGACCACAAGTGCTCCAATGCCTAAAAATACACTGCAGCCCTGCAAACAGCCATGACTAATCGAACTCCACGGAGCATCCAAACCAACCTTCAGTTCTCCCGATGCTACTTTGAAGACGAGCTCCACCACAGAGCCAACAGCCAGACGCGCTGCGCTGGATGAATGGACTTCATTCCAAATGGTGTCGCTGTCCACCTGCCAACACACACAAACACACATGAGGCCTTGTATTGTTTAAATAACATTTTCAAACGAAGCCAAAATATGCAACTCCATACTGTTTTCCACTTATCTATATTTTGCTGGTGTTACTGACAGCACTTGAGTGGGGCAGAAGTCGTAAAACTGAGCACATTTGAAATCATTTAGCTTGTGTCATTTCACAGCATCAAAGTTACTCTTTGAAAGTTTGTCTGCAGTGGTGCAAGAAGGGCTGGAAAATTTATTCACTGTGAGGAAAACAATAGAGAGAAACACTACGAGACATAAAATTGGAGGATTCATCGTGCTGTGTATAATACAACAGACTTTCTAAAAATCCCTTTGATCCTTAAGGATATGACACTGTAACTCTGCACTCCAGAGACCAATCAAAGATTTAAGTATAATATGATGAAAACACAAAAGCCTTAATTAATAACAGGTTAAGCAGCAAATTTATAGTAAGCTGTCAGTTTATGCGTCAGTTTTAAGGTTAAACCATATAGAGGAGTTTTCAGGCAAACAACAGATATTTAGAGACATTCCATAATTTATCCACCTTAAAATATTACACGACAGAAGAAAAAAAAAAACGATTAAAAAATTCATTTATTTTTTGGTATAGAACATGAGGTTTTTAAAAAAAAAAAAGAAAAAAAAAAAAGACTAAAATGCACGTGTGTGTGTGTGTGTGTAATCATATCTTTGTGGGGACCAAGAAATGGACGTTTACTACACGTGTGAGGACCAAAATCCTGGTTCCGGCAAGTCTGAAGGCATTTCTGAGACTCAAAATGTGGCTTTAGTGACAGGGTTACAATAGGGTTATGGTTAGGTATAGGGTAAGGGTTAGGCATTCATATTTCATGGTTAGGGGTAGGGTGAGGGGATAGGGAAAGCTTTATGTCAATTAGATATACCCATAAGATATGAATACCCGACGTGTGTGTGTTTGAGCATGCTTAGACACGGGGCAACTATTCAGTGGTCAAGCCTGATTAATGCAGAAGCACGGGCAGCCCCCCCCCCCAGCCCAAATCACTACAGTACCTCCACACGCATGCATACAAGCCAAACAGACCACAATAGTCTGTGTGATTGATTGTACGCAGAGGGCCACGCACAGGATAATATACACACCCTCCATCAGGCATGGCAGATACTGCAGGCAGATGGAGCACACGATAAACACAGAGAGAAGAAGCTGGCTGAGGAAAAGAAGAAAGGGAAGGCCTGTGTGTCAGTGTGTTTTGAACCGTGCACACATGTGCAGAGCGGCCGACGCCAGAGCTCTAAGCGAGTCTTTCCTGATGTAAACCTGGGGGTCTTTGAATATGTTAACTTTAACCTGCCAGTCGCTCGCCCTTTCATCCACGCCGCTGGCCTTTCAGTCAGTCAACTGACCGAGTGGAACATTAACCTTAGCCACCCAGTCAGATCCTCGGTCCTTCAACCAGTCAGCGAGCCGAGCGAGTAGACAGCCTTTCAGGCAGCCGCCCCCCCTCTTCCTCCGGTCTCCAGTGACGAAACTGATCGAGGCCGGATGATTACTCCATAATAATATCCACAGAGAAGAAAAGGGGCTCTTTTAAAGTTGCGCCAAGAAAGAATTTGTCATGAAATGAAACTGTGGAGCGCTCAACATACACTAAAGATACAAAAAAAAGGAGGGAGTGAGGAAGTATGGAGTGCATTGTTGATGAGTGACTAATGGAACCCAATGTGAAGAGCGGGGAACGCGGTGTAAGTGGATGACAGTATGTAGTAGCCGAGTCAATGACTGAGCGAGCGAGCAAATCAAGAGTCAAGTGAGTGAGTGAATGGGAAACTGAATCATATATACAAGTCAGGTTAATGAGCGCAAACAGATGCTGCTCTGAAGCAGCGTGAGTGCTTTATTATTTCCCATGTTGATGTTTAGTTTTGCCTCGAGCCTGGAGGGGGACACAAGCTCGTCGGGGAAAAGTGAAAGGGAAGTAGTGCGTGTGTGTGTGTGCGTGTGTGTGTGTGTGTGTGAGTGTGTGTATGTGTTAGAGGCAGAAAATAGCGGGAACGTGCTGGTATGACAGAATGATGGTTCTCCACAGGCTGACAGCTTAATTTCAACCCCCTTCCTCTGCAAGCGAGTGAGTGTGTGTATGTAAGACTTGTATGTGTGTGTATGACAGGAAAACAACAATTTAGTCCCATTTGCCATTATAAAGAGCAGAACGGAGCAACGCAGAACTCTGGCTTTTCTTGTTCCCACCGCAGCAGCAGGAGTGGTGGCCCCAAAGGAGGCAAGAAGAGGAGAAAGGAAACAGAGGTATGAGGAGATGAGGAACGATGTAGAGAGATCAAGTATGTGGCAAGGTAGGCATGATGTAGCCTTTCAAATGCTCAATATTGTGAAGACAACAACAAAAAAAGCATGGAAACACACACATGCACACACACACATGCACACACACACAAACAGGTGCACAACTGTTCCAATGTATCCGTTTTCAGATACATTATCACTTCCAACTTGAAGCAGCCATCGAAATCATTGCCTTAGCACACAAGCATCCCCAAACACAAACTATGCAATGCACACAAACAAAGTCATACCCCCTGCTCCACACACACACACACGCACACACACAGCTCGTAACATCTGGTTACAATTACTAACACGGCGGAAAGGCGAGCAACAGCTTTTGTTGCCTCTGGTCCTTGAGGGGTGGTGTTTGTGTGTGTTTGTGTGCGTCTGCGTGCTAGTGTGTCAAGGCTGTGTGTGTGTGTGTTTGTTTGGTGCAACGAGAACAAATGGGACCATTATTTAGGCAGGGGGCAGAATGAGTGGGCGAAGGAGACACTTATTATACTGCTATTTGATAAGGCTGAAACTATGCTTATTTGCTTCGTTCCAGAGTCTGATGGAGCTGTGTCAGATGGGTATTGATTAGACTAACACTGTTGTAAAAACACAAGCGTCTATTACAACAATTTTCCACTGAATAAACCAGTATGACTAACAATGGCCTTTTCCAAGAAATATCAAGAGCGCAAATTACAAATGCTTAATTAGACAGTGAATATTTGGAAGATGACTTAAGCATGAATTAACAAACAGAGTAAGTGACTTACCCCTATGCCTCCACACGGCAACCTCACAAACATGGGATTTACTGAACCTGAAGAGAAAGAAATGAAGTGAGGAATTAGAAAGAGAGAAAGCAAAAGTGAAAGGTTATTAAGGGAAGAGGTTGCACTGCAGACTCACGGACACCCTTAAAACCAACTATTTGACTTTGTGACCTTATCTAACAGCAACAGTACACAAGGGCATGCTTTAATTAGGTGAGGTGAAGAAAAAAGTATCTGCTTGACCTCTCAATCAAGCCTTCTTCAGGAAAAAAAATCTAGATTTGGCCAGAGAGGGGTCAGTTTGTCACTGAAGAAGAAAATCAATAAACTTCACATTTCTGACATGTCTGAAAACAAACTAAGCTGACGTAGTTACTGAACCTGAGTCGACTCTTTTCAAATGTGTGCTTACACTTTTAATTTCCTTTCAAACAAAACAACATCAGCTTACTTTATTATTTGTAATTTCTTTTGAAATTAAATCTGACTGCTTAACATAATCCTAATCCAGAGTTAAACACTACACCACTAACAGATATTTAATATAGTGTGAATACTTTAATTCCTGATTAGCCGCCACCTTTGTGGTTTATTCCTTTACTCCAGCTCTTACTGTAGGCTATCCCACTTGTACGCTGAAGCTCACACAGGAGTATCTGGTAAGACTCCTGTGTGAGCAGTAATAATAAGAGGAATTTATGCCTCCACTGAATGAAAGCCAAGATCACCACTGGGGCTCGCCACTTTGGTTTTTTCACAAAATGCAGACTACTTCACTACACCTGCACTTTAAGGCCAGACATAAGTGACTAAGCAGCCTGTGAGACTTTTAGTTTAGCAGCTCTAGTTGGTCCTTGTCTTATCGTAACACCTCTGGGGACTTTATTAGAAGGACCTTTAGTTATGATACGATTTAAGCATTAGAACAGATTCCTTTAAACGGACCCTGCAGAGTCAGGCGGTCAACTCCAGACTTGTGAATAAATGCATGAAACTCTACAATTCTCAAAAACCCAGTAAGTCTTAAAGCATCCACAGTTTTTTTAGACTAAACTAATGAATAATCTAGTCTAGGAGGTGAAGCAGTGCACGCTTGGAAAAAGTGTGTTTGTGAATGTGTGTGAGGAAGCATGTCTTACTGTCTAGTTTCTGCCGCAGCGGGTTAGTTCCATATAGCATGACATGGGCTTCCGAGTGGACTGTTTGCAACTCCTCCAATGAGGCCTTCCTACCACGGATACACTGAAAACAGAGAGGAAAAAAAAGATACACAACTTCTGATTAGCTTTTCATGCTCCGCATTTAAACTGCCCGCAAAAACAGGATAGGAGAGCAGAGTTCTGCAGAAATTTTATCATATTGTTAGCCCGAAGAAATAATATACAGGGCGTCCCAGTGTTGTCACTGAGTCAGTTTAATATTAGATCATATTCGAAACCTCAATGTGAGAGTTTTCACCTATAAGGACAAGCGTTAAAAGAAGTGCATTAACACTGCCTCCTTCTGGCTACGACAACAACCTGCAATAAAGTGGTAAAACATCACTGTCAGGGGAAAATAACACAAACACTAATATATGAAACAATTTCCAATGACACAACAGCAAATGTGCTGTTTTTTTTCTGTTTTTTAAATATGGGCAGGTGTGGTGGGTAATTTGACTCCTGGCCTGCTCCATAAGTGTTCTTAGATGAGATACTGAACCCTGAATTGTCCCAGTGCACCTGACTATTTTAGAGGGTGTGTGTGCGACAGACAAGTGCATTATGAATGTGAGGGAAAACATATGAGCGTAGCTTCTAGTGTAGAGCGTTTAGCATCAATCAAACCAGGAGACGACTGCATAAACGTCAGTGAAGTTAACATTTGATTTCCCAACGTTTCCAAAGACTGACAACGATTCTTATTGTTTGCCTCTGAAAGCTAAATACTCATGTACATTTTCTAATTGTCCTTCAATAATAATACAAGTCTAACTTTGTCTTTACCTCACAGTGCGCCCTGAGGCCTGTTTCCTGCAGTCGGGACCAGATGCTCTGAATGCGGCCAGCGTGCTCTGGATGACTTGTTGTGCTACCACATATGCACTGGTGCTTCTGCATCAAAGACTCATACACAAGACCTGGGAAATTCACACACCACCACGCACAAACATATGGGTGATTATGCATCACTGACAACAAGGATAGAAACAGCTGTCACGATGACATTTTTACGGTCACACCATAAGACGTGGTGTGATTATCATCTATTGCACCTGCTTCTTCTAAAGCAACAGGTTATCATTGTGCAATAAGCAAAAACCCTGTTTAGGATGTTTAAACGCTGCACACAGCTACTCACTCTCTGCATTGTGTTTGATTACTGTGGTGCTCATGACAATAAAAAGCATCACTGCTGTGTGTGTGTATGTGCAAAGAAATAATTATGTAACTCAGCAGACCTGTAGTGAATCGAGGTTTGGCTGGCGGCTCCTGCACGACCATGGGGAAGGAGGAAGAGGCTGGCGATGACTGCGCTCTCGACAGAGGCCGGTGGGCAGCAAAATTGGCCGAAAGCCCGGCTGCTTCCATGGAGGCTTGGTAATTCCTCAACTGGTGGATCCGCTGCTGCTCTAAGAGCAGAGCCTGCTGCTCACAAACACAGACAGTGCAATATTCAGCAGAAAGCTGGGCTGCAATATGTGTATCCCACCAGAAGATGGCACCAAATACCAACATCTTCCTACTTGCTATAGCGCCCAGTTTAATCAGCTTCCATAAAGAGATTCTGTTGCAAAGAACCAAACTACATTTGGTTGTTGAAGCAACATTTTCTAGCTGACATAGTGTCAAACATGAGTGTTTCACATTAAGGCGTCAAAATTATTTTAAACTGCTTACAGAAAAGAAAAGTTATTATGTAACTATTTGGAGCATGTAATTGTTTTTAAAATGATCTGTAAGCACCTGAGTGGAATATTTCAGTGCTCGCTAAGCAGTCGTGTTTTCCTGCTCTGATGGGTGTGTCTGTCTACACTATGGGCGCCATGGCGACAGTGAGAGGAGTGTCTGATTGAATTTGGCTGAGCGGACAGCAGGGATGGGCTGGACATATTGAGGACATGGTGTCTCAATTGTGTATTAATGTGGCCAAAGAGAGACTGCGCTGTGCAAATTCACATGTAACAGAGAGATTTGTTGCTGCTAACAGCTTTTACATAAAATACTTGCACGTGTATGCCCGCATGAAGTTGTGCTACAGACTAATTTCGAGGATATTTATACACATATTTATAGTGGAAGCGGGTTGGGTAGTCAGTCCAGTCGGGAGGAAAGGCAGATCAAACAAATGTGGAGTGTAATGTTTCAGTCACAAGAAGCTCCATCTGTCACTGCTATCAGTGTGTTGTTCAGCCCAGCTACAACACCACTTACTGATTACTGTAATACAAAAAGAATCCTCCATACTGTGTAATCGCTGCCAGTTTGAATCATCATGCACATATATGAAGACATTATGTCAAACATATGAATCTGACACTGCTTTTAGAGTCATGCAAAAGAAGAAAGTTTCTCCCTTTTTATAAATGCCAGATTAAACTTGTGGAATTTGAATTACATGCCCAGTCCGTCTTTTCCACTCCAACTGGTCCCCGCCATTCGTGCTTACCTGTCTGAACAGGAAGTCCTGCTCAGCCTGCCTCTCTCTTTGCTCCCTCTCTTCTTGCTCCTGGGGATCCGGAGGCTCCTGCTTGATGACCACCCCACGTAGCAACCCCGTCTCTTGCCCAGAGGTAGGAGAGGAGGACGATGATGATGAGGAGAGCGCCTGGTGCTCCCTAAGCTCCTCCTCCGTCTCTTCTGGGTGACTCTGGTGTTGCCTGCCTGGTCCTGAGGCACCCGGGCCTGCAGCTGAGGCCTGATCGCCGGGCTTGGACATTATCTAGAGGGCAAAAAGACACGGCCAGGTCAAACTTTTGACGCAGTGGTTTGACGGTGTTATGCATGTTTTTAGAGGAAAAACTGGAACACTTTGGACATAAAAAAAAATATTCACATAACATTCGGCCAAGATTAGGGAGTCAACTGATGATGTTAGGAGCCAGTAACAGAAAGACGTTCCAGAAAACAGAAGAAAGACAGAACCGAGAGTTTCAAAAGCATGAAGGGAGGAAAGCACTAAGGAAACATCAGGGACAACATGCCCCAATTTAAAACTACACTTTGGATGTTTTTCATTCCAAAAATAACTGACTAATCAGTCCGCGCACAAAGATAATGAAAACAACCTTAGATAAACCCACCAAAAGCTAACATTAGCCGGGGCTTTTGACTTTTTGCACACACAGAAATAAACCACATCTGTACTCTGGATTCTGATAGGCTAGTTATTTGTTTTCAAACTAATGATATAATCTCCTGAGACTATGGATGAATTTTACTGCTAAGTTCGTCGTGTCTGAACCTGTAAGAGAAAAGAAAAAGCGAGGAAAGAGAGTGGAAGCACCGCAGAGGGGGGATTGTAATAATCTTGTTTTGGCAGCTGCCCTCGTCCCTGTCGTCACAGACCTCAACCTTGATGTGCAGGTCATGATTGGACAGGACCACTGTTTGTGCTTGGAACACACACACACACACACGGCTGGCATATTGCCCAGGGAACAGTCCATTGACGTCAGAGAGAGCAGGCTCTTGCCTCATCCCAGTCCCTCTTCTCCAAACAAACTCAAAACACTCCTGCCACACTGACTCTCTTCCTTTCTCTCTCAATTTGTTCTCTTTCCCTCTGTCTAACCCTTCTTCTTTTACGGACGAAATAGTGGCTGGGACGTGAACCATAAGGGGGACAGACACTAAATAACCCTGTTAAATCAGCTGGAAGAAGGGGAGGAGAGACGGGGTGGTGGAAACACTTGATACACTCAGACTCTGTGCGTTTATTTCTCTCCCCTAAGCACACCGCTATACCACCATAGCTATCGGGGGTAATTAATGGCACACAACAAGCTCAGGTTGGAACCATTTCAAGATTCTTTCATTCATTTCTTTCTTTCTGCTGCAGAAAAAAGCCAAAAGTTTTCAGGAAGACCCCTTTTTCCTGCTGACTTGACTGATAGATGCAAATAGGGAAGGGAAGGAAGACTGCAGATGAGTCAAGTGGTGGATATCCAAGGGTGAAAAGGGTAAATGAAATAACTCCTGCCAACAGGATATTTCTACATAATAGTTAGCACCACTTTTAAGAGTCAAATGGTAGGCGTTACATGCATCACTGGAAACATATTCGTCCCACGCTGCTAACTTTAGTCGCGTATTTTCCCACGTCAAACAGAAATATAGCAGATATTAAAACCAGCTCGCAGCAATCAATATTTCTTGGGGATAATGTTAAAATTCCTCATTAAGTCTGATCTTTATGAGGCAAAAACAAAACAAAGGCAATGAGTAACTATGGAGTCCGCTGGGGGAACTTTTCCAATGACTTCCATGGTGCAATGATATTAGGCAACATTAAAAAGCAGGAAATGAATAGACACCTAAAATAGCACTGTCATAATCGTGCTTTGCGGTTAATGCAGGAGCTATAATTATAGTCACAAATATCAGAATAACAAGTCACACACACGGCAGTCAGACACGGACGGCGGGAGAACAACTACACCATTCAGTAGCTCGAGGTTTTATTCATTAATCTACTTCTGTGCATGACTTTGGTAAAATAATACACAGCACTATAGTAACGCTCAGTGATCATCATACGCCAAAGCATTTTCTTGTTGCGGTCTAAAGTTTAAAGTCTAGCTCTTCAGGTGTTCAGGTGATATTTTGAGTAATGGACTCAGGTTACATTTCTTGCTGAAAAAGGGCAGATCGTTAAAGTTAAAGGTGCCATTAAAGCTTTTTAAAGCTACGCAGAATGGCTCCAGTTAACTAAACAACCACCATCCTTTTTCTGTCCTGCGTCTTTTAACAACTTCATCCAGTCACTGAACTCCCGCCTCTTCTGAAAACCTCATTGGACGCCCTTTATTTAATCCTGTGTGATAATTCCAGGTTATCCACAGCTATATGAAGAGGAAATCAGCAGGTAAGGGATTGCTTGAAAGTCTATCGGAGGCCCGTCATGGACACCACACACACAAATACACAACTGTCATCCCTTCAAGCCACACAGGAGAAAATAGGCTGCGAGTAACCACGCCAACCCAGGGAAATAAAGAAAACTGTACAAAGACCTCAACGTTCCAGCAGCTTTAAATCCAGTATCTGTTTCCCATGAGGCAAGTCGGGAAACCAGTAAGCTACAATTAGACCCTAATAATAATAAAAATGAACTGACTTAATTGGAAGACTTATGTAGCAGAACTCAACGCAAAATTACACAGAACATTATAGCTCATTATAATTGCCGACAAATAACCTAATGGGATTTACAGAAATTGCTACAAGCTTCGGTGACTTTACACTTGTTCATTTTTATGCATATATGTTGTTCTGGGTGTACCGCAAACTTTGGCTGCTGATTGTTAGTGATTAGTGGGCAGCTCCTCACCTCATCCTCTGTGCAACTCAAACCATTTTAGTTCCAGTCTCTCTCAGCGCCTCCTTCTAATATGCATGCTTTGTCTGTCTCTTCCTCTTACTAGTGTATAAATCTTTATGTGGGGAAAAACTCTTTCTGCAGATACATGTTCAAGCCTGATCCCCAACCTGAAATATTGAGGTGACATCCACAACAAGAAAGATTACAAGAGGATGTTTCTGGTAAGTATGACACTCACTGCTTGCTTTTAATGTGATAAAACTATTGATTTAGTATCTTAATATAAACAATGGGGGATTTTTTTTGTAAGTTTGCCCACTTACAAATAAACAAACTGTCTTGTATTTTGTGGCAGTTTCGGTTTAATGGAGAGAGACAGAATAAAAGTCACTCAGTGATCCTCTGCAACCCAGAAAGATTTCTAGATCCCACAGACTAGGGGTTAGGGATACAACCAGTCAATTAAAGATACGCCAGAGCTCATCTTGTTATGTATATAAAGTACACCTCTCCACCATCATGTCAAGACCAAAAAGTTGTCCAAAATTGTCGAATGGACAACAAAAGCATCAGTAAGAAGCTTGGTGAGAAGGTGAAACTGAAGAAAACTAAAATGACCAACAGTCACCCTCAGTCTGGAGCCCCATGCAAGAGCTTGCAAGAGGATGATCATGAGAAAAGGTGGTGAATAAGAACAGTTGGGCCCACAGTCACCAAGAACACCACCACTGGTAATCTTTCAGCAGCTACAAGGTCCCCCTACTCAAGAAGGCACACACACAGGCTGGTCTTAGGTTTCCCCGTGAACATCTCAGTGACTCAGAAAAGGCCTGGGTGTCGGACGAAACCATGTTTACTGGGAGGAAAATGCTGAGTATGATCCACAGAACACCAACCCCACTGACAAGCAAAGAAACCTAAAGGATTTAAAGTTTCTGTGAAGAGGAGAGGACCAAAATCTCTCCTGAGGGGTGTGCAAACCTGGTGAGAAACTATAAGAAACATCTGTTTCTCTCCATTAAAATAAAACTACCATTAAAATTAGAGACTGTTCATTTCTTTGCACGAGAGCAAACGTACAAATTCAGCAGGGAGTCAAATAACTTTCCCCTATTGTGCATGGATATATATTTTTTTGGGGGGTGCTATGCCTTGAGTAGATGAATGCACGTCCATGATAAGCTGACAAAGCCTCGGATTTTCGATCACATTGATTACTTTTACAAATATTTACCTGATTATTTGAACCTTTGGGCACATTTAATGCAGCCATGTGACACAGTATATGAAATTGTGAATTTCAGCCACATAAATTATGACTGTATCATAGAGCAACTTCACACATAAGCTTGCACATACGCACACTCTTCAACAATGAAGCAGTGAGTCATATTTCCTGTGTGACCATATATGGAAGATGCTTCCTCTAGTGCACAGTTGCCAGGGTGACAGTGAGAAGCAGGGACACATGAACACAGAAAGAAAAAAAAAACTAGCTAAAAGACTTGCTAATTGCAGGCTGAATCATCCAGCTCTTGGAGAAAAGAAAATAGGACTCACAAACATTAACCAAGTCAGTGTCATGTAGATAGACAAACACTCACACACACAGTATATGGACAGACATACAGCTGCCTGCAATACTGCAGCTGTTCAGAGTTACTTTTGATACTGCGCACAGACATGTGTTGAAATACCTTGTTGATGATGTGCTGCTGCTGCTGCTGTTGGAACAGTTGTTTGTGCTTCTCCAGGAACTGCTGGTGCTGCTGCTGGACCACCAGGTGCTGCAGGGCCTGTGTCTGTCCGCACTGCTGCTGGGGCAGAGGCGCCGACTGCGTTCTCCCCAGGGGACGGTGGCTGCGCATGAGCTTGGAGACGGAGGGCGATGGCAGCGGTAGGCCACCCAGCCCAACTACAGAAAACACAGAGCGGTTGCAGGAAATGATCTCAAGCATTTTTTTCAAAAGCTGTGTCTTATTTCTGTAGCTCCACTCATCATTCACACATATTTTAGGTGATAATTTTAGGTGATTTTATTTCATCTACTTAAAAGAGACTGGAGGCTTTACAACTGGAACCACAGGGGCCCCTCTCATATGACGGATGGAAACTGTTACTCAGGAATACCGGCTGCACATTTTAGCTGCAATGCAGTGCAGGTCCTGCTTTTTTCTAGCTGAAGTGATCATTTAAAATAAGATAATGTCAGACAAGTTTGCCACATTTGTCTCCACTTATAAATTTCAGTAGCTTGGTTCAAGCAGGCCCTGCAATATAAACAGTAAAATAGATCATGCATTAAATGTACTGTAAGTGACAGAGTTTCACTCCTCAGGCTGAATCACATCTGAGCAATCAAAAGGCCAAACAAGGATTGATTTTAGCAAAATGTATCCTTTGACAGCTATTTAGGTCTTTATTAGTGTTTTTAATTCATCTCCATTCATAAACAATGAGCAGCAGAAGGAAGAGGAAGTCTTGGCCCTCATATATGCCAGCTTCATGGGAAGCTTTCCAAAAAAGATCGGCATTCATCTTTAGAGGCCAGATTCAGCAGACAATAGCCAATGAGATCACAGATTGCAGCAGTACAGAATGAACTTTGAGATCATTGTCCAAATCCACGACAAATAATCTCAAATAAAAATCGTATTTATTTTATTCCTTAAAAATCGTTGACGTTTTTTTGCTCAAATCATTAGAACCTTGAATTGTGTGTATGTAATCTTTCCAGTAATTATTTTGGCACACCTTGAAACATAATACTGTTATTGCTAAAGCTTAGAGAAGAAACAGCAAAATATTTGGGCTTTAGATTCTTTCGGTGGACCACACAGTATCAATAATTCAGACCTCACCCACTGTTTGAAAGAGAGAAAAAGAAAAATCCTGCAAATGTTGCAGTGAAAACTGACCCACTGGACTGTGGCTTGGATCCAGCAGTACCATGTGTTGGAGGAGGGGGTTGTGACCCGCCGTGCCCCCTCCGGGGCCCTCCCTGTCCAGTGCTGAAGATGCCAAGTAGGAGGGCAGGTGGGAGGGCAGGAAAGGAGGGGTCAGTGGAATGCCCTGCTGCAATGCAGGCAATGCCAGATGACTCTCGCCATCTTGGTGTCCCGATACCACCTACAAAGAGATTGAGACACAGGCAGGGAGAGGGAGAAAGAGATGTTAAGGTGGGGAAAGAAGGAAAGAATGAAGGCAATGACAAGACTGACAAGTTCAAATCCAGTTACAGACTCTGTAATATCCATTGTATTTCTAAGGAAACTAACCAATGAACCTTCTCCACAGTGATGAGAATAATTACAGTACAACTAATGAACGATTCGCTATAACTAATGTCATATCTAAAAGTTTGATTCTGTGGTATTTTCTTTTAAATGGACTCACAGTGCTAGCAGGTCCTGTGGCTGGCAGGCCCAGGGTGATGTTGGGCAGAGAGGGAGAGGTGTAGAGAGAGAGCTGGCTAACTGACCCTTCCCGTGTTGCCAGTCTCTGGAGCAGCGAGGTCTGCAGACACATTCGCATTGACATAAATACAGTGCAGATCCAAGAAAACAGTGCTGTGTACAGTGCAAGACTTTTCCATCTCTCTCACACATACAAATGCACACACAGCCATGGATATTAGATTCATTTAAATCTATTTACCACAATATGTAACCACAGCTATGGCATGAATAATCCAAATATAACATTAACCTAAAATCAAAACTTCCCCCTAAAATTAAAAATGACTTGCTTTATGAAGACTTAAATGATGACACTGATTAAACAGATGCGGGTCTCTCTGCAGGTGAAGAATGAAGCCAAAGCTTAACAGCCAAAAACTGCAGTTCCTCAAACTGCCACTTGAGGCTGGCATCAAATGCACGTGAGTCCACAGAGAATAACAGAATAGCAGAAATAAACATGTTTACATCCTGGCACCAACTCTTTTGGTCTTCCTACTTACTTTCCCCATTATGTCAACTGTATGGAGCTTTTTATACCTCACCTAACACCACAGGGTCAGGCTGTGGTCCAGGCTCTTTTACACAGAGTTCGGTCATGAAAGGGTTACAGACCCAAAGAGACAGAAGCAACAAGGTTAACTTCAGAGTATACCTAGCCTATCGGGCTGAAGGCCACTGACGTATACCTGATGATTTTGGAGCTGAACTTTTGAAAGTACCCCTCGTGTCTCTTTGGATGTAAAACATGTTTTTTATCCACTCGTGCGGCTCGTTATAAAATGTGAGATCACTTAAAAATTGCAGAATGAATAAAAATATGTCGATGGGATTCCAGGAATCACATTCGGAGACTCCAACTGTCTCAAGATGTGCAGAGTTCACCATTTTTGCACCTGAGAAAGTTTGTGATGCGGGTTATTTGTTCTTGAATTTTCTGTGTAGCCTGTATGACTCACACATTATGACCTGGAGTACTATAAATAACACCGTTTTGTGTGATTACTCTATGAATTTAGCTCTCGGTCTCATTGCTGTTATTTATTGAAACAGCAGTGAGACCCTTTTCTAAGAAAGCTGGTTGTCTCTCTGGGCCTTGAACACTTGTGTCCTCTGACGCAGACTCTATCACCCAGTTAAATGTTCTTAGAGTCATGTGGAAATAAAGGTGTGGCTGTTTGAAGCGACAGGTTTCTCTGAAGAGTGAAAATCTAGTATCATGTTCTTTTGTTACTTATCACTAATAAGCAGCTATCTGTGCATCTGTATAGTTTACTATTACAAACTGCTAACCACTTTTGGTAGCAGAGGTTGATGTCATGGTTAGGGATGGGTATCGTTTAGGTTTTATCCGATACCAGTACCAAACCGGTACTTTTGAAACGGTGCCAGTGCTTAAACGGTGCTCGAACCGGTGCTTAAAGAATGGAGAACACAAAATTTGTCCAAAAACCTCTCATGTTTAGCTGTTTTTTTGCAAAAAAGATAACAATGTTAGACTTTTCTGCAGCTATAGGGCATATATGGTATCACTCTTGGCTGGAAGCAGTGCTTAATCAATGGAAAAAACAGAAACTTTGTCCAAAAACCTCTCATGTTTAGCTGTTTTCCACTTTTTCTTTGGTCATTTTAGCCTTTTTGGCCAGGATGAAGGGAGTATCTGCCATCAAACAAGAAGACAGCCGCATGTAGCTATGATGATGTTTGCTAGTTCACCTTACATGCATTATTTTAATAACGTGGTTAGCCTACCCAACGTAAATTACACACGGACAACATTAAGCTACTCACGCAGAGAAGAACGGCTGCTGCTGCATCATCATCCGTCATCATTTCTGCTACACTGGCAGGGCTAGGGGCCAGGACTCTAATCTTCGGGTTCTTGGGGGATGTTGCTAACTCCGGGTCCGATAACAGGCACCACACCCGCAGTAGATGTGCCCGGTGTGAGGGCTCGCAGCAAGCTATCAAATACGGCGCATTTCTCGGCTTTTAAAAAAACGCTATGCGTCGCCAGGTGTTTCATCAGATTTGAGGTGTTACCTCCTTTGCACACTATCAGCTTAAAGCACTTGTTGCAGGCTGCTGAGTTTGCATCTTTTGCTGTGAAGTACAGCCAGACTTTGACCGCTTCGCCTTGGGCATTTTTAATCTGTAGCTCTGCTCTAAAAGAACGGACGCACCTGGGCCCGCCTACTATCCTTGGAAACGTAAAATGATTGGCTAGAATCTAAAGTGTATCACATCTCAGGGAAAAAAAGCACCAAAAGAAAGCACCGAAATGTGCGCTGCTTTTCGGTCTGTTTACTACCGTTTATGTCAGAACCGGTGCCATAATGGCACCGGATACCGGTACCCATCCCTAGTTCATGGTGGCCAAGTCCATCTTTCATATACAGTGTATGGATTAAATATACTCACAGGCTGATGCCTCTATTAAAATAAATTAACACTGCAAATCCTGGTGTCCTGCTTCACAAACACACATGTGCATACGCTATAATTAGAGATGTCATGATGTTTACCTCTCCTGGACTGCTGCAGATTGTGATCCCATTCTCTGTGGGGATGTTACTGGAGCCATTGTTGGGGGAACTGGGACCTGAGCCTGGTGCACTGTTACATGCAGACTCTAGAGTACATACAATGAATAAAAAATGAATCAACTTTCTGCACTGAAATGCATCAAACTGGGTTACTATTTGTGATAGCACCTTAAAACAACAGTGACAGGAGTCCTTACCAGCAACGTCTAGGGGACGCTTCTTAGCAGTAGCAAGGGGTCCATCTTTCCTACGGAGCAGAGGGCTGCTGCGACGCTCCGTCACCTTCTGTTTTAGCCGAGAACGAAGCTTTAGGTTGGGCTCAGAGGCTGAAAAGACACAAATGTCCACACATTTCAATCCAGTTTAAACGATTTAGTGCCACGTCACTACAACTGTCACCTCAAAGCATTTCACATTGTAATGTAAAGACGCTAAAATGTTACATCCGAAAGTAAATCAGACTTTCTTTGACTTAAACTCATGTCTGTTTGTAATGTCTATAACTGAAATAGCTGAGCTGCGACAGGGCTAGAGGCCTTTAATTTCTAACTAAAGCACCATTTCTAAAAATAAAATGTGTTACAGCTCAAGCTCGCCCCATAAGTGACTTAGTTTACACAGTTTCTCTAACCTGGCAGTCTGGCCCTCAGATTTGTGGGTCACACGAGTGGGAGCTCGTTTGTTGCCGTGTAGTGGTGCTAATGAGCTTGTCCCTATAGACCACACTGTATGCACTGGCTGACATATTTGGGAGCTGAGGTTTGCCATCATCATGTGACAGCGGGAAGCGGTGCAACACCAGGGGAAACAGCCAAATGGTAGTTTCCTTGACCCCACGCTTAATGATGCTGCCTTCACGCTCTGCTAATGAACACTGCTTGTTTCCAGACACTTCCAATTTAATACAAATACGAAAAATGAAAAGAAAACTGCCAGTGTTTTCAATTAGGTTACTACGCAAATGCTGTGTGTGGCTCTGTCTGTACACCGATGCTCCTGTTCTGGAATGGTGGTGTGGGAAGGCGCTACATGAGGTGCAGAGGCTTGTCAGAGGCAGGCGTATATCCGGGATTCCTGTCATGTCACGATCAGCGCCTGACATTTTCTGCGCAGTGCTGCTTTGGTGTGTCTGTCGTAGGCAGTTTACCAAACACAGGCAGTTTTATTCTCTCCTCCACTGGCTTCCTTCCGTTCACTTAGGTAAAGCACGACGGTTGACCACCAGTTGACCCTATGCTCGTCCCCTGACTAGGGCTGGGCCATATTATACCGTTCACGGTAATACCGGTATAATGTTAGGCAACGATAGGAAAATGAAATATCGCGATAGAATATGAGTAAAACGCGCATGCGCAGTGCCTTTGTTTTCATACGCACATGGCCTATTGTTGAGTGAAACAGATGAACCAGAATTGGTTTGTAAAAATGGTGCAACTTCAGTGATGTGGAACTGGTTTGGTGTTTGTCCGTCAGATACACGACAAAGCACATTTTTTTGCAGAACATGCAAGCGGCCGTCGTTATTGTCGTATTTGTCGGACTAAGATGCTCTTAAATCTGGGAGTAATCTGGGTCCTAAACCCCCCTCTTCAGGTCAAACGAACACTGTAGCATCACTGAGAGTTAAAAACTGTCTAAATTCTTTCATCTTTAATAAAACGATCAGCATTGCTGCTTTACCAGGTGTAACTATGAAGTTTAACTTCCAGGCATCCATGAAAACAAAATGTATTACATTTAACGGAGTTAGAAGTTAGCAGGAAGCTAGCGGAAGTTAGCTCGCTAGTTTCGCTAGTTACCTAAGCATGATATTGCATGTTCTGACTGAGAGATTTCTGAAAAAAATCAAACGTACAGCTCTGCTATCACTTCCAACATAAATGAAGACAGGAAACTAAACAGCAGTGACGTTTGTAGGGTTACTGAAGTTGGGCTAGCTGGTATATAACGATGTGCTACGTGATCGCTAGCGACACAGCTATGTTAGCATAACATAAACAGTGAAGCTGGAGGACGAACACTAACACTTTTCCACTTATAAAAGTTAACGTGAAGGTTCCTCATGGTTAGAGACAAATGCAATCGCATGGCAGGATGCTGTAAACAGACCAAACTTCAGTCAAGAGAACAACTGAGATAATCCATCCACAATACGAGGTTAGTCATTAATATACTGCAACAACATGGGAATAGAGCAGCTGCCAGAGAATTCAACATTAATGAGTCAATGGTACAGAAGTGGAGGAAGCAAGAAGAATGAGTTTAATAAAGTTTGATTTATCTGACTGCTTTGTTTCGCTTAATGTGCCTTATAATCCTGTGCACCTTATGGTCCGAAAAATATGTACTGCACACTGCAGTTTAATGTTGCAAAGCACCTCTTTTTAACTTCAGTGGATATTATACATGGTTATGCTCAGGATATGTCAGCCCATTTCTACTGGAAATGCCTTTTGGTTAAACTTTCAGCAAGGAATTTGCATTTGCACTGTTACATTTTTATAAAGCTTTAATGTACATAAAAACCAGCTTCTTGTTTAAGTGAAAATAAATGGAAGGTTGTCTTTTTGCGCTATTAATGTTGTGGAGTTGTATTTTGTCTCGCATCAATTATATCGTCAGTTATATCGTTATCGCAAATTTTCAAATATATATCGTGATAAATATTTTTGGCCATATCGCCCTGCTCTACCCCTGGCCTCATTCATTAGCCTCAGAGAAGGAGGCGGGGCTTTTTGGTACAGCCAAGTGGAAGCGATTGATTCTTTGTGTAATGTGGAGATTTATTCTGCAGCAGAAGAATTATTCTGGGTCATTACAAACCCTCTGGCCCCTAGAATGCTAATCAAAGTAGGATAATGCACCAAGTTTTAATGTACTTCAAAGAGGTGCTAGCTTTCATTATACCTTCTGGTCAGCGGGGATGAGATAAACTATCATGAATCTATAATGTCTAAGTACTTTTTCAAATGCACTCTCAATTTTAAGAGGAACAGTGCTGCAGAACTTATGAAAGTCAATTATTTAAAAAAGACCTCCTTCTTAGTGGAGGGCACTCTTCCAAAGTCTTTGTTAAGAGGGACGGGGAGAGTGAGGATAAAATGCTATGCATTAGTTTAACAGGAGGAGACCCTGGGAGAGTGAAGCCTGTGAGAAAAGGAGTGCAGTGCATTAAAGTTTTATTTTAGACTGTGACATGCTGAACTGTAACAGCCTGACCATTCTTTCAGTGCTGTCACGATAATGATAACTGACAAAAAAAACGATAATAACTGCACGTCAGATTTTCTCTGCTTTAATAATCTCTGATTTAATCAACAAAACAGAACAAAAGTTGGCCTTTGTGTAGTTCTCAGCCATTAAAAAAGGCAATCAATATCAGTGTTATCTTTGTATGAATGCCAGCATTCACTGATGAAGTTTGTAGCTGTCATAAAAGAAAGCATTCAACATAACTGGTTTACCTGACTGACTCTGTCTGGTTTAAACACGATTCAATTATTCGTTTAAATACTGGCAAGAGTAAGATAACCGTGTGCTGAGAATCTATGAGAAACTGAGCTGATCTACGTCCATCAAAAGTAGTTTAATGCACAAAGTGCCTCTCAGAGTTTCAGGTCTACCTGTGGACTGAGTCACATGCCCCTGCTTGTTTATGTGTACTGATACATTAGTAATAACTAAGAAAAAGCTAAATAGTCATCAGATGCTAGCCGATGTTTCTGAGCCACTCTGTTGCTCTCAAACTGGAGCGTTTACCTCCCTGCAAGCTTGCTCAAACACGATTGGTCAGTATGATTTGAACAATAATCAGACTAAAAACAGACCAAAAGGTTTCTGCAATCAAAAATCCCTCTGGTCTGTAGATTGTGTACATGAGCAGCCAGGCGATGGAAACTGAGAAGAAAGAACCACAAAGGTAGTTACAGCAGACACTAGAGAGATGCATTCAAGGTTGTTTTTTTTGTGTGTGAGAGTTATTACGATATGGAGTGCTAAAGGGAGCGGCTAGAGTGCGACCGCTACCGAAGGACAAGCTGGAGATTAGAAGGACGTTAAAGAGACGAGGAAGGAGGGTGAAGCAGGGTGTATGTCTTTGCTGGGCACCATTCACAATGGGAGTGTTCACCTCAGGACACAGTGACTTTGAAGGGTGTTAATGCCGACTGGGCAGAAGCACACCAGTGCGCACACGTGCGAACACACTCGCTGCAGAGGGCCCAGACTGTTTTTTTTCTGCTGATGATAGCGTTTTATTGCAGCCTTTTGTGCCTCCTTCACCTCCATCCATGCCCTTCTTTCTTTGGCTTAGTCTAAGAGCCCATTTCTCTGGAGTTATTTCCTCTCCTGCTCCTTATTGTTGACTCTTCTTCGACACACTGCTTGTTAGAGCTCTGGTTGTTACAGTACTGCCTCGATTTTGTTTTTCTTTTTTTCAGATTTAGATAATCTCCCACCAGAGCAGGACATTAGGCAGCATAACTGTGTGGCCTTGTAGGTGTGATAATAGATGGGACCAGAAGGACTTTTATAACCTATATAACACATACTTTAAAAACCAACAGTCCGAGCATGATAAATGTGATATGGCATAACATATTTGAATTTAAGTCACATT
Organism: Perissodus microlepis; assembly: GCF_051167445.1. NCBI lineage: Eukaryota > Metazoa > Chordata > Actinopteri > Cichliformes > Cichlidae > Perissodus > Perissodus microlepis. The sequence continues at coordinate 3,743,010 of NC_140476.1, forward strand.
TTATATCTTCTATCACCCCCTCAAAACATCCAGATGAAATTCTAGAAACGTCCTACCTGGATGCTTGACCATGCATCAAGACTCCCTGACGTCATGGGGCTATATGAATCGTGCTGATGGTTTCCTGTTCACGGAACAGGACAAAACCTCTGAAGGGATCTTTCTCTGATCCCTTACACTTCAAGTTATCCAATAAATCTCAAATTAAACATCTGCATATGTGGTATTTAATATTTTAATAGGGAGGTGACGGGGAAACCGGTTCTCAGATCTAAAACATATTGATCAGATGCTCATTTGTTTTGACAGAGAGGAGTCCCGGGCTAAAGGAGTCAAGCCGGGGGGAAGCCGTGCTGCTGTGCCAAGGAAGGGGAGGGAGGTTTATGGAAATCAATAGAGCAGTTTGCTGAAACTCATCAACTGAGCTTCCGAGAAACATCATATGTGGATCTACATTAGATAAATTGATTAGATGGACACAGACACAAAGACATATAGACAAGCCTTTGTCTCATTTGCATGTGTTCTACAAAACATAAAAAGAAAATAAAGTCAATCAACTTTGATTAAGCAGTTCACTAAAGCCATTTTATGGCATGAAAAGACAGCATTGTGATTAAAAACCATAATTCAAGAAAAGATTTCTTGCGGGCACATTAAATAAATATGAACATAAGACACCAAAGAGCTCGCCAACAGTTTCCCTTTGATTATAAACACTGAGGTTTTCTCAGGGGAGACACAACTGTTAAAACCAGCGACAGCCGAGCCGTATATGAGAAGCGAGAATGAAAGAATGGAGTCATTTTTACAATTCAGCTATTTTACCGCCATTTGTAACATACCAGAGCGACCCATAAGGGCATAGCGCAACCAATTCACATTCCAGCAACATCACAAACAGTCAGTCTTTTGCTGGATTTACCTTTTGTTTAGTTTAATATGTAGAAGTGCTAAGTGTTCATCCTGGGGTTAGATAGGAGCAATAAAGAACGCAGTTAAACTTGGCAGGCTCGAAGCTAGGATGTGACCTTCCTGACTACAGTCACCAGAGACATGCAGCTCATAAAGGAGTGTCAAAATGTAAAGCTGAGCAGGATAAAAGAAGGAAAAAGGAAAGTTCTGAATTGCATGCGGATATCCTGCATGTTTTGGCATTAGTGCAAAGTGTGTTATGGGAATGTCAGTGTGTGATCTCGTATGAAAGAGACAAGGAGAAATGGGGTCAGCATGACAAGTCTGCCTCTGTCGTGAAGGCCTTGCAGACTTCCTGCCATAGCATTCAAAGTGGCCTTCTGTGTTCTAAGAGTCATTACCACAAAGCCCTCCATACTTGGACAATGAGCCCCTTTTGGAATATACTGTGTGCCTGAACTTGCTAGTCAAAAAATAATTTTTAATGCACATTCAGTGAACATAATAGGGCAAAAACGTCATGTGTGACAGCTCCAGCGTCAGCAGAGTGCACGACTGCGGCGACTGCTTTCACTCACTTCCTCCGAACACAGTTCACATATTCACTTCAGCCAGTCCTGCTCACTTCTGACACAACAGTTCCTCAGTAGCCGTATCTGTATGTCTATACGCAATCGAGTTTTCCATCTCTTGCTCTGGTTATATCGCGCAAGCAGAAATACCTTAAAATCCAAAACACTTATCTTAAAGAGGTCTTTGCACGCGCGCTCTGATATATAATTAACTCCTCATTAAGCTTTGTGTCAGTGCTCAGTGGGAAGAATTTTTAAGTTGTGGATATTTCTCAGGGGAAAATTCCTGAATTACATAAAGTGTCCCTGAAAGTTGAAACTCGCAGTGTGAGTTTGTATGCCAGGAAAAATCATTCCTGCCTCCAATGTGCAGCAGGTGGGCAAGAGTGCAGAGTACACAGAGTTTGGCCTCCAGCTGTGAAAGGAGCCAGTGATACGGCCAAAGCAGCTGCTGACGCTAAGTGAATAATCACAGCTTGGCTGTGCTTAATATGGACAGATGGACAGAATCTGATGCAACCAAAAGGCAGTAAGTTTGTTTTACATTTCCTTCAGTGCTGTTTTGTTGACCGGAGCGATCCATGGTGTCTGTGAAGACATGTGACCGAATGACTGAGTTAAAATCTTAAAGAATGCAAACAGCCTACAGAGTTTTTCTAAGGAGAAGCTGACCTTAAACAAAAATGTTTCCACTCACATTTACTGTAAGACCTTGAAACCAAGACAAATGTTTTTTCAGAACCATTTCAGATCTCTTATCTTTGAGTTTGTGCTGGTTGCCTGACAACCTGCCCATTGTTGTCATTTCTACTTTGGCTTTTCATAAAAAACCAAACCCAAAACAGCAAAATCTAGTGTGTGTCTAGACAGACTCCGCCTCCAGTCCTCACGCAATGCTAAGCTAACGGACTACTAAGCAAACAGAGGGCTCTATTATCTTCAATCTTCCGTGTTATCTTTTTAAACAACAATTTTAAGAGCTCCCGTAATTTTTCATGTGGTTGATAACCAGTAAGACAAAACTTTCACGTTGCTAAATGAGGAAAAAGGAAGATCAGTGCAGCACTGTGGAAGTGTGGGGAATGTCAACAATCAACACAACTTCAGCAAAGCCTTCTGTACCGGTTTTGCGGAGAGGGAAGTCATCTTTTGAGTCGTATGTGCCCAGCATGGGATGGTTGTACGCTGACAGTGTCGTTTGTGGAGGTGAGCTCTGGTCCAAAGAGCTATGCTGAGTTTTTCTGCAAAAAAAACAACAACACAAAAAAGACGATTAAAAACACGAAACAGTATCAGTATAACGTGCTACATGAATGTGGAAACTCTGCTCCGCCGGCTTTGTACACACGACACATTCCCAGCTCAATCTATTACTATACGTGACTTTTGATACTCGCATACCCACACACAAGCTTGTGTCTTCTCTCCAAAGTCAGCTAGGCATGTCAGAGCGGGGACAATGACGTGGGTGGAAGGAAGAAAGAGGTAAAGCTAGAGGGACAAAGCCTGAAAGCTGAAAACCTTTTTTTCCATTTTTCATTTTAGGAAAGTAAACGGGCTGAAAATGCACAGAGACAGAGGTGAAACAGAGAGGGAATACACGCATGAGAGAAGTGAGGAGAATGCCAACAGGTCAAACAAATGGAGAGAACCCTAAAGAAAGGGGAAACCGTGATAAGCGTGATTTATAGCGACTGGCAGCGCAGTCCTCCTGATTATTCCATCATCTCCTGCCTTGGCAGAAATGTTTGACTGCTTAAAGCCTCTTCAAATATTTAAAGCACAGGAGAGGTGCCATTGTCTTTTCTCTCTGCCCACTTCAAACATGCGCACACACCTCAAAGAGAGCTAACTGTCAATCACTGACAACAAACACTGACAGGAAAAAAAGCCTCATCGCTTCAACGTTTTCTCTGCAGCTCGACTCAGAGAGGCTAATGCTGATGTTGGAAATTTGATGTGAACACAAAAGCACATCAATGACAGACGCCTACACAACAGGAGTTCATAACACCACGGGGTTCGCCATGTTTGCAAAGCCAGGATGATGAGAGACTTTCATGTTGCTCATCACTGGTTTTTATGTTTGATATTTTTCCTAGTGTGGATTCTTTTTTTGCTTAGATTAAAATAAAATTTAAAAAAAAAAAAAAAAAAAGCAGCAACCAAACACTCGTAAATGCATGAGAAATATCACGTGCTGATGTTTCATAGCTCTGAATATTAAGGTTATTGAAATACTGATGTGAAAATTTTTTTTAAAAAAAGTCAACATAAAGGATTTAAAACAAAGTCTTTTCACTTCAATCAATCTACAAAGTCTATATTAAACCACCTGATGTATGAAAGACCAGTCTGGTGGTGGCAGCGAGTGCTGTTAATGACATGTTAATCCAAAACGTCGCATCCTGATTTCTATCAGAAGTAGAAAAGTGTACCATGGTATAACAGAGCCATCACTGTAGGGCTCGGCGGTTTGGGATTGTCATTTAATTCCTGACCCGTGTGAAGAAATTGCTCTAAAATTCTTTCATCTTTAAAATGTTTGACTTTAGAAGGAAGAAAGGGGAGGAGGACATCAAAACTCCACACAGATGGGCCGTGGTAACCCCGGCACCACGTTCACAATGGTACAGTCACACTAAGGAACACAGTGGTTGGAGATTGTGGCATAACCACAAGTTCATTGCAACCTCCATGTGCAATGAACTTGAAATGGTTGGTTTGAAGGTGGGGGAAGTCTGTGACTGCTCGCGGGCAGCCACCATCTTCAAACCGACTTTGTGTCAAGACAGCAACAAAACAGCAATAAGATGGAATTTAGTCTGCTATCAGTTTTCCACCGAATTGGGTCAAGTTGTCAATTAATGCAATGCATTTGTGGTAAAATGTTTATTCACTGAGATGAACTGGCAAAAAAAAAAAACATGCAACACTCAGAAATTCACTTTCACTACTTACACTCCGAGTGCAGCCAAACAGATATTCAGGAATTCCTGTTTGACTACGTCACAAATTGTGACGTAGTCGTTGCAGAACGTGTGCAAAAACAATGACACTCACCCATACCAGTAGCGTGGGTCACTGGGCAGACAGTGGTTTAGGTTTCGCTGAGCCAAGGCTTTCTTTTTGTTCAGGACAAACTCCTGAAGTCGCATCTTTACCTCTGTACTGGCGACTGCACCTGCACAGCAACACAGAGACGGGCAGAAGAGTAAGCAAGCGAACATTTTTCAGCACAGCCACGTTCTTCCCAACCAAAGCACAAAGAACCTTTTGCCCTATGTGACAACCCAATCTGTGACACTAGGAAGATTATAACTACATCCATCCATACTTTGACAGATAATGGCAATCTGAGTTCTACAATCAGAGTGCACAATCTTGCATTACAGTGTCACTGAAATCCCACTGAGACCACTGCAGCGCTACGTAACCTGCCTCGAAGACGTGCATCACGAGTTTCACTCCGCTCCTGGTCTCTCCTCAATTACCAACCTCCTCTCACAGCAACAAACAAATTATCAAGGGAGGGAGACAGAGGCAGGTGAGAGGGAAGGAGAGATGAAGAGCGAGGGAAGCCAGGCTTAAAAAACTGGTTTCAGAAAGTAGAGAATAGAGTAGAGGTGTGTTTTCATTAGAATGTGACAGTAGGAGTGATAACAGGTGACGTGTCGAGCCTCAGAGCAGAAGTGGTAAATTCACTGTGTGAAAATGACAACAGCTAATACATGTTCCCTAAATCATGGTGCAGCTGGAAGTGCTGACATCCCAAAATGTCTGCTTTGCCACTGAAGCAAATTGGCTTTTATGAGACTGCCTTCGATGCAATTTAGTGCAGTACTTAACAAAGCTTCCTCTGTTTGCAACCCAATGCTTTTTCCATAGACGTCAAACTGTAGGCTCACTCTGCTCAGCGCAGAATGATTGAGAAAAAGGGCATTACTGGAAAAAAATAATGGCTCTGAAAAGTGGGGGTCCATACACTGTGTGTGTGCGTGTATATATATATATATATATATATATATATATATTCTAGTATTATATCAGTACGAATACAGGAATACGTGAGTCATTTCCTCCTCGTTAAACTGTGTTTACGGTCGTATCCAAAACCTCGTTTTGTTCATTTACAGACATGAAAATGCACACAAACACACAGCAGCATGGATGAATGCATATTTCCTATATTACAAGACTGATTCAAGTATAAGTACAAGTGGAGAAGCAATTTAGTAAAGTGTGGCTCAGAAATGTCACCGAAAGGGCAAGTTTATAAACAAAGTGCCATTCAACAAGGAAATTCAAAGTCAATTACGCAGTGAGTCTTTCATACGAGTACTATTTAGCTGTAACAATTAGAAACACAATTAGCTTGATGCTGCTAAAATAATAAGTAATTACATTTTATTTTAAAGGAGAGTTCGAATATTTTGAGTAGAGGAAACAATAGAAATGATCTTGCTCTGTCTCAGTTGTTATTGGTGAGTACAGAGATTAAATAACTGATGCAATGATGTCTAAAGAAATGATACCAGACCAGCATTGGACCAAGAAATATGTTTAAAGGGAATAATAAGAGAGAAAGAACATTGCCTGGTTCAGTTTTATTGCTGTCATTTTATTTCGCAATCAGTCCGCCTGTAGAAAAACTGACGACACGTCTTTCTGCACGACGTCTCGCCCCTCTAACCCCGTCTTGGCTGTATTATTATGATATTCCCTGCGGTGAATGTGTGAGGTCAGGCTGTTCTGACTGCTGTGCTGTAACTGCAGGTGCTGTGACAGAGGGGCTGCGAGGGCCAAGCTCCTCTGACACCTGCTGTGATAATATGACACAGTGTTTCTGCACAGGTACAGCAGATGTTGGCAGCGCACAGCAGAGCAAATATGCGCTCGGGCGAACATGAAGACTTTGTTCATAACACCTTTGATCCCACTGCGGAGTAAATCCAAGCACTGAACTGACTATTTTGGCCATACGTTACGTTCTTACAGTAACACTGTGCACATTTTTGATGAAGATCTCTTGGTCGCTTTCTTTAAAAATAATTCTCTGTGGCAGTCGCTACTCACTCTCTTGTCCCCTCTCCTTGTTTTTGAGCTGTTGGAGTTTGTGTTCCCGCTGCTGCTTCTCCAGCTGCTCCTCGTGACGTTGTTGCTCCATCTTTCTGTGGTGCTCCAACAGTTCTTGTTGATGCTTGAGCGCCAGTAACTCCTGTTGGTGCTGAGAGAAGGACGAGGGGAGTAAAGAAGAATCAGTATGAGCTGAAAGGACTTAGCCATGGTGATCTGCAGATAAATAAATAACATCACAGACAGCAAGAAAGACAGACAGATCAGGCCTTTGAGTCTGAAAAGCAAAGCTAATATAGAATGGCATTATCTTTAATGGCCACAAGGAGGCGACAGCTGTGGTTCCAGTCCTACAGAAGTCTATGGGGAAACGGTTCTCTGTAAACACTCTCCTGATGAATTTATGGGCTCAGTCACTCATTTGGGGTCATACTGAAAAAAACCCTTAATGCATTTTGTACATTTTTGTTATTTTATTTTATATTGGATTATCCGGAATATGCTTGTTGGCAAGCAACCTGTAACGACCTGTGTGTCGCTAGCCAGTAAGGATGAGGGTTTCACGGTCACTCTGCTGTCACATCCAGGTTCAAAGCGGGTGGCATCGAGGTAGCTACGCCCGTTAGAGATGCAGTCAGGCCAAAATGACAGTCGTTGTTACCTTTTGGTTTTGTGGTCATGGCAACACAGTCAGGTTTTTTGGGGGGGGTTTCAGCTGGGTGATTTGCTAAAAAATGTACCAGCACTAGATCAGATTACACCAGCATACACACTTAAATTCAATTTGTTTCTGTTTGCCCTTCACGAGGCATATTTCTGCTGAGTACAGCTCTACAGTATCCGAGGAAGATTTCCCGCTTCACCCCCATCCAGCTTTTTCTCTCTCTCTCTCTCACACACACACACACACACACACACACACACACACACACACACACACACACACACACACACACACACACACGGGAGGAGAGGAAATTTTCTCCTCTCCATCTTCATCACAACACCTCACCTTGACATGCTCCTGCATCTGGGCTTCATGTTGTCGTGATAGCTGTTCATGTTGCCTCTGAAACTCTGCGATGAGTAGCTGCCTCTGGAGCTGCTGCTTGTGTTTAAGAGCCACCAGCTCCTGCTGCAGGTGCTGCTCCTGCTGGCCTGTGGGAGGTTTTGGAGACGCGATTACTCAGCGCATCTACATCTACGGGCTGGAATGCCGCAAGATAAGCGGAGACTTACTAATGACTGGTCCGCGGCCTGTCTCAGTAGACGTGGAGGTGGGTGGCGTGGGGTGGGGTGGAGGAATCAAGCCAAAGGAGGGCTGCTGCTGGTGGTGGTGAGCGTGGTCCACTATGCGCAGATCCATGGGAAGGATGGCTGTGGCGGTGGAGGGCAGCGCCGCTGTGCTCACGTCCACTGAAACAGCAGGGAGTCAGAAAGGGAACATCGAGAAGGAAATTTTATTATATGTTCACATTAAATTTGTAATTATTTAAAGATCATCTTAAATTCATTTAATAGCAGCCAAAACATCATGTCCTCTTTGATCCAAATGAGACAGACGGACACTTGTTACATCAGATGTCCAAACTCTCTGGCCGTGCCAGCTGCACTCATCATTACACTTCATAGTGCTCGCGGCTGCTTGTAACGTTAGCACTGAGAACTTAAGTCTGTTTTTATAGCTGTACACAGCAGATAAGAGCATTAGGGACACAGCGAAAGCATAAAATGTGTCTGAGATTTTGAAAGCCGGAGATCATCAGAGCATCAGTGTAAGCGGCAGAGGGAGAAAATGTGTTTATGTAAATCCATACAAACATCAGAGAGCGAAAACACCGCCCATCCCACCCCAACATGAATTTCACAGCAAGGATTTGTGCGTGTCTGCGTTTCGGTTTGTTACCGTGTGTGTGTGAGCAGAACTGCTTGTGTCACAGCCGTCACGACTTCAGACGTGACACTGTAAAGAAAAAGGTCGCAGGAATCGACTTTTTAAACCTCACGACAAGGTGTTAAAATATTAGCAGGCAGGAATAAACTGTAAAGACCCATCTGTTTTTGTTGCTTCCTTTATGATTTACTCAGTCTGCATCATTTAATCTGCTTTATATGAATAATCCAGCGAGGTCGCACAGGGCCCCATGATAAATGAAAGGTAATGCCCTGCTTCCACACCCCTGCTTGTCATGCAACAGCTCAGGGTACGAGTGCAATCAGATTAGTTCTCTACAAGCAAACAACACAGCAGCTTACACACAAAAAGTAGCACACCAGGGAAACGAGAAAAAAAAATCAAATTCTGTGCCTTGATCTTTGAATAAAACATGCTGCGATCAAACACCATTAGCACGCTACTAATTGCAGATTCAGTTTTTGAAATAAACCTTTTATCTATGCAGTGTTGCAAGTAAATTCTGACTTATACATCAAAACCTCATGTGCACCGTTTGGTCTACTCGGATCAATATCTGCTGTGTGGAGAAGCAGCTTGCACCACGCCAAGCCCTCCACCAGCGATCAATAACCTAAAACCAGCGCGAAGGCTCCCCAGCCTATCGTGGATGTTCTGGCATCCCTGGTGGCCAATGAGGTGGCGATGAAGTTGCAGTTACTTGCAGGAAAGGTCCAATGACATCTTTGGTACTGGGCAGGTTTTCAGTGCGGGGAGAAACTTGACACCACCCAATGGGACAGCATGGGAGAGAAGAAGGGTGTGGCTAGGCCAGACTTGCTGGTGCTTCGCTGGTGCACACGTGTGTGTGTTTGGTTGTATCACTGCTCTTGTAGGGACTTGTTTATAGGCTGGACATTAGAAGTTCTGTTAAATCCTTCAGTTGGAAAAGATGAAAAGGACTAGGCTTAGAATTAATTAGGCAAGGGTGGAGGTTTATTTAAAGACTTAAGAGTTTACCATCCAGCTGCGCCACTCTTGCTGCTCTTAAAAAAAACATAACGCCAGGTGAATTTAGCAGCATTTACTGTGACGGGTGAGTCATCTGGGTCTACATGCAGGAGCCTCATTAGAGGACCACAGTGCCTGCCATGTTGAGTGTAAAGAGTCGGTCCCAATCAACCACGTTATCCAAACAAAGCCAGCCGCACTGAACCATGTTCAAATTCAGCCCCCTTCTCGCCTCTCACGCAAACATTTACACAAACATGTCAGCTGTTTACACACATATTTAATAAGCAATAAACATCAAGGTCAAACAAAACAAAACCTTTTGTTTGACCATCAGTGGTGACAAACACGAATGGAGCCGTACCTCAATTAATACCTCAACTGTAAATTTTCCCACATGAACTTGAGCGGCACAAATGTCCTGTAAATAGGCTTCTGGCACACGCTCTCAAACACTCAAACACACACACACACACACACACACACACGATCCCTTCACAGCAAAGTACAAATTCAGCTATCCAAACTTTCATGCAACCCTATGGAATCCTTAGATGTTTATTACTAAACAATAAAACAACAAACGCAGCTGTCTTGCATGACCTGAAATGAAATATGAAGTAACTCGTGTTTTCGCAGCACAGATTAGTAAACTAACACATGAAACTAATCAGACACACACGTTTTGCCAACAAGCTGACACTTAATGCCACGATTCACAGACAAACACAGCAGAGCGAGTTTCTCAGCCAAAAACATGCGCCCAAGAACCAAAATAATTTTTAGCCAAAAACGGTGCTAAAATTGTGCCACAGCAGTCCCCCTCTCCCCACCTCGGAGCAGCTGGTCCTGAATATACCCTTGTCCCTGTAATGCATATTCCTTTGTGCGGTTTGTGTTGTGCAAACAGTGTTTTAGAAGCACTGGGTTACGTCTGTGCGTCTACATGGGAAGCAATTTTAAAAGCCAAATGCCTTTGTATGTTTTATTATGTTAACATGGCCGGCCACTTACGGAGCTGTGATCAATGGCCAAGTGCAAGGCTAAAGCTGGGCAGCAAAATAAACTAATTACAGCTACTTATCTTCAAAGTGAGGGGCTACTAGTGCCGACGGCCAGGAAGAGACAGAGATGGAGAGAAATAGGGAGGCGGTGTAATAATCATCGCTTCGACCAGCTACTCCGAGGCTAACCACACTGGGCTGCCACATTAAGACTGCACTGAGAGCTATTGCTGGCTACAGATTGTGTTGTTAGCTACACAAAGAGACACAGGAAGATAAATAAGGATTATGTACCAACACAGTCTACACCCAAACTGCAGAGACTCGGAGAAGTCGTTCCAGTGCCCGGAGAGAATGTTTTTGCTCCTATGGTTTCATCCTCTTGGATAAATGCATCTCACATGAGAGAAGATGCACTTAAGACTGTAATGCTGTCAGGATTGTGTATCTTTAGGGGCTGAAACGATTTTCTTTAATTATCCAGACACAATTATGCTTTGGATCATTAAAAAGAGGGCTGTCAAAAGTTTGGAGCTCCAAGGAAACATATTTGCGTCACTAACAGTTCACAGTCAAGCTGACACGGCTCTCAAGGATCGCAGTACTGTTACAGTTGCACCATGACAAAAACACCAGCAGCTCTCCTAATAACAAACCTCAGAGGCATGTTTATAGTAAACAAAGCCTTGTCAATGGCAGCAGACAAACAGGGCGACATACAGCCCTGGGAGAAGCCACCTGTGAAGTAATTAGCCCAGCTTACACTGATCGCGCTCTGTGAATATGGCATTGGCTTACGGGGAGGAGAGGTGCTTTCATAACAGATGACTCACCCCGACAACAACGGACGTGATAATGCAAAGATTCTCGCTGCAGATTTGGATGAGCAATTCAGAATGAATGCTAACAGATGCTTCCTGAAATAAACGAATAAAAATACTAGCGCTATTATTACGCACTGATTTCTATCTCGAGTATACTACTGCTGCGGTTCGTGCAACCTTGTTGCACAAAACACTGCAAATTATAATTAAAAAATAAAGTCTTTTTTCAAATAATTCACAAATGAAGTTGGCTCTAAATGTCCTTAAGCCCCAGGACGTCTCTTTAAAACTATAAAAGGCAAACGTAAGATAAACTCTGGTCGATCTCAAGACAGGAAATTGTGTTTACTTTGTAGAAATCGTCCAGGATCGAGAGAGTTCATGACTACGGCCTGACTGAAAGCAACGAAACCCAACATAAACAAAACTCTTGAAATGCCAGGCTCTGCCTCCTCTTCTCTCTCTCTTATCTCCTCATTCATCACCGTGTCCCTCAATGTACCCCTCCCTCCTTCCGCTCATCATCACCCCCCTATCAGGCTAAGATTATGGATCACACAGTTATTTATAGACGAGGACTCCCAGAGGAGTTCCTCGCCCCACTGGGCTCCTGTGCACTCCCATGTATGTTTACTCACAGCTTATGAGAAACTAAGAGTGCAAACTCATTCACAGTTCCAACAGAATGAGCAAATGTCAACACAAGCCTCACAAATTTAGAATGAACAGCAATCGCTGACATAATGTCAACCCGCTGCGAGCCCAGCAGACTCAGGTGCTCACAGAGGAGGGAGGCAAACACCATGGTGACTGCTGGGACTGTGGCCAGTGGTTGGTCGGACAGTGGAGAAGGGGTGGGGCTTGAGGTGGAGGGTGAACCAATGACGGTAGGCAAGCGATTCAACAAACGATCTGCATGTGCATTTAGCTCAGTGCTTTACTGTCAAGTCCAGGGTGGGTGGGTGTGACTGTTGATGTATGCCTCGCTGCATGTCCCAGTAGCATGGTAACATGGCCACCAAAAACCTGTGGGTTTTTTTCTGCTTCCTCCTTTCTCTGGCAATATTTCCCCAGATTAACTTATAAAAAAACAAAAAAACAAACAAAATGCATTTAGTACTAAAGTGCTCTCGTTAGGAGATAAAGAGATACAAAAAGTGTTTACTGGCACTTTTCAAAGAGCTTATCTAGCTGTGTCACAGCACTGTGATTTTAAATGTCAAAGCTGGAGTAAACTGAGATAAATTAAAGACCCCACATGTGATCCAAGGCAGACAGCAGCAGAGTCAAATGGTGATACGGGATGCAATCTAACATTCAGTCCTTTCTGTTTATATGTCGAGCAGTAGTCCCAGTGAGCTTACACACTAACTTCCATGCATTTTGCACCACACATGCACGCAAATGCACACTTATGTGCACAATAGACTGTGCGGAAGGACAGACGCAGCCATCTGCTCCATTCAGTTAAAGGCTGCGCTGAGCGAGCCTCCATACATCAGTGCCATTCAATAAACACTGCCACTACTCCAAGCCGCACACCCACACACACAGCAAATGAACATGCACACACAGGAACATGCACTCACTCCCTAAGTGAACATATATACGTAACACAGCAACACATCCACAGGCAAAACAAGAGTCTGCATAAACAAATGCACGCCTGTTGATCACTTAATGTACAATCAGCACACTGTGCACTGAATAAACTCTGTGAAAGACTCCAACAACACATCCTTTACACAAAGGAAAACCACAACAAACCTACAAGCCGGCCGAGCACAGCTACACGAGGATAACATAAAGCACTTCACTACATGCGGTTTGAACAGTAATTCTCTACATAACAGGAATAGCTCTTACCCATCAGTTATGCCGTGCTGCGCTGTTCTTGCACGTTTGAGAGTGGCGTACAGTATCTGAGCGAGAGAGAGAGACAGAAAGTGTGCGTTTGTAGCCAAAAGTGCGAGTGAGAAGAGATGGCGTTAAAGTCCACTGCAGCACACAGACACAGCAGACCGGCCCGGGTTAGGTCCTAACAACAAATCTTTCTCCCTCTCGGTCTTTCACACAGTCCGTCTCTCACTCTGTCGCCTCTCTCTGCTCCTCTCACTGACGTGTTTTGCTCTGCCCTCCAGCTGCCACTCTCTCTCCCTCCCTCTGCTCCTCCGGTCCCCTCCCACTCACTCTCTCTCCCACTCTCTCCCTCGGCTCTCAGTGACATCAGGGGGCAGTCTCGGGCATGTTGAGCATTTTATTACAGTCACTCTCCCTCTTCTAACACACCGGCAAACACTCTGTCTACATTCCTATTTCCCTACACCACCTATGCTTTCGTGCACTAAATCTGCATTTTTGGACTAAACAGAGCCAAGTTGTACTTACCCAGGCTTACACATTTATTAACAGACACACACACACACACTTTATGTAAAATCCTCCTACACACCAGGAACCTTACAGCATAGACAGTCGCTTTCTGTGAAGCTGGTTTGACAGTAGCAATACATTACAACCACTGAAGACACACATACGTCACAGACATCTGTCTCTGTTCACTACAAACACGCACATAGAAACAAAACGAGCTGTTTACTGGTGGAGACTGATACCCCAGAAACTTTATGAAGTTAGTAACTTTGTTCTGGAAACTCTTTCTGTTTTTAAAAAGAAAAGTACGTTTTATTCCAGTGAATCATCGCCACCTAAATATGCAAATAATGGATTATTATTACACAAGACGGAAAGAGGTTCATCTGTTTAAGGAGTTCTACTGAAGCAGTTAAATAAGTAAATCTTAGCAAGAATGCATGACTAATAAACAGGAGAGACGCTGAATCACAGGCCTGAAACCTTATTTGTAGATTAGTGATGAGTTTGGGATTGAATGATAACGGGGAGCGTTTAGGGGACGGCTGAAGGACTGGCCTACTGAGTGGAATCAGTCCACTTAAGACAAGTGCTCCTCTGGGGGCAACACCTGACGTGCCTTTTGGTTCTTTCAATGAAGGTTCAGTCGATATGTGTTAAAAGAAACAGGCAGGAAGGACCTGACTGTTTGCCCCAAGTGGGTTAGTCGTCCTCTGCGCTCTAACAGTCTGCTTTCCAACTCCCCTTGAATTACACTGGAGTAAAGGCAGGGTGCCAGTTGTGAACTGGAATCAGATACCTGCCTTTCACCAACAGGGTGCCAGTTCAGAGCCCGGGTGGAGCCAGTTACGCTTTAATTTCTTTAAATAAATACAAGTTTTGACAAGTTCAAAAATCAAACTGGCTCTCGCGCCAGTGTTTTTTTTTTTGTTGTTGTTTTTTTTTGTTGAAATTCGTGGGACTGCATTTAGAAAAACATGAGTGATATACTGCCACTGTGGATAATGTTCAAAGTTTTTCACTTTTATGAGTAACCCCGTTTGCAAGGCAGTTGAAAACAATTGTCTTCATTTTGATTCTGATGGGAAACAGATGGTTTTCTGATCCACTGCATATGGAGTTAAACAATACTGAAGGGTTAGGACTGCTCAGTCCAACTGAGATATGTCCAGTGCTTGCAACATACACATCCAAGGTCAGAGATGTCCTTTGCAGTTTTTATGTCTGAAAAAAATCCAAAAATAACAAAGAATTACTTTCTTTAACGCCTGTCTCGCCTGGCAGCTTTTGCAATCATCATGATCTTGCTTTTCCAAGACGGGCTCTATAAACTCTTTAAAGGTTCCTTGCGTGTTTTTCTTCTTCTTTTCTTTTCTTTATCTATTTATTCATTTCTATTATTATTCACATTAGTGCATATGGAATATGGCAATGCCCGAGCTGACAAGGAGAATAAAAAGAAAAAGAAAAAGAGAAAAGATAAGAATAAATGGACAGAGCACAAGTGGGGAAAAAAAGGAATTACACTGATAGGTTTGAAACTAAAGAGATCATGGAAGCACACGGGATACCAGCATGCAGCATACTGTCCTATTTTTGCATATGTTCCCATGAATGTGCTTGTACATACATGTGTGGATGTATGCGCGTGTAGCATGGTCTGTTCCTGTGTGTGTTTGCAGAAGCTATTTTTGAAGTTCAGCGTAGAATCCAGGAAGCCAAGTTTTGTTTGATCAGACAACCCACCTACACACCTGGCTGCGATAAAGGCCTGCCTTATCAGCTTGTTGTATAGTGTTGACGTCAAAGGCTTAGCTAAGCATCATGCAGCCACGACACTGATAACACCTAACGCTACTGATCCCAAACCGCAATGGCATACGCGCACGCAAACAAACACCGTGTCATTTTTAGAACAGGGAGAATCTCCCTCGCAGAGGCCACTGACACATCGCGGTGAAATCAGCGTGCAGAGAAAAGCCGGGAGGGAAAGACGACGGTCAAAGAGCAGCAGCAACGATCTGACAACTTAACAAACGAAAATGAACAGCGGGGTGCGTGTAGTCGGCTTTGGAAAATGTTTGTTGGTCAACACCGCATAGAAAAAGGACGACTTGTTTTCAGACCACTCATGCACTATTGGGCTTGTTTGGACAGACAACATAAGAAAGAAGCAACACAAACAGAACTTCTCTTGCTCCACACGGAGTTGTTCAAACCATGTTGTGGTGCCACAGCAGATGTTGTTTCCTGTTGTTAATATGTGTCTTATTGGGACTTTTGTCTGCTTCCTTAGTCACAAGGGATCACCACAGCAGATGGATCCACATATTTTATTTGGAAATATTTTACATCAGCTGCCCTTCCCGCAGTCTCCCTCCTGAGCATTTGTGCCTCCTCCCCTCAAACTGCAGCTTTTTTGCATATGAAGCAAATGTAATAACAACTACATATGGGACTTCCACGTAAGACTCGCTGCCAAAATCACTGATGTCTGACGATAGCCAGGCAGCAACAATCAGGTCAAATACACAACAGGTTTGCATGCAGATACAGTAAGTGTTGCTTCTACCGAACCGCATCCTTGGGACTGCTGGATATGACGAGTGCTCATCAAGTAAAACCAACTCGTATTAGTCAAAGCCCAGAACCTTCATACAAGTTAGGCAATGAATTCCTGTGAAACTGGGCTTTTGCAATTATTTAGAAGCCTTAGAGAGAAACAGACGAGGCAATAAGTGAGTGATTCACAGATGAATAACTATCTGCATCATAGTCAGTGTGCACATGTGTCTTAAATAATGCATGTGGCATAATGATCGCAAGGCATGCTGAAATACACAGTGTGGCAAGCAGGCAGACAGAACTGATGAATAAGTAATGGATGGTGTCCGACTCATAATGTACACACGAGAGCTGCTCACACACTCACACACACACACACACACACACTAAACAATAAACAATAAACGAACCTGTTCAAGCTCAGGAAGAAGAAAAGACACCAAGTCGTATTTTTGTACCTTGGTATGCTCTCGTCTTCCCTCCTCCTCTTCATAGTGATGGGGGGGTTTGCTTTTTTCATCCATCTCCCCAGAGAACTCCAGACCCAACTCAAAATACTATGTCGTTTATTATTGATTTGAGTTATTTATAATACACGCACATACTCTCTCTGTAATCCCCCTTTACCTTCCCTTCTCTCCCCTTTAGCGTTCCCATTTAATGGCACACTGGGAAAATCTCAAAATTGAGGCACTAAATCTGAAACTTATAATAACAATACAATAATATATAATAACTAAAATTAGTATTACGAAGTATTTCAAAATAATATCAACACAGATTTAGTTAACGCGATGAAAGTCAAGAAAGGGGGCATCTTAGGTTTCCACCTGCTACAACAGGGTAACACCCAGTCTGATCCCAAACCCCCGGTCAGATTATTCTCTGGTCTCTAAGAGGACCCAGATAAACTATAAATAAACTAAAAGACAAAGTGCACTTGGCTAAAAGAAGCCTCCAAAAGTAAAATGGGGGAAGAAGCAGGTGAATTGAAGGGGGATGCAGATGGGTTGTAAGCCAGTCCCTCTGCAGAGCCCAGAACGTACTAGATATCAAAAGGGCCACTAGGATGGCAACAGAGGCAGCAGAATTTACAAGGTGGCAAAATATAGTGTGTATATATATTTTGTTGATATACTGGAGTGAACTGAATGTTGTCTGAAGTGATTGAGGTTTAAAAATGTTTACAGCGATTGATATCAGCTTCTTTTTACTGTCTATTGAACAGCATGTGGATACACATAAAAGCAAAAGTGACAGAAATCAATACCATCGCTATAAACCTGTGTGATGCTGCCTTTCTTTGCATACACAAACACACAAATACACATAAATATACACACATACGCTGACTGGACAAATCACAAGGAAGCAGCATCAGTTTTCTAAAACGTCTTGAGCTGCTGTCTCGCTGTTTCTAAGTATGGTTGTAAGATCCACTATGAATACATATATACAGTGAAATGATTTGTCATCCAGCAGAGATGTAACTTAAACGCTTCTAGCTGTGTTAGGCTGCTAACACAAACCTTATAAAGCTAAATAATTTATATGAGTGGGAGGCCTACAGAGATAAAATTATCCAGCCGTATTGTAAAAGACACTGAGAAGAGCTGAAAGTGCAATGAAAGGTGATTATTCAAAAATAAAATCATTGCATCCACAGATATTTCTACTTCGGGCGATCGTGGCTCAAGAGTTGGGCGTTCGTCTTGTAATCGGAAGGTTGCCGGTTCGAGCCCCGGCTCCGACAGTCTCCGTCGTTGTGTCCTTGGGCAAGACACTTCACCCGTTGCCTACTGGTGGTGGTCAGTGTCCGGCAGCCTCGCCTCTGTCAGTGCGCCCCAGGGCGGCTGTGGCTACACTGTAGCTGCCATCACCAGTGTGTGAATGTGTGTGTGGATGATTGTGTATAGTGTAAAGCGCTATACAAATACAGACCATTTACTTGGTTTGTATCCAGAAGAACGATAATGATGAATCTCAGCTTTTCACTGTTTAAAGCTAAAAGCATTGTTTTTGGAAAAAGCTCGGGCCAAATGATGCCCACTGTACAGCCTGGATGTGTGTGTGTGTGTGAGAGTGTGTGTGTGTGTGTGTGTGTGTGTGTGTGTGTGTGTGTGTGTGTGTGTGTGTGTGTGTGTGTGTGTGTGTGTGTGGTAAAGCTCCACAGAAATACGCACAGTGTGTGTTAAATATAAATTCTGTCAGTTCTGAAGAACTGAAAACATCAAGGCTTAAAAACACCTTAAAAACGCAGCAAAGATAACAGAAAGAAAGGCTTCGAGCTGCCAGCTGCAGCGAGGAACTCCGTTCATTCATATTTTATACCGTCTCGCTCCATCTCAATTGTAATGCCTTCGCCGAGCTCGCAGCAGACAGAGACCCATTAGCTTTCAGTGATGCTAAACTGAACTTATGAAAGACGTCAGCCCACCACACTGCTCCCTGTGCTCTTACAATCACATAGGTCACAAGAACACCAACCGCTCAAATCTCAGACTCTTCATGAGCAATGAAGCTGTTGTTTACTACGGCCTTGTCAACAATGAAGAAAAAATAAAACCACAGACAAACAAACACAAAGATGACCACAGATGTAAATGGAGGATAAACACTATGATAACAAATATCATCTTGTGAGGCTATATTAAGGACTTGTTGCCGTTTAAAAGTTTTTTTTTTAATTTCAAATACCTATTTATACTTAGTTTTTACTCTGATTATTTTCTATTACAGAAACTGTAAGTATAGAAGATTAGAGATATCTGATAAAGAGATACACAGATTAGACAGTCTATTCTTGATATTCACTTTTTCAGTTCTACAAAACGCCCACCTCTCGTCTTTCTCGGCACCATCTTCTACTCTACTTAGAAAATTGGTGCAGGCAGAAAACCATTGTCTATTTCTTCTCTTAAATGAGTCTGCGGTAAAGTACAGTCTATCACTGACAGCCATGCCGTAGTCATTAGCCTGTGGGCTTATTTATAATGAACTCCTTTTCCGGGACCAAGGAAAGCTAACCTTTGGTTGTGATGGTGTCCTGGACAAATGGTAACAAATTCTTTGCGAGCAGAAAGCAAAGGTCTGAGCCCTGGAGTGGTCATCCATAACAGCTTCCAGAAGACTCTTCCAGAGCCATATATTTCTACTAAGGCTTTTAAAAGCCTTTACAAAACACACCTCTGCATTAATAAGTGAGTTTGACAGGAAGTGAAAGGGCAATGCATAGTTGGAGTCAAATGTGAAACATATCCATTTGCATATAAACAGACAAACACTACTTTTACAAATGGCTTTAAAGGAACTGGAGACTCTGATGTGGTAATTGATGAGAACTTAGAAAGAGGAGGAAAAAAAGAGTATTCACGGTACTGCCTGCTGATTATATCACATTCTAGCGTGCACATGCTAATACGTTACCGTTCGAGTCTTTCTTAAACAGGCAGAGGGAAAGAGCGAGGGAAACCACAGCTGCAGATTAACAGAATCAATGCAAGACGAAGAAAGTCTGCAGAGCTTGTTGGTTATGGCACAATCTGTAATCTGCATTCAAGTTGTGTTCAAGGCGGTGGTACCAACTCCCTATGTAAGCATGGTTTTCTTTGTGTTCAGGGACTTTTATATCTCTGACCACTCCAGGTTTAATCACAAACAATGCATTTTTATTTTTCCATTGCCCGCTAAGAGCAAACAGGCAAAATCATTTTTTGAAAAAGTCTCATTATTGATGCACTACGTCTATCCCACTCGAGCTTTTTATAGCTGCAGAAAAACAGTAAAAACAACCTATTTATTGATGGCGACAGGCCGTCTTATTGCTTAGCTGTCACACAACAACGGCTGCCTATCACACAAACAATGTTTCAGACCATTGAAGGCCAGATCACCTAATGAGCAGTGAAATCTCTCGTTTTTATTATAATCCAAGAGAGCAAAGGTGGAAATGCTCATCAAGTACCTTCAGAAAGACGACTTTATATGCAGTCTATACTCACAGCCTGGCTGTATTCATTCAAGAGCCCCCACGGCAGCAATAACACTTCCTTCATCTGCATGAAGTCACAATGCACATATTTTTTTACTTTTTCTACTGAAAGCAAATCAATAGAACAACCTCAAAAACTCCACCTCCCTCAGGGGAAGTTCACCCAGGCTGAACTTTCCCACAGAGTTGAACCAGGGTGAACTCTGAGCGAAGATGTGACCCAAAGCGTCACAATCGCAGGAGACACCAAAAACCAAACACAGAATTTAGACAACTTTGCTCTGCCGAAGCAGAAAGTCTTGCCCGGTGCAGACGGGTCATGGTTTATATAGCGGATGCGTGACGATTTCACTGGACTGTTTTAAAATGTTTGTGATTTGGTCACAAAGTTTCCAGGCCTACCTTCAACTGTTCCTGAGGAATTTCCCCTTCAACTCTGTGACGTGAACAAACACACGAGGAAATAAAAACAAATTTTAAAAGTGTTACGATCAGGGTTGGTTCCCTTGTGATCAGAATGCAAAAGTAGAAAAACCATCATTAAAAAACGTTTCCATTTTGCTGTCCTGTAATACTATACAACCACACCTTCGCTGACACTTCAAATCCCCGCATCTCTCCTCTTCACCAATTCCCATTGTGCCCCAAAATGTTACTATCTCACATCAAAAATGAAGGTTGGGTTTTTTTTGTGTTTTTATGTATTCATACACAAACATTGACTAACATCACTCTTGAGACGTCTGGTAGGTTTTTGAAAGCCATGACAGTCAGCCATAACAGGGCCAAATGCAATATTTATAACCTGGTAACATGGTAAAATCTTTCTCCCTATATGACATCCGCACAAAGTCTCATGCAGAACCTGCCGAGGCTGTCAGGATAATGGCACTGATGCAGACAAAGTAGGTTAAGGCAATGCCTGTTCTGCTGGAAGACGAAAACAAGTCTGGCTCGAAGCACTCCGCCATACTTTTTTATGCCCAAATGTGAAGAGTGTGTATGTGTGTGTGTCTCTTTAAGGGGGTTGACATGAAGGCCACAACCTCAGGCTATGTCTGTAAATATAATCAGGCTCTAATACACTGCCTTGTATTCCCTTTGTAACGCCTATCTTTCGCTCAGGATCAGATTTGATTTCACCTCATGCTCTCCGACAGCTTTAGGTTTGTTTTAGGATTCTGCCTTAAACGCGTGGCTGTATGCTCCGAGGACTTTATATCAGCCTCCAAGGAATATTAAAAATAGTTAAATTATTCTGTGCCGCTTGGGAAAAATAAGACGTGACGAAGCAAAGGGCAGAGGATTATATCTTAGCTCATCTGAAGTTTCAGAGAACCTATTGGAAAAATCTCCTGAGCATCGTCTTTGTTAGTGTGTGTGTGTGTGCGTGCGTGTGTGTGTGTGGATTTCTGCTAGTGATGGTGGTTAAGCAGAAAAGTAGCAGCTGCCCACCAGCTCCTGCCTACACCAACCTGGCACCAAGCAGGGGAATCCATGCCAGGTCAGGGAGTGACAAGGATGGGGAGGGGGTTGGTAGGTGGCTCTGGGGGCCCATATGGGGGGCTGGAACCAGGACCCGACAACCTTGTGGGTTCCCTGGTGAGCATGTACGTATTAAACAGGTGGCCTTCAGTTAGGAATTAGGAAAAGGTGTGGACTCTAAGTGACACTGCTGGGATCTAGGACTAAAAATTCACAAGGTTATAATGTTCCGTTTATTTATCTGTGACCTACGTCCTCAGTTTAAATGGATGACTCAGTCTTGAAATTGTATGTTTTAGTGCTTACACTCATTGTGATTAAAAAAAAGAAAAAGGTAATGTGATGATAATGTGTGGCGATACTTCAAAGGTTTTCCTGAGGGGAAGTTTGTTTTCCTAATGAGTTCTTCAGCATACAAAAGCAAAAACATGAAAGGATGTGATGACAGGATGTCGTACGGAAGAGAAATGAGAAGTTAACGAGCAGAATGAAAGAAAGAAATGAGGTTGTACCACAAGCAAATCTGACCCATTGTGACGTAAAGCATGTTCCTTTACATTAACAGAGTAGGAGCTAACACCAACACACAAAACAACAATGTCAGGATTAAGGTCAAGCATACACTCATGCGCAGATACACGAAACTCTCTGTTCCAGCGAGTAGGGAGGGAGGCAGCAGGGGTCTGGCTGGCAGACAAGTGTCTGGTCATGGTGACCTACACAAGTGGTGTCCTCTGGAACACACCTCGCTCTCCATCTCTGGCTTTTCACCACCAACCCTTTCCCTCTTTCGCCTGCGTTTCCACTCTCTTCTGTCCTTGCTTTGCTGTTATTTCCAAATTTGCACTAAATTATTGTAGTTCAGCATCACTGAAGGGAGAACATTTCTGCGGGGTTAAGGTTGAGGTTAGCGATTTAGCTGTCAGCGGTTAATTCTAGGAAATGCATTATGCCAATGAGCATCCTGTGCATGTGCAGAGAAATGCAGATGCAGAGGGGGAAAGAATTTGGTGTAGTCCAAAAATGTTTCTCTCCACTTCTTTTCTGATTTCCTTTCCAGAGTTTTGAAATGGTAATGAGGCTGCTGGTATTTGCATAATGTGCCTTTCCTCGTTCCTCTTTTTCTACTTATCCAGGCTCTCTTCTACTCAAATTGCGGTTCTCCTGCCTCTTACCATCTCCTTTCATTGCATTTATTCTTCTCCTCCCACTAACCTGCTCTCCGGTTCTTAAGTGCTCATAGATTATTGACAACTCTAAATAAAGATACGATAAGATAAGCAGTTCAGCCAGACAACAGGAGCTGACCAACAGGTCTGCCACTTCCTGTGTGAACAGCTCCTCATTCTTAGCAGGCTTGCTCAAAGCCTCTCATTCAGCTCAGCCCTAATATCAGCACTGTGCAGACGGAAAATGGACACTGCACAAAGCCTTAAGACTAAAAAACTGAAAAGGAAAAAAAGAAATACTGCTGTCAAATTTCTTGCCGATTACGACGGTGCATGCCAGGCAGGCAATGATGAAAGGAGCCATAACGAAGTCCTTCTGTGAGCTACAAAAGCATTTCTGGTCTACATAATCTGTCACTTCTGCTCCCACTTTACTCTTCTATTTTCCATCCTCTTCTCTCAATTTGTCTTCCTCTCTCCTCCTCCTTCCTCATCACTTCTCTCACCTTCCCCTCCCTCCTCCTCGCTCCCTGCAGCGTCTGTGCTCTGACAGTTATGTGTGAGTGGAGCGTGGGCTGCTGCTAATTTGTGCAGAGTGGGAGAAAGCTGTTTTGGCTCACCGAGGGGGGAAAAAAAAGCCCAGTTTAGCCTATATGATGGGATGGATGGATAGATAAGCCAAACTAAGCACAAACACACACACACAAAAAAAAAAAACCTCACTTAATACATGTTTGTTTAGCCTGTAATTTTCACATCCTCGTCTAATGTCACATGTGCATTTACTGATAGAAGCAGCTGCTCAAACCTACATTCACATCCAAAGTGTGGAAGTGACTCTGGAAGGTGCAGACTTCTGTTCCTCTTACAGTACCTCCTCCTGGGTGCAATTTAGTCATCCTGATTAATATGCACCCAAATCTGTTTCTATCAGAGTCTTCCTCATTATCTCCCTCATTTTCAAATTTCAGTAGCATTCATCATGTCGCCTGATTGACACCCACTCAAATTTTGATCTGAAACTTTAAAAAGAAAGAAAGAAAATGCACAGTCACAGACTTGTGGCTTTAAGGTCGGCACCACTCACTGATGCTGTTAGCATCTCATTAAGGTCTGTGTTGAAATGGACTTTGCAGCATCAAACACACACACACACACACACACACACACACACACACACACACACACACACACAGAGGAAGTGTTACTGTTGCTCTTGGCACCCACTTAATTAATTCTAACACATCGTATGAATGTGTTAATAGACCATTGTACTGTACCTATTCCAATAAAATGCTGTTGTCCTTTTTTTGGCAGGCATTTAAACATTTAGTTATTCTTAGGGTTGGAACAGTCTCCACATTTTCAAGTGAATTTATTCAGCATCTCAGTCCAGCGAGTTAACTGTGGAAATACAAGTGTACTAGCTTTGAAGAGAACCGGTTAATCTTCCATCTATGGCGGATCCTTTGTGGTATACACAGTATGGGTGGCTGCGACCTGTGATGAAACACTATTCCTGTGTGCTGCCCACAATGATGGTATCATGACAGCAGTTTTGCAATACTCGATGCTCTGCAAGAAAATTATCTACGATACATCAAATGTCTTAATGAAAAAAAAACAACCTCTCAAAGTGCAAAAAAGCAGGAATTCTGCATTTTTTCACTGCCCTTTGTTGTTAGTGTGCGTACTATCGTCACTATTCAACATCAATTTTGTGCCAGTTCAGTGAATCAGATCTCTGATTTTCTTTTTATTTAGTTTATCCTTTTTACAGCTACTTCCCTTCACTTTAACCTCATTGACTTGATAAGCACCCCAATGAAGAGCCATGAAGTAGTGACTCCTGCAAGTCAAATTATCAATGGAATCTGCTAAGAGTACCTGTGTATTTCAATAAAAACAGTCAAAAGAGGCACCGTGTCCTCTCTGTGCTGCCTCCCCTTTCATCTCACCCACCAACCGGCCCAGCAGATGGATGCCTCTCCCTGATGCTGGTTCTGCCAGGTCTCTTCCTGTTAGACAACAGATCTTCCTTCCTACCATCGCCAAACTCTTTCTCACAGGGAATTGGTGTAATATAACTGAAATATCATCACAAGAGAAAGTAATGTAATATAATGCCCTAGAAATATTTTTTCCACTCTAAATACACTGTGGGACATTTTGTCTATAGCTTCTCAGCATTTAAAGTGTAATGCACACTGTAATTTATGGAGCCAGTCACACAGACGTAGAGACCAGTTGGAGACCACCTTACAACCACCACAAGAGGAAAAAAATGAGCATTTGCCATTTGCTATAGTCACATGTAGTTTGTATGGAAGGTACTAACTTGTCTAAACAGTTGTAAAACAGGAGACTGTGGTCCAAACTAGAAATGGAAATCTTCCACCTTCTGAAGTTTCACCTTTGGAAAGGTAAGGCACATTTAAAAAAAAAAAGTTTTAAAGTGCCCACTTTCCAGTATGTGTCACGCCTTTTTCAGTTTTACTGCGACTCGGTTTGCAAGTGCGTGGGCGCCTTCCGTCTTCTGTAGGAAGTGCAGGCGTCCGAGGCAATCAGTTTTTTGGTGCAGTATTCTCTTTGCAACCACTTGCCAACCAATCAGGAAAACCACATTTTTTCTTAGAAGCTGGAGGTTACTAGGTGGTCATTTACTGGTCTGTAAGCTTGTGTCAGTGAGGTCTTATTGATATTTCAATTTATAGCAATTTGTATGGAGGAAGTGAGTAAAGCCTTGAAATAAATTAAAACAATTTATTTTTTAACTGCTTCTTTGTTGATATGGTGACAAACATGAGTCATACCACACACAAAAAATAGTGCCTTTAAGAAACTACTTTCACTTCTTTCATATGACATAGGGTTAGCTTCTCTTCTCCATTTTTGTGAATGTCAATGTATCATTACGCAGTGATGCGATTTTGTGTATAACACAGGTTTAACCCCCATTGGTCCTATCCACCACATGAGAAAGGGGTCAGAGGTTAATCCCTGCTTGTCACTATTAGCAGAGAACACAGGCTACAGTGGAGCTCTAACACTTTCTACAAATCTCAGACTTGCAGTACATTAATAAGTTTCACATTTACTTCCCCTTTCAGTTTGCTCACTCGCCCACACGTTCATATTCTTTCTGTTTCGCTCTCTCATTAGGGAGTCAGTTAAAGACTTGTAAATGTCAATATCATTAAGTTCATTTCTCTCCATATTATAGATACCAGCTCAACAAAGGCAGGCATCTAGCCCAAAGTTAACCGAGGAGTAGAGCAGGAGGGGATAAAGTGTGTTGGTCTAATGGGGTATAATTTTGTACATGCATTATATTATGCTCCAACGCATAATTACACCAAAGCTTTCGAGCAGACATCAAATTTTATGGAAGACTAAAACTTTCTAGATTTACAGCTTTGCTAAGAAACTCTAAAAACACTATTTCAATTTCATTGATAAAGTAGGGGTTTTCACATTTTTTTATACTTAAATGAAAACTAAAATGAAACTTGAAAGCCTCTGAGAGCCACTTGTTGTTTTGGGTTTTATTAAATACATGGATGTAGGCAGTCGGTTGAGTTGTTTTCGTGTCTCCTGGACTGACTCATTGCTGTTGAGATCAAAGCAGAGGCCTTACAATCCGGAGGATTCATGGTTCTTCTTGTCACTGAAGTTAGTCCTTTACAATCACTCTCGTGCTTTGTATTTGGCACCAGTAAGCTTTCCGCCTCAAAGTACTGCGGGATGGATACCAATCTAAAGATCACGAATGCCTAAAACTTCTGCACCATTGTCTATGTGCATGCGTCTGTCTGTGTGTTTATGCCATTACGTGGGTCACCACTGCAGGCAATGAAACATACTATTAGCAGACTACAGCTCCGAGCCTTGGCACCCATATCTGTGACATCACTGCTGCATCAGCATTTCGTCCTGCCACATGGGACAAACATACCGCTTGTGGGTTGATGACATGCTTATGTGGCGCGATCATCCTACGTTCCTGTCAACAAGAAGATGAAGTTCCAACCAAATTTGCTTGTGCCACGTGCACTTTCACGTAAATGCACATGAAGTGACAGACGCAGAGCGAATTCTAAACGGAGTCTGTCACTGAATAGCAAATTGTCATGTACTAAAAACAACACGCAACGTTAGCTAGTGGAAATGATTGCATGGCTGGGCCTAAATGATAAGTTCCCTCATAATCAGACACTGACAGGGTGTACTCTTAAGCCACATATTAGCAAGCAAGAGAAACCTGATCACCTCTGAGCATTAATGTTCTGTAATCACCTGTGGTGTACACGACCCAAAGACAAGACTGGATCAATTGCTCAGCTCTCAGTAGACACATGTAAGATGTACACCACTGAATTAATTGTACTGGATAACCTGTTCAACTGCTCATTATCCAAGTATCTAATCAGGTAATCACATGCCAGAAACTCAGCACATGTGCACACGCAGACACTGTCAACATGACCTGCTCAAGTTCAAACAGAGCAACAGAACAGAGAGGAGAAAAGTGATTTAATTTACTTTGAACGTGGCATGGTTGTTGGTGCCAGAAAAGCTGGTCTGAGTGTTTCAGAAACTGCTGATCTGCTGGGATTTTCACCACATAACCATCTCTACGATGATCCAACACAGAGAAAATATCCAGTTAGCAGCAGCTCTCTGGGTGAAAAAGCCCCGTTGAGGTAAGGGGAGATTATCCAGACTGTTTTGAGCTAATAGGAAAGCAGCACAAACTCAAATAACCACTCGTTACAACCAAGATACACAGAAGAGCATCTCTGAACACACAAAACGTCTAACCTTGAAGCAGATGCGCTGTAGCAACAGAACACCACATCATGATGGCTTTGAAAGAGGAATGGAAGAAGCTATCTATGTCCACTGTGAACGACCCTCTTTGAACAGAGGCGGTGGTTTACGGCACCAACTGTCTGCCATCTATAATCCAGTTTTGAGATTCCTTCCCAGACGCCTTAACTCCCACTCATATCCTGGGCCTTCTGACCTCAGAAAATCCCATGATAGGGTGGGGCTTGGCTGACTGTGGCCTACACCCGTTTTCACACCTTGGCTCATGTGATTAGGTAGAGGATCATGAGGGGGGGGGGGGGGGTCCAAACTCCCACAGGGCTTAAATCTGGGACTCTCCACCATTTGACCCTAGAACTGAAGAAGCTTCTCGAATGAGAGGTGAAACGTCTTCAAGCAACTTAAAGAAGAAAGAAGTCCAGACGCTTTTCTTTCCAAGCTCCTTAGACTACGATGACCTGGAACCTTCACAGACATACCACACCATGTGCTTCTCCTGTAAACCAAGAACAGCAAACTGAGGCTAACCAGCCCCCCTGGTACCCTGGTACCCAGCCCCCCTGGAACCAACAGTTTGGATGGTGGTGTAATGAATTTTGGGGATATTTTCCCTGCAAACTTTTTGGCCCCTTATTACCATTTGAGAGCTTGGTTTAAATGTCATCGACTACCCGAGTATCATTTCTGACCAACCTGTAAAAACCTGTAATAAAAATTTGTACGGTGAATCCAAACAATGACAAGACTGATCCAAGCCATCAACACCGATGCAAACAGTTCACACGCATGCAGTTAAACAGACAAATAAGCCCTACCAAAATGGTTGTGTGCCGTTGGTTTAATAAGTTCCAGAGGCTTCTCCGTGCTGGTTAATCCACCTGTCAGAGAGAAGGAAAAGTTGGGCTAAATATGGTCTTTAATGTGGCAACAAAATTAACTTTAAAATAGAATTCAAAATTAATTCTCAATTTTGCATGGACTGTGCAGGATTGGATTAAGTTAAGTAGGATTAATTTCAGTCATCTTTGCAAGCCCTCATTAGTGAGAGTATTAATATTTATATTGGGATGCTTATGAAATTAGCATTAGTGAAATCTGAGTAGAAAAGTACTGAAGATGACTTAAAAGCATTCACAAGCACAATGTCAAAGTCTCTTCTTAAATGGATCAGTCTTCAGGCTTTCTTAATCTGGCTTCACTGCTACAGATATCTGCTCAAAAGAAGGCCTGCTGTACTTATGACTGTACTTATCAATATGTCAGGAGATTTTAACAATGTTTCCGGCTTCTTTTAGGAATCCAAACTGCATGATGTAGTACAGAAAGCTGGAAGTCCAGAACTAGACTTAAGCCTTGTCCATTACACATGTCCTCCATGCCAGGCCCCTGTCGTATGATGGAGTGCATGTGTAATTATTAGCTGCATGTGATAATAAAACAATTAGCAAGTGATTCAGTCATGGACTAGCCTTTAAAAAATGTAATAAAAGAGAATTCAGTAATTTCCAAAACTCTACATTTAATTGGAAACTAATTGGAAGACAACAGCTGCTGAAACTGAGGACTGGATCTGTGCAACAGCTTTCAAAACACATGAGAGACGATGAAAGCATTTGAGATTTGAAAGGAAGATTTCCTGGTTTTTAAAGAGCTTTCCCCGCACCTCCACTCTTGTCTGAATTTCAGCTGCTCAACAATTTACAGCTTACTTTGTTTCTAATTTACTTCTACTTTATAGTTTCAGGACATACTGAGGATGGTGGTCTAAAAGTTTTCAATGAGTAAGTTTCGCACCCAGAAACTTTCTTTTTGTGCTGTATCAGGTGTAGAATGAGGTTTGGTATTGTCTTGCTGAAATAATAAAATCCTCCCCAGAAAAGAGATTCATGGGTGTCAGTATATTTCTCCACAACCTTTATATAAATCATTAAGCATTAAAGGTGCCTTCACAGATGTGTGAGTTACTCGTACCATATACACTAATGTAGCTCTAATATAATTTAGCTTTAATATCTTTTTTCCCTCTTTAGCCTGGATAATTTCGCACACACATTACATATAGTTTATTTACATTTTACACATATCCCCTTTTTTTTAAAAAAAAAACAGTTTTTTCTTGTATTCCCATTCTTACCGCTGCTAACATATATTTCTAAATTGTATTTTTTATCCACTTTTTAAATTTTCTCATACGGCCTAAGACTTTGACCAACTATCAGGTGCTAAGACCTTGAAAAAAGAAGATTATACCATGTACTGTAGTTGCAGCAAGAGCAGTGTGGTCAAGAAGTATGGGGATTTTTCTCACAGTGTGTGGGAGTGGGGCTCTAGTATGCTGGGCTTATAATGAAATAGTGAAAGTGAAGCAGTGCCGACTCTCAGCTTTCACGTCAGTGCATGTAGTGAATTGTAAACCCTTTTGTTCGCTGTTGTTAGAGGCAAGTTAAACATAAACTTATATCAAGCAAACGTCACATTTAATCTTCCATTATTCATAACAGCCCTCCAACATTTATCAACAGATATTCGAGCTCTTCGTCTGTGTACTGCAGCCTTGTTTTGTCCTAAGACTCTTGTTTAGCAAGTGATTCACAATATCAGTCACACTAGCATCAAGTGACAACAGTGTTATGTTTTATTTCATGACTAAGTTATATGAGTTCAGTACAGGGATGTGATCACCAACACTTACTGACTGTACAGGACACACAGAGTTATAATTAGCCTGCTGGACTGAATTTTAAGAAGGCAGCTAATATACATTTTAGAGCGTTTCCAAGGTTACCTCAATGAAGAAATTTCAGCTTTTGGGCAACACTATCAAACGGCAAACAGTTTATGCTTGCTTTTACAAACTGTCACTCTGGTGCTCCGTGGTCTTGAATTCAAGCTCTTGTGCTGAATACAAGCTTGCTGCCATATTTCTACTCAGCTTCGTTCAGCCTACATTAGTTTATCTTTAAGACTGGCAGCTGGTATGCATGGTGGGGTCAGTAATCCTGCAATTATCACCACTTTTGGGAAGCAAACTCTTACAATGTAGTAAATGTCTAACTTTGTCTATACTCAGTGGGTGCGAGCACAAACACAGCAGGCTGTCAGAGTTAAAAATGTGTGCCAGACGAGCAAAAAACGACGAAAACTGACACACGATATAAAATCGACAATGCTTAGCAAATTTGAAAAGCAAATAGTAAGTGTGAATGGAAATCACAAGATCAAAAAAATGTTCATCGTTTTCTTGAATCATTGGAGACAGACATGCGGAAAGAAAAGAGAAAGTGTGGAAGAAAAGGAAAATGTGAAAGGAGACCATGTGCTGTGGCCACATGATCGAGCAGCAGTACATGACATACCCACAACTACTATGGATTTTGTTTTTCTGGGTTGCTAGGCACTATTTTGAGCCTAAGCAGACTGTCCTATGACTAATACATGATGAAGGGAAGGGCTGAATTAAATATTCATATCGCACATACAAACACAGTAAATGCATTTCTTGAATTCCTGGGCAACGCCGGCTTCCTTTGTGTGTTTAACGGAACATATTGAAAAAGAAAAGACACAAAACTAAAGAGAAGAGAAGCTTTGAATAGACAGAGTATTAGAGAAAAGCTGTGCGTGCACACATGTGTGTGTGTGTGTGCGCTTGTGCGCGCATGTCAGTAGGATGGCAGTGGCAGATGGCAGAAAGATGACACCAGAGCTTGATGGGCAAGAGACAGGCCACACTTAAACACACACAAAGGAAGATTTGAACGTGTGAGGGGCTGTTATACATTTTCCCTCTGTTACGCTAAATTCCATCACCTCATTTTAACCTCTTTGCCTTTGGCCTCATGGAAACTCTGTGTATGACTTTCTCTTTAATATATGCAGAGATGTGTATAACAGCCTGATTTTAGCCTGAAAAAGAAGTCATGGGGTGGTGCTTTAAGATCGGCAGACAAAGCGGGAGCTGTGCATGACAGTTAAGGTCTACTTTTACCTGGTATAGTGTGTCGTAGTGGGGGGAAATCTATGCTGCAAGATTTTATGACTCTTTATCTGCCACAACGATCAGCAACACAAATGCTGTTTACCTTCAGTTTTTATTGTGTCTTGGTCAGAGCAGTTTTACAGAAGTCGATTTTTATGTGTGACTGGAGGAAGTGACTTAAAAAGGAAGACAAATATAAGGCTCAGAAATGTGTGTAATTATCTGCATGTGCAGAGGAAATGTATTTTGCGGAAACCAACCAGCTTCATTGGGTTGTCGACTATGACCGGTATGACCTCTTAACGCCTGAGCGGGAAGACGGGTCAAGACCTTTCTGCCATAACACGCAGTCATGAGAGAAGGTCTCCATGGGAACCAGAACAAACAAATAGGCAGAAAGAGAGAACGTGTTGTTTTAAACCTAGTGTTTGCAATACTCATGGCACTACCCTTAAATAGCCTGAATATCTCGGCTCAACAAGCGGTCACAGTGCTTGTTGTTAATGCATTTTCCAGCACATAAACAGTCCCAGAACAACAAATGACATAGTGTTGTGCAGAAACTGATAAAAGCCCAAAGTAAACATGACATAGGAACACTTGAGGAAGGTTAGTATTGTTAATGAGATTATGGGTTGGAACAAAAAAAAAAAACAGCAGTAATTAAATCTTCATTAGAGTCATCTCCCATTCTTTACATCCTTATTTAGGTTTTGCGTGTTAAATTATATTGTTCATTTTCTTAGAACAGGCACATCCACGAAGCACAGGATAAACACCTGGTGTTTCTGGGAAAATGTGTGACGGCAATGATGTTGCCAAAGTTTAATTTTCTTACAATTATGATTAAAAAAATAAAATAAAAACATATCGACAAGTTACAGGATTACACATGTGGGGATAAACTCAACCGATGAATTGAGGTTGGATTGTTGATATGACAAAACAGGCTACTTGAGGGCATTTCCTGTTATCGGGAAATTATCAGTAAATCAAAATAATCAACAAACAGACTGACAATAAACCTCAGATCTTAACTCGGCAATCTGACTGAATCACCATTATATCGGTTTATAGCTTTCATTGTTTAAAAGGCCATTAGCAAGTCCAGTTTTTCCTTTTGTATCAAGCATACATGATTATTAGCCCTGCATAACATTACATTACATTAAAGCACTGATTGGTAGCAAGAAGATAAAAGAGATTAATTTTATGTGCCGAGCAAAGCACACAGAACTATGTTTTAGGTGTCATGTTAGATAGATGCTGCATACGCACATTCAAAGAGCACCTTCATCTGACCGTGTATTATAGATATGCTTTCAAAGTCTGTCTTGACCTCTGATGTCCCTTAGACACAAAAAATGGAAAGCCAGTGTTCTAGCTAACCAGGTCCAATATGTCCTACTTTGCTCCTGATTTACTTTCTCCTAAGGCCAGCATTAATCAATCAAGTAAATATATCGAGTCCATTGGAGAAGATACCACGTGCTACCTGCAAAATTGCCTGCAAAGCCCTTTAATTCATTTTAAGGAGGGCACTTATCCATACTGTCCAAATAACGCATCAGTTGTGTCAGAGTTTTATTGAACAGTTGTCCTCTCTACAGTACAACTATTATCTGCATTTACGGTGGTGAAAAGAGCTAAAGTTCAAGAGAGACGAGGCAAAGAGGTTCACCACCACTCACAGCTCATTCTGTGGTCCGAGCTCTGGCTCAGCTGCTGAACAAATGGGAAGAGGAGCACTCGAAATGGCTTAATTATTTATTTTTTTATGACACATTTTATATCACCAGTATTTAGAGGATGTGCTTGTTGTGCAGCATAATGCACAAAGCGTTATTAAAGTACGTAATGTCCTGCGGGGTGTTAATGCTGTGCATAAGTTATATGTGTTATGTGTATGTAATGGCTATTTTAATGTGCTGACCTGTGACCTTTGCCATATGCATACCTCCTAGCAAAGACTGACCATACTCCTCAGAGACAAGTAGGAATACAGAGTACATACGGTATGTAAATATAAATCTGACATAAAATTAAAAAAAATACATGTGTGCCCGTAAGCTCAGGCAGGAAAATGATTCGCTCTCTTTCCTTATGTCATATTCCTTTTGTAAAAGCCTAACAGCCTTCCTTGTGGACAGACATACGTGATCGCCACATGGAAAAGGAAGAGGAGGAGTGCCAAGTTACCGATGGCTGGCAGAACGACAAGTTGGCTCCGAGGCCAACAGGAAGCAGGAGTGCCTGGTTCAGTGGATACACACCCGGTGTACTAAGCTAAGTGGGGGAGCCCTTCCACAGCGTAATAAGAGACGCACAAATACATGAACATTCATAAGAACACATAAGACAATGTGATGACATTTACACACCCATCTCGCACACACCTTTCCTCCCGCTAGACCGAAGGTGTCAAAACTGCCTTGTTCAGGGCCGCTTCTCTGCACCATTACCATACACGCCAACCTGTCTAGTCCACTACAACTCAGTCTGGTGTATTCTGAGCCCTGCCACCCTCTACTCTGCCAACTATGCCATTCTGTCTGCCGAGGCTCCACCAAAACTGCCCTTCTGCTACAACCAAACTCCGAGCCAGTCCGAGAGGGTGCCAGCAACGCCAACCTGTCATCGCCACTCTAAACCGCAAGATAATCTGCTGGGAAGCCAACATATGAGGAGACTCAATCCAAAATGAGATCTCAATCATGTGACTGAAAAAATGACTTTCCATGGAAACTTGCAGTTTCTGTATTTGGTAAGGAAGCTTCTTTTCTTTCCCCTTTCCTTGACATCAGCTTTATTTAGGAGATTAGCTTATAGTGTATGTGAAGCAGTCTCCAGCTAAAGGGTTTTATCCGTTGTTTGCTCATACTGCCTAAAATGACCTGTATAATTAAAGAGTCACAGGACAGGTCAAACCAACATGACTCCTGAGCTTAACAAGAAGTCACCAGCTGTAGAATCAGCCACTTCTGTGTGGAAAAACATCCTGCTCCTCACATACAGAATCTTGAATAATCAGGCCCCATCTTATCTTAATGACCTTGTAGTACCATATCACCCTATTAGAGCACTTCGCTCTCGCTCTGCAGGCCTACTTGTTGTTCCTAGAGTATTTAAAAGTAGAATGGGAGGCAGAGCCTTCAGTTTTCAGGCCCCTCTTCTGTGGAACCAGCTTCCAGTTTGGATTCAGGAGACAGACACTATCTCTACTTTTAAGATTAGGCTTAAAACTTTCCTTTTTGCTAAAGCATATAGTTAGGGCTGGACCAGGTGACCCTGAATCCTCCCTTAGTTATGCTGCAATAGACGTAGGCTGCCAGGGGGATTCCCATGATGCACTGGGTGTTTCGTCTTCACTCACTACGTGTTCACACCTCTCTTTATTCAGTCATCAGTTATTATTAATATCTGGCTCTCTTCCACCGTGTGTCTTTTGTCCCGTCTCCGTCCCATCACCACCAACCGGTCGCAGTAGATGGGCGTCTCTCCCTGACCTAATTTCTGCCAAGGTTTAGCCTCAATAAGATATTATTACCACTGAAGACTATATCAACTAAGATAAAGAGAAAGATTGTGTACAAATATATCATATTCTAATAAAAGTTCAACAGTTCCAACAATCACAGTCTATAAATTAAAGTCGCACAGATTAATCACTCACACTGATACAGACTTTTGTATATAATAACAGATCAGTTAGAGAGCATGCCTGATAGAGTTTCAGCTAACTCAGAGATGGTGCCCCTATGACAGATTCTAATCAACAAACCTACTGGAACTTTCTAGAGACTGACCTCTACATTATTCATTCATGCTTTAATAATTAGCAATGCACAGAACAGCAAATCCTTGCATTGCCTGTTGAATCCATCTATGTGCAGGCTAAACCCATGAAAAACTTCTCACCACTGCAATGCTGCAAACCACTTGCTGGTGTTGTGGCCATGTTTACCAACTACTCAGCCCTTCCTCTGGGCATTTTAAACCTACGAGACAAACCACAGACTTTGACTTTATTTTTACTGCTGAGCCTTTTTACATTTGTCTGACTGCACTCACATGTGTGTACTGTTTGTGTACACATACATTTGTGTGGCTTGGCTGCTATTAAACAACATAATTTAGGTATTTATAGTACACACAATATGCATTTATGTGTATGTACTACAATCATGT
The DNA here is from genome assembly GCF_051167445.1 of Perissodus microlepis. Lineage (NCBI taxonomy): Eukaryota > Metazoa > Chordata > Actinopteri > Cichliformes > Cichlidae > Perissodus > Perissodus microlepis. Next base: position 3,778,886 of record NC_140476.1, read on the forward strand.
TAAGACTTAAATACTAGTTTCTAAGGCAAAAGTATATTTACTTGTTAAACAGCAGAATAACAGAGCTTCTGATGTTTATATACAATAAATAGTTTAAAAAGCTTATTTTCATCATTTTGTCCAAGTAGGCTGCCTTAATTAAGAAGCAGTTTTTGCACAGAGGAATAGCCAAACGCTTTTCCTAATATTTTTTTTAAAAAACTTATACAGTTTCATTATGATGTACTATATACTCCTATTTTCATTGCAACTGTCAAGCTGTCAACTGCCTTAAAACCTCCACAGAAACAAAGCCAGCTTCTCAAATTCATTAACAGGAAAACAGATTTGTGGTAAAATGCAGCAGCGTCACAGCTGAAAACACAGAAAGAAGTGATCTGCGTATGTGTGTGAGGCCTGCTTTTCTGCAAAGATGCTGCCTGGAAAAGAGGTTAATTACTACACATGTTTTTGTGCCATCAACAATGACAAAGAGCATCAGTGACACTCGGGCCCATGTTTTAGGTGCAACTCATCACAAAGACTCAGTGCTCAGTGAAACAAGGGCTGTGTACACATTTAACCAGGAGCACGTGTGAGCATCCAGATATCCTCGACAGGATATTTGTAGCTAAAAAAGTAACAATTCGGATTTTAGGTCAAACGGTCTGGTCCAATCTACCACTCTTACTGTGTCTCACTCACACACACACCAACTATCCACAAACAGAGTCCATGTGGGCTGGCAGCATGCAGGCAACATGAAGTAAGTCCACTGAGAGACAGCAGATTGTGCGCATGCTCGAGAAAGGCCTGAAAGAGGAATTTAAAAAAAGAGAGAGTGACATCTGCCCAGGATTGAAGGGGTCACTGGGAAGAGACAAGGACCTTTGTGTTTGTAAGAGCATTACAACATGTGCACGTCACTCGGCAGAGTCCACAACATTGTAAAATATACAGATGTGGAGGAAAGAGTGTGGACTCCAACAAAATAGATCATTTCTGCTGAATTTTAAGTAAAAAGAAGTTAATACAGTCCCACAGACACAAGTGTTAATACATGTTTTTCTTTCATTAAAGCAGTTACACTTCAAATAGTCTGAATTCATCTTATGCTCTGCATTATACTGTGCTCAGTCCATTCACTATCTGAAACAAACTATTTCAGCTCCTTCCTTTAAGTGTTGTTTTGCTGGTTTGCTGCTCCTCACGAGCAGAAAATCTAAACTAGGCGGGGCTTCTGTGAGCTTTGCAGTCCGAGCTGCTCCCGAGTTTACCTTATTAAGACTTTCCTCTCTCACTGACATCATACAGACCCCAAGATTGGGAAAAATCTGTCAGAAACAGAGTGCTTATTCATATTTAATATGAATGATAATTTTAAACACAGCAACAAATTGTTGTAGTTTTCAACTTGATGTGTCCCTTCTGCAGAAGACATCAAGCCAGACTTTTAGCTTGTCTTGGTCTGCGGCCTCACAGTCCGTCCCCGTGCAGGATTTTGATTCTGATGTGATTGTCTTCTTTGAGGCTAAAATTTCTACAATTTACAACTTGGTCTTAAGACACTCAGTCTTTCCTGAGTGTCTTCCCGATTTCTCCTCACTCCAGTTCTATCCACTTTGGAAACTCTGTGATAACTTTGTATATTCACCTCCTGCTTTGTGAACATCAACATTTCTTTTTTCTGTTTTGGGCATGATGCTTTAACAGTGACAGCTCAAACCTCTGCTGAAATATTTACACTGTGTGTAAACTTGAAGATAATTTTTGAAATAATTTTATCCTCCTCTGTCTGACAGAAAATAAAGAAATAAGGAAACGTATAAAATATCCACTTTAACTAAAAAAAAATGTAAACATTGAAAATGAAAATATATATACTGCTGTTATAGTGTGCTATCATCAGGGAGGCTATGTCATTCACTTCAATTCCATTTTATTTATACTGCGCCAAATCACAACAACAGTCACCTCGAGGTGCTTTATATTGTAACATAGACCTTACAACAAGGGGCGGCCATCTGCCTCGATCAGTTGGAGTAAGGAGAGGAAGACGAGACAAAAGACGCTGTTGAAGAGAACCAGAGATTAAAAACAAGTACGATTCAACGCAGAGAGGTCTATTAACACATGAGTGAGAAAGGTGACTGGAAAAGAAAACCTCAGTGCATCATGGGAATCTCCCAGCAGCCTATGTCTATTGCAGCATCACTAAGGGAGGATTCAGGGTCACCTGGTCCAGCCCTAACTATATGCTTTAGCAAAAAGGAAAGTTTGAAGCCTAATCTTAAAGTAGAGATAGTGTCTGTCTCCTGAATCCAAACTGGAAGCTGGTTCCACTGAAAACTGAAGGCTCTGCCTCCCATTCTACTTTTAAATACTCTAGGAACAACAAGTAGGCCTGCAGTGCGAGAGCGAAGTGCTCTAATAGGGTGATATGGTACTATACTAAGATAATATGGAGCCTGATTATTCAAGATCCTGTATGTGAGAAGCAGGATTTTGAATTCAACTCTGGATTTAACAGAGAGCCAATGAAGAGAAGCCAATACAGGAGAAATCTGCTCTCTCTTTCTAGTCCCTGTCAGGACTATGACTGCAGCATTTTGGATCAACTGAAAGTTTTGCAGGAAGTTTTTAGGACACTCTGATAATAATGAATTACAGGAGTCCAGCCAAGAAGTAATAAATGCGTGAACTAGCTTTTCAGCGTCACTCTGGGACAGGATATTTCTAACTTTAGAGATGTTGCGTCATTACCATGTGTGCTCCAAGCTGCACCAACAAGAAAGAAGGCAAACTGTTTTAACCGCGGTATCTGCCGTACCTCGCTGATATTTGACTAAAATGTTATAACCAGCTTTGTGGCGATTAAACTTGACTTCAAAACACTTTATTAGCCTTGAGAGACACAAAGGACTAAGAGCAGGAAATTCAAAGGATGTAACACTGAGAGAAATCCCAAGGTTTCATCACAACTCTACACAGTACCATGTTTACCCTCTAACCTCAACTCATTTGTCATACCATTCCATTGTGAAAGGGACAAATGACTTTTTCTTACGATAAGGACAATAGAGGCTTGATAAGTTCTCCTACGCTGAATGCAGGCACCACCAGTTTAAAATGCAGGACTGAAGCCACCATGATGAAGAAAAAAGAGTGAGACGAACAGAGACCCGTCATGACAAGCTAGCTACACCAGCAGGCTGTAAACCACTGGAGTTAATTGCACCTTTTGTGTATCAGAGTTTGTTTTTACGAGAACTGTATTCACTGTGTGTGTTGATGCCGGGAATATGGGTGTGATTCTCAGCATGTAAAGTCATGTTGACTGCTGTTGATTTTGTGTGTATGCTGCTGAGACCTGTTATTAGTCTCTCTATAGGCTGTGTGTTTACATATGTAGATATAGTGAAAGTCAATAGCATGCCCCTGATTCTCTTTACATTATGTTAATAGGTAAACTTAAAAGAAACCCGATGTTTAACGCTGGTTAAAAAGCTGGAGGGGATTTTTTCCCCCCTATCCTGTATCATCATTTACATTTTTGAACCTTCCAGATCCCTCAGGTCATCTGGATCCGGTCTTTTATCAGTTCCCAGAGTCAGAACCAGACACGGAGAAGCTGCATTCAGCTTTTATGCTCCTCATATCTGGAACAAACTCCCAGAAAGCCTCAGATCAGCTGAAACACTCAGTTTATTTAAATCCAGGTTGAAGACTCACCTATTCTCAGCTGCATTTGAATAAAGCACCAAATCCACACTTTTAAGCTTAAATTTCAAAACTTACATTTAACTACTGATTTTATCTACTGTTCTGATTTTATCTGTTTTGATTTTATATACTGTTTTGTTTGTTTGTTTGTTAATTAGTTTGTTTGTTTGTTTGCTTGTTTTAATCAATTTTAAATCATGCTTTTTATTTGTTTTTGTTTCTAATGTCTCTGTAAAGCACTTTGAATCACCTTGTTGTTGAATTGTGCTATACAAATAAACCTGCCTTGCCTTTTTAGGCCTATAATAACCCACAAGCTACTGAACCTGGAAACATCCAGGACATCTGGACAGCCAAAATTCTACCCTGCTGCAGTTTTTACCTAATGTGGTATCACAGATACTGCATTCACATTAGACTTTGAATGATTTTTATTTGTCTCAGCACTACAATCTCAGCTCACAGTTAGAAACTAAGACCTTAGGCCTGATTTAGACCTCTGTGGGGAATCTTTGTAGAGCCTACGACGTAACCAGCACAAGAGGCTGACGCTGTTGCCAACATTAGTGTTTGTGCTGGTGAATTATGTGTTAATTACTGCGTGGTCATGTCGCAGTGTTTTATGTACAGTGTCAGTCAAGACAAACAAATCAACGCTAGGACTTCTTTCCTTCCCGACTGCCTGCTCTTTGTTGCGGTCAGTTTTTATGTAGGTTTTTATGTTTGCACATTCCCTCAAGTCCATTCCAACAGTTTCCTCCAGGAATTTGCTGACATTTGTGAGTCCTTACATTGATGCTTTGACTATTATTCATCATACTGAGGCTATGTTTGTTGTTCTCTCAGTGATAAATTAAAAAACTGTGGCACAAATGTATCCGGAAATGCACATGAGGAATGAATTGTACTCAACAGGCCAATCAGCAGGTTGTGATGTGAAGTTCCACTTACGGGGCCGTGCACGTCAGGTTACAGCTCAGGGTTTCAGAGGGTATTTGTGCTTATTTCATAGCTATGGCGTAAAACACACGTTCTCACATCTGGGTTTAATGATCCGAACTTTGATGCTTCTCACATATTGTAAATTACTATATTAATCAGACCTCCAGATGCCTCTCAACTGTTGATGAGCGCAAGTCAAACTCAATTATAAAATGACTGCTAAAAACAATCTAATGAGCAAAAAAGGAGTCTAGAAGGCTCGGTCGGATGAGCAACCTTGGTGATGTGATCATTTATTGTTAATCACGGTGAAATTTAATTAAGTCATTACGCCTTAATAAATCAAACAACCACAAACTTTGTACAAAACATTTGAAACCCAATCCAGAATAGAGAGATGCTAACGGGGGGGGGGGGGGGGGGCTGGGGTTATCTGCTAAATAGGACAAGAGTTAAAAAAAAAAAAACCTTTAAAATTGAATTTGATTAAAATCATTTAAATTCATTTACGTTGTAGTTCCATTTGAGGGCAAGTTAAAGCAAAATTAACAAAATTATCAACTTTCATATCCACCAACAAATCCTTTTAACACTTTCATCATAAAAGCAATAAAACTACAATTTAAGAAAGGCTTTAAAAGGGAGAGTGAGATGGTGAGAGGAAGAGCAGTAAAGCACACAGGGACGGAGCGAGTGATCCCACTGTCCCATAGCCTCAGGTGCTGTTGGCAACAGCGTAGGGTTATAAGGCAGGGTCAGGGGTTAGGGTGACACACTACACATCCTTCAGGAAGTGTGTGTGTGTGTGTGTGTGTGTCATGCCCAAAACATTAAGCGGCCCTGAGACTACAGCTCACAGATGTCACATGATCACACTGGATGCAAAGAAATATACAAGCCTGCTGTATTATTGGGCTGATGTTGGCTATTAAAAACTAATAATCTGTCCATTTTCACAAATTGTTCTAAGATAAAACACCGAAACTGAAACCAAATATGGAGCCTGTAAGGAAAGGAAAGTCACTAACACTCATTTTGGCTCCAACATATATCGTCCACCAAAATGTGTCTGATCAGTAGCTCTCCCCTACTAATAAAATGCTTCCTGGGGGAGAAAGAAGAAGCTTCAAAGTCATCCTCCAGTCGATATGCGATCCTCCATAAATCCCCGAGCTTCCTACCGTCTCCATTTTCAGCACAAATCCTCCCTGTGAGTTTGTGAAACCTACTCGCACCTCGCCATCAAACTCCTTTCTCCTAAATCAACTCTCGCCACTCAGCCCATCTCCTTCCTCTTTAAAGTAAAGCACTATAGTATAAGTCTATCAAGGACCCTGAAAAGGGAATCGATTTTAGAGACATCTTGTTCCACTTTTTGCCCCGCCTCGACTCTGTCGGGCTTTAGCAAAAATATGTGATTTCACAGAAGACAAAGATCTACAGCTACAGTAAGATTAAAGTGAATTAAACTTTATAAATGAACCAATGGAATCCTGTAAAAACAGGATGCACACAGGTCTTTTGTGTCTTAGTGTCCTGCTGCATAAATCATTGATTGTTTAGTAAAGTTTCATACATTTTCTGAAACTGGGAACGCAATTAATAGTTAATACTTTTCTTAATTCATGTTCTCACAATGACATTTGTGACACTGATTATATCCATTACTGTACAAAGACTTTATAGGTAAAAGTAAGCAACAACACTACAACATTAGCCTAATTGTCTGAGACTAGTTTCATGCAATTATGGGAACATGAGCATGAAACACACTCAATGACTTTTCAGTACATTCCTGAAAAGAGGACTCACTGCAACACTAGTAAGGAAGGAAGGAAGGAAGGAAGGAAGGAAGGAAGGAAGGAAGGAAGAGGAGCATAAGAAATAAAGCAGTTTGAAGGAGAGAATAATTAAGTGCAACCACAGTGCAGGGGGAAAAAAAGGGGGGGAATCAACAAGGAGGTAGTTCATTTTTAGGGCTGGCTAATGTATACTACCAGAGAGAACTAACACAACACCAAAAAGACAAAACAAAGAGACAAGTTTTAAAACATGAATAAGAACTGGAACATTTTTATACAAAAAGCCTGTGCATTCCCAGTAATTAGGAAGGAATTTCTTACATGTGGCTCTCTCTGACGTCAATCCTGTACCTTCCCAGAGTTTGCTTTCTCTTCCCCGGTGCTGTGAATGTTTAGTGTTAGGCTGCTTTTGGCAAACCTCCTGGACTTGGGTGCTAGAGAGGTTTAGGGGGAAGGGTGGGGTTCCTCTGCTTGTTTGAATAGCAAGCAGAGATGAGCAAGGTAACCCCAGTTCAAGTATTTGGCTCTCCTGTGCTAATGCACTGTTATTGTGTATGTTGGCGATTGCTAAATAAGTATATCTTAACAAACTCAAAAAGTTCAGATATTTCAAGCAGAGTGCAAAAAAATCTGTGGACTTCAAAGACATGAGAACCAATAAATACTGGACTGGTGTGTTCAAACACTCTTATATAAAGTCCATGTGAAGTGTTTGTTTGGCCCCAGCCTGTGAGAAGGTTTCGATTTTTGATTCTGCTTAAAGTCCTCTTTAGGGAAAATTTACAGTCCATTCATCCAACAGTAATTATGTAAATTCATTCTGGACTGCCTGCAATCATAAAATCCTGTTGCTCTGCTTTTAAAAATCAAAAAACACAGCTGATTTAAATTTGGCTGATCTCCACTTGTGGATTTTGTTTTTTTCATTTTTGGTTTTTTTAAATGGAGTTGATATTTATGAGACGTTCACTGTAAGTGACATTCTGAACACTTGCATGTGCAGATCTGCGTTTTCTGCCATGCACAGAGCCCAAACATTAATTTCCATGTCAAACTAACCTGATTCCCTAGCTTCACAAAACACCAATCAACAGTGTAAGAGTCCAAAGTGTCCAAGCTCTAAGTGGACCATTAGGTAAGGCGCATGCAGCCAGGTGCAACAACAGTTCCCCATGAAACCATGCCGTCAGCACAGTTCTAGTGTGACGTCCTGAGGTATTTAAGGGAGAACATTTGGTGATAATGAATTGAACTGCAGCACTTGTTATTGTGCACGAACATACAGCAGTTTGAAAACCCAAGAGCTTTTCTTAGCTTTTCCTCAACAAAATCTTTAATCTCATTCTTTCCATGTTTGCCAGATTAGATTCCCTGATACTTTACCCTATTCCTGAAAACAAAATAAATTGGACTTACTGTGAGGAAATGAAGTTCAAGTATTAGAATAAAAACAGTGAACTTTTTGAAAGCAGCTGACCCAAAGTCTGAATAAATTTGTCCATCAATACCTCATCAGGCAAACTGAATTAACATTTTTACCAAACTAACAAATACTAAAATACTTTAGTTTTGCAAGTTCACAAAATAATTTCAGTTAGTTTTCATTTTTATTACAAATCTTTCTTCACAGCTTGTTTAACTGTAATAGTTTTATTACAGTCCTGGCTTCTTCTAGAGATCACGTGGAGGACATGAAGACATGTATGTGGGACATTGACTCCAATCATCTGGACTCAACATTGAATATCCTTTATCCAGGGAGCTCTATGATACAAAGTCTATTAATGTAGCAGGTTACAATGAGTGATTGTGCAGTTGTGGAGTCTGAACTCCTGCTAACCCTCCACTTAACAAAACACGGCATTAACTGTCAGAAAAACACATCTCATGTGGGCTACCTACTGTTGATACTACAGGTAAGAAAAAGGGCAAATCAGGACAATTTCCCAACCTGATCCTCCTGACATTGTCCAGAATCCACGTGTGGAAACCGCTTAAAAGCAACAAGATTCTCTTGTTGTGCTCGAGTTCTAAACTAGAATATCTGCATCGTGGATCTCTGTGTAATAACCTGATCGGCTTAAGTACGAGTGGATACTGGGACATACATTCTGCTGATGACAGTCCGCTGACAGCATTCATGCAGCACAACATAAATAAGATAAAAGCAATCTTGTAACATTATACACAGCAGCCATCTGCTTTGTGCTGTTTTCTGTTCAACTAAGATAATAGCTGAAATGCAATCAGTTTGTAAACAGAATGGTGTGTGTGTGTGTGTGTGTGTGTGTGTGTGTGTGTGTGTGTGTGTGTGTGTGTGTGTGTGTGTGTGTAGTTTACTCCTGCATTCACCAGCATGTCACACAAAACCAGACTAGGGGATTATCTGTAATAATAGTGACTCACTTGGGTTTTAGAAGAGTTTACTATAGGATTACAGACCAGTCTGATGCTGAGTGAATTGCACTGTCATTACAATTATTAATATTCATACTCGGCTCATACTTACACTGTATGTTTCTTTCATTGAGTGTTCTGATTGCACGAGCACCAAATAACACACTACACTTGAACTTCACGTCTTGATACACAAGTAACTTCATTCTTTTGTATCTAAGATAACACAGATGGGTCATAACTGGCTCATCTTTGGATTGTTCTGCAGCATGTAGAGGGTGTGACTGATCACAGTTGGTTTTAAAAATGTTTAAAGATATAATTTGTCCAGTTTATTTGATAAACTTTTAATAATCAAATTATCAGTTTGATATCTCAATAGCTTATATTAAAGCCACTCGGATTGTTGGGAATTACTGGGAATTTTTAACCAAGTCTATCACTGACAACCAGAATGTCCTTGTATCCATCTTCTTCCTCTACCAAATGTCTATGGGAACAAGCCAACTGTGGAGATACTTACTTTAGGCTTAGTTTATTTGTTTTTCCCCCCCTCTCTCTACGTGCCCGGTGCAGGATTGCTTGAGCTCCTTCACTGAGCCTTGTGTGTGGATTCATAGTTCCCATGCCATCTGATGTCAACAAGCTCCTTCAGCAACACTAATCCACTCCTGAAACTCCCCTAGATCAGTTAGCAATGGAAACAAACTGAAGGAGAGCCAACTTTCACACAAGTGTTGTTTAGAACTCGAGAAATCACCTCATAAAAATGTAAATAACTTGGGACTCATCTCACATTCTATGCTGCCAATCACATTTGTGTATGTAAACAGGAACGAATGAGGTTAAAAGAAAAAACACCAAAATTTAGAGGATGACAATAAATCAAGAAGCAGAAAAGTTAAACTGGTGTAAAAATAGCCAAAATTTATGCCGGTGTTCATCGGTTTAGATCAACTGTGGTGTTCTTTCAAACTCTTCATTCCATGTTTAGTTATGACTCAAATAAAATTCTGTCATAGTCAGATACACATGTTTGTGACCGTTGAGTTAAATACAAGCTATGTACGGTGAACATAACCCAAAAAACGAATTCACGCAAAAGAAAGTAAAGTCGCATTTGCAGAGGGATGATAAATGAACATAATTTTTTAAATAATAAATAGATTTTTTTTCTTTCAAAAAATAGAATAGTCAGTGTATTTATGATGAAGTTCATGCAAAGGTTCACTCAGATTGGTCCACCTGTCAAAGAGGACATGGGGGACACAAAAAAACATAGATACATTTATGATTAAATTCTGAATGAAATTTAAAACATTACTTCAGAAACATAAAATATGCACAGCCTATAAAAGTTGCTTTTCTGAAGTCTAAACTTTATCTTTATGGGCATTGCCATGTTGGTTTTTCTAAGCCAGACAAGGCTATATTTAGACAAGAGGGTAGCGTGCCAAAATATCAGTTAATTCAAGCAAGCTTGGTTAGCAGCATGCAGCACATAGACGGTACGAGTCTACACTCAGAGACAGACGTCTGCTACTTAGTACAAAATAGGAGAGTATTGCTCACCAAACGTAGAACACAGACAGGCTGTTAGTCCAAAATATCGACACATCAAGTCATAATTAATTGTCAGATAATTATAATTGTACTATAAATGCTTGAAAATGGCACAAACAGCATAAACATGTTTGAAAGGGTGTAGATCCGTGGCTAAAACACCACTCAAAGTAGCACCACCTCTAATAATACACACTTTAATTCTTAATAAAAATTTACTGAGATGGAAACTTTGGCTTTTATATAATAAAGGTTCCCAATTCACATTAACCTACTAAATTAGTGAGGCAATTGTACACCACTTTACTCCATGCATTAAGTGCTTTACCTGCTAGCATCCGTGCCTACAGCTAATTTAGAATCACCGTTTAAGCTAGCATGTATATCTCTGGACTGTGGGAGGAAGGACAGGATGACATGCAAACTGCAAACACAACCCTGGCGGTGATCAGAAGGTTCAAACCCAGAATCGTCTTACTGCGACAGTGCAGGGCAACAATGTTAACGGCTGCACCATCCTCCATGTTGGTTTGCAGAAAGTGAAAAATCAGCAAGTAACTTGTTTTTTCTTTTGTCGAGTACGGTTGCAAACTTGTTAATATCCTTGTTTATGGATATTAACAAGGATTAGCCTCAAGTGGACATTTCAGGAACTGCAGTTTTTGGCACATGCAAGGTGGCTTCATTTTTCTGCCCCATAAGTCAGCAGCTGTATAGAATGTGTAATTAATCTAAACTAAACAGACATTTAGGCACATATGAAAACGTATGTGGATCATATTCCTTTACTTTCCTACTTGGAGGAGATTTTCTCTGTTCAGACAACTTAACTAAACAAAAACCTTCAAGGTCAATCTCTTCACTCCATTCCACTAGTAAGCAGTCCATTAGCCAGCTCATCTTTCCCTAAACGCCTGGCATATTTAGAGAGGCAGTGTTCGGAAGGGCTGTGCTGAGATCACAGAACTGTCAACATGGGCCTCTGACAAGGCAGAGCATTGCCATTACTTTCATGTGAAAGGATGGGTTAATTATAAGATTTGGTTTCTAATATGAAGCCTTTCAGAGGAAGTGGAGAGCTTATACCCGGTAATTAGACATAAATCGTTTGACTGAAGCAAATGTGGGGATGTGGGGGAGGGGGTGGGTTGAGTAAGATCATGCTTTGTCTGTGGCAAGGCGGAGAAAATACAATCCCATGGAAACACAAGCTGAGTTTTACACACAGCTTTAAGAACATGTTCATTGTAAGGTGATGCAGTAGGACCTTAAACCTATCTCATGGTCTATTTTGTATACTGACAGAAAACTACACACACAGCCATTTAGGATAGTTTGTTTCCTTTCAATTTCATTAGGTGTTATTGTGCCTTAAACCAAGTAAATATACTCCATGGTATGAAAATGTGCCATCGCTCCAAAGCTGCTTACGAGAGACTTTTCCGGTAGTCCTGTTGTAAGGGGGTCAGCACAGGCGTCATTCTCTTACTAATTTGGTCTAAACTGAAATATCTGCATCTGTCCAGAACTATAAACCTTGACTACTTCCCCTGACTTCTCTTTACATGGCAGCAGATGCTTGCCCCTCCCGAGCCTGGTTTTGGAGAATGTTTCTTCCTGCTAAAAGGGAGTTTTCCTTCCCACTATTGCCAAGAGCTGACTCTAGTCTCATCTAGGCGCTCCAGTTTCTCCCGCTATCAGACATCTTTAATCAATCGTACTGCCAACGTGCGCTTGATAAAAGTGCTGCCTTACCGCTGGATCTGGTCCCAAATTACACAATGTAGTGAATGACTGACTATTCCCTATGTGTCCATGCACAACACCAACTTAACAACTAGTTCACCTCAGTTCACTACAGATTTTATGACAGAAAGAAAACACGCTCACGATGAAATGTTAGAATGTACCAATACCAATGAACAACTGGCTGAATAAAGGTAGAAAGACCTCTCTGGAACACTCTCACTCTAACCACAGTATGACTAAACATGCTACAATTACAGCCTTTGACCGCTTGATTTTGAAGCACCATTTCAATAAGTGTCAGCCGCGATGGACTCATTATTCACATAAAAGGGAAAAATGAAAGGGCCTGTGACTGTGCTTGTCCGGGGCAAAAACACAAGGAGTATGTCCTCAAATACTAATAGACCCACACCGACACACTAACGCACACATACAGTAATGCGTTGCTTACAGTTGGCTCAGTCCCTTCACCAATTTTCCCCCTCTAATTACAATTAAAATTGTCACACTTGTTTTTATGCAGCATAATTACACCAGCACAGAGCTGAGAATGGCTTGCTTATTTGTTGTGGTCGCAACAAAAGGGCCTTCAATAGCGGAGGCCTGTGTCCAGCCTGACCTTTGCCAGCTGAGGTGGAAAGCTGTCTATTTTCTCTGGCCTGAATATTAGTAGATTGCCTCTGATTGTCATCTAGGGGAAAAAAGGTTATTGGTTCAAACCCATTTTAGGAAATGTATTTCCAACGCCGCACAATCCAGGACACCAAATCGTCACATCTAACAACTTTAAGGACGAATGCGTCGTCACATTAGGGCTGTGCGATATGACCAAAATCTCATATCCCGATATAAGACATCCATCGTCCCGATAACGATATAAATCACAAAAATGTAACGATTTCTGTAAATTCGGTGAATCTCGGGCAGCTCGACTTGCGTGAAGTGTTTCCAGCTGGGCGTCGTGTACCTGGGGTTGAGTGTTTTAACCGATGCTTGAAACTATACATTTTTAGACATAAGTTGTAACAGCCGCCATTTTCTTTGTGAGTATTTATTACACGACGTGCTGCGGGGAAAAGCCTGTTCTAACGTTTGAGTCTAAGGTTTATTTTTTAGCACCTGACGGCTCTTTTTTACTTCTCATCCGTAAACACTCTGCATACTCTTTCACGTGATTCGGTTTATTTTGAAAAGTCTCAACAGGATCTTGAGCTTTATTGTGAAAGGTTTGTGGAAACTTAACCAGCGGACACGCGCTGGTTTTACCAGCGTTGTTGCTAACGACAACGTATAAAAACAGGCGCTTGTCCGTCTGTAGTGTGGTTTTAATAAATATAAGAGAAAGAGAGAACTTTAAGAAATTAATATAGCCACTACAGTGACCATCAAAACGGTGAAAAAATATTGCCGTAAACAGTTTATTTTGCGACACCACGAAACAAACGATAGCGTAAAATGAAACGATAGACGTTTTTATATCATCATCAGATATATATCGTTATATCGAACAGCCCTACGTCACATGATAAAGAAATAATAAGTAAATAACCTTTTTTTTAAAGCTTGTACTTCAGTAACTCCTCATTAATCAGGAACTATGGATTAAAGTACTGTAGTGTACTGTAATACTGAAAAAAATGTAAGAGAAGAACTTCAGATCCTGAGTGTGTGAGGACAGAAGAATCAGCTTTATTTCAATTTTGAGGGATAAAATTTATATTTGAATTTGATGGTTCTGTTCTCTTTGTGATTACAGGAGCTGCCCTCAGATTCAGACCTCAGCACCACCCAGTGACAGCAGACAGATCATCCAACATGTTCACATGTTAACTGCAAAATGAACTGATGAAAACAGTACAAAGGTTAAAGTACCACACGTGCTGTAGTGAAAGCTGCAGCTGTTTTATTGATAAAGTTAAAGACAAAAAAACAAAAGGATTAATCACTCATGTAACTGTGTCACTATACATCAGCATTACCAGGACCTCAGTTTGGTGTTTCACAAAGCTGCTGATCTCAGACCTGCACAGTTTCCGTTTTAAACACTTGATGTACTCAGCTGCATGAAGAGCATATGAGATTTTCTCTGACACAATTAAATAAAACCTGATGAAGGTCAAAGGTCGTGACTTGTATGTTTAACTACAAACTTGTGATCTGGAGTTCTTTCACAGTTTTTTGCCGATAGTGTTACTTACCATAAAGTGATGCAGAGTTATTCATACCAGAGTAACCTGAGAGGATCATATATTTTTAAATATATAACTTTCTACAGGACTAAATATAATATCTTTATGTAAAAGCCTGGAACCTCTAGGGAGTATCACAGTATTTATAACATTACACAAACCAAAGGTCTCCATCACAGTGTTCATGGAATGCTAGGTTTATCCATCTGCTGGGGCGGGCCTACAGAGGAGTGCTGAAGATTTCCCTGAGAGGGAGCTGCTGGTGAAGATCATGAGTCCTGCTTAATCAATGCCATGAGCTTCAGTGTTCCTGTTGTTTCTTAAATGATGCCTCTTTCAGTGGGTCAACAGAACTTCTGGCACAGGACAGCTGTGATGAAAGAAAGGGAAGAAGTTTCTCCAAACCTCTGGACCCAGGAAACCCAGCTTAGTCCTCATGGTCTCCCTCACTAGTTTCTCTCCAGGGTGAATGTAGCTGTTGATATAATATGGACTCTATTATCAAATGAAAAGAACAAATCAGACTACACTACTGAAACGTTCTGCTGGTGTTTTTAAAGTTTCCATGTTACCAGGATGTAGAGGGCTCTGAAGATTTAAACAGTTTTAGATCCATTACACTCACAGTCTTGTGTTAAAATCTCAAAAGGACAGCATTATATTTTCGATATTAACAGTAACTCTGGGCCTCTGTAGAGTGTGCAGATGATCTCATCGCTGTCTAAAAATGGATTTTAAAAAAACACAAGAAGTGCTGAATCCTTCAATAACACAGACTATTAGAGTAACAGGTGTGTAGCATCGCTAACTAGCTAGCAACAAGCCTCCAACACAGTGCATATGCTAGCGGCTAATCTAGCGAACGAATTAACAACAGAGCGATTTTAGAACTATGAGATGATAAACTGTGTTTCTTTGTTTTATAACAGTGACATGGTTGTATTTACCTTAATTAAACGAGTCGTCAGTCGCGGTAAACCAGCAAAAAACTCGAGCCGCCGGGCGACGTAAAAAGTGTAGAGGGGCGTGTTTGCGGTCGCGTCCAGCGGGTGTGTGGGCGGGAGCGTTACACAGTCACTCCACCTCAAATCACTACTGCGCAGACTCTGGCTCCAAATTTGCAAGATGGCAGCCTCCACAAGCGGGATATTTTGGCTTCATTTTTGCACAATGGGAGGAGGCGGTGTCGCGTCGTCCATCTTTTATACAGTCATTGCTCTAACCACAGTATGACTAAACATGCTACAATTACAGCCTTTGACCGCTTGATTTTGAAGCACCATTTCAATAAGTGTCAGCCGCGATGGACTCATTATTCACATAAAAGGGAAAAATGAAAGGGCCTGTGACTGTGCTTGTCCGGGGCAAAAACACAAGGAGTATGTCCTCAAATACTAATAGACCCACACCGACACACTAACGCACACATACAGTAATGCGTTGCTTACAGTTGGCTCAGTCCCTTCACCAATTTTCCCCCTCTAATTACAATTAAAATTGTCACACTTGTTTTTATGCAGCATAATTACACCAGCACAGAGCTGAGAATGGCTTGCTTATTTGTTGTGGTCGCAACAAAAGGGCCTTCAATAGCGGAGGCCTGTGTCCAGCCTGACCTTTGCCAGCTGAGGTGGAAAGCTGTCTATTTTCTCTGGCCTGAATATTAGTAGATTGCCTCTGATTGTCATCTAGGGGAAAAAAGGTTATTGGTTCAAACCCATTTTAGGAAATGTATTTCCAACGCCGCACAATCCAGGACACCAAATCGTCACATCTAACAACTTTAAGGACGAATGCGTCGTCACATTAGGGCTGTGCGATATGACCAAAATCTCATATCCCGATATAAGACATCCATCGTCCCGATAACGATATAAATCACAAAAATGTAACGATTTCTGTAAATTCGGTGAATCTCGGGCAGCTCGACTTGCGTGAAGTGTTTCCAGCTGGGCGTCGTGTACCTGGGGTTGAGTGTTTTAACCGATGCTTGAAACTATACATTTTTAGACATAAGTTGTAACAGCCGCCATTTTCTTTGTGAGTATTTATTACACGACGTGCTGCGGGGAAAAGCCTGTTCTAACGTTTGAGTCTAAGGTTTATTTTTTAGCACCTGACGGCTCTTTTTTACTTCTCATCCGTAAACACTCTGCATACTCTTTCACGTGATTCGGTTTATTTTGAAAAGTCTCAACAGGATCTTGAGCTTTATTGTGAAAGGTTTGTGGAAACTTAACCAGCGGACACGCGCTGGTTTTACCAGCGTTGTTGCTAACGACAACGTATAAAAACAGGCGCTTGTCCGTCTGTAGTGTGGTTTTAATAAATATAAGAGAAAGAGAGAACTTTAAGAAATTAATATAGCCACTACAGTGACCATCAAAACGGTGAAAAAATATTGCCGTAAACAGTTTATTTTGCGACACCACGAAACAAACGATAGCGTAAAATGAAACGATAGACGTTTTTATATCATCATCAGATATATATCGTTATATCGAACAGCCCTACGTCACATGATAAAGAAATTTTCACAGAAAGTTTGCAGTCATGTGAAAAAGTAAGTACAGCCTTACATCTTCTAATTAAGAGTGTGAGCAGCAGCCTGGTGCTGCTAATAAATCACTTTATTAACTGGTTATTACCACGTATGATCAACTCTGCAAAAGCAGAAAATCAGCAGGTTAAAATTCATGACAATACGATGTTTAAAAAAAAAAAAAAAAAGACTGAACATATAGCTTGTTTGCAATTGTTGCAATGAGAAAGATTCTTCTGTCTAATTAAAGACGACAGCATCACAGCTTAGTTTTGCAAGGTTGCATCAGATCAAACCAGAAGACTTCTAGAACTATGTCGTTTTAACAGACGAGACCAAAGTGTTGATGTTTTCCATCGTGCACGGCACCACGTCTAATGAAAAAACCCAAACAGCACAAAGGTTTCATACCAACCACCAAACTATTCAAATACATAAATCAGCTCAGGACCAAAAATATTTTATCAGGAAGCTCTAGAAGATTTCCAAATGACCACAAGTTTCTAGGAGCAAATGTACGTTTTTAAAGTCTTTTAAAGTCTATCTGGCCCTGACCTTTATTTGGATATTTAAACAAATATAAACATATCTACAACAACAAACAACAACAACAACACATGAAAGACAGAAAATGGTTAAGAATCTATGATTCACCGTGTGCAAATATTTGTAGCCATCTGTCTTACCTGCAGCACATTAAGTGACACTTCGCCGGCAACTAAGGCTGAGTAATGATGTCATTCAGGCACTGTAATCTAGGGCTGCTTTTAGATTGCTGCCAACATTATTACAGGGCTTCACCTCACTGAGTAATGCAACAGGCTGCCTTGATCCGCCTATAAAGACATAACACCAAGCTCATAACATCATCGGGGTGAGACCAGAGCAACACTGCACTTGGACCTTAAAGCGGTATTCAAAGGTGCTGGCAGTGCAATTAAATCAATTCTATGATGGAAAACTACCACCGCGAAGACGGCAGTGGGACTGGGCTCTGATGTGGCTTGTTTATGTTTTGGTATGAGCCTACTGTGTGTTTCTGGTGTGAACAAAAAGGAATAAGAGCTCCATTAGATCTGTGCTCCCAACAAAATGTCCTTTGTTCTCTAAATAAAATACAGTTGTGGGAGAGGAAAACACTGGGGAGGGTGGATAACTGGTGTCTAGTAATAGGGCCTATAAATAGATCAAAAGCATACTTCCCTGTTTTTTTGTTTTGTTTTTTAGCCCTGCCACTAATAATCCTCAAGGCACCCTGCAGTAACATAAACTTGTGATTACTTCATTAGAGCGAATTTAGATGAATATGGTTAGCCTAATGATAAAGGAGGAATTACTTTTCATATTAGGTTCAAATGTCTTACATGTCAAATATTTCAATCTTGACAGGATGAGCTGCTCTGCACAGCTCTCGATAGATCTGCCTTGGACCATGCTCAACAAAGGAAATGCCTAAAGGTTGATTCTGTTCATCTGAACGCCGCGTTTTCAGTGGGAGAAACATTATGTCACTCATCCAAGTGACATCTCCAATGAACACCAATGATCTCCAATGGTTCAAAAATAAAATATTTTAGAAGAAGGACAAGTCACAGCATCAGAACCCAGAAATACCCTCTTAAAATCCTTAAAACACCTGCATATTTAACTTTCCAACACCCACAGCAGTCTTCACTGTCCAAGTGTTAGTTTCTGTGTTAACCAACTGTTCAGTCCCACCAAAAAGATCCTCTGAGTGTGCATCTTTGTCAGGTCAAATAAACATTCCCACGGAAGAAGCGGTGTTTGTATGTGTTACATGTTGTGTCAGCATCTTCCTCTTCATTGAAATGCTTGTTGAGTGGCTTGTCATTGCACGGATGCTCATTAATTGAGTTTTAGCTCCCGTTGCAATCGTGTGAGAATGACAGAGAGCCTGATAGACGCAGACACAAAGACAAAATCATCGTCGGCCTGACAAAGAGGAGATAGTTTAGCATGAGCTCAACAATCAGTGACATTTCACTGAACTACAGCAGAGGAGCAAGAGAAAAGTCCTTATATTCGATATATGCGTACACAGACACACTCACAGCAAATACACCTTTCATAAACTACAATCTTTCTCATAGTTGGAGTTAACTCCAGTTAACAAGCTTCCAAACTCACGGGTCACAGCGAGTCATATTTCTTACCCAACTAGTGCATTTATACCAGCTCATTTATCTAGCCAACACCAAGTCTAAGCAGACTCTTGCTGCTTCATTCATCTAATAGGCTGCTGCCTCTGAAAGCTGGAGAAATGAGCGTGCTACGCTGTGGTAATGGATGTAAGAGAAATCTGGTAAATTACGAAGTGGGAGGACGACAAACCTCATTTACATGCAATTTGACTGATGACGAGTGTGGCTGAACTCGGTGATCTCGCATAGATTAATTCAGGAAGTTTCCTTGTTCCCCAGAGTAAAGGCTTCATGTAGCCTCTGGTGATATGGGTATGCTAGATAATGCAGAGTTTTACGATCTTATGAGTTTATGATAATATATTTGGATGAAAAGTGGGCTGTGGCTAGTCCGAGACACCAAGGCTTCCTGTCTTAACCTATGTAAAAGAAAAAGAAAATCCCACTTCTATCACATTAGGAAGCCAGTTGTTGCTTCTCAAAGACTTGGCTAAAGTTTTCAAAGATCGCCTGTTGGGATATATTTCATAAGAGCAATATTTTGCGTTATTTGTCATTTCTGCTGTTTGGTCAAGAAATCCTGAACAAGATATTGCTGCTCTTGACGAGGTTCTGCTTTTAAAAGTAGGACTTCATCAAATAAATCAATAAAAAAAATCAGCCAATCCATTGTTCTTTCTGAATTATCATTATCAACTCAACCTAGAGCACTAAAACACAACCAGACAGCACCCAAGAGTTTAGTTTCTATTCCAAATTATAGCCAGATTAACCACAGCCAATATAATTTCATTTCATATAGTGAAATCAGTGGCAGTAGACCAAAGATGAGAAGAGAAGACAGCTTAATATCATTAGTATAATACATTTTAAAGTGCTGTTATAGCATATGAAATCAAGCAGTGACACACCAGTCTAATGTCAAAGTGGTTTCCTCCCGTTTTTCCCCTCAGCTCGCCAATGATCGGACTAAGGTCGCGTTTTCATCTTTATCTGACTCTTTAAAAGTTCACAGGTCACTCTGTGCGAACGTAGCCTTAATGTTCACTCAGTTCACTCTGTGCGGCTAAATATACCTGAAAACATAAACTTGACATTTTGCATATCAACCACCCACTCATGTATCACTCCACATCCAAAATAGCAAGTGTGTTTATCCAAAACACAGATAATGCAGCAGCACTACTGTGGCTTTGTGCGCTGCAGCCAACAAGCAGCTTGATGCTAACAAAAATATCACACAAATCGAGGATCTTTCCATTCCACAAAGATCTGTTTTTTATATTACATTAAAAGATGGAACACACACACACACACACACACACGAATGGCAATGGAAACAAGATATCTAAATATAGCTTTGCTTTTAATTTGACCAGCAACATCATTGCAATGTCATACGGAAGAAATTTTATGAAAAGCAATCTTACCTGCTATTTATTTAAGACATACTTAATAAGAAGCCAGTATGTCTCAAAAAAAGGCTTCAGATTGCACACATTCACACATGCAAGCTGCCAAGTGCAACCACAGGAGTCGACTCTTGGCAGCTGAGCAGGTCCATTGGAGCAGTAGGAGTTCAAAAGGCTTGGTGAGCACACGGTTCAGAAGGAGGAACATAATACACTCACTTAAACAACCCTGATTTCCCCAGATAAATCTGAGTTATAAAGCCAGAAACCTCCACGTCTGAAATCGTCTTCCTCTACCTCAACAAAGTCACTTGTGCCATATTAGGAATCATCTCTTGCTGCAGACTGAATTTCATCAGTTAACTGGAGAACTGGTTGAGTAGTGCTGCTTAAAAAATGTCAAGTCCCTCTTGGAATGGGTTGGTTTGTAGTACTGTTCAGTAAAAGCAACAGGCAGGAAGGTTTAGGGCCAGTTTGTTTCCATTATGACCTTCTGAGCAGGCTAGAAGCACCAAGACCCCACTCAAAGTAGAGCCGTCACATGGCAGAATCGTGGCACAACGCCCTACTGCTGCTGGCTGGTGCTGATAGAGACATTATCTTCTCACAGAGGAAAGGAATGAGAGAGAAGGAGGTTTCTGTGAATTAATCATGAATAAGATGCCGTGAAATGATGTCAGCTAGCAAAACTCTGAAGATTAGGCTGCTACTTTAAATGATGTTAACCAGGATCAGATTGTTTGGGGAGTATCACAATGAGAAGACAAGAACAGTCAAAAGTTCCACAAACACAGAGGAAAAAAAAATAATTTAAAGGGCATGTGCTACACTCATTTCCAGTTCCATAGTTTTGGTATTCTTCATGCAGGATTCACATTCCAAAAATCATTATTAGTCATATCCTGAATCTCTAAATATACCTCCTTCTCTTCCCTTTAACCCCACCTTCATCTGATTGGCTGTTTCTCACAAACAAAACATTTGAAGCGATCATTTTATACCTCAGCTCTCAATTTCTGGTGACAAACATCCACATTTAAACTTTGTGAAAGAAGTCGATGAGTGATGTTTTGATGGCAATATGCTGTTTTCTGTCAATAAGCGCTGCTGTTAGCCTCAGTTAGCTGCTGTTAGTCCCCATTAGCTGCTGTTAGCCAGCGTTAATAAAACTGTCTTTAAAGTGAACGTAACATTGTTGGGCTCTGATGCTAAGCGAATAAACTCTCATATGATGTGAGGATGTAATCAAACTGTGGGAGCTAAAGTGTGATTTTTAGGATACCTGAGCATAATACTAGCTGGCACAGTTAGCTTATAACCTGTTGTTGCCCTTTAGCCATTGAGTTCTCTTCTCCTCCACCTTTGGTGTTCCATGTATGTGGTCAGTTTTAGCTACATACGAGAAACACAACTATTTGCATTAATCTCTGTCCCAGCCACTGCATTTAAATATGGTGGGGCAACATGATAGCTTCCACAAACTACAAACCCAGCTCCTATGTATTTTTAAGAGATTAATTACAAGCTCATGAGAATGCATCAGTTTGCTGGAAAATGTAACTACACACTATAATTAAGAATACAAACCTTTTTATGTATTTAATAACCTCAAAAATTACTGACAGACTGACTTTAAGCAACTGATAAAGCAGTGCAAGCATTTAGAGTCTGACAGCCGAGCTTTTAGCTCCCTGAGATTGCTCGTACATATCTTGACCATGTTTGATATGCATAACTGTAATAGAGTATATTTCTGAAAAAAAAAAAATCATAATTGATCCACTAAAAATAAAATAAAAGCTCCATTAGATAAACCAAGATTATTACAAACAAGTTTACAAAAGTACGAGAGTATCAGCGACAGTCTCTAAATATCGGTTTAGTATTAAAATAAACATTTCAATCTAAAAATAAACCTTCCTCTGCTAAATGAATTAGTCATTTCTAAAAGTTTATTCATCATCCATGACATTAATCAGCAAAGCAAATAGAAACCTTGTTAAATGTCAGTTTTATCAGACCTGCATTAAAACCTTAAGAGGCAGAGTTGAGATAAGAGTGTTTAGACTGTGGTCTGAGTGGACGACTGCTTATCAGTTAATCTTAATCTATGGAACTGAGTCGGTGCAAAACCACCCAACTGTTTCTGAAACACGCAGTTTCTATTTTTAAAGCAACTTTCCTGCAAGGCAAGACCTGCTTTTTCAAACCACCAAATTGGTACCACAAGTACAAATCTGCAGGGGAATGCCAATCATAGCGAGCGCAGCGGCTCCGTGGGATATTTCATGCATTTTTAGCACGCCGTGGCACACAGAGTTAGAGGGACTCAGGGCTTATCCTCGGATTAATGCCTGGAAAAGTTCATTCTGCCCTGAGAGATCCAGGGTGCACAGAGTCCTTCCTAAAAGGGATTGTGTAACTGCTGGAACTTTTGATTTTGTTTTGTTCATAGAAGCAGGAGGATTACATCCTCAGAGACCCACCTGACCTGCCTCCCTCTTCTCGGCTGTCCCCTGCTGAACTCAGCGGACTTCATCCCACAGCCAGATGGGAAATACAGCAGTACACGGATATTCTTTTCAGAGCTTTCTGCTGGGCAGAGGTCTTAAAGACAATGGGGCCCTCTTGCATTTCACTTCTAGATGTGAAGCCTTACGCGTTAATCTTAGAGGTCAATCATTTTCTTCATTTCACTACTTATGCCAGACCGGACATCTGGGCAAAACCCTATAACTACATACAAGGTCAGCTCATGCTGTCATTTCATTTCTTTTCCCCACAAAGCAACGTCACATGCAGCAAGTATTAAGTTTCAGGACAGCCTCGTTTACTAGCACGGCTGCTGAAAGATTAAATAAGAAAAGAAAAAAAAATCAACACAAAAGGCCGGGTATGAGAGGACGTTAAAAATCCATTACCACATTGTCACTGCTACCAAAAACAGCCCTAAAAATAATCTAATTATGAAATGATCTTTAATTACGTGAAAGAACACTATGCATAACAAAAAACACAAAACCGCAATTCAGTACCGAGCTTCTTGTTCCAGCAGCGGCAGCAGCAAAGCTCTGAATGCTTAATAAATTCTTCTGAAGGCTGCACCGCACACTTGTTTCATCTGACAATGAGACTACTTGAATGGAATAGTCTGGAAAACTGTAGAGGGGAAGACAATCATGAAGCAGTAATCTTATTTCTCCACAGCAGCTCCCATTGTTCTCCTAAAAATGCTTCTGTTTAGTCCGGTTCAGCTCTCATTCCAATCCATCACTCCATTGAGAAATATTCTGCAGAGCCAAGGATAAATTAGAACAATAACCGCGCTGCGCGATTTGAATGCAGCAATCAGGCTCGGATAGGAGAGAGTACCGTTGTGCTCCTCCAGCTCTTACTAGATAGCAGCAGCTGCTCTGTGCACGGCTGCAATCAAGCCCAGATGAATTGAACCACCTCGCTCGTGTTCGACTTCCCTGATAACTTCCTCTGATTAAGCTCCTGCTTAATTCACTCTGCCTCTCGACTCGGTCGACTTCAGTCATCTTTAGACAACTTTCAAAACGTTCAGACTTAAACCATCAATTAACACCCGAGCCTTCTCCGATACCGCGACACCGGCCTCTGTAAATGAGGAATCATCGGCGTGGACCGGCAGGTGTTAAGCTCCCTTTTTGAAGATTATGCTTCACTTGCAGTGGCCTGGCCCAGGCTAGCCACTCTCTTCTAATCCACCACTGCAAGCTTTTGATAGCTCCCACTGAGAGTCTTTATTACAATTTCTGATTAAAACCTGGAGCCAGAGAGAAAACGAGACAGACTGAGAAATTAGAGTGACAGAAGAGAAGGAAGGGCAAATGAAAGAATTAAAAATTACTCCTATTTCAAATGCAGGAGCGTAAACTGCAGAGCTGCTGCCTTTGATTACCTTTAAATCTAATACTTGGGCTTAAATTTTGTTAGAGGAATGAGCTGACCCCAAAGGCCTAAACACGTATCTCATATTCTGACAGGAAACAGACCCTCCAGGAAAGACTACAGAATGAAACCCTGCATTTTTAGTTTAAAACTGCGACATTAGCACCACTACTGAAATGCTAGAACCAGACAAAATTGATGAGAGCTAAGGAAAAAAAAATCATTAAGATCATGAAGAACGCACTGCCTTGATCAGTAGAGAAAACAAAACAAAACAGTCTTATCTGCACTTATTGTGCCGTCCTTCCTCCCTGATACTGAATAATCTCTGGGATAAAATCTACACATGGCTGTGGTCATCCCAAAAACATGAATAATTCACAGCCATCTGCCATAAACCAACAGTCTAAATTAAAAAAAGACTGAGGAGGTGCGATTCCTTTATTGTGATCACTTCTTTTATTTTGTGTGTATTTGTGTGTCTCACAGAAAGGAAGTGTGGGTCTGCTTTTGATTCACTTTATTACGTCGTCACAGGAAGCGAGACAGACTCACGTTCACACCTACAGATTTAATTAATTAGCAATTTAGAATTCGCAGTTAACCCAACCCATGCACATCTTTGCACTGTGGGAGAAAGCCAGAGTAGCAGGAGCGAGCCCACGTAAACACGTCTCTACCTTCTCGACAATTTAAGCCAATGTCTGCAGTAAATCAGAAATGAAATTTTAGATGTAAAATGTTATTATGTACAGGTGACTGTTGTATGAGGTTAGTGGAAGTCTCCAAAATGATCACGTGTGTAATTATCAGTAAGGCTGCTGGTTCTCAAATTTGGGGCTGAGTGATTATTTTACTCACAACTAAGCCTAAGACAACAGCACTAACCTCACCTTTAACGATGTGAATGGTCTGTTAAACAGCGCTGCGATCATTTTATCTCCCCCAACTGGTTAAAGGCTCTTAAAGCCTCACTGCTGATTAGCACTGAAGCTCCACACCATAAAAAGCAATCTTCAGAGCTCCAACTATCAGTTACTTTAAAGCAAGTGGTTGTCATGTTGAAAGTGATACGTTAGTCAAGAATGTCATCACACCTACTACGTTAAAGTGACTAAGGTGCTTTTGCGGACATGAAGCAGACACGTTAAGATGCCGCCAGCATTTCATGGTTTCAAGGCAAGAAAAAATTCAGCGGGGAGTTTTCTTGGTCTCACTTTGTCAAAGTTTGTGGCTGCTTTGTTTACACATTCTGTCCAGACTGCAAACATAAAGCATAAGTACTAAACAGCAGCATCCATATCATCACAGAAGAGGAGGCTGGGGCCAGTCCAAGAGGCAAAAACAAGACTGAGACTACACAATACACTCTGACCCAAGTGCATACAACATCCAGGATTTTTTCTGGTTAGACTCTAGAGGTCTCAAAGCTTTTTTAACCAGCTATACAAGGCCTCCAGCACCAGACGGCCCCTCTCTCTGTTTGTGTTCCAGGCCGGCGAGTCGCTATGCATGACGATTTATTGACGCAAGATCCCCCTCAGCCAGGACTGCCACCGATTACTGCTGCTGGAGAGAGGAGACGAGGGCAGGGAGAGGGGGGTAGACAGAAGGGGAAGGTCTTGCAGGGATAAGAGAGTTTTTCTGTGTGTGTTCTAGCTCTGCCTCCAAGGCCATAAACCCAGTTCCAAAATGCCAAGTAGCATGTCAACATGCCAGCCTTTGCCACCCAAGTTTAAGTCAGACAAAAGGCTCTTTAGTCCTCTAAGTGGTGGTCTAAAAAAATAGGAAATGATTATCTGTCATACGTGGAAAAAGGCTTTACCAGAACTGCACAAACTGAAGGGCAACAAGGAGAAAATGAACTGCTAACATGAAGTGAAACTGAGCAATGAGAGCTTAATTTCTGAGCTCCCCAAAGAGAAGGAACGTCTGGCACTGGATGAATGCTCTGGCCTAATGCAAACACAATCATCCCTCACCTATTTTTTATTTCATTTCATAACAGCTGACACTTGTTTTTCAAAAGATTTGTCCATCAGCAGATTGTTAGCTGTGACGTAAAAATTCCACCTCCCCAAATGAAATGAAAAACATGCGACGAATACAACTCTTCCTTTAACTAAACACTGGAGAAACGTCATCAATTCAGATTTATTACGTGAAAAAAAACAAAACTGCTAAGTTAAATTTATGTCATATATTCTGATGGGCTAAGCATGAGCAGGGAACAGAAATGACCAAAATAAAAAGGAAATGAAACCGGAAAACACGGCCCACTCCAACGATCACTTGCATAACGCAGTGTATTTAAGAAAAAGAAAAAGAAAAAAGAGGAAGAAGACCAAGAAAGAAATCAGTAAATATCTTTAGCCTGTGCCAGTTTTCCCCGTAATGTGACGACATGAATCCCCTCTGACACAAACCCCTTTGAAAAGCCTTTTGGCAGGGACTCAACCATTTCTCCAAACACTTTTCAAAAGAATAGAAGGTGATGCCAGCAAGCTACATTGTGTCACACAGAATCTTTAGTACTGCAACAATTAATAAATGCCTGTGAAATCAATTTGCTGAACATGACTAACACAAGCAGAGCTTGATGGGAAGTGAGGACACAATGGACCTTTTGTCCAGTTAAGTAAAATAGAAAATCCAGACCTGTGCTAAGGAGGAAAAGAATATATACTTTTCCCATAACACAGCAGCTATAAATCTATTCAAAATAAACTGCCGTGTTTAAATTTTACATTTCTTATTTCTTACCTTGGCAACTGTGAGAGCTCATTGTTATGGCTGCTGTTGCTCGTGCAGACTTGATGTGGAAAGAGAGGAGCGAGGGCGTCAGTGCGTCTCTGTCATGGTCACCATCGTTCGCTACCCAGCTCGACCAAAGAGGAACATGGATTCATCACACTGTGGCACAGGTGAAGACCTCGTTGGACTGCTTCACCAAACAGCCTGTGAGGAGGAGATACAAAAAAAGCGGGGGATTTCATGCAGGCGCTCATTTATCACTGCAATATGTTCCGAATTTTTAAACAAACTTAAAACAAACACGTTTATGGTTTTTGCCATTCATTTATCCCTCCCTGCACAGGCAACAAAGCACAGACAGCCCTGCATGCCAACCACCTTTCAAAGAACTGATGACCCCAGTTCAAAGTTTCTGCCTCTCTTCAGCCCCAATTTAAATTAAATCTCTTGCACAAAACTGTCCAGGACATTCTGACACATAGTTGGTGAAAATCGCTGACAATTAGAAAATAAACTGCACTGCAATTTCTGCTATTGCTGTTACAAAACAAAGGCAAGTGTTTAATGTTCAACAGCAACTTCCTAATTGTTGTAAATCTGTTATAAATAGTCGTACAATTACAATTGTTGCTAAAAGTGAGATATAAGGTGAGGAAAATGTGGCAAGAATCAAGTTAGGACACGGTCCTGAGTTGCACTTTCTCACATGCAGCACACAGCAGGAGACGGTCTGCAACAATGCTGGAAACACAGAGTTCAGTTTAGGTGAGAGTGTGTTCAGTGGGCAACACACATGGCTTGCAGAGAATTTCCCCGGACAAATACCCTCTCCATTTTCACAATCGGACATCACGCAGCCTTTGCTCTGGGGAGCTGCTTCAGTAAATACTCTTTAATATTCAATCCAACTGGCATGGAGATTTTCATTTTGACATAAAACTCTGCTCGGTTATACAGAGAAAAGTTCAGGGCAGCAGTGCAGGTGTTAAACAGCTTGGATTTGGTGGAGATTTTTGGCTAAGTAGAGAAAGCAGGAGTGGGAATTCAGTCTATGCAGGGGCTGTGAAGACAAACTTCCACAACAGCTTGTGGGCTTACAGGACTGATGTTCTCCAGTGCTGATGGTTGAACAGCCAAGGGAGCAACAGTGGGGCTAACTACGAAGAGGGAAAAAGTACAAAAAAGGCAGACTGGACATTCGTTTTCATTTTTAACACTCTGTTGTATATGTTGGCATCTCTTCTCCACAGCAGGGGCTAAACCAAAGGACCAACAACACAGCAAACAGCAACAAGAGTAGCCCACAGGGCGGGTTGGTCCACATATTTTTGACACTGCCCTCAAGTGACAGGAGGCGGCTACAACATGTCCATGTGGGTCTTCCAAACTTTCAGTGCACGAGCAAATTTAAAACGGAGACTAAAAGAAAGAGAACGGAGTGAAAACAAACTGGCATGTTGTATAAGATGTTTATTTTTTTTTATCAAATCAAAATGATTCATTTGAACCATCTGGCTTTACTTAAAATCACAGCATGTTTACAGAGTAATGCGAGTCACTATCAGAACTGTCATCACAACACTGCCTGAGCCACACCCAGCAAAGAGATGCTTTTGAATTTGGTTGAGCAGGTGTACATCGGTGATTAAGCACTGCAACAATAATACACCACATTTATGCATCAGAGCTTACCGGGGCACACGCCTTTGCAAGCATTTTAAGATTTGATCACATCTATTACTGTTACGCTGTTACCGTGTTTGCTCCCACAGTTTGCATGGTCAGCCTGGGAAAGTCACTGCCTAAATGAAAGGCTCTAGTAGAGCCCCAAATGAAATGCAAACAGAGGCTTCATGAAGGCTTAGACTCACCTCTGAGTCAACAGCAGAAGAAAGAGGGGAAGAAAACTTTTCATACTGCCTGGTGTTTGTGTGTCTTATGCAATCAAAACTGCAAGCGGTGCGCAAACAAACACACAGAGAGGCCTCTGGCTCTTCAACTTTAACCGGCAGAAACTAAAACTCACCTCTGTCACGTCTAACAGGTGTCGGCAGAGCTGAAAACAAACATGTGGTAATGAGAGCTGCAATCAGTCCGTTTAAACCCCACAGCGGCCGCAGCAAAGTGCGTCTGCGCTCCCTTCTCTTTCTCAAACAGACACACTCGCTCGCTCTTTAAAGCTGCTAAACTGAATTACTGTCACATACCTACGTTCAGTTCTGTTGCGCAGAAAAATAAAACTTCATGGAAACGTATTCCTGCCAACAGTCTCCAGGCTCTTACCTCAGCTATCAGGAATTACCATAAACACCATAACGGTCCCTTAAGTCTAGAACAAATTCATCTGAGAAACCAGATTATTAATTGCCGTCAAATGTGAGGGGAAAAAAAGTGTCAGCACTGATGGGATAACTGCCACTTGTGACTTTGAGAAAAAGATGAATGTGTTGCTATGACAAAAGTCAAAACACAGTATTTCCACTCTTTGAGTTGAGTGTGCTCTTCATAGCATCTTTCAAGCCATGGGGCAAAACAACAATGGAAGAGGTTTAGATGTCAGTCTGAATTCCTGACAAGGGTTTATGTTTAGTTACATGTACACTGGTGACACTTGGATGACCGTGGGGGACACCGAAAATGGGTGTTGATGGATTTGCTGAGGTATGGGGTGTCAGAAAAAGTCGCCAGGGTGCCAAATGGAGGGCAGTGGAGCTATTCTCAGCTCAACCGCCTATTTTTGTCAGACGAGTTGTCTCACACACACACGCGCACGCACACACACGCACGCACACACACACACACACACACAATGTGCTTTTACAGTCTGTTATAGTGTGACAGCAGTGACTTTAGGCATTTTCTCCTCCTGCTCTCTCTGTTGCCAAACACATACACCATGGAGCTCAAAGACAAGCCTTTACCGACTCCAGCCAGTTGCAGATTGTAAAGCTGATCTGTTGTCAGTTGTGATGCTACTTCGACATGACTTCATTTTTTTTCTCCTGGAATCTTAATTACTCTACGGGGATCCCATTAAAAATGGATCCTTGTACAACACTGCAGATATTTCTTTTTCCTGCACTGTGGCACCATAAAACACATCACCTGCATCTCTTCAAGCATCTCATTTTCACCGGCTAACTCGTCTGGATAAGATTTATTATTCTCATGCAGTGAAGTTTGGATCTGGAAACGTTTCATGGCGCTTGACAGGAAAACAGCTCTCAGGACCCCTTAATGGACTTCATTTCCCAAGCACTCTGAGCACTGCCGGGAGTAATCACGATAGCATAAAAATAACATGTGGTTGGATAGTGAGCAGTAAACAACAATTAAGAGACCCCTTGCATAGCTCATGAAATGAATCATTGAAAATGCATTTGCTCCATGAAGACCGCCTCAGCCTCTCAGCCCTAATTGACTATGAATTATTCAGCTGGCGATGGGATTAGTGCCTTGTATGCCATGGACTGACATGTTTCTGAGGTGTAGAGTCTTTACAGTGTGATAGCAGCTCAGTATTCTTGAAATAGATGTGGATGGCCCAACAGGAAGCTTTTTGCTTTATTACTACCACCAAGACAAAGGTAGAATATTGTAGTGTGTCTGACGGGAGCTGGTCCATCTGTGAAGTTCAGGGTGTAAAACAGGGGCTGGGTAATGTACAGCTGATATAATTTCAAAACATATACCGAATGAGACAGTTCTGTTTATATAAGAATGTCCTTTGATGCTGAGGTATATAAAGTGTGCCTTAAATAAAGTGAGGCCAGCCATGTTGGCTCTCTATGCAGACTCTCACTTTCTGCAATTTCTCCTGACGTGAGTGATAACTAGAGCTGGGCGATAGAACGATAACGATATGTATTGCGAAATAACTTTTTCTCGATAGAAAAATTAAACTATTGCGATAGGCCTCACCGCTCTTGTCCTCTTAAAAAAAAAAAAAGAAGAACAGCCAATCCAAATTAAGTAGCGCAGAGCCGAACCAATCACAGCCGCAGTGTCACGTCACGTGACTTGTTACGTACAGCACAAGCCAAAGCCAAAATACTCAACAACAACAAAAAAGATTCAAATCTCATAGTTTTAGTTGGTACATGCCAAAGACATACGAGAACAGCTGAATCACTGCACCACTACTGCTTCCAAAAAGTCTGAAACTGTCATTGCTTTGAAAAGGTAGATTGTGGTCATGAGAATTAGAACCTGTACTCCATCCCTTTTGGGTGCGTAAACCCTAAAACAGTTCTTGCATTATATCTGCCTGCGTGCACCTTCACAGAAATGACTGTTAATTCTTATTTTGACAGTAGTTTTGGCACAGTGGACAGGAGCTTAGTCCTGCTGGAAAGTAAATCAGGATTTCCATGAAGCTCATCAGCAGATGGAAGCATGAAGAGCTCCACAATCTCGTGGTAGAAGGCTGCACTGACTTTGGACTTGATGAAGCACAGCTGACCAACAGCAGCCAACTCCAGCAGATCACACCCCAAAGCATCACAGAAACGTCACGCTGGACTTCAAATCCATTGGATTCTGTGCCTCTTTACTCCAAAATGTACTTTTATCTGAAAAGAGCAGCTAGACTACTGAGGAACAGTCCAGGTAAGACACTTCTGACAGTGTTTCTGGTTGAGGAGCGGGTGGATATTTGGATGAAGTCTATGCAAGATGGCTCTTGATTCAATGACACCAGCCTCGTCCACTTGAAGTTCTTTAAATCATCTTTTCTTTAAAGTCCTCATTTTACTGACACCTTTCCCTTCATATCAACTTCAATACAGCAATCTGGAAACAGTTTTTTGGCTTGTGGAGATCTATCGTCATCGTCATCAACTGTCAAGTCAGCAGTTTTTCCCAGGATTGTGATTGTACACATACAGAACTAGACCGAGAGATACACAAAGCATTTAAACTATGCAAATAATAATTTACTTAAGTCAAATTTACATCCTAATAATGTAAAATAATGGATTTTTGATTTTCATGAGCTACAAACCGCAATCAAATTTTTCATACAATGAATTCGGAATGAAGGTTTTACCTTTTTAATATTAGTTATAACTTATAACTTTTGTAAAATCTTCACATTTTTGATGTACTAACAGCAACAGTAACTTTGCTAACAGTACAGATTGTGTAATGACTACAGTCGGTATTAGTCTAAGGATAACAGTCACTGCTTTGTCACAAACTTTATCATCATCATCATCGTTTATTTATATAGCACTTTAAAAACACACAAGGCTGACCAAAGTGCTGAACAACAGAAACATAATAGATACCATAAGAAACTTTACTTCTGGGTAAATGACTTCACACAATGTTCCACGTCAAAATGCAAAACAGTAACCGAGTACATGTTAATGAAATGACTGGAGATAAAAATCATGAGACCAACCTCGAGACCTGGTACTGGAGTTCTACACAAATTCAAATAACATCACAGATATTGCATTAAAAGTCTTTTAAATTAAGCGACTTTAAAATGTTTTAAATGCAGCTACGGTGAAGGCAAATCATTACTAAACATTCAAGCCTAAAGTGGTGGAGGTCGTGGTTAAAATACAGTGTTTTGTTTGTCAACAACATACCATTTTAGCATTACTTCTATTCATGTACTGACTCATCTTCAGTCACTGTTTTTATTACTGGGTTAACGTCACAAAATGCTGGAATTCATCTAAATGTCAAATAAAATACCCCGACGTGGGTGAAGCACACCAGCTAAATGCCCGAAAATTCACTTTTCCTGCATCCTCAGCTGATGGTTGACTCAACCAGATGCAACTTTTTACGTTGAGTTATTTTTTTTAATTAATAGTTTGAGAATATTAATGCAACTAGGAAGGGAATATGAACCAAAATTCCCATCACAAGAACAGACAGATTACCTGAAATGGTCTTTCTTTTGCCTATAAAAAAAATGGCTATTTGCACAATGGCTAAGTGTGCAGGCCTGTCCATCACAGGTACCAAGCTCTAACCCAACACAGTTGTGCTATTAATAGACACAATCAGTGAAAGGAAAACAAAATGGGCACTAATAAGGATGTCTTTCCAAACTGCAAACCTATTGATAACCGATTTCAGAGCGCTAGGACGGGTTCCAAGTCAGGAGGAGGTCCTGGAAAAACACAAAAGAGCTAATACGGGTTATTATTAGAGTTGCGAGGCACCAACAGGGTGTAAGGGGCTGAACTGTGGGAGAATAATTCACAGCCATGAGTTCATTGGGTGACCACAAGAACTCATCAAACCTCAAAATCACATCAGTTGAGGATGAGAGCTTCTGTATAGCCGCCCATTAAAATCCCAGCATCCTTCTTGCTGCTTTCAATCTTTGTCTTCTTTTTGGGCCAAAATCCATTTTCTTTGATTAAAGTGAAATTTCAATCTATACTAATGAACAAGTCTGAACGTAACAAAGCACTCCTCTGCTAATAATAGATAAGTCCTAGCATGCACAGCTGTCTTTCCTGGAAGGTTAACATCAACATACCTGTACTGAAAGTTTTCTGGATCAAAATATAAGCAATGTGTGCTGATTTTATCAGGTTGCACGTTTCCCTACGTTCTTACTGGTTTAGAAAATCTAAACATTAGCACACTGATACTGTAAATGATAAATGGGCAGATTGTTCTATAGCATTTATACAGACATTTGTTTTTTAAAGACATGTTAGAATCGTGTAAACAGTGACAACACCATTTTTGATTGGACTATATATAGCATATAGTGCAAAAAAGTAATTGTAAAATATGTATGTGACAAATATTTTAAGATTGTCTTAGGGAGCACCAAAACACTAAAACATGACAGTGGTCATCATAATGTTACAGACAGGCAAGAACGATAATGCTATGATTTCATTCTTAGCCCGCTACCTTAATGACGATTTTAAGCCAGGAGACAAACATTATCAATTTTGTCTGTCTATAACATCATAATTAATAACTTAACAGATGGCTAACATTGCTATCATACCTTCAGCTGAAAGATCCACCTTTGATTTGGCAAAGATTTTAATACCAGATGCAATTCCTAAAGCAGCGCTCCCAATTAAGGAGGCACGGGACCAACACCAACACTAGGCGTACACTAGTTTGTGATCCCCTGAGGCTGGGTTTGTAACTCCTAATAGTTAAGGAACTAAAATTATTGTTTGGTGGCCAAGTTAACATTTATGATGGTCCATGACCTCTCAAAATTGTTCAGTGTTGTGAACATCAAATACTTCAGCTGCTGGTAAGGGGAGGAGCTGTGTACCTACCTGTCTGCAACTGTTCTGTGTGATGTTTTGTCTCAACTGGAGGAGGCTAAGATGCTGTCATTTGTATTGGTACTGCTGCAAATGATAACATAATCGCAAAGTAATTTGCAGTATTATCAGTCAAGTTAGTATCTGAGAATCTATTTTTTTGACAACCGTAACAGAGTAGGAGGTGTTGTGGAGGGAGGAAGTAGTCTGCAAGCATTGTGTGTGCATGCTTGCTTTCTTAAATTCATTGATTCATTGATTCATTCAAATATACTTCACGCAAGTAACTCCAACTCCGACTTTAAACCAGTAAGCCTGGCGCAGCAGCAGGTGAACCGGTTGTCCATGTGCTCCAGGTCATGGTTACAGAAAAAGGTTACAACTGCTGACGAAGAAGGACCACCACTGCCAGCGTCAGTCCCAGATGGTGATATTGAAGTAAATACAGATGTCGAAGACTCTTGGTGCATAAGCAGGTGAATGGCATTGAGGACCGCTATAACAGCCAGCCAGCCGACCTGTGCGGAAAACCCAAACTGTTAAGGGCAGCAACAAGGCGGCTAGCAGCAGAAGAATGAGAAAAAGCGCAAAGGGATCATCTACTAGTAAAGTGATGGTGTCATTCCAACAGAGGGCTAAAGAAATTATAATGAAAAATATACTGCTAATATACTGAGGCCGTTAGACCTACAGCCGCGCACGTTTACGTGTGGAAAACACTGAATGGTTAGCATGTGCCAACTTTAACACTGTCAGATACCGAGAAGCAACTTTTGCCATCTGCATCTAGTTTTCTAAGTACACATGGCACAATGAAGGTTACTGAAGTGAGACTAAAACCAACATATGGTGATTAAGAGGAATTAAAATCTAAACTACACTCATTTGAAAAGCAACTGTCAACTGCAGTTTTGGTTTGATAGACAAATTACTATTTGGACCATGCTGCTTGAGTATGAAACCAAAGCTCCAATGCCATTTACAAAGTCAATCAGTGTAACATAAACAACATGTGAACAAACAGGGATGCCTGTCCCAAATGCCAACCACATGCTAACTGATTTTAGAGGTTCAAAGTCAGGACAAGAACAAAAGAGCTAAACAGGGTTTTTTTATTGGAGTTTTGAGGCACCAACTGGGGATAGAGCTGAATGTTGGAGAATAGTCAACAGCAATGAACTCATACAGCACCCAAAGGGGGTCAACACAAGGATTCATCAAGCTTCAAATCACATCAATTGAGGCTGAGAGCTTCTTTACACTTGGCCATTGAAAATTCACAGTCCTTTTTTTACTGCCTTCAATCTTCCTCTTGTTTACTTTTGCTGTTTTTCTGGCCAATATCCAGCTTCCTTTCTTTTTATAAACTTGCATAACAGTAAGCCAAATGAGAAAAAACAATGTACTGTAACCATCTGTTGACTGGTTGGCTGCTTTAGTTGAAGGATTCATGTGCAGCCGATTTCCCCAAGTGTCATTCAAACTATATTAGTGTCTTCTCAAACACTGTGCAATCAAGAGAAGGACAAAATAAAAGAATAAATGAATACAGTCTGAAATCAAAGATACAGTAGTATTCAGAACGGCAGTGAGCTGGTGGAACGACCTTCCCAGTTTACAAATTCCTACTGGGTGACTGTGGATTGCTGGGTTTTATTTGTCTCCGAGCACAACAGTCGCATTAATAGAACCCATTAGAATCCATTAGTGTGACAACATCCACAAAATGTCCACAAACAAGCAAACGTTCTGAGCGCCAGCTTGTGCTAAATAATAGAAGGAAATTGGAAAGTCAGACCCAGAATTTCACAAAGCACAATGGAACCAAGATAAATGAGCTTATTAAAGAGATTAAAAGAGGCAAACTTAGGACATAAGTGCTCATGAACTTTGGTAAGGTAATGATGTAGGTAGCCCGTGTGCTTGCTGGTCTAAGGTCACTTACTGCAACTTCTCTTATGTGCGCCTTTCTCCTATTTTTGTCTACATTTCTCTTGTTTCTTGATTTTACATATTTCTCCTGTTTGCTATTTATATTTTATCCCAGCACAGTTGATGCGGAGCACCTACATTTTCATAGTCCATGTACAATGACAATAAAGGGCTATTCTAGTCTATTCTACACATCTTGAGATTTCTGCACTCCTCTGAGTACAAGCCAACATGGAACTTAGAGGTTTGATGCATGTACTCCCTATGATATTAATGCGTAGTACTGAATCTGGGCCAAGACGTACAGCTGTTATACATCCACTATATCTTTCCGTGCTACACCCTCCTTGGCGCAGTGATGATACCAGCTGGGGGACAAATCATACAAACAAAGCTTCTCAACAAGATTTTCTTCTTTGTTGGAATCTCAACTATTTTGTTTTGCATGCTTTACTTCCATCTATACTGTTTGAGTTTGTTTCGGCTCTTTCACAAGCGCTCGTTGATCAGTGCATCATTTCACACGGCATTCCTATTGGTCAGTTGGCAGTCAGCAGTCACACTGTGAAATGCTTATCCTACACTTCTGGCACTTTATGAATTTTGCCTCAGGCTTGGTTGGTTTAAAGACCAATATAACTTTGAACCTCTCTTATTACGTGACTTAGTACCATGAGTTTGGAGTAACGACCAAAAGATATCAGCATGACATATCACCTGTCTTGTTAGTCAACTTTTGTCTGGGAAACTCCAGGAAAAAATAGAGGCTGAATCAACTAGATGATTGAAGAAAAATAACAAAAAAACCTCTTTTTCCTTGCACTTTCCCAAAACCAGCATTTTAATCCTCCTAATAGCTCCTAATAGAAATACAAAACAATCTCACGGTACACCAGGAAATTATTCTCTCTGTTCATACTCAAACAAACAAAAGCACAACTTGCAGGCCATCTTATAAAAGCTTTTTCCCTGATGAAAAGATGAAAAGACTGGTTACTTTGCATTTACCCCAATCAGCCCAGTGTTAGAGACAGACAGAAGTTCTCTTTTTCTTTACTGTCAAACCCAAAGCCCTGCTTGAAAACGCAGACTTCCTAATATTACAGCCTTTTGCACATGGCACTAACTGCAACAGATTCCTTTAAAGTGGACATATTATGGCTGACATAATAACAATAGCGGGACTTCCAGTCTGTATCATGCTATTAAGTCTCATTTAGCTTAGATATTACAAGGAAAAAAACCTATTTTCTTAAACACTAACGCCTAAGATCCAACACCCTCCAGCAGATATTGGGCAAGAGGCGAGTTACGCCCTGGGAAGGGCGCTGGTCTATCACAGAGCTAACACATGCACATGTCTTTGGATTGCACAGGGAGAACACCCAAATCCCACACAGAAAGGCCCCGGCTGACCAGCTGTGAGGCATCAGTTCTTACCACTGCACCACCGTGCTGCCCACATCAAAATCCCACATTGCACAGTACAATTAGGAATAATTCAGTTCCACAAACACAAAAGTCTAAAATGTGAGACAGTTACTGCAGGTGTTTAAGCCATGCAGATGTTTTGTTAGTTGGACTCACAATTAATTTACAGTGATTTAAAAACTCTCAGTTATCCTTTAAGTCCTTACTCCACGTAAAGCTGTCGAAAGGGGAAAATCAAATGTGCAGGTGACTTTTTGTCTTTTAAAGTCAATACAAGCAATACAACAGGTGTTTCATTTGAAATCTGACCAGATTATTTATGCTTCTCCTGTATCTTACTGTACACCCCCATCATGGAGATGCAGATACAGATGGATACAGAGCATCTGGTCAAAATCCAAGAACTGTCTTGGGTGGGTCGATCAACTCTGGTAGGGTCGTCCTTGCCAGAAAGTAAAAGGGTCGGACTCAGTTTCGCACTCATATTCTACAATAACCCACACAAATCATCATCACTGGTCTACAAAGACTAAAATCCAGAGGAACTGCGAGATATTTCCCACCCCATGATCGTTGCAAAGAAAACAAGAAAGTGACTTAGATAATAATAACTGAAATCATTACCACGCACTACAACCATGTCAACACTTCCTCTTTGCATGTAGAATGCAAAATGGCAGTAATCGCCACAAAGAAAAACTTTGTGCAAATGCAAAACCATTTATTTCAAACAAAAACATTTTTTGTGGCGGCTTTGCGTTCCTCAACGCCATAATATGGTCTTCCTCTGGAATTTTTCATGTGGCCAAAGAATAATTACAGGCTGCCAGCCCTGTGGAGTTTTATTAGACATGTTTAGAGTTTGTTTTGTACAACAAGACTTTGCATATGCTTCTTAAAGGGGACATCCATCCTCCAACCATCTTATTCTCCCACTTATTCCAGCTCAATACTTGGACTCAACTCCTTAGAGAAGTCACTTTTCCAACGTTCAAATAACCCTTATTTATCCTACAGTAGGCCTTGGTGTAACCTCTCAGGTTATCCACTGTCTCAACAACCCATTTAACTCACTCCCCAAATCAGCTTTCTTCTGGTTGGCTGCCCGTCTCAGTCAGAAGGTTCAAGTTTGCAGCTGCTGTGCTCACAATCAGTGCGGCGTGTCTGAGATTACATGACATCACGAGAAGCCAAGAGTGAAAAACAGTCTAGAGCTGATCGTTCAGAGATGCCAGAAGCCCGAGCGTTCGGCTCACAAACATTTGTTTCTTTCTTTTACACCATCATCTTCACTATGCTGTTACCTTCAAAGGATTGAGATCATGATGTAATGACATCCGTCATCATCAAACAACTGCATGAGACCACATGAGGACGTTTTGAAGCTACAGAAGATCAGACATGCCTAACGAGTTCTCAGTCACAGACACTGCTGAACATCAGCTCTTAAAGAGTAAGAATATAACAGGCAGCAGGCTGTAGAAAGAGATCCTGCCATAATTCAATGATCCTGTTTTACGTCTTCACCAGTCTGGCCTGTGCTCTCGGCAGACTCATCCTTTAGGAGGACAACTCAGACATTTCTTTAGTGGACTGCTGTGACCTTGTTCCCGTGGGGCCTGGAGTTTACAAGCATGCGCCAGCAGTGCTCCAGAGCTTGTAATGCTGAGGGAATAGTTTCCACCAGTGAAGGCTTACAGGAGATTTAGCAGAGCACAGGCACAGCCCTGCTGCTGCTCCGCTCTGTTTATACTTCACCAAGACAAAGTTTACAGCCAGAACTGCGGCAGCGCGGTCCGACCTCAGCAGAAACCTCCATCACACACACGCACGCACACGGACACCCGTGCTGTCTCTGTGTTACTTGAGGAACTATGGAGCAAAGCGGTGCGTTTAACTACAAGAACAAAACTTTATGTGAGCTCGAACAGCTCCGCTGAAAGCGCGGCTGTTTGCACCGAAACCTCCCCAGAACATCTGGCAGCCCTTCGCTGTAACCTCAAACTCATCATGAAGGCAGTGTGCCAACACGAGGCAAAAACAGTGAATACGCTTTAATAACAGTGCGCTTCTCACCGAACTGAAAGCTGAGCAACAATGTTGCACAACACACTGTTTTTGATAACCTACTACAAACTGCTGAAAGTGAGCAACAACGCTTCTATTGCGCAACACTCACGGCTTCCTTCAGCTGACTGTAAAACACCCCACAAACCCACACGAAACAGAGTAAAGTGGAGTTGCCCCACGACTGCAGCTCACTTCGGGGAGACGCAAAGCGCAGCGACCCCAGAGATAAACATCGCTAACTTTTTTCAATCATGTGCCTTAAACGTCCAAAGCAAACACTGTTTATTTTTCCACAAACACGGAACAGAAACAGTACCTGAACCGAGCTGTGCTGGCTGGGAGCTGTTGCTGTTCTCCCGCTGCTTAACAGCATCCGCGAAGCAGGGTTTTAGGACCCGTCGGTGCCGTTAAAAAAAAAAGTCACTCATCCAACAGATCCGCCATACTGAATTAATCACGTGTCAGACAACCCCCTGTGTTTCCGTGGGAGGCGGGGTCTGCGGGCAGTATGATTGACAGCTGACGGGAAAATCTCTAAGTGGACACCAGGTGAGACCACCATTCTGACACACAGGTATCATCACCCGTCCTTATCCTCCTTTACTACCAAGTACATTAAGCTTTTTTTTTTTTTTTAACTTGTTTAATGGGGTTTTTATGTGTTTTACATTCAATAGAGGATTCATTTGATATCCAAGTATGTGCTCAGCAAAGACGTATATGTCCTAATTTTGTTTAAATTACAATAAACAGTAAAACAGCTCCTGAGTGCTGATTCAAACCTTTAGTATTTTTAGGCAAATACCAAAGTACAGGCCAAGCAAAACCCAGCCTGCACTAAAGAAACAAGGTTTCTAATGTCACTGGAATGCTCGGCACTCCTCTTACTTTAATATATAACACAAACAAGCCTGTACTTTTTTTTAATCAGGAAAAATAATGCACCCACTGGTACCGAAGAATGGAATCCCCACGCGAACTCAGTCTGCTGTTTCAGTTGGTTCTTCCCACTCCGGGACGACTTTCCCAAACTGCAGATAACATGTGTCAACTTGTCACACGCAGTAGCTGGTTTAATACTTAGGTGGAGAGATATGTGGCAACAGTAGATTTTCCAGAAGGGGTTGGAGGACTGCAGTTGCCCTCCTGGAAGTGAGCCTTCTAAAACCATATACCCTTCAAATTACACACACACACACACACACACACACACATATATATATATATATATATATATGTGTGTGTGTGTGTGTGTGTGTGTGTGTGTATAAAGCTGTTTTATAGTGTTCAAGGAGACGTTCAATAGCCACAAAACCACATATGTAACTCTTATCTGTAGTTATTTTTATTTAATTTAATAACTGTACAGTACTCTCTGTATATAATAACCATTGTCCTTAATGTAAATATGTAAGAAAAATTGTGTATGTTTCTGTTCTGTGTCCTGTGTACTGTTTGTTTGTATATGTGTCTTTTTGGCTGCTGTTACAACCAAATTTCCCCTTGTGGGACAATTAAAGGATTATTCTATTCTATTCGATATCCACACAGCACCAAAAGGCTTAATTCTCATCAGGGGGTACTGCTCTTGATTCCCCTTGTTTGTTAAAGGAACACTTCCGTAAGGTGAGAAGTGCAACTCCGACTTCCTCTAACAAACTGGAGCATGGTATACATCTGTCTCATAGTTTTTCTCTTCAGTCGCCACGATTAATCCCTGTGACAGCTTTACTGGCTCGGTCAGTTTTACACAGCATCCCAAAATAAGTCAGCGAACAGTGAGTTCATCTTGTGTATAATATTAACTACAAACAGATGTTTAGTTTATTTAAAAATCATTACTGTTGTGTTTAAAAGAAACTACAGCACAAAAGAGATGAGTTCATAGCCTGCTATAGACAGCATGTGTGCCAACAGCAGGAAAGCTACACAGGCCATGGAAGGATTTTCCTTTATTTTACAGTATTTGCACCTATTCATCTGCATGTTCATGTAAATATCTCATCAGCCAAGCAAGTTCTTTTCCACAGATATGGTTGGTCTCAACCATATCTGTGGAAAAGAACAAACCCAGTGACTGTTAGCTCTCTGGGTGAAAATGTCTTGATGACATAAGAGGTCAGAGGAGAACATCCAGACTGCTTTAGGCTGATAGGAAGGCATCAGGAACTGAAATAATCACTTGTTCTAAACAAAGTATGCAGAAGAGCATCTCTGAATACATCACGCTTCAGATCTTGAGGCAAATGGGCTACAGCAGCAGAAGACCACACCAGGTGCTCCAGGAACTATTATCACTTCCTTTTCCCATTAATCTTCTTTCCTTCCGCTCTACCTTAGTCAGTATCAGTATTAAGCAATAGGGTTTACTCCCTGATTTATCCAGTAAAATGACGCTATGAATCACAGCGCGTAGATTAAAATGTTACACAATTCATGAAAAAGTGCCATTCTTAGTTTCCCTTTTGATTGTGCAATCTAATGTAGTGTTTTCACTCTTTTGGAGGGGGGAGGGGGTCATCTTTGAAGAGCAACATTATGAATGTACACAGCCAGTAACTCTGACGAGTGCCATTAATTACCAGCGTTTGGGGAATTAACACACATCAGCAGCTGAAACAGGGAGCAAAGACATCAATAACAAGCGGCAGCATGAAAATAAAAATGACACAATAGCGGCGAAAACAAAACACTCAGTGGGAAAGCAGGTTTAATTAGGTGGATAAAATAGAACACTGAGCTGTAAATCACCTCATCCCCTTTAAACATCATTCATCTACTTATTATCCAAACACATTGTCTGGATGCGATTATAGCTATGAGGTGATAAAGGCGTACTTTATTTTTCATGGAGCAAACAGAACCTGTGACTTTTTTTCTTCCATTTAAAGGACAAATTGACTAGGAAGCACTCATGCAGGCTGGAAGCAAAACAGAGAAGTTTTGAAGATGCTCGCTAATGTAGCCAGGCTGTCAAAGAAATGTGATGAATTGCAGTTATGTGGTAACTTTGTCCTTAAATAACCAACACCCAGCAGTACACCGTGTGTGGTCATAATAAGCAGTTGCACTGATGCAAGTACTGCACAACAGTGGACTGTATTACTGTCAGGCTTGAAAGGACATCTGATGCTGCCACAGATGTAGCAGCAACAAGGCTGGGATTACATAAACACTCCAGCTTTAAGAGTGTGGGCTCATCCAAAGAGAAATGAAACAACTCGACCCAGTGGAGCTGTTCGCTAAAGAACAACACTGACAGCATAATGAGCATCCTCTCACACGGGCCTGTCCACATAAGCAAGGAAGCTGATTCGAACAACGATGGGATGGCTCAACCCGGCCACAAGCTCCACTGACAGCATAATAAGTATTCTCTTGAAACCCGTCCACGGCATTTAAGAATGGGATGCATCCAGAGTTTATCTGCTGCAGTGGAAGCAGATAGGGCCAACACAAGATGCCACACCAAGCTATTTGATATAGCTAGATAGTTATAAAGAGCTCATTAGGATCATGTTCATTCATTCAGCACTATGGAATAGAAATGGCAAAACTCTTTGACCCACAGCAACATAGATTGCATTAAATCTGCACTGCATTAAAAGAAAGTGAGCTAATCAAATGCAGTACAGCGATACAGTTTTTGAGATATGAACATTCGTTTTTTTGTTTTGTTTTGTTTTTCCAGAAAAACTACAAGAGCG
This sequence comes from Perissodus microlepis, assembly GCF_051167445.1. Taxonomy (NCBI): domain Eukaryota; kingdom Metazoa; phylum Chordata; class Actinopteri; order Cichliformes; family Cichlidae; genus Perissodus; species Perissodus microlepis. The sequence continues at coordinate 3,822,420 of NC_140476.1, forward strand.
TGATAGTAAAGCAGAAACTGCATCCAGGACAGAAAAACTGCATTATGTTGCTAACCCAACTTTGGCTCTTTTCAAGCATCTGCAGGGACAGCATGCTAACGCTAAGCTAGTAAAGAACCCAGAGTGAAGTTAAAGCTGAGTGAATGCCGACCCAGCCCAGCAGCCAGACCCTGAATTTAGGCACCAAACTGATGAGCAGTCAGGCTGCAGCCTCAGTTTCTACCTGTTTATGTTTCTATAGTAGAATCGCCATGGCGATTGCACTAAAATCTCTTTGTGCTGGTTTTCATCTTTGATATTTGTGTTGTCGGCTTTTTGTTCATTACAAAATACTAAGAGAAAGATGATATATGTGTCCTCAATATGACAGGTATTTGTGTTGGTGTGTGAAACTGTAGCATGTAGGTTTATATAGTTAAATGATAATTATGAGAAAATGTGTTTCGTATCATTTTATGGAGAAATGCAAAAGTAAAGTAACAAGTAGTATAACAAATTACTTTCTCCTGCGAGTAATTATGTATTGCATTACTTTTAAGAAAAGTGTTCAGTGCAGTATGTATAATAATGACTTCTTTTTGAGTAATGATCACAAAACTGATCAGAACGAAGAAGGGAAATACTCCCAACATGCACAATGTTGGGAGTATCCCACCGCATACAATTAATTTGCATGAATGTAATGTCTTTGATATGGCGCTTAGCGATGGTGGTGACTCAATGAGGAGCCAATGAGAATCAATAAGGAATCAATAGGTGATATCGATAATGGAATCAGAATTGCTAAATACTTATCAATTTCCATCCCATCCATCCATGGCATGATTTTAAGGAAAAGTAATGAGTAATGTGTGATATATTACTTTTCTTGAGTAACTGACCAGTTCGCACCCATATTCAGTGTTGCCCTTTGCCAAAGAGTACAGCCGACATCACTACACGGTTTTCTGAGAATGAAGAATGTTTGGCCCAGATGTGGTGCACATCTGGCCTTGAGTGACACTATAGCCTGAGGGTCAGTCTGGCTTCTGCATATTTTGGAGTAAAAAAATAAAGAAAGAAGTGATTTGTCCATTTCTCACTAAGAATTTCCTGCAGTGTACCTCTAGCCATGATCACATTCAAATATTCTCTATACTGATGCCGGATGTGTCGGTAGACTGACTGAAAAGTAAGAATAAGGAACAATTCCAGCAGCGTGTTGCAATGCTCTTTGTTTGCGAGCTTGTCAAGTGCAGCATCTCTCATCCTTTGGGGTCATTGATGGCCTGTTCCATCTCCTAGCTCTCTGAGTACACTCACTTTGATTTTCTGCTGAGATGAGATCTGCTGCTTCACACCAGAGTTTCTTTTCTCGGTGTGATGGAGCAGCATATGCACGCTGTCCTTTAATGGCAGAACAGATGGTGGCTGACATCATTGTTTTCAAGCTCGTGCACATGGACGCTGATGTAAAGCAACACATGCAGCTTTTTCTGACCAGGAGCAATAGCAGCCTCTGTGGCCACAGGTGGTAGTCACAGAATCCCTGCTTGGATCTAAGTGTAGGTGGTAAAGGGAACCAGAATACAGTTTATCAATTGCTCGTCAACAAACAAAATCTTTTTTACTTTGCATGACTCTCCTGGCCATATTGTCTCCAGATTTGCTGATTTTATACTCACACAGACCCAAGATCTTCAGCCTGTACAAAGAATAGAATCCCTCAGCAGAAGGATATGAAGTTGTGTATTAGGAGGATCTTGTGCTCTTGAAAGCAGTTTCACTACAAGCAGACAAAAGAGACAGATTGCTTTCTGTTTACTGTGTAACAAAGACATATGTGAAAAGAATGTCTTGGTGAAATTGTGCTCATGCTGTAATAAACAATGCATTCAAAAAACAAACTGAAATCGTGCACAGTGTCTGAAACTTTCCGCTTGCAAACACAGTAGGCATAGAAGTAATTATCTGCTTTTGTATTTTAGTGTGATGGAGATTTTACAGGAAAAAAATGAAATGTTTGGCATGGGTGCATTTTTGGGCTTCATCTCTTTCTTAGGCTTTTAGAAAAACTCATACGGTCATCGTCTTCCCTGAGAGAGGGATGAGGTGAAGACTTCCTGTGGCTTTTCACCTCTCAGTGGCAACGATTCATCTTGAGTTTCCCTTCCTCTGATCATATCCAGTGCTTTATTCCTTGTCAACTTGTTCACCCATCAATCTTTGCTAAATTCTCCTGAACATGGACGGCTGACAAAGTGGAGCTTCCTGTGTTTGAGTGCAGGAAGAAAAAGGAGAGGTTAAAAGATTATAGAGGAGTCTGGAAGAGCTGCAATTTGTGCAGAGCATGGAAAATAAGAGTGTAACGCCAACTTTGAAACACTTCATTTGTATTAAAGTGTTTCTTTATTTATTTATTTTTTATAAAAAAAACTAAAGCTGCATATGTTTGTGTGCCTGTGGATGATCCCTAACTTTTTCACCCCCCTTTTTGTGTCTGCATTCAAACATTTCAACAATAACTGGAGTGCTTAGCTTTGAAACAGAAAATCAAGATTCACGGTGGATAATGTGTATTTCACCTCATTACTTGAGATAACATCTAATTCCACAGTGTGCTCAAAAATGTAACCATATCCAATATTTGTTATGACGCACTACGGGGTGAGAGCATGAAAAGAAACCAGAGATCCTTCAACATCTTTGTGAAAGTTTTTGCTGTCAGAATGACACCATCCAACATAGTTAAGTGACATAAGAGACTCTCTCAAGAGTTTGAATGACACGAAAATGGGGCAAGAGAGACATTTTTCTCACTTGGGTTGAGACTCATCTTGTCACCCTTGTCAGGACGGGAGACAACAGCCTGCGGGCTTCAGAAAAAGAGAATGACACAAAATAGAAGAGTTTTCCTTAGCTTAGCTCTCAATCTTGTTGAATGTAAAAGGATTCCTAAATACTGTGTGACAAATCTGAATCTTGATGATAAATAGCCTGTTACTTTGAGACATAACTTGATGTTTAGTTTTAATTCAACAAAGTAATGTCAGCATAAACTGTCGTAAGTGACATTCTTCGTAATATCCCTTTCTTGTTGTCTGAGACCTGTCAGAGAAATTCATACAAACTCGGAGTATTATGGATTCCCTTAAAGTTTGTGTGACATTTTGGCTGGAAGGAAGGCATTGCATTTAAACTTTAGTTCTCATGATTCAATTCAATTCAGGTCAGTTTAATTACATTTTTTATATAGCGCCAAGTCACAGCAACAGTTACCTCAAGGTGCTTTATTTTGTAAGGTAAAGACCCTAGAGTAAACCCCAAAAATCAGATGACCCGTGATGAGCAAGCACTTGGTGACAGTGGGAAGGAAAAACTTCCTGTTAACAGGAAGAAACCTCTGTCATCTCACCATCTCACAGAGTGAAACAACCGCTCATTTGAAAACATGAGTTTTTGGGCCACACCAACACAATTTAGCTTCCTCACTTGCCCTTCTTGGCAGATGATCTTGAACGGGAATCAGCTAATGTTCTGGAGTTTTATATGCCCGTCACAGTAAGTTTTTGTTCACAACTCAAAGCAGATTTCGCATGTCATGTCTGCAAATTTTAATTTTTTGTGCAGCATTTTATTGCATCATATGAGACATAATAAGTATGATATCTAATAGCATGCCAAAAAACAGAAAAATGGTTTGTAATAGGAGCTAAAACATAAGGGTGCTGACAGGGAGACACCGCTTCACCACTTCAGATAAAGTCTGTAAAATGTAATTGCTCAAAATCCCCAGCAGATCAACAAAACAACTTGTGGCAAATGACTCAAACAAAGCCTTACAACTGTGGAGCTATAGTAGTTAACAGGAAGTCCCAGAAGCACTGAGTTTCCATAAATGATCCATAAATCATCTACTGCAACAAAAGTGCATGACTATATTCTATTTTTGTCTGTAAAAATCATACGTATTCCATCTTCATCACATAAAAATCCTAATAAGCTACAGCTAATCCCTCTCTGCTAACAGAAGCAGCTTGCCCACACAATCACTGTCAACAACCCTCCTTAGAAATGCCAGTGCGGGCCTTTCAAAACACCTGCTTCATTAAATCTTGCTGCTTTTCTTCCAAACATTGACTGGTAATTGTGTTTGAGCTCTGCAGTCACCCAAGATCTTGAGGAAATACACACTGTATGCCTTCATTGTAATATTGCTTTGACAGCAGCGGATGGATTTCCTGCCCGCTATGACGGGAAGATCAATTCTCGCAATCCAACGATAGCAGAGCATTCTCCAGAGAGCACAGCATTATCTTTTAAGAGATAAGCTAACGCTGGCACATTCACACACTGTAGGTTAATGCAATTCAAAGTGGGATAGAGGATCTGGTGTAGATGCCTGCAAATGCAAATGGGGCACACATGATGGAGTGGGGAAAATGCTGGTACTGCTGTAAACTGGTGTGCAGGGAACAGGGTTTTGCGCGTAGGAATAATCTAATAATGATCTTCTTTGCCATTATCTTATTTAATTTTAAGATTTCTTCCACCCACAGAAGAAGGAAAAAAGCTAACAGGGCGTGTGTTTGTGCATCTAGCTAATGTGATTACGAGCCCGACTTTTAGTTCTTTCTGTTGTTGAATGTTCAGCCCATCGATTTAGCTCTTTGGTCCAACACACAGACAATTTGTGTCAGCGATTAATGTCAAACGATGCATGTTCAGTTTAATCCAAGATGGTGAAAAGCAAGATTTATGAAACGGGTCTGCAGACTGTGATTTGTTACTCAGGTGTTGGAGCATTGTAGGCATGCTAAAGGAGATAAAACACATCATTTAAGGAGTTTATGAATCGTGGGCATAAACATGTGATTGATGAAACAGTCCTGAGGCACATTGTAAGTCTAGATGATAAATATCATGCTTTCATAGCTTTGGCTACATCTCAGATTTTTTTTTAATAGTTGTAGGAATTAGTTTTATGTGACATATCATCTTATTTTGTTATCAAATAAGATGGTACCCCCCCAAAAAAACACCAAGCAGTCATCCTGTCAGCCAGGCACAGTCAAGCGGCCCTTCAGGTAACTGTGTCAAGGTTTCACTAAAGTATTCAAATGTAGGAAACAGCTGACAAGTTTATCAGTTTTAATGAACAGAATTTTCAAAATGAGCAGTAACAATGAACGTCACAACAGGATTCAGCAGGAAACACAGCTGCTCTTCTCTTTCTGCAGGGCTGACCTCCGCTGCCCAGAGTTTCAGGCCAGGTGAGTAGTAAGGATTCATATAAGGTATGTAAAGCAGCCTGAGCTATACTACCACACATCAGACAACAGTCCGGCAAGTAGTGGTGGTGCTGCACTGAAAAGTTGTGCCTTCTAGAAATCAGAAGACCACGCTGACACTGTAAGAGATTGGTTAGTCATAGCCACGCCCACATTCATACAGGTAGAGGACAGAGAGCACAAGCCAAGTCTGCACCTGGAGGACACACTGGAAAGGCATCTCAAATATGTAAACATGTAAAGCCTTTTGTTCCGTTGTATTATTTTTGGTTCTTTTGATTGAAATCTCGTTGGTTATGTAACAGTTGTGATCAGATAGCTGCACAACAATGGGTAAACAAACTCGTCTTACTGGACAGAACATTTTCCCCATTATAAAAACACACGTACATGTAGATTTTATTTTTATAGGCTTAGTCATCATTGTGTGTCGCTTATTTGTGCAACATCAGGGCAGTAAGGTGCTAATAATAATAAGCAATGTTGCATCACAGCGAGAAGGATCTGGGTTAAAATACGCTGATCCCCCGAGGAGTTTGCAGAGGTCTCGAAGAGGAAGGGTTTCTTTCCCCTTTTCAGCAAAATTTAAATGTGATGGGGCTTTTACTCAACATCTTGACCAGAGGAGCAGCTCTTCACCTTTCACTTTTTAACCAAATGTCAGAGTTGTATAAATGTGTAACAAAGCCATCCATTCAGGGTTTATATCCTGTGTGGGAGCAGATAACAGATGCAAAAAACCCTGAGCAGAGTATAATACAGTGCAATGCAATAGAAATGTCAATCATGGTACGTGGCATTCAAATGTTTAGTCAAAACTGCTGTTTACTGCCTTAAAAACATGATGCTGAATGACTGGAGGTGTAGAGCGTAATTCGCTGTACACACATAAGTGTTGTTGGTTGTTGTAGCTTTTCTGTTGCTTGATGTTTAAAGAAGGGATAACCACCAGTAAATATTAACTGCTTGCTATACCGCTTATCTTTTTGCGTCAGTTTAAGGTGCAGCAAGTGGATAAGAGGGATTAATGGTATCTAAACCTTAAAACACCAGCCAATCCTGTAATCCAAGCCGAGCATGGTTGCAGTAGTGCAAACGTGTGTGGCTTTGGCGATCCTTTGTACATCTCCTGACACCAACGATGGCTCTGATGACAGAGATCACGCCCTACACGCTTTCTCCTGTAACGGTGCGTACACGCCAGTTTATCCCATTCTACAACCCCAACTCAAATCCAGTTCCTCTTTCAGACTACAAATGCTGAACCCATGATCCTGAGTCATCACTGGCTCCATCCTTTCTGCTTTAACCAGTAACATAGACGCTTGGTTTGTGGTGTATCCCTCCATAAACACCCTCCCCTTTTAAGTTCTTTGTCCTCGTGTTCATCCACGCTAATGGCAAACAACCCGTTGTTTTATTCCTGCAAATTCCACCCCGCTCTCTCCGAATACCAGTGCAAAACGTGAAACATGACATATAGAATGCCTTTTTTTAAGCTTTAAGTCAAAGCTTTGTAGCGCTTGTTCCACACTATATGCTTGTTTGCCAGCCTGCACAGTAATGCTGCTAAGAAATATCTGAAAAGAACCAAGAGCATTGTGGCAGAGTCCTGTGACGGTGTGATAAACAGAAGCTACTAACAACACTGATCCATTATAAAGAGAACTCGAGGAATGACAGTGAAGTGGGAAAGACGCTTTGATGCTGTCACAGTGCAGTGCAATCTCCACACCAGATGTGAACAGCATTACTGTGGTAACAGTGGATTATCAGTGATTACATAACAGGGGCTGTGCACTTAAACCCACACGATAAACAGTCACATTGTGCAGCCTTTGTTGCTAGTGTGTACAGTACAGATCTGGGTGGGACATATGGTCCTGATGGTTCAGAGAAGTAGAATTTCAAGAACAGACAGATCACTGAGTGTTCAAGGCCTAATATGCCTGTTTTCCTAACCTTGCAAAAAATACTCCATTATTAAATATATAGACGGATCCTTCATTAAAAAAAAATAATAAAAAATTAAAAATGTTAAAGATTAAACAAAGAAGAAACTGTGCAGCGAGGAAGCTCTCATTGTACCCTCTAATTATGTCCTACTTCTCCATTCACACTGAGATAAGAAAGGCAGAAAAACATAAAAACACCAAATGGCATGAACTCTCAGTGCATCTGTGTTTGTAAAGTTACCCCTTATCATGATTATTTTAAATTATCTGACTTCAAAAGCCAATTAAAATGCACTACATCGTGCATTTAGGATTATTCAGGTTTGAAACACAGTCTGCTTCTGCTTATGGAGTTGGACGTTTGAAAATTCTCACGACGAGATTGCTCCTGCTGACTTATAACACCCTGGAGTCCATTTTCATTGTATGTGTGCTAAATATAACCAGCTTGCATTTTAAGCTTGCCATCATACTATATGCACAATCTGCTGCCAGTGTGGCCAGCAGATACTCTGATCCAGAATCACTGTTCTGCTTCCCCTTGTATAAATAGTAATCAGACCTGCTGAAATCTGATTGGGCAATACAACATGGACTACAAGAGTCTACAAATGAAAACCAAGAAAGCAACCAGCATTTTCCAGATGAAGATATTTGCTTATAGAGCCAATATGTGCATGTCTTAAATTTTGCTTCGGCTGATGAAGGTCAAATATAACCCTCTGTTGTTAAACTCTACTGCACAGGGTTGGCATGGTGGTGCAATCGTTAGCATTAGATAGACTTGAGTCTCTTCCCGACCCTGAACTGGATAACTGATAAAGACAATGTACAGATGGATGTTTTTGCATGGTGAGGGGTGTAACAAAAACTCTATTATTAAAGTAAACACAGTCTCCTGCACAGATGCACACATCTATGCACTCAAACACAAATCATGTCTGATTGCCTGAGGGGGTGACCTTTACAAATAAGAGCCCGAATCATCCACCTCCTTTGCTAATAACAGAAGTGCTTCACTACAAAGTATGTGCACTGATTTAACAGACAGGCAAATGTCAAACAGTCTGTTCTGGAACCAATTGAGGTGAAGCAGGCATACGTATACGTTTTAAAGAAGCAGTTTTTACAGATATTGTATTGATATCAGCACATGCTGGGAGCCAAACAGCAAACACCTACTGGGAATTTCACCATGCAATCGAGTCAACAGTGAAATCCACCTGGGCAGGCATACCTCTTACCTCCTAATTACTAAGGTCCCTGGAGAAATCTAAAGTCATTGTTCTCTGAAAACACTTTTAACTTAAAGCCCTTTTGAAACATTTTGATTGTGTTTTCAAACAAGTAAAGGTAATTGAGCAGAAGGCTGTTGCTCACAGTGGAGTTAAACTTTGTGCTGCAACAGGAAGTTTTATTTGTTCAGTTGCTTTAGTCAAAATGTCCAGCTGAGCTCTTGTTAGCTGTGTGTGTTTGTGTGTGTGTGTGTGCGTGTGTGTGTTTGTGTGTGTGTGTGTGTGTGTTTGTGTGTGTGTGTGTGTTTTAACACATTATAAGCAAAAGACATGGTTCTCAAAGAATTCAAAATTGAAATCTATAGAATAATTCCTCAGTAGCAAATAAAATAGAAATATAAATAATAGGTAAAAAAAAATTGTAAGAAAGTCAGGAAACCTTTTAAGGATTTTGATGCAGATGCCTTAGTGACTGCTTAAATTAGAGTTAATTCAGATAATTTCTCAGTACAAACCAAAAATAACTGCTGAATGATTTCAAGGCATCTGATAGCTGGTGAGACCTGATTCGATTCACTTCAGTTCAGTTGTATTTTTATAGCGGCAAATCACAACAGCAGTCGCCTCAAGGCGCTTTATATTGTAAAGTAAAGATTCTAAAGTAAAACACAGAAAATCCCCCAAATCAGATGATCAAGCACTTGGCGACAGTGGGAAGGAAAAACTCCCTTCTAACAGGAAATAATGTCAGAATTGGGTTCAATGCAGCCATCTGGCATGACTGGTTGAGGCAGATGACAAAATGCTTCATTTCCAGTATTTTCTTGCATGTGTGTCAGTAGGTGCTTTGTTTCTGTTTGTGGTAGAGCAAAGCACCAAAGCACTGCCTGTAAGTCAGAGTAAAACAAAAGAACTGTGCTAGAAGTTCAGTGAGGTTGAATTAAGGGAAATTGATGCTTTGAGATTAAATAACGTGACATGCATATTTCTGGCAGATGATGCCAGTTTACTAAGTTAGCGCTCACTTGCTAACCTAAGGAGTAGCTGATTCTGTTGTTGGAGGTCTATGCAAAGAAAGAACTATGATCCTATGCCCAAGACTTGCTTTTCCCAGGACACCAAAGTTTAGTCATTTTATAGTTTAACTGATACTGCAGGTATCAATAATGGATCAAATAAGGGTTGATGGATTTAGGCTTAAATGTCTGCGTTTAAAGTCGTGTAAATAATCAGGTTTTGGCTAGCTATTGAAAATGTCTACGGGTCCTTTTGAGTAACTTCATTTGACTCTGTCTTACATTTGCAGCAGCGGAGGCAGTGAATGGTATATGAGTCAATCTGTGAATCATTTGGATTCAATCGGCTCTAAAATAAAAACTCTCTGTGTAACCGGGTTTCATTTTTTCCACGTTCTGCATTTTTGTCTTTGTTGCATTGTGAAAGGGAACTAGCGAGAGATGACAAGTAGCAAAGGTCAGGAGCCGGAGTGGTGCGGTTAAATGGCATGTGAAGGCGGCCGCTGCAGTGACAGTGTTAGTCATATCCATCACATTTTGTTTTGGCCTTCATGCAATTATTTGTCTTTGTAACCATTTGCTGAATCTTGAGCTCTGTGATTACAGCAAATTAAAGCATTGAAGTCATACATACATGCATCAGTGGCAAAAACCTTTTTACTCCAAACTCTATCAACTTTTAGGGGGAAGTGATTCTTCAAGCTCCCTCTTCATTTACCCAGATACTCGCTCTTGGGCTAATTGATTCATTCAAAACAACCACTTGTTTGCGAGCTTCTATAATCTCGATTCTTATAGAAAAACATGCAGGGGTGCTCTGCAGTTACCTGTTGCCATTTTTATAATAGCTTCATTTCGGAATTTCAAATGAACAGAGCTCCCTGGCGCCACAGTGCAAACCTCCAATAACTGGGAAAAGGAGGCGATACTACAGCACACAGCTGTGCAGCATTTGGTATATACCTTTATTCTGTGCAGGAAGGCTCTCATAGAGCTAATGAAATCACTCTCCTACCTGATGATCCTGAAAGTGTTTGCTAGTTTGTTTTGCAGAATGAGGAGGCAGTTGCACAGGTTCTCCTCAGCAGGGTGAGTAAGCCTGGTGGGAGAATGGCACACTACATCCTGTCATGTTGGGGCTGTTGCTAATTGTTTCCCTGAGACCAGTGGCACGCCAGACAGTCAGACCTAATTAGGATTTTCAAAGACTCCAACCTGCCAGACAAAGTTGTACAAACCCTCGAGCAGGTACACAACACTCACAAGTTGAGTTTATACTTTTGTAGAGACATCACAGATTACTACATAGAGTCCTGGCTTGTGAGAAGACTTTGTATTTGCATACAAGTACAATATTACAGTAATTCCCTTTTTATTAAAAGTCCTGCTCTCATATTATGGCTGTGTCCCTGTCTGTTGACAGCAAATTCAGAAGAAAAGTCTAAATAAATCCAGACTGTGGTAACTCATGTTTCCCTTTTCACTTCTGAAAATTAAGTGTTATAATCAGCAGAGACTCTAAACTGGTTTTGGCACTCAGTAAACATTAGCGAGCAGTCTGTAAGCCTCAGAGAAACACCAAGCTGTATACCAGCTGCTGTGTGCATACTGCCGCATGTCCTTTGAAGTGCCAAAGCCAACCAGGCCTCACGATGAACGAGCCAAGATGGACTGAAGGTGCCAAACGGCAGACTACTGCCAGGTCATTGTCCCAACAATAAAGCGTAATTGAGCTCTGAAGCAGCAGCAGAGTTATGGGTAACGCTGTATTACACGCCTGACCAGAATTTTCCCCTCAAGGACTGAGAGGATTATTGGAGGGCACACATACATCTGGTGAGCTGTACACGGCCGGCATGTTCCGAGGAAATAACAGTAGGCACAGCAGTCTCTGCAGCACAACGGGAACCCTCTTTCCAATTTCCTGCACCAGTTTCCATTCCTGCTTTATTTCGTGCAGGGACCTGTAAAGAGGGATTCGCTAATACAGAATGTAGCATTTAGCCGATATGGCACCACAGAGCACAAAACAAGGAAATTGATTCTGTCAAAGGCAATATTTGTGATAATGATCTCAATAAAAACATAGGACGATTTCAAACAGGGTTAGCACAAGTCCCTATAGAGATTTCACACCTAGCGCAGCAGTTGTTTCTAACAGGCTTTAAAACAAGTGCCCGAGGTATAATCTAGTTCCCTCAACACAGTAAAGCTTGATATCAGAGCTGAGTTAAGACTTGTTGACATACATGCTTTTCCTCTGCTTGTTTTAGCAAAGACACAGTTGAAACAGTCGAGAGGCCCAGACCTTTTTTTAAAAATGTTGCATCTAAATGATCCATGCCGTCTATCAAATATGTAGACAAGCAAATTTTACAGTTGTTTGCATGTATGTCATCGTGCAAACAGATCTTTGCGTGCACTTGACACCAATTTTGTTCATTTGAGAACTTTAATAAAAATATTGATAGATCACAAAACATCATCTATCCCTTAAAGGCTACATTCAACATTTTTATCACGCAGAGAAAGAAATGGTCTAACAAAGACAATCTGACACCCATTTATCATTTAAATCAAATTTTAAAAGAATACACAGAAAATTCAGTTTTTTGGAAAATGGAGTGTTTATTGAACCTTCTTATGATGATTGTTCTTAAAGATACGATTACCAATTTCTTTTAATTGTATTCTAATTTGTACCAATTTCTTTTACATTGCAGAATTTGCTGCTAATTTCATCATGTCATTTACTCAGATTTTGCATAAAAACTCAAATCAAATATGATGCATTTGAGGTAACAGGGCTGAGGAAACCTACTCTGCTCATTTAAAACCCCTTATTTTTTTATTTTAACTGTTTTAGCATTTCTCCTTTTAAAGACACGTTCCCTTTAGGCCAGCCTTCTTCTTTTTTTCTACTAGTGCAGACAGAAGGTTCAAACAGCAGGTGGCACTGGCTCCTGTGGTGTGAAAACTGTATTAGGGATATCCCCTCTCAGTGACACCATAAAGCCCTGAGTAGAAAAAAACTGCCTGAGCTTTGGGATCCCAGATTTTACACTGGCTGACCTCAGTCTTTCAGACTTTGGTCATGTTTGCATGACCGTTTAGTTTGGTGGGTTTCTATACACACCTTTTTGTGCTCACTGCATAAAAACACACGGGGACAGAAAATGTGATAAAATGTTGAAAAGATTGTGTATCGCTGAAAGATGACAAGCTACAAAGTGCAACAAAAAGGAACTAAAGTCAGACCACCCTCACCACCAAGGTCTTATTTCCCAATTAGGCTCTCCGATGGAACACTACAACGTGATTCAATTCACGCTGCTTGTTTTTATGTGAAATCGTATTAATTAAGGAACCTTATTGAAAACATGCCTTTGTTTTGGTCTTGGTAAGGAATAACTTATATGTATTGTATATGAAGCATTTATTAGTCGATGAGACTAAACGAAGAAAGATTTGATTTGTCTTGAGCAACTCTTTCTTATTTTTATTTTTTCTACATTTTAATTGCAACTTAGTTGCAATTAAACCCCAACTTTACAGCTCGCAGAGGATCAGATTTGGGGAACCAAAGATAATAAATTATGTTTATGCATTCCTGTGTAGCACCAAAAGTTTGACAACAGGCCGGAGAACTGAGTGGAGCATTTAGCTTATGACTGCTGTTCGATCAGGAAATCGTGGAGAAGCAAAACAGACCTATTCAACTTCTGATAATTAATCTGATGTAAATGAACAATTATACTGCCATAAGCCTTGGCTACTGTGGAAAACCCTATGACGGGCTGAGCACTTCTTCTTCCTACTTCCTTCTTTCATTTTCTGTGCATTTACAGCATACTTCATGCAGCTATCTCAATCTGTGCCCTCTTCCTGTAATTTTCCATAGAAATCTTTGGCTCAGGAGCTGAAGAGAAGTCCTGATTTGAGATGATTGGCCACATCAACCTGCTCAGATCTTTTTTCTCCCTGTCTTCACACTCCTCTCACCCCACCAGTCACTGACCCTAATCCTGGATCTGTGGAAGCGCTATTTCCATTAAAAGGCTTTTCCTCCACGCTGTCACGTCACAGTCTTTCTCAAAGGGGCCTGCTTGCTTTCACTGTATATGATATTGTCAAGGATTCACCTCACTAAAGTTATTATTCCGTAAGTGAAGTGAAATGAAAGCTAGTGCTCTCTTCTTATTAAATCTTGTAATCTTTTTCATGTTTTAATGCACTTTGCTCTGTTCTTCTACCTGCCTACATGTAAAACACTTTGAATTGGCAGTGAGAATGAACTGAGCTATAAAAACAAACTGCACTTCCTTTATGTTCTCAAAGTGGCCTGAAAAATCTCTGCAAACACACAACAAGGTTGCTATTGTACATACAGGCAAATGACATAATTTAACATGAACGTTCAAGCTGTTTATCAGCTTAAATGTGTATGCATGTTGTGTAATTCATTGGATGCCGTGGTAACCTCAAAACAACCAACTAACTAAGACATAGCAATGGGAGTTTCATACTGGAATGTGTGTGTGTGAGGCAGAGAGTGAGCAAGTACATCACTAATTAGACTCATAAAAGTAACACACACAGACCTGGATTTCCAAATCTCAGGTTGCCACAGGAAACAGACAAAACAACTCCCAACAATTAGTGTTATTCTTTACAGATGTATGTTTGTATGAGTGTAAATATTTATGAGGCTTTTTTGCTATAACTCAAATTTTCCAAAACAGTGGAGTTATTGGAGAGACAAATTAGTAGAAATCTCTAATGGAGCATGTGTGTTAGGCACTCAATCTTTTTTAATTAAAGCCAAAATAAAATACAAAGCACCTTTGTTTGGATTCACGCAGCTGAAGGAAATCACTGGTAGGATTTTTGGGTGATGTTCAGTAGCTGCAAATTTCTCATCGAGGTGATTTTCGATATATTTTATTAATTGCAAAAGAAAGCTCAGTCTTGCAGGAGGTGCTGCTTCCAACAGCTCAGCTGGAAACATTCTTAAAGTATCACATTGCTATTACTGGAATGAAAATATTCCTCCTCCATTCCGGAGTCTCATCCCACACTGTTCTTCAACAGTAATGTTTTCCTCTCCTAGTGTTTCAAATGGGAAGATCTCAGCCTTTGTCCTGGAAAGAGAGACAGAGCTGAAGACTCCCACAGTTCTTTGCCTTTGTGGAGCATTATTTAATCACTTTTGTATGTCAGATTGGATTAGTACATGACACATAGCTAATATATATAGCAATAACAAATGGCACAGGAGGGTAAACTAACTTACAAAAAAAATCTGTAAAACTCTTAAAGAGATTAACTGTTGTCATGCGCTCGCACAGCTGAGGCTATAACAGGAAGCAAAGATGGCACACAGCAGTTTGCAATCACCATCACTCTCCCTTCATGACACAAAGGGGAGACTTTCACTCAGCAAGCATTTGATTAAAGCATCAGAAGAACATCAAGTTCCTTTTTTGTATTGCTGCAAAACACAGCATGCAGAGGTCGTACACAGCAGCAGATGGGTGTTGTATTCTAAAGCTATACCTGACTTTTATTGTGATGTTGGCCCGACTGTAAGTGTATTTTCTTGGAGCAACTGTAGCTGATGATATTCACTAAGAAGCAAAAAGATCTTGTTGTCAGATTTATTTGAATTGGGATGATATCAAAACCAAACCCTTGAACCTACAGTGAATACCAAATACTTTGTAATTATACAAATCAAGTGAAACCAAAGCTATGAATTTTGCAGAAAGAATATTGTTGATCCAGAGGGTTTCTTTTTGCCAGTTCTTTTCTTCTTCTGAGTGTGTTTAATAGAAATTGTGGTGAAAACGAGCATCTGCATTATTATTGCTATTAAAGGGAACCTTGGACGCTCATCTCGAGCTGCATATTTTTTTTTCTTTACAGCAGCTTTGCATGACTCGCAGTTCAAATTTACTGGACTACTATATACTGCTATGTACAATATAATATTTATTTTATGCTGGGGCTTGGCCCTCATTTGATCATGCTTGAGAAAAACTAGGAAAAGATGCTTGCAGTGTAATTATTTAGTATCTTAAATAAGTGTTTATGAAACAGAGATCAGCAGGTGCACATGTACATGTCATCAAACTTTTATGTATATTAATTACTTGACCTAAAGACATTTCATGAAACTATGAGCCAACATGGTTTCCTCAGTTTGACCCATACCCCATCAAGAGTGACTGAGGTTTCAGAGAGGAAACAGACTGCTTGTTAACCAGAGCTGCTGAAGAGCATGCAGAAGAGAGACACCTACTGTGTGTTAATGCCTACATCCTGTTGAGATGAGGTGGGTCACCCTGGAGACCAGATGTAGGTTTCTTCACTGGTGGGAGCAAAGAAACAGTGTATGTGCTCTGTTTGTTCCTGGATGTGTGGATTACTGAGTTGACAAACAGGCATTTCTCCACAATAGTTTTAGCCAGAGGTCACTGGCCAAAAAACCTTTAAAGTTGCTGGTTTGACCCAGTGACCTATCCTTGAAAATAGTGGAAGTAAAACGAAATGCAAAACTAACTCATGGAGCAGCTCAACAGTTTAAGACGATGATGCACACTCAGTAATGTGAATTAAGTGCTTCACTGATCCCTTCGGGAAAGTGAGTAAGCATTGCATCAGAACAAAGTAGGTCATTCACTCCACATTTCAAAAAATCAATTCAAACAAATTTACTCCTTACCAAAATTTCCCATCATGTTATTTCAGTAAAATGACAATAAAAGACCAGTGGAGGAATGAAATATACCACGTTGTGCAGCTCAGAACAAACAAATATGTTTTATTGCACAAGCACATAAATGCCTTTTAAAATGCCCTCATTAGCTTATCATCCTTTTACCTTCAACTCAGATTTTGGTGAAATATTATTATAAAATCGTGATATTGTAGTAAGAGGTAGAGAGTCACAGCAAAAGCCTCGTTAGAAAATAATTTACTGGCGCCATCCAGAGGTCAATCATTGACACTGGCATGTGAAAAGGTGAAGCTCTTCTGCCAGCTGGATAAATTCAGGGCACACGTAAGCAAACCTGTTTTACTGCTTTAACAAAGCTGCTGTCATAATAGGCAATTTATAAGTTGGTTAGAAATAAGAAGAAACTCAGAGAACAAACAAACAAAAAAACATTTCTTCTAGTCTGGACAAAGAAGAGGTGCCCTGAAACTTGGCTTATTATCAAGACTTTATTTTTCTTCATCCTAACAGATTTCATTTATTGCATTCAGGAGGTAACAACATTTTAAGATCATCCTTCTATTTATGCAGGAGCCACAAATACGAAGGAAGCCACAAGTTTTGTGAGAGGCAGTGTAGAGGTATTGTATATTTGCAGTTCTGTAATGTGATGACTTTGGGATTCTACTGTTACAGAAGGGAGCAAAAAAAATATCGACTTGTTTTTTCAGCTATATTTTTCTCTGTCTCTCTCCTCTGTTAGAGACGTGCATTTGTTCCACAAGCTTATATTAAACAGAAAATGCAGCAATTCTTTCATCCTACAGTGATTGGACTGGTTTAAACATTGATAATATGGCGTGAGATGTGAAGACACAATTTATAGATGTGAGGAATGGTGTAGGAGTTCACACACACACACACACACACACACACACACACACACACACACATAAGTCATAAACACACACAAGTTAATGATTTGTGTGTGTTTATGACTTTTTAAAGATAAAAACTTTGTTTATCTTTAAACTAAAACTATGCCACTATTAAATACTCTGAACATATACATAACATTTTAATGCCTCATTGATGTTACTGCTCATGTACTCCATTCTCCTGGAGTCATTCAGACTGCCCACCTGTAATCAGCTGGCCACTTAAAGAAGTTAAAATTTTAAATTCAAGTATTCTGAAGGAGTTCATAATATTTCCAAAACTCAAAGGTGTAGAACAGATGATTCCAGAAGACGTCCATGACCAGGAGGAGTAAAGTTTTGCTTGGAAATTAGTCAGACCCTCTGGGCCACGCGCTCATCAGTCGTAGCGGTTGGTGTTGGTGTGGCTGTTATACCAGGCTGTAATGCAGGCCAGGGCTTCCTCTACCCTTACCTGTATTTTTATTAGTTTGAGGGATTGCTATTTAAAAAGGTGCATAAAAAAAGAAACACATATTCATGGGTTGGTGATTCTTTATTAGGTTTATCATGTTTGACATTTGGGTTACTATTTAAGTGACTGTTTGGGGAAGGCGAAGACTGATTCAAGCGTGTGTGTTAATAAATTATTTATAGGACTTTTTATGAATATATATATTTTTTCCATGTGTTGTATTGCGGTTTGATGTTTGCTTATAACTTGGGTTATTCCAGATGCTTACATGAATCAGGTAGAGTATAAAAGGAAGCCAGCTGAAAATAAAATTAAAATGAATTGATTTTAAAATCACATTACAGTTTGCAAAAAATGTCATGTTTGACCTCTGACCTCACTTTTACAATCCTGCCTTTCCTTCAAGCTGACCCCACTCAAGAGACAGAGAATGAGCTGCACTGTAGTATAATATCATAGCTAATAAGCTAATACGCTCAAGCTATTCATGACCAGTTATTTACAAATCAATATCTATTATCCATGAGTTACTCCTACATGTTTGTGTAATCAAAATAAACATGTGTCCTGCTCAAGTTTTCAGGCAGTAGGCTAAACAAAGAAGTTTGTTAAAAAAATAACAAAACAGAATGAATATATAGAAAATTTTATACTATTTCTTTAAAAGTTAATATTGTCCAGAGCAGGGGTCAGCAACCCAGGGCACATGTGCCAAGGATTAACTGATGCACGACCATAGCGGGACTGGCCATCGGGCATATTGGGCATTACATATCTTTCAATGTGTGAAAGATATGTAATGATTTCTAAGATTCTAAGTTTTGGCTCAAACAAAGACAGTTTCATACTAAGTTATTCTAAACTTTAGGACATTAAAATTAAAAAAGTGAAACACAAAGAATAATTAAGACATGTTGTTTTGCTTTATTGGTTTTCAAGCTGGTAATCTCAAGGTTGTTTTGAACCTCTCAGTCATTCTTTTGTCAGAATTTTATTGATTAGGGTGAGGGTGTCACCTTCTGATTTGAGCCGTACAGATTAAACATTTATGATGATTATTTTTTTTATATAACAAAAAGTGATATGTAGATCAAAGTTCAAGTGGTCTGGGACACATCATGGCAAGATAACGTTAGTTACATCATGTTGTAACTAACAGTTACCGTTGGCCTCTCAAAATCAGCAGGTTCCTCTGAATGTCACGGGTTGCCGGGGCAAGCCATGTGAATTAGTTAGGACCCAGGAAGCGGCGGAAACATAAACAGAACACACTGACATCAGACAGAGACCTTCAAAGTAAAACAGGAAACACACCGACTAAACACAGACTGGAGGACACCGACATCGGCACATGAAACGTGAAACAGAAGAGTACAAAAACCCAAGATAACCAAAACCACAGAATAATAATAAACTTAACATAAACACGGAGTCACAGACTCCGGACCATGACACTGAAGTGATAATAAGTCTAAATAGATCACTTCTTTAATCTCATATAAGGTCAAACTTTCACAAAATGTATTTTATCTTTAAACTCTGCTTAAAATTCAACTGTCTTTGTTTGTATTTGCAACATTTTTGCTCCTTTCTGATTTCCTAATTTTTGTATGTTTGTCACATTTAAATGTTTCAGATCATCAAACGAATTTAAATATCAGACAAAGAAAACACAAGGAATCACAAAATGCTGTTTTTAAATAAACTGGTTGGGCCACCTTTGGTAGCAACAACTGCACAGAAGTGTTTGCAATACCTGGCAATGAGTCTTTTACAGCACTGTGGAGGAATTTTGGCCCACTTATCTTTGCAGAATTGTTGTAATTGGGTTTTAGAGCATCAAACAACCTTTTTAAAGTCGTGCCACAGCATCTCAATTGGATTCAGGTCAGGACTTCAGGTCATAGGTGGACTTGCTGGTGTTTTTTGGATCATTTTTGCTGCTGTAAAACTGAAGTGCACTTCAGTTTGAGGTTGCAAACATCTGGTCGGACATTCTCCTTCAGGATTTTTTTTTTAGACAGCAGAATTCATGGTTTCATTTACCACAGCAAGTCCTACAGGTCCTGAGGCAGGAAGACAGACCCAGACCATCACACTACCACCACCATATTTTACTATTGGTATGATGTTCATTTTCAGAAATGCTGTGTTACATTGATGCCAGATGTGACGGGACACACACTTTCCAAAAAGTTAAACTTTTGTCTCACCAGTTCACAGAGTAGCTTTGATCACGGTAGGAAGGAAAAACGTCCTTCCAGCACAAAGTAACCTGCAGCACAACCAGGCTCATCTGCTGTGAGTGGTTGGGGGTGACAGGACAAAGACACACTGTGGAAGAGAGCCAGAGATTAATAATGACTAATGATTAAATGCAGAGTGTTGTATAAACACATAGTGAGTGAAAAATGGTGAGTGAAGAAGAAACAGTCAGACCCCAGCAGCCTCGACCTGTTGCAGCATGACAAAGAGAGAATTCAGTGTCAAATATCTAAATCTCACAGTATAGCTTGCACAAAAATATTATGTCACATTTGACCCCTGATCTCACTTTTACATTTCACATCTGCCTTACTGTCAAGTGAACCTCAAAATGCGTCATATATAAAAAGCAAAATGTATTCATGGTAAGTTATTTACAAATAATGCCTATGACCCATTACCCTCTCCTACATTAAATATATATATATATATGTAGGAAAAATTTAATATTGATAATGATATTGTGATAACATCATTTTCATTGTAGTTTAGAAGTAATATTACATGCACTTTGCTTACAGACAAAACTCTTAACAGAATTATATTCTTGAAATAACAGTTTTGTCTGTAAGAAATATATAAAATTCCCGCTCTCACCCTGCAGGCATTCTTTGTCCTTCAAGCTCGGGCCTTTACCAGAGGCCTGGGAGTTTGAGGGTCCTGCACAGTATCTTTGCTGTTCCTAGGACTTCGCTCTTCAGGACAGAGATCTTGGATGTTGTTCCTGGGATGTGTTGGAGCTACTCGCCCAGCTTGGGGGTCACTGCACTGAGTGCTGTTATTAATGGGACCACTGTTACCTTCACCCTTGACATCTTGTCTTAGCTCTTGGTACTTATTAAGCTTCACGTATTCCTTTTTCCTGATGTTGCTATCGCTCAGTATAGCTCCAGCTACTAGTTACTACTATGTTGAGTTGGTTAGGCATCACCTTCCCTTGGCCTGGAAGATATCCGGACTTCTAGGCAATACTTGGTATAGATGTTGCTTTTTACTATGCCGGCCACTTGGTTATGGCGTTCCATATATACCCGGACTCTTGCACCCTGCTGTTATGTGCTGGATCATCTCAGGCTCATCTTTACACAGCCTGCACTTGGGGTCTTGCCTGGTGTGGTAGGCCCCAGCCTCTATGGATCTTGTGCTTAGGTCTTTGTTTCTGTGCTGCCATCATTAGTGCCTCTGTGCTGTCGTTCAGTCCAGAGGACTGTCCTTCCATGATAGTTCCTCTTCTTGCTCCTCATCCATCTTAGTTTTCTGCTGACTGAGGTATTCACTAAGTGGGGAATTTATATATGAATTCTACATGATTACTATTAATAAAAAGTAAATAAATACATGTTAAAACTAAACTTGTATCAAATAAATCTTTTTGATACCTTGTTGCACATAAAAAGGCTTCACAGATAATAGCAATAATAAGAGTGGTAATAATTATAACAACACAAACCTTTCAACATCTCTGCAACACTTAGACAGTAAGATGTTAACTATGTTAAACATAAAAACAAACCAACAGAAGTCAAAAGTAAATAAA
The DNA here is from genome assembly GCF_051167445.1 of Perissodus microlepis. Lineage (NCBI taxonomy): Eukaryota > Metazoa > Chordata > Actinopteri > Cichliformes > Cichlidae > Perissodus > Perissodus microlepis. Next base: position 3,843,808 of record NC_140476.1, read on the forward strand.
AGAGTTAAAAGACTAAAATTAAGCACCTAGGATAGCAGTAGTAAAATTAATGACTAAGATATGATTCTATAGCAATAAAAAGTATATCAGAGCTCAAGAACAGAAGATGGGGAAGTTGTTATCTCTACAGTCCAGAGTCTATCTGGCTATATCTCAAAGCTACAATAAAACACTTGTGATAACTAGATGAGGTGCCAATAATAATAATTGTGTAACAATGTAAAAAAAAAAAGGAAAGATATTGCTGTTAAATAGCTCGGCTACACTCGAAAAATATCAGTTGTTCTGTTTTTGAGCCACAATGAAGAAGTTGTTGTGGGTCTTTTGTCTGTACGTTTTTTGTCTCCGTGGTTGTCAGAGCAGTGAGGTGAATGGAAGAGAGGACTTCATGCTTCTTGCAGGGCCTCTGACAAAGCAGGTGGTCAGAAGTTCGGACAGAAGCGTAAATGATGCCTTTGACTGCAGTCATCCCGTTCCTCCTGGCTCCAAGCAGTACTTTGAGTACCTGCAGAGCAGAGGGGTGACCCACTTCAAAGTACCGCTGTCATGGGCTCAACTTCTTCCTACAGGCAACCCCAGCCAGCCCCAGCAGGCTGTGGTTAGATGTTACCAGACCCTGCTGAAACAGCTGCTGGAAGCAGGTCTTCAGCCTCTGGTCATCCTTCATGGATGGACAGTTCCAGAGTCTCTGCAATCAAGGTATGGAGGCTGGGAGAGCCAGGAGCTGGCACAGATGTTTCAGCAGTATGCAGAGTTTGCCTTCCAAGAGTTTGCACCACTTGCACACTCATGGGTGACACTGGATGGTGTTTGGCATGACGGGCAGCCTGCACATGCTCCCAGTTTTCTGCAGAACATCCTTCAACTCAACAAGAACATTTACCAGATGTACCATCAGCGCTTTCCTGACAAAGGTGAATCAAATTAACAGAAAAAATGAAGATTAATGACAAAAGTGTCGTGACTAAATTTATGCTTTCAGAATTCTTCTCTAGTAAATACTTTTTTTTTATTTCTCTGAGGCTTGAGTTCACTTAAGGTTTTGTTTATAGACAAGTGTCTTGAGAAATCACTTGTAAAAATAAATCAAATTTTATAACCAACTAAGTTAATAAAATCCTTCAGCACATGTTCAGCTGTTCCCAATAGTAAAAGTGCCTTTCATGCTTGCATATTTACAGGCAGACGTCTGTCACTTGGACTGAAAACTAAAGATGTGGCTTCTCTCTCCCACATTAAAGCTTCAACAAGTGTAAGTTTTTTCTTTTTTTTTATAGATACATCATCTATACAATAATATATGTATAGTCAGAATTTCACCTCCTTGCATGATTTTTATTTAGGATCCTAATAATATTTTCGGTTGTTGATATTATTTTGATAATCGGCAATGAAATATTTTATATTTACAATAAGCTCCAGTTATTTACTCACCAAATATATGAGAAACAAAATTCTTCCACGGCCTCAGAATTGACAAATATCCCCTTTAATGATTTTCTTGCATTTAAAGCTTGTTTTTAAATCTCTCCAAAATATTACAAACCTCAAATTCAGCTTTTTAAGGAATTTGCTTATCTGCTTAGGATGAATATTCCAGTGAACGCCCCCACAGATGTTCGCTTACACGATGTTTACCACTCATTGATAACATAAAGTCTGTAAATGAATCAGTCCACATTAAAAGGCTTGCATGTATCACACAGGCGATTTTTACTGTGGCCAAACAATGAAATCTTACATTTGTCTCATGACAAAACTTTATTTCCATTCCAGTTAACGTGCATAAATTGCATGTTAACTGGCTGTTTTTGCGGGGGTTGCGTCTTGTAGAGGATTGTTCCCTTGTTATAAAATTATTTCAAGCCATTTAAATAATTATTTGATCCAATTTTTTAATATTTTATTCTTTTTATTTTGGTTTTGTTGAAGGCATTCAACAACTCTTTACTCCACACACTCTAGTGACAAGAACAGCAGCACTAACGTACCTGAGGTTAATTCCCAAAGGAAATTTTAATCATTTTCTCATAATCTGGAACTACTGACTGTTGTTATATGGATTTTATATGGATTGGTCATATAATTATATACTTTTTGTTTGTTTGTTTTTTGGTTTGTTTAGAATATGACTGATTTGGTTTTTTATGTCATGTTGAGTGCTGTGTGGTAGGCAGGATGTAGGACCCAATTTCAGGACTCATAAGACAGATTGAACTTAAAGCGGCAGCGTTTATATCTGGGAGACCTTCCATAAAAAGTAAACATCACAAAAAACAAACCAAAACCTCAAACTAGAAAACTAGAAATAAACTGGACACACTTGAATCTAAAAACTAAGAAACCAAGAAAACCACACAGCACGGTGATGGTACAACGCAACACTGATAGAGAGAAACACAGGGCTTAAATACACTGAAGGATAACAAAGGAATGAGACACAGGAGGAGAGCACAGCTGTGTCTTGTCAGCAAACATGGCGCGACCAAGGGGAAGCAAAAGTAGAAACACTGACAAGAGACAAGGGACTGTCAAAGCAAAACAGGAAACATGAGACAGTTCACAAAGACGCAGACTAGACACTATGACGTGGAAACACAACAGACCTAACAGAGGCAAGACCAAGACTACAAATACAGAATAAGTCAAGAGTATAATAATACTGGGCTAGGAAATATAAAATACACAGAGAACCTAACAAATAAACAAGACTCAAGAGAGAATCCAAACAAGGAGTTAAACAGGGAATAAAGGACACTCAAAACAGCATAACTAAGACTACCAGTGAATCAGAACATAAACCATACTACAAAATATTACCAAAACAAGAGAAACTCAAAATGCTGGGTCATACTGACCCTGAACCGTGACATTCAATTTATTTAAATGATGCCAATGAAAACAAAGAATAAGTCACTTTAATCACCTTAAAATTTCTAAAAAATGATGAAGTAATGGTTCAAAAAAGTCCCATCTCAGAATGATGTGACAACCTGATGTTGTGTATCTCCTGTTTTGAACAGATGGACTTCTTGTCAGTACACATTGACTACAACTGTGCCATCTCTTCAGAGTTTGAAAATGAACTGAGGAACTTACAGGTACAATAAGCATTATAAGATGTTTTTTTATACGTTGCATTTAACATTTTGCTGATACAGCAAAGCTACATATGTTTCATTTTATGTTGTAGATTTTGAGCGGGAACTTGCCTATCCTGATTTACAAGATGAGCGCTCATGATTGTTCTCCCAATGATTACCAGCTTCTTGGAGATTTCCTAAATGGTAAATGTCATGACAGCTTTTTGACTTTCCAAAATTAAGATATTAATAATCATTTCTCATAACAGAAACAAGAACAATACCTAATTTTATGAATGTGCAGCTGTATATGTAATACTACTTTCTGGTAGCTGTTGTAGTAGAGATTCGTGTTGTGAAATACGTACTCATGGTGCCTAATACACCAGTTAAACATTTCTGTGACTATAATACCACTTATTATTGTGTACAGTGTACATCCTTTCAAAAAACAGCTATCTGAAGATATTACGGGATGGCAGAATAAAGAAAAACCAAAGGCCACAACATCTGGGCAAATCCTCTGGTGTTGTTAACCAAACAGAATACATTGTTATGGGCCAGTGATGTTATATAAGGCACCCATAGACTTAGCACACACTTACGATGTTTTTCAGTAATAGTGAATACATATTGTTACAATAACATATATCAGAACTATATCAGAACTGAACTTAAAACAATTCATATTTCTTGAACACAACACAGTCTTGATGGACAATGGCCTGAATATTGTGGGATGTGACATGAAGGACATGTTAGGCAAGCTGGACATGGAAGATGCTCTTGTCAAGTAAGAGTTCATTTTCTGATTTATATGTACTGGACTTCTGTTATTTTTATTTTTTTTTCTTATTTGCTTAAAGATTTGCTTATATTTTTCATGTTTCTCTCTCTTTCCAAAAGTCATGGCATTTCACACCACACCAGGGTGACAGGGTTAAGAAACAGTTATCAGACTGTATGGGATAAATTTAAGTCCCAGACCACAGCAGAACAAGATCTTTTCCTTCAGGAATCATTCCCCTCTGGCTTCCAGTGGGCCACCTCCAGTGTATCTTTTAAGACTGAAGGTGGCTGGTCAGAAGGTGGGAAAGGAGAGACTATTTGGGACCGGTTTGGTCACGAGGGCTTGGCCTTTGCAAATCAGACAGCTGACCTAGCTTGCGACAGTTACCGTAAGGTAGATTATGATGTCTACCTTCTGCGAGGTCTTCAGGTCGACACCTACCAGTTTTCCATCTCTTGGGCCCGTATTTTCCCCACAGGGTACCGACAGAGCCAATCAGAAAAAGGAGCTCAATACTATGACCAGCTGATAAATGCTCTCATTGCATCTGGCATACAACCCATTGTCACTCTCTACCACTGGGATCTGCCTCAAGCACTCCAGAATTATGGTGGATGGACCAATACCTCCATTGTAGAGGCCTTCAAAGACTATGCAGACTTCTGCTTCTCCAGGTTTGGAGACAGAGTCAAGATCTGGAACACATTCAATAGTCCCTGGGTAGTGAGCCATGCCGGGTATGGTACTGGTGTGCATGCCCCAGGAGTAAAGGACTATGTGGAATCTTCCTATCAGGTGAGAGTGATGTTATCAGAATACTACAATTAATCACTTTATTACAAGTGTAATTATTGCACTGATGTATTTAACATTTGATTTTGCATTATCAGGTCACTCACAATATTCTCAAGTCCCATGCCGAGGCCTGGCATGTCTATAATGACAATTACAGGAAAACACAAGGAGGAAAAGTGGGCATTGCCTTGAACTCTGACTGGGCTGAGCCCAGTGACCCTGCCAAACCTGAAGACGTAGCAGCTGCAGACCGTTACCTGCAGTTTATGCTGGGCTGGTTTGCACATCCCATATTTGTAGACGGAGATTATCCTGCAATACTCAAAGACCAGGTAGAACAGAAGAAAACCGCATGCCCTGACTCTGTGCCAGCAAAGCTCCCAGTTTTCACTCCCACAGAGAGCAAGAGGATACTTGGTACTGCTGACTTTTTTGGTTTAAATCACTATACTTCTCGGCTGGTCAGCAACAGTAATGGTGGGTGCACCCCTGGTCCTGACGGTGTGGGTGACTTCCATGCAACTGTGGACCCCACATGGAGTTCCACAGCTTCTGACTGGATCTATCCTGTTCCTTGGGGACTTAGAAGGCTCCTGAACTACATTTCAACAGAATACCTGAATGTTAACAAATTGCCTATATACATAACAGGAAATGGGATGCCAACAAATTACAGTGTTGACAGTCTCACTGACACCAGCAGAATGGACTATATGAGAAGTTACATCAATGAGGCCCTGAAAGGTTAGTGTTGGGGATTTTCCTGATCTGAAGTCACTTTTTAGAGAGAGAGTTAAAATAATTCAAATATTAATTTTGTTTTTGTTTGTTCATTTTGTAGCAACACTCACAGATGGAGTGGATGTGCAGCGATTCACAGTGCAGTCACTCATGGATGGATTTGAGGCAAACCAAGGCTACAGCCAAAGATTTGGTCTTCACTATGTCAACTTTGAAGTGGGATCCAGACCAAGGACCCCAAAGCAATCTGCATATTTGTACGCTGAGATTATCGAGCAAAACGGTTTCAGTTCACAAAAAAGTAAGAAGTTTAAAGCTGCAGAAAGGCCATTAACTCGACGTTTAGCTGCTTTACCACCCTCAGAAGTTCCATCTCAGGCAAAGGTAGTTTGGGAGAAATTCTCTTCACAGTCAAATTTTCATAGAAAAATGTACCATTATGGCACTTTTCCTGAGGGCTTCAGTTGGGGAATTTCTTCTTCGGCCTACCAAATTGAAGGTGGCTGGAATGCTGATGGCAAAGGTCCTAGTATATGGGATAGATTCACGCAGACAACTAACACTATTCCTGATAAAGCAAACGGCAATGTAGCCTGTGACAGTTACAACAGACTTAATGAAGATCTCTACATGCTGCGGGCTCTGAGGGTGAAGTCATACAGACTCTCTTTGTCCTGGTCCAGGATCTTTCCTGATGGCACACGTAAGTCCCTCAACCAGAAAGGTGTTGACTACTACAACAGACTCATTGATGGTCTTATAGCGTACAATATCGAACCCATGGTAACACTGTACCACTGGGACCTTCCTGAAGCTTTGCAAAAGGTCAATGGCTGGGAAAGTGCAGAGATGATAGACATTTTTAATGACTATTGTGACTTCTGCTTTGCTACTTTTGGTGACAGAGTGAAATTCTGGATAACCATTAACCAGCCTCAGACAATTGCATGGTCTGGATATGGACTTGGAAATATGCCACCAAATGTTGTGGACCCAGGATATAGACCATACATAGTTGCACACAACCTCATTAAAGCCCATGCCAAGGCCTACCATACATATGATGACAAATATCGTCAGTTGCAGGGTGGTCTAATCTCCATAGCCCTCAACGCTGATTGGTTTGAACCTGCTGATGTCAACGTAGTCCGTGAAGTGGTGACTGCTGACCGGGCGATGCAGTTCCAACTGGGATGGTTTGCACATCCTATTTTTAAGAATGGTGACTATCCTGATGCACTGAAGTGGCAAGTTGGGAACAAAAGTGAAATCCAAGGTCTTCCACAGTCAAGACTTCCTTCCTTTACTGAAGAAGAAAAGAACTTCATCAAGGGAACTGCTGACGTATTCTGTGTAAATCATTACACTACAAGGGCAGTGAGCTATTTTACAGCTGCACTTCAGCCTCACTCCTATGAATGGGACCGGGACATGAGAGAAGCAGAGGAACCTGATTCACCAACTACAGCCATTCCTAACCAAAAAGCTGTAGCCTGGGGCTTGAGGAGACTCCTCAACTGGATCAAGGAGGAGTATGGTGATCCAGAGATTTATATTACTGAGAATGGAGCAGCAGTAGAATGGGATGACTTTGAAAGAGTAATGTTCTACAAGACCTATATCGATGAGGCTCTCAAAGGTGCAGTGATATAAAAATATTTCAGAAGATATTTAACATTTTCCACCACTGCCATGACTGGTTGTTCATTTATTTTGTATGTATGTGTTTGCATTTGTGGTTACATTACAGCCAATAACCTTGATGGTGTGCGGTTGCGAGGATACACAGCAACAGCTTTTATGGATTCTTTTGAGTGGCTGCACGGGTACAAATTTCTATTTGGGCTGCACCACGTGGACTTCACAAACCCAGATCGTCCAAGAACACCAAAGTACTCAGCTCATTACTATTACAACATCATAAAGGATAATGGTTTCCCCTTGCCAGATGATGAGAAGATGCTTCATGGCCACTTCCGTGAGGATTTCATGTGGAGCACTGCTTCATCGGCCTACCAAGTAACTTATACTTTTACTGCAATTTTACTTTTACTCAGTTAAGCAGTAGTTGGGGAATGATTTGAATACTGTCTTGCTTCCCTTGTTTTCATCTCTTTAAATTTTTGTTTTGCATTTACTGTGTCCAGATTGAAGGAGGATGGAGGGCAGATGGAAAAGGTCTAAGCATCTGGGACAAGTTCACTCACAGTCCTTCCAAAATATTAAATGATGACAATGGGGACATAGCCTGTGACAGTTACAATAAAATAGAAGAGGATGTTGCGATATTAAAGCAGCTGAAAGTAAGCCATTATCGTTTCTCCTTATCCTGGCCGAGAGTCCTTCCTGATGGCACCATTAATAACATTAACGAGGCTGGAATCAACTACTACCAAAGACTTTTGGACGCACTGCATGCTGCAAATATCCAGCCACAGGTATGAATAATTCTTTGCATTTCAAAAAGATACATTGGAAGTCAGTGAATTCAGTAAGAGTCATTTTTCCTTTCCTTTCCTTTCCTTTCCTTTCCTCTTCAGGTTACTCTGTACCACTGGGACCTGCCGCAAGCTATAGAGGATTATGGAGGCTTTTTGAATGACAGCTTTGTTAAGCTTTTCAGGGACTATGCTGACCTCATGTTTGACCGTCTTGGTGACAAAGTGAAAATTTGGATCACCTTTAATGAACCAATCATTATAACCAACCATGGATATGGCTTTGGAAGCTTTGCTCCAGGTACGGTTTAAGTAATTTTAAGTATTGCTTTAGTGCTGCATGCTCTCTCTTTCTCTGTGTCAAATGTGTCCATGTTTGTCTCCAGGAATCAGTTCAGGTCCAGACACTTTGCCCTACATTTCTGGTCACAACCTGCTTAAAGCTCATGCCGAGGCCTGGCATCTCTACAATGACAAGTACAGGGCCAAACAGAACGGCATAATCTCCATCACTGTCAACTCTGACTGGTCCGAACCCAGGAATCCTTATAGGCAGGAGGACTATGATGCTGCAAGATGTGTGATGGAGGTATGCCATTTCTTCTCAAATCTGACAAAAGGAAATTGACGGCAGTTAGTTTCAAATTACTATTATGTTTTGTCTTTGTGCAGTTCTACCTTGGCTGGTTTTCCCATCCCATATTTAATGGTGACTACAGTGAAATTGTGAAGACAAGAATACGAGAACGAAGTCTAGCTGCTGGTCTACCACAGTCTCGGTATTAGGAAGGCTATTATTAAATGCGTAAAAGTTTCTTTGTTATCCTTTAAGTAGCTCTATAGTAAAATACTTTAACTCACATACAAGTCCACTAAAATCAATAAGGTAAGTTTGGTGTCACTTCAATTTCTCCAGGTTGCCTGAGTTCACTGCAGAGGAGATTAAGAGAATCAAGGGCACTCATGACTTCTTCGGATTGAACCATTACACATCTGTCCTGGCATTCCCTGTGGACCATGGAGATGCTGCAGGCTTTGATGCAGACAGGTAAGAAGTTAACATTTGCAAAACAAATGCCGTCTTGACCTTCTTCTTCTGGGCCTTTTTTTTTTATTAAGTACTTTATGGAATTCTATCCTTTGTAGGGGTGTAGTTGTAGTTTCTGATCGTACCTGGCTGGATGCAGGCTCCGTCTGGCTTAAGGTTGCACCATTTGGCATCCGGAGATTGCTGAACTTCATTAAGAATGAATATGGAAATCCACCAATTATCGTCACTGAGAATGGAGTCTCAGAGCGGGGCCCTGTTGATCTAAATGATGTTCACAGGACCTACTTCTATGAAAAATACATCAATGAGGTGTTGAAAGGTATCAAAGCTTCTCATTCTAAGAAATCTAAATCCAGGAATGTCCTGGAGAGGAAACAAAAATACAGATGTTTTGTGTGTAATATGGATGCTTTCAAATTATTCTGCTCTTTCTTTTAAAGTAAGAAAAATAATTTGTCCTTCTCTTCACAGCTTACTTGCTTGATGGTGTGGATGTGCGTGGTTACACAGCGTGGTCACTATTGGACAACCTAGAGTGGGCTGCTGGCTATATAGAGAGATTTGGCCTGTTCTACGTTAATCGCTCAGACCCTAATCTTCCTCGAGTGCCCAAGAACTCTGTTAACTTCTACACCAAAGTCATAAAGTGCAACGGATTCCCTGACCCCGAATCAGGACATGAGTGCCTGAACACAGAGTCTGGTGGTAAAGGTATAAAAGATTTGCTCACATACCTGTTTTACAGAACCCAGTTAAACATCTTATCTAATGACAAAATGTGTCATGACAATGTAACAACATTTTATTTAGCATAAAATCCGGTTGCCTCTTAAACCTTTGCAACTTTTTACTTCAATACATTTGACTTCAGTGGTCTTCAACGTAGAGCAGTGTTTCACAAACAAAGAGCAGAGTAAAGCACTTAAAATCATTTTTTGTTAATGAGACCTGATGAAAATAAGTGTCAGGGTACTGTATCCGCTAAGGTTTGGACTTGTACTTGTTTTCCAGCTTCAGTCAGAACGCTGTTGTTATAAACTGATAAGATTTGCTCAGAAACCTGTTTTGAATGATAGACACTTAAATTAAATGTTCAAATAAATAACTTTTCAGCGGGTTAGTTAGTACCCCTTTGCCAAGCCTCTATGATCTCTACTACTGTGCAATAATTAAAATGAAGTTTTGATTTACAGTACTATACTTCGAATGTTCACAAATAATATGACAGTATTGTTTTCATTGTGTCTCTTCTGCAGCAACAACTGCGCCAACAGCTGCGCCAACAGCTGCGCCAACAGCTGCGCCACCAGTCAACATTAACAGCGTGAAATTCCTTGGTCTGGATCTCTCCGCCGATGATGCTGAGACTGGACTTTACACCACATTTGCTCTACTGATTGTTGCAGTAGTAGGAGTCATTTGTGTTTCTGTTTTCCTCTTTAAGATAAAAAAAAAAGCCATGTAAAGTGAACATGTGGACAGTATCAAAATGGAGTGAAAATTGTAACTGTAAATAAGCTTATGTGCAGTGTAGGCCCCCATAAACAGCATTTGATTGCAGCCCCTTAAATACTGAACAATACTTGAACTACTTACCTCATCAGACATAGTGTGTATAAGAGTTCCCATAACTAATATTGTAAGTTTATCATTGCGTATTCAGTTATTAAATCCTTGTACATTATAATTTGCTTGAGAACTGATCAAGATCATTAAAAGGGTCATTTCATCCTGTAATCAAAATAAAAATGTAATTTTTGTAATAAAAACACTCATTATAATACAGGATGTATCATGAGCCTCAACCATATTTTTGTCAAATAAAACACTGTAGAAAAAAAAACAATGAATTATGTCATGATTGCTATTAAAACGATTGCTATTCTTCATTTTCGGATTTGTTTTTTCACTTTTTTGTACAGTGAGAAGTATTATTCAATATTGATTATGGAAAATGTTACCTTGAAGTAACCAAAATGTCACGATCCTGGGTCGTTTGACCCAGCACTTTGAGTTTCTGCAGATGTTGATGGTTTATGTTTAAGTTTATTTAGTTATCTGAAGCTCCTAGATTGCCCAGTTATAGTTCATTGTTTATTAGATTCCCCTTGTGCCTTCGCCCCTGTGTTTAAGTCTCCCTCGCCCTTCATGTGTTTCAGTGATGTCTTTGTCTCCCATCTCCTCCTCTTGTTTACATGTTTCCCCTTTGTGACCCATTTCATCTATCGTGTGTCCCCCCCCCCCAAACCATTATGTTCTGTTTGTGCTTAGTTTTGTCCATGTCTCATCTCAAGTCCACTTTTCCCTCTGTGTGTAGTTATAGTGTGCGTGTAAATCTAGTCTGTCATGTGTTTCATGTCTGCGTGTCCTATGTTATGTCTGCATCCCATTATGTTTCCTGTTTTATTTTGAAGAGTTTGGTGTTTCCATGTTCAGTGTGTTTAGTTTTACTTCGTCATTATTTTCATTCGTATCAGCTGTTTCCCCATGTGTTTGCACTTCCCCTGATTACCTCTTGTGTGCATTTAGCCTCTAAGGTTTCATTTGTTCCTTGTCTGCCATGCTGCCATGAAGATCTTCATTTGCTCATGCCAAGTCTTCACGTTCCAGGTTTTTCCATGCCAGGTTTCCATGTTCATGTTCATCTTTCAGATTTTTTATGTTTTGGCTTAGTTCTCCCAGTTTAGGTTATTGTTTAGTTTCGCCTTTTCCTTTTTGTTTTCTACTGTTAACCAGCCTTAAATAAACGGCTCGCTTCCTGTTAAGATAAAGATTTGTTTTTCGCATGTCAGCACTTGGGTCCTCCACAGTCAGCTTCAACTAAATGTGACACAAAATTAAATTGTCAGTCAAAATGCAGTTTACTCCAAGTCCATCATCTCTTGCATTGGTCAGCAATGATATGCCCAGTATATCTGACGTGACTTTTACAGAAAGGCAAGCAGAGATGATTGCCCTTCCTCCACTACATTCATCTAACACAGGGGTGTCAAACTCAAATACACAGTGGGCCAAAATTCAAAACTGGAACAAAGTCGCGGGCTTCCTCTAGATATAAGAATTAATCTTTTCTTATGGACTCAAACAAGTTTTGCTGAAAAACTGAATATGGAACAAGCAAAGCTTAATACTAAACAATATATATATTAGCTGTATAATACCAGTAGGCCAGCTCTAATAGTAATTTGGTATGGCTTCGCGGGCCAAATATAATTAGGCTGCGGGCCAAATTTGGCCCACGGGCCAGAGTTTGACACCTATGATCTAACACGATTAAAATAAAACACACCATCTGTACACTCCACATGGGCTCTTCATCTTTCTGCCCTCCTTCCTGGCTGAAGAATTGTAAAATATAATTACTACTATAGACAAGTAAGTATCATATGTTACCAAAAATTATTTGTTATTAGTTTAAAATGATAAGTGGTGGAGGATTTTTTTAAACCATTTCTTTGGAAAAAGAAGCAGTGCAATTGTATGAAAACCCTTCAGAACACAAACTATTACTGGAAAATTGTGCATTAAGTATCAAAATTAAAATAATTATTCTTCAAAACACGTTCCCCATCAGTGTTAAATGGATCAATACCACTGCTACACATGTTTAAGACTGAGCCGATTTTAAATACTTTTGATGCTTTTTAATGTTCAATATCATATTCTATAAAACATATTTTTGTAGTGGCTGTTCTGTGATGACCTCTAGGTAGGTGGGAGGTATGATAAGGTTAACGATCAATATCTATAGAGAGAATTAAAATATGAATGAAAACTGAAGGTGGAGTGTTGACAAAACAGCTAGTTAAATGTATTCCATTCAGACATTCTCATAGATGCTAATCTAAAAGTGCTGCTCAGCCTGCACCTGCTCAACTTGCCTGTTTGATGGACATGGTCAGAGCTGCTGTCCGTCTCCATCTTCATCATTTCAGCTTTCCTTGCTAATGCACTAAAGCAGTTACTGATAACTTTTTCAAACACCATCTTCTGTGTATCACACATACTGGCCAAGGTGGTTAGCAAGAGGAAAGACATCTGTTACGATGCTCAATCACTTAAGTGTATTTACTTGCTAATGCTAGCCATGTTTCAAAATGAACTGCAGGTCCTGGCTGATCTCAGAACAGTAAAAGCTGAGGCACTGGCAGCTTGTCTCATAGGCTTCTCTCTCATCAGTTGACACGGAGCTTTCAGTGACAATGGCCATTCTCAATATGCGTACTTGTGTGTACTTGCATTCTCGTGGACTTGTGATACGTCATCAGTCACAGACAAAGTAATGTTCCAATTCAGAATACGCATCAAGCCAAATGTGTTCTTGCTCCTCCTATTTTATTGAGCATGCATCGGTGGTGACTTGTGTGGACTTGGTGCAGCCAAATATCCCAGAATGCATTTTGTCCAAACTCAAACGTGGCAATGGTGGAGGATAGTGGCTAAAAAGTTTGAAATATTACTGTTTCTGGGTCACAAAATAAACTTTTAAGATATTTTCAAGTGAGAATGTAGCTGAGTAAACTTCAAATATCTGCTCTGTTTATCAAGACACCACATATCCCTCCGGTTCTGTGCACCCCACACCGCCCTTACTTTAGTGTTTCAAAATTGGCCGGTCCTTGTTAATTACTCATATTTGTAAAAGTGCTCTGACATTTTCAGAGATGTCTGTTACCCCACCAGTTCGATCACTGACCGGGAGGACGAGGCTCACTAGAGCCGGCGAGAACAGTGGACTCCCAGCACATCGTTATCAACCTTGCATGCCTGCGATCTTTCGCTACTCAGGTTAAACATGATATATAAGTCACTTAGATAACTTCTAAATGTTAATGTTTGGTTTATTTTGGTGTGGCTAAGATTAAAGGTAAGCTGGACTGTTTAATTTAATATTGAAGTCTTGCTTGGAGAGCTGTCAGGATATTTTGAATTTTACCTGTCATATCCCCTGATGTAAAATGTTCTGTTCATATGTGAACAGCTAAATCTAAATAAAATGTAATGTTAAAAATATTTAAATTCAGGAGGAAGCATTTTCAACGGGAGCAAAAACAGCATGTTAATACATGGAGATCCTGAAGGCTGCTCTAAAAATGATCAGATTATATTTTAAATATTTGTTCAATTCTCTTCCAAACCCTTGCTGTCTATTGTAAGTTTGGAGTGTCTAATTTTTATTAAGAGAGAAATTAAGCTTGTGTTTCGCTCATGTAGTGATTGTGCTTAATTGTATGAAACCTATTAGACATTATTAAACAGATGATATGTAAAAGGGAATTTTGCCAAGCTGCAAATATTAATCACAAATTAATATTTATAAATATATATATTATAAATTAATATATTATAAATTAAGAGAGGATGGCAATAAAAACTCCTGAGCTGTGATTTCATCAAGTACACTGCAATTGTAGAATGACCACACTTCATTCTCTGGAAGTCCGGACTTCCGTGTGAACTTACATTTGGACTAGGAAGAACACAAGGACGGACTCGCAAACTTGAGTTTTGACAAACGACCACAATCTTACTGCAGCCATAAGATGGCAGTAATGTAATGGTTTATGTGTAATAAGTTAAAGAGTCTTGTAAATAAATAAATAAAAGAAAAAAGTCTGAGAAAAAGAAAATATTTGTCTGCAAACTGAGTTTTTTAGCACAACGTTTCACAGTCCATATACAGATTGTCACAGTTTAGGTGACTTCAAGTACATGGAATTTATATCTGTAAACTGACTAAACACAAATTGCCCTCACCACAAACTGCACCAATAGTTGACAAAACCTTTAATTTTAAATATGTTTATATTGTCTATTCTGTAAAATAGTCAGATTGTCTATTCTTATTTAATTCACTTAATGTACAGAATTCACCTGCTTGCTGCTACTACTGCACATTCACCTAATGTATATACTATATACAATACTATATACTATGTCGAGGAGCGTGTCAGGTTACATTTCACTGTGTGTTATACTTGTATAACTATGCATGTGACAAATATAAAGAACCTTGAACATTGGTTAAAATAACTTCAGTGGCATGACTTAGCACTGCATAGAATACAGGACACGGACTCTTATAATTGATGACATTGGTTCACATTTTATATAGAGTCTTTAATTAGATGTTGTAATGGTGTAACACTCCAAAAATCATCTCTTTCAGACACTGAACACAATATGCGACCCTTTACCTGAGCAACAGATACGGTTAAATGTCAGTCTTGTCACAGTCCTGGGTCATTGATCCAGTGCTTTGTGTTTGTGGACTTCTTGATTAAACGTTATGGCATTTCTAGAGTGACTAATTTTATCCCTTGTGGTTCTGGTTTATTTCCCTTAGTCTTTTCCTTCCTTGTGTGTTGTCCGTAGGTTTCCTGTGTTTGTTGGTCTTGTTGTCATGTCCTGTCTATTATAGTCTCTGTGTTCTGTCTTTAGCACACTCCTTAGTCTCTCTCGCCCTCTGTGCCTCCCTCTCTATCTTTCTCCCTCGCCCTCTTAGGCTACGTTCACACTGCAGGTCTTAATGCTCAATTCCGATATTTTGATCAAATCCGATTTTTTTGTCTGCTCGTTCACACTACAAATAAAATGCGACAGCAAATGCGCTCTAGTGTGAACCCTCAAAGCGGCCCGCATGCGCAAAAGAAGACGTCACACACAACGCGCTCTGTTTAGACCCCGACCAAACAATATTGTTTGACTGATGGCCCTTAATATAAAGACTTCGGATTTTACGTTTCCCAATTTTTGCTTGAAGTTATTTTGTTATTTACATAATAATGTAAATAACCTAATAATTATCCTTATTGCTGTTTTAGAGAGGAGCGGTGCTTCAAAGGATAGCTGCAGATTTCTGCCAGAATCTGCAGATTATACAGTACAAATAAAATGTTAACGTTTCTCCAACGTTGTCTTCCCAACAGTTTCACTGGATGGGCAGGAAGTGTTCGCGATGTCTTACCGGGCGCTTCTCCGGCGCTGATAATTCTTGTGTCTCTGTCTTGTGTCAGTGATGTAAAAGACGGATTTAATGCGACATGACCGTTCAAACAGCAGTCGCTTTCTAAAACATCGGATATGTATCGGATTCAGTACCACATACGAAAGTGACCCAGGTCGGATTTGAAAATATCGGATTTGTGCCGTTCACACTGTCATACCATGATCGGATATGGGTCGCATAGGGTCAAAAAAATCGGATTTGATGCGCTTTCGCCTGCAGTGTGAACGTAGCCTTTAGTGGTGTCTCTGGATTTCATCTCCCTTATTTGTTCCCGTGTTGCTCTCCTTGTGTTTCATTTTGTCTGCCCAGACTGTCACGTGTTTCCTGTCTGCTTGTTTCCTCTCCTGTTGTTACGTACTCTTTGTCTGGGTCTCACGGTGCGTGAAGAAGTGCGTGAAGCTACCTTGACTCATGTGTGTTATGTTCAGTTTTGCTTCCCCTGTTCGGTTAGTCAGATTTGCTCCAGCTGTGTTTAAACCTGTTGCCCATCCTCTTGTTATCCTGTGTATTTATGTTCTTCATCATGTCGTCAGTCTTGATGTCCTCCCGTCATGTTTCTCCCCATGCTGTGTGCTTCATGTTTTGCCTCTTACTTACCATACCAAGAGTTTATTGTTTGGTACTTTTAGTTTGTAGTTCTCAGCACCTCTGGAGTCCTGTGTTTGGGTCCAACCGCTGCTTGCCACACAGCCAGGCCTTGGTAGGTCTGTAGTTCCAAAGTAAACAATGTTAAAACCAAAGGTGATCTTAAAGCCAAACATTATTGTCAAAGGATGGTAATTATTGAAGGTAGTTATAAGAAAAATAAAAGCAACAACTTTTAATTATAACGAATCTTTCACGACACACCAACCCACTGACATAAATATGCTCAGTAATATGAAGTAAAAAGTAAGTAAAATGCAGTCAATAATAAACATCTGTGCCTTCAGTTTGTTCATTTGTTTTGCTCATGTTCATGTTTTAAAATGTATCACAACTTTAGTTATTGCAGCAGGTAGCCACGATGAGGAGCTATTATGCAAGAGTTATAAAGTGAATAAATCCATCATTCACCTTCTGTTGCATGAAACCACAACCAGACTGTTATGTAAAGGAAATCCTGCAAAGTTTGAAATGGGGTTTAGAAGGCACATCAGGGTCTAATCAAAGAAAATGCCACAGTTGTTTGTGCAAAACACTGAGAGGCACAACATACTTGAAAAAGATTTTAATGAACGCTGAAATTAGTAACAGGTAGGATTTTGCAGCAGTTCAGAACAGTACTGGAATTATTATCAATATGAAATCCTTTGTGTACGAAGGTAGTCTCAATAAGACTGAGACCTGTGTAAAAAAATAATTATAAATATAATATAAAACAACATATTAAAGATGATCACAAATTAAAAAAAAAAAAACACATGCAAGAGTTAAAAAATGTCAGACTCAATAATGTCCCAGTAAAATCAGAGATTGTAATTTTAAAGTTTTTTGTGGCTTGTTATAGGAACCAAAGTATTTAAACCTGGTTTTTCCAAGTTCACTGTGAGGAAGAGGTACAGTCAGTGTTAAAGTGTGTACATTCAGGTAGAAGCATGCATATAAAATATATCACCATAATCAATGTAGACAAAATTGTGAATTAGATGCTACGACGTGTGAATGAGAAGCAAGATTTAGATGTAAAAATCTGGTCTTTGTCTTTAATTTTTAATTTTAATTTAATAATTCTTGAAAGGCATTCCATATTGTTTTTAAAAGGAGTCTATCATCCAGCCAGAGTCTAAAGTATTTATAACAATCAACAGTTTCAATTATATGATAATGAAGGGTCTGAATATGAACTGTAGGCTGGGTCCTTTTATGTGCGTGTGTGTGATTGCCAAATTGAATCACACACAGACTGTTTACATTACATTAAAAATAGTGTAAACTTGGAAAAACATACATAAAAGAGGTCCAAAAATAGATCCCTGTGGAACACCTTTGTTATATTACTGGTGAGTGGACTTGACTTTAAACTCAGGTTCTAATAGAACGATAGTACTTAAACCATTTCAAGGACTGTTTATCCAAATGAACTGAGAATACCGTTTCTAATTCCAAATTGATCTCCAAATTTCCCAGTTCACTGAGATATTGCATTTAAAAAATAATACAGATGAACAGGAGCTGTAAATGAATGGTTGTTGGTGCAGCAGTGTAATACAGTAACTTTTGCATTAGGAATTGCCATATCTATTTACTAGGGGTGCAACGATACACAAAATTCACGGTTCGGTTCGGTTCGATACTTTGGTGTCACGGTTCGATATTTTTTCGACACAAAAAAAATGTTCAGGCTTTTTTAATTTGTCATTTATTAAAATTATAAATATATATTTTAACTCAAAAGTACAGTTTTTAAATTTAATGTTGCTGAAACAAAAAAGTAATAAAAAAAATAAATATATCTCAGGGCTTGCAAAATTTCAAAATCCCTGGTAGCCCTTCGGGCAGGGACTCTTCAGTTTTTGTAGCCCAAAATAAATTAAAGTAGCCCGAATAAAAAAGAGAGCAATTTTTTGATTGATGTTTTGTTTCCTGTTTTGTTTCCTTTACAATATTATACATTAAAGTATAATATTGTAAAGGAAACAAAACATTAATCAAAAAATTGTTGAAAAACAAATTACAACATTGTATAAAAATTACAATCATCAACTCAAATACTTGGATCTAATTGAACAGAAATTTCTATGAACTTGTAAGAACTGTGTAGAACATGAATCAGTCTGTGTCAGATCCTGAATTTGAAATTTCCACTGAAGTCACAAGTAAGAGGCAAGTGGAACCAAGATCTAGGCCATTTGCTTTTTGAAGTTTGCAAAGACTGCTAAATTTTGCCAGCGGTAGTTCACTCTTTGCAACATAGTACGCTGTTTTAAACTGATTTTCAGGTTTATTTTTAGTATGTTATTTGCAATTGGTGTTTGTTCTGGGAAAGATATTGCAGACTGAGCAATAATGCATTTCTTGCATTTCTCATGGGTTCTAATGGGGGCCTTTCTTAAAATGACTGGTCCCAGTAACAAAGGTGCTTGTCGACTCAGAAATCGAGGGAAAACCAACAACACACCCGGCAGAACATTATGTTATTTACACGGGTGCACATAAGTGGTCCGCATGTGCGCATTCGCTGTCAAAATAAAAGACGTGCACCAGATAAGAAGTTGCAACGCGCGTTTGCGTCCATATAAAAGGCACTGTTTTTGTCTAGAGTGGGATTTTCACGGCACATTCCACACCACATCTCTGTGCGTTCATCATTTGTTTGAAGCCAGATCACCTCCTGCAACCACTTTTCCGAGAATACGTGCTTCTTTTGTGGTTCGGTCTCCTTCTGACATTTCTTTGGAGGTGGAGGAAAACCAAAGTAATTGCTTAAAGGAGCTTGCTTCTTCGACATCTTTAAGAGTTCTAAACAAATGTCTGTCCTCCTCCAGAAAATCTTATGTACGCAAACACGCGTTGCAACTTCTTATCTTATGCACGTTTTTATTTTGACAGCGAATGCGCACCTGCGGACCACTTATGTGCAGCCCTGGTTATATAGCTTGTCATTTTGCAGCCACAGAAATTCTTTTGTCCATGAAACCATAAAGCTGCACTTTCTTTTTGCCTTATAGTCTGATTTGTCATAACTTTTCCGTTTTGTGGTAAGCTTTTCTTTGGCTGTCACTTCTTCACCCTGACCTGTCTTATTTGGCTCAGGAGAACTAAAATATATATCCTGCTGCTTTTACACACGCACTCACATAACGCTCAGTGATTCTCTGCGCGATCAACCTCTCACATGTTTAAGCTTGTTGCGGGAGATTTCACTTGTCATGTTTGCATAGTAAGCTAACGATTGATAAGACGATGTCAGAGGAATTGGTGCTCAAATTATCGTCACTCACCAATCAGTACTGTCGCTCTCTATACACAGTTCGCGCCATTGCAAAGTGAAAGCAAAAAACAAGCGCAAATTCAAACGCGATTTCAATATGTCACATATTGACAGTGGCTCACCGATGCCAATGACATAATTACCCAGCTACATTTCCGAAAGAATGCAAAAGCATTGACATATATCTTTCCTTCTTACGATAGCCCGACGGGCAGGGCAGAGATGGAAAAATCGCTAGCCCCGGGACGCCGGGCTAGCGATTTTGCGAGCCCTGTATCTGATTGAGGAATCACTCATCTTTGGAGAAGAGAGTTTATTACAGAGAAATGTCTCTTTCCAAAATAAAAGCTATACTATACGCTTCTTCTGGGCTATAATTCTCAGCAGCATATTAAACATATCAGGTCCCCATAAGGAGAATCATGTGCTAACGACTGTCTAAGTGACTCGGGTAAAGTTTGTAGCATGTGTGCTTGTTGTTTTTGTCTGCTTCCACTTGTCTTTGCACTAGGATGATGTTGGAGTAAATGTGCAGTCATATTCGTTGTGTTCCCACTAGTGCTGTCAGCGTTAATCTCGTTGAAATGACGTTAACGCCACAACACGGCAAATCTCCGTTAACGAGCTACCACGGATCGCCCCGTGCGTGGGGCTGGACGGCCAACACGTTAACGAGCTAACTGCGCTAACACGCTAGTTCCCACCCATGTAATTGAGCATTGCATGGCACATCCAACATACTGTTTTACTTTAGTCTATGACGCGCTTACCTTCAGGGTCATACTTCACATGAAAACCAAAATAGTTCCAAACACCAGATCTGAATGAGGGTGGGGGAGGTTCAATTTGCCATGTTGCAAGGAGAGCTTAACTTCTGTCTCGCTAGCTTGCCCTGCGCTCAGTGAATCTGCGTTCGACTACTCCGCCTAAGCTGCACTGTCGAGCGCAGATCCACTGAGCGCTCAACACAGACAGCATCGTCAGAAGGAAAGTTGATAAAATAAATTAAAAATTTTGTATTGTTCGATACATATGCGTACCGAACCGAAAGCACTGTATCGAACGGTTCAATATCGATACGAGTATCGTTGCACCCCTACTATTTACGTTTTGTTGCACTGGAGTCACCAGCATTTCCTGGTAACAGATGAATGTGAATTTAATGACATTCATTATGACTAATACCACATGCAGTCATTAATTTTGCTTTTCAGTCTCATGTTAAAGTACAGCACACTCTATTTTCACTTCTTCACTTGCCCACCTTAGTGGGTAAGTGACCTTTGGGACCTGTGATAAGCAGTTATGGAAAAAACACTGTCATAAATACTGTCATAAATACTGTACATCTAATAAATGTGTTCTGGACAATAAACTAAGACAAAAGAAAGCCTACCAAAGTAACTTTACCTCCTAATATAGTTTTCAAAAAAGTGAAAACTGAATTCTTTTTCTATGAAAACATGCAGGGTGTGACTTTGCTGTTAATACCCCCAGAAACACAACTCCTCTTAATTTAGATTTGGCCCATTTAGATTTTACTCTGCCAATGCAATCAACTTGAGGGCATTCAGGTGCCCCCCACCACCACCACCACCACTGCTTGACGTTAGGTCTCTCCTATTGTCAGTTTCAACTTTCAGTTTGATTTGTTGGTTTAGATTGTCTGTCTGTATTCGGGTTCTAAATACTGCGCTTCATAACATAGCACATATTACGGAGCAATACAGTTTTGGCTGTATAACCATTACTTATCATTGTACCTTGAAAGTTCGGGAGATTTTAATAGCCTTGTTTATGCAAGTCAGGAGGTTGAGTATCAAGAAGCTGATAGTGGTTTATGATGGATATTTTGTTTTGACAGCTGTAGCTGATACTCCAGTTCATCTACATAGAAATTAAGCTGGTGAGAAAAATACTCAGTTTTAATTCATTCCCCTTGGTCTTTTGAACTGCAGAACTAACTGACTTTTAAAATAAAATATCTTCTCATGCTTGTTTTCTGCTAATTATCTGTTTTTTTCCTTTTAACTGATATACTGTAACTCACACTGATATAAAAATTATACATTTTAAAAGGTATATTGCAGCTGCACATTCGAGACTTTTCAGATCACTGCAAGATAGGGATTCAATTATCAGTAGATTGAGTCCAGAGTCTTTCTGACCATATTTCACAGCTACAATAAACATGTTCACTTGTAATAATTACACAAGATACCGATCTTGATTGGGTAATTATGCAATAAGAACGAACAAAAATTGCCTTAAAGAACTCTGCAACCAGTGAATATTGTCACTTCGTTACTTTTCTTTGAGCCACAATGAAGAAGCTGTTGTGGATTCTTTGTCTGTACGTTTTTTGTCTCCGTGGTTGTCAGAGCAGTGAGGTAAATGGAAGGCAGGACTTCATGCTTCTTGCAGGGCCTCTGACAAAGCAGGTGGTCAGAAGTTCGGACAGAAGCGTAAATGATGCCTTTGACTGCAGTCATCCCGTTCCTCCTGGCTCCAAGCAGTACTTTGAGTACCTGCAGGGCAGAGGGGTGACCCACTTCAAAGTACCGCTGTCATGGGCTCAACTTCTTCCTACAGGCCACCCCAGCCAGCCCCAGCAGGCTGTGGTTAGATGTTATCAGACCCTGCTGAAACAGCTGCTGGAAGCAGGTCTTCAGCCTCTGGTCATCCTTCATGGATGGACAGTTCCAGAGTCTCTGCAATCAAGGTATGGAGGCTGGGAGAGCCAGGAGCTGGCACAGATGTTTCAGCAGTATGCAGAGTTTGCCTTCCAAGAGTTTGCACCACTTGCACACTCATGGGTGACACTGGATGGTGTTTGGCATGACGGGCAGCCTGCACATGCTCCCAGTTTTCTGCAGAACATCCTTCAACTCAACAAGAACATTTACCAGATGTACCATCAGCGCTTTCCTGACAAAGGTGAGTTAGAAGAAAAATAGACAATTAAGATGAGATACTAAGCAAATAGAGTAAAAATCAGAAGTAAGAAATCTTGAGAAATTTCTCAAAAAAATTCCTTCAAATAAGCTATTTTTAAAATATTGCTGAGAAATCAGATGCAAAGGCTTTTACAAAAGGAGTTTTTAATTTCACCTTTAAAAACACAAAATCAGTATTTCGAGAAAACTGCCAAAAAAAAAAAGCATTTTAAAAATCAAGTTTGATTGGAAACTACTATCAAAAGGTAAATAAAACAAACAAAAATAAATCACCATTAAATGTCATATTTGCTGTTTTCCAGTTCTCATATATGTCAAAAAGTTATATTTTGGTGTCATAAAATAAACACATAGATGTGTATTTTAGGCGTTTTTGTAATATTCCACAGCACATCAGATTTTCTGTATGTCTTAAGAAGTTAAAATACTGTTAAAAAATACCACCTGTTGAAAATACTTCATGGCCAACTGATACTGAAAGCCTTCAAAACATTGTTTATCGGACATATTACAAGAGACTGTCATGATTATCTCAGCAGCAATTGAATTCACTAAAATAATCTTGTATGTATGTCACTGTACAGTTTGACCCAACAAGCCATTTTTACAGCAGACATTTTATATTAAAATAAATATTAAAAAAGACTTTAATGCTTCTACATTTACAGGAAGACGTCTGTCAATTGGGTTGAGAGCAACAGATATGACTTCCCTCTCTCACATTAACGATTCAACAGCAGTAAGTTAAATACTCTATTTCATTATGTATGTAAACGTTATGTATACCTTAAGCTTTAATTAAGACCAAGTCCCTTTATTGTTAAAACTGAAAAGAAAATCAATCTGAAAATAACAATGAGACATGCTTATTTGCCCAGAGCTAGAAATATGTGAAGCTTTTTGAGGGTACAGGGAGAATCACCTTTACCCTTGAATTGGAGATTAGCTTGCCTAGATAAGATAATCATACACAGCTTGGATCAGCAACCCAACCCAACAGCCCGATTAAATTCCAAGTGATCTTTCTCCATCACACACCCTTTCACCTTGTTGTCACATGCCCACATTCTGCTCATCAGATTTTTCTTGAGCCTAAGCCATGAGCCTGATCACAGTGGTTCGATCACTGTATGAAACACTGCTCAGCCTGCATGAAGACTCAAGCAACAGTGCATAAAGAAAGTGAGTTCGCTGTCCAAGATCTAGATGCCTCATATATCAGGAGGGACCAAAGGAATTGGGGTAAAATGACATGCTGTTAAATCCAAACTCTTATTGCCTGGTAGGCCAGTCTTGCCTACCAGGCAATGGTTAAAGCTTGTGATTTAACCAAATCAAAAGCTTGTTGATGTTGCTTAGCATCTCTGAGGCTACAATCCAAGGCTTAAGATATGATATTGTGTGGAACAGATGGAAAGCAGAAGAAAGTGTGAGGCAGATAGGATTTTACTCTACCCTGGTTTGCGTGTTTGGTGGTTGTGAACAGCGCTGTCCTGTTTTCCTGTTTCATGCTAAAAACCAACTTGAACCCAGTTTCTGCATGGTATTAATGCTACTTTCAGAAATCGATCTCCCCCTGGTTTGTGCACTTTGAATATTTTCTCAAACATGGTTGCCTGTTTTCCGTTTGATGTAACCAGAGGACCACATGTTTGGTGGTTGTGGACTGCAATGTGCTATTTTCATGTTTAATGCTATGTAAATAAGAAATTATATTTCAACCTAATTTGGTATGGTTGAAAATGAATTGATACAGTTTTAGCAATGTGTTAAAGGTCCACAGTTTGAGAGAAATTCCTGTGACAGTTCATAAAACATAAAGATCCATGCCAAATTAATTATACTGAACTGTCCATTGTGGTGACCCACAAAAGAAGCTTTACATTCATTTATATGACAAATTGACAATTTTTGTAATAGACATTTTTAAACAATGATATTCTGGCACTTTGTGTTTCACATGACTATGTAATGGTATATTTTTGAAACAATAGTAGTGTGATATATATACATCAAAGAGTATCACATACAGTTTATTTTTTGATCAAGAGGCTTGAGTGTAATGGTATGCTGTTGTGTATCTTCTATTTTTAATAGATGGATTTCTTGTCGGTGCACATTGAATATAACTGTGTTATCTCCTCAAATTTTGAAAACGAGCTAAGGAGGATACAGGTACAGTAAACACATGAAGAAAAAAATTCCTAGCTTTTCAGATTTTGCATTACTGTTAAACTGCTGCATCTGTATATTCTGTAACACTGTAGATGTCCATTGGGAACTTGCCTATCCTGCTGTACAAGATGACTGCTCATGACTGTTCCCAGAGTAATTATCAGGTTCTTGGAAATTTTTTAAATGGTAAATACAATTATATTTTATGCTGTTATTTTCCATTAAATTACCAATGAATATGAAGAGCTATACAACTAAATTTGTATTTACAGATATATAGCATATAATCTCAAAAAGTTGATTCTGTTCATCTGGATGTAGAGTTTTCAGTTGGAGTAACGTTTCATCACTCATCCAAGTGACTTCTTCAGTCTTAACTGCATGCAGGTTTCCCCAACCTTATAAAGAGTACATTTGCATACTGACTGAAACTAGCACCGGTGACTAAAAGTGGACCGTGAGGTTTCCTAGCCCCATGAGCTTTCATAAATATGACAGTGGTTTGCCATACAAACTTTCGCGTCTGACTGGAGGTAGATGAAGTGCATTACACTTAAACCAGAAGGTGAAGTTAATATCGTTTAATATGTGGAACTGTTAAGAGATATTAACACCAAAACAATGACCAGCGCCACTGAAACCAGTGCTCACACTGGTAATCATGGAAAAATAAAAAAAATATTATGTCAAATAAAGAAATCCTCTGGTATTTACTGAAGAAAAAACACATTAATATAAGCTTTTACATTAGGCAACACTGTAAAAATTGACAATACTGCTCTCATAAAAGTGGAAGAGTTATCAAGTGAAAGTGATGAGTGTCATGTCATCATATTATGAGCCAGTAAAGTGCTAATAGAAAATGTTGGAGCACAGTCAATGCTTTCTGCATAACTGTTATGACAGATGCATTGTACCAAGAATATTGGGTTAAATGAAGAAAGTGTTTGCACTGTAGATTTTAGTTGACTAAAATTTCTTTTGGTAACCCAAGTATTAGCAAATATAAGCAAATATTATGACCCATTTTATTAGGATACACCATCCTAATCTGATATTACATAATGTATTATAACATTACATTCTATACTTTTAAATTCTGCATTTTGTCCTCAAACGAGCTGCCAAATGTACAAATAGGGCGGGTAAAATAAGTATTGAACACATTACCAAGTGTGTTTCTAAGTAAATATATTTCTAAAGGTGTTGTTAACATGACATTCTCACCAGACGTCTGTAGCAACCCATCCAAAGAGAATGCATTTTTTATTTCTTTATACTTACTGTTTTAACATTTTAACACTGACAAGACATAACTGTTTCTTGACCACAACACAGTCCTGATGGACAATGGCCTGAATATTGTGGGGTGTGACATGAAGGACGTGTTAGGCAAGCTGGACATGGAAGATGCTCTTGTCAAGTAAGAGTTTA
The DNA here is from genome assembly GCF_051167445.1 of Perissodus microlepis. Taxonomy (NCBI): domain Eukaryota; kingdom Metazoa; phylum Chordata; class Actinopteri; order Cichliformes; family Cichlidae; genus Perissodus; species Perissodus microlepis. The sequence continues at coordinate 3,870,194 of NC_140476.1, forward strand.
TTCTCTGATTCACATATATTGTTATTCTATTTTTTTTTAAGTTCACGTGTGATATTTATGTCTTTTTATTTTCTGAAAGTCATGCAGGTTCACACCACACCAGGGTGACAGGGTTAAGAAACAGTTATCAGACTGTGTGGGATAAATTTAAGTCCCAGACCACTGCAGAACGAGATCTTTTCCTTCAGGAATCATTCCCCTCTGGCTTCCAGTGGGCCACCTCCAGTGTATCTTTTAAGACTGAAGGTGGCTGGTCAGAAGGCGGGAAAGGAGAGACTATTTGGGACCGGTTTGGTCATGAGGGCTTGGCCTTTGCAAATCAGACAGCTGACCTAGCTTGCGACAGTTACCGTAAGGTAGATTATGATGTCTACCTTCTGCGAGGTCTTCAGGTCGACACCTACCAGTTTTCCATCTCTTGGGCCCGTATTTTCCCCACAGGGTACCGACAGAGCCAATCAGAAAAAGGAGCTCAATACTATGACCAGCTGATAAATGCTCTCATTGCATCTGGCATACAACCCATTGTCACTCTCTACCACTGGGATCTGCCTCAAGCACTCCAGAATTATGGTGGATGGACCAATGCCTCCATTGTAGAGGCCTTCAAAGACTATGCAGACTTCTGCTTCTCCAGGTTTGGAGACAGAGTCAAGATCTGGAACACATTCAATAGTCCCTGGGTAGTGAGCCATGCCGGGTATGGTACTGGTGTGCATGCCCCAGGAGTAAGGGACTATGTGGAATCTTCCTATCAGGTGAGAGTGATGTTATCAGAATACTACAATTAATCACTTTATTACAAGTGTAATTATTGCACTGATGTATTTAACATTTGATTTTGCATTATCAGGTCACTCACAATATTCTCAAGTCCCATGCTGAGGCCTGGCATGTCTATAATGACAATTACAGGAAAACACAAGGAGGAAAAGTGGGCATTGCCTTGAACTCTGACTGGGCTGAGCCCAGTGACCCTGCCAAACCTGAAGACGTAGCAGCTGCAGACCGTTACCTGCAGTTTATGCTGGGTTGGTTTGCACATCCCATATTTGTAGATGGAGATTATCCTGCAATACTCAAAGACCAGGTAGAACAGAAGAAAACCGCATGCCCTGACTCTGTACCAGCAAAGCTCCCAGTTTTCACTCCCACAGAGAGCAAGAGGATACTTGGTACTGCTGACTTTTTTGGTTTAAATCACTATACTTCTCGGCTGGTCAGCAACAGTGATGGTGGGTGCACCCCTGGTCCTGACGGTGTGGGTGACTTCCATGCAACTGTGGACCCCACATGGAGTTCCACAGCTTCTGACTGGATCTATCCTGTTCCTTGGGGACTTAGAAGGCTCCTGAACTACATTTCAACAGAATACCTGAGTGCTAACAAATTACCTATATACATAACAGGAAATGGGATGCCAACAAATTACAGTGTTGACAGTCTCACTGACACCAGCAGAATGGACTATATGAGAAGTTACATCAATGAGGCCCTGAAAGGTTAGTGTTGGGGATTTTCCTGATCTGAAGTCACTTTTTAGAGAGAGAGTTAAAATAATTCAAATATTAATCTTGTTTTTGTTTGTTCATTTTGTAGCAACACTCACAGATGGAGTGGATGTGCAGCGATTCACAGTGCAGTCACTCATGGATGGATTTGAGGCAAACCAAGGCTACAGCCAAAGATTTGGTCTTCACTATGTCAGCTTTGAAGATGCATCCAGACCAAGGACCCCAAAGCAATCTGCATATTTGTACGCTGAGATTATCGAGCAAAACGGTTTCAGTTCACAAAAAAGTAAGAAGTTTAAAGCTGCAGAAAGGCCATTAACTCGACGTTTAGCTGCTTTACCACCCTCAGAAGTTCCATCTCAGGCAAAGGTAGTTTGGGAGAAATTCTCTTCACAGTCAAACTTTGATAGAAAAATGTACCATTATGGCACTTTTCCTGAGGGCTTCAGTTGGGGAATTTCTTCTTCGGCCTACCAAATTGAAGGTGGCTGGAATGCTGATGGCAAAGGTCCTAGTATATGGGATAGATTCACGCAGACAACTAACACTATTCCTGATAACGCAAATGGCAATGTAGCCTGTGACAGTTACAACAGACTTAATGAAGATCTCTACATGCTGCGGGCTCTGAGGGTGAAGTCATACAGATTCTCTTTGTCCTGGTCCAGGATCTTTCCTGATGGCACACGTAAGTCCCTCAACCAGAAAGGTGTTGACTACTACAACAGACTCATTGATGGTCTTATAGCGTACAATATCGAACCCATGGTAACACTGTACCACTGGGACCTTCCTGAAGCTTTGCAAAAGGTCAATGGCTGGGAAAGTGCAGAGATGATTGACATTTTTAATGACTATTGTGACTTCTGCTTTGCTACTTTTGGTGACAGAGTGAAATTCTGGATAACCCTTAACCAGCCTCAGACAATTGCATGGTCTGGATATGGACTTGGAAATATGCCACCAAATGTTAAGGACCCAGGATATAGACCATACATAGTTGCACACAACCTCATTAAAGCTCATGCCAAGGCCTACCATACATATGACGACAAGTATCGCCAGTCTCAGGGTGGTCTAATATCCATAGCCCTCAATGCTGATTGGGCTGAACCTAAAGATGTCAGCGTTCGCCGTGAAGTGGTGGCTGCTGACCGGGCGATGCAGTTCCAACTGGGATGGTTTGCACATCCTATTTTTAAGAATGGTGACTATCCTGATGCACTGAAGTGGCAAGTTGGGAACAAAAGTGAAATCCAAGGTCTTCCACAGTCAAGACTTCCTTCCTTTACTGAAGAAGAAAAGAACTTCATCAAGGGAACTGCTGACGTATTCTGTATAAATCATTACACTACAAAGATTGTAAGCCATGTTACAGCTCGGCTTAGCCCCGAGTCTTATGAATATGACTGGGACTTCAAGGAAGAAGAGGAACCTGATTCACCAACTACAGCCATTCCTAACCAAAAAGTTGTGGCCTGGGGCTTGAGGCGACTCCTCAACTGGATCAAGGAGGAGTATGGTGATCCAGAGATTTATATTACTGAGAATGGAGTTGCTACAGAAGCACAGACAACTTGGGATGATTCTGCCAGAGTGTTTTTTTACAAGGCCTATATTGATGAGGCTCTGAAAGGTATACTGTTAAAGTGATTTCATTAGCTACATTGCATGATCTTTATAAGTATTTTCAATGTACCTAATTTTTTTGTGCGCTTGTTTACATTACAGCCTATAAAGTTGATGGTGTGACTGTGAAAGGATACACTGCAACCTCTCTAATGGATTCTTTTGAGTGGCTAAATGGGTACAACGTTGGATTTGGCCTGCACCACGTGGACTTCAGTAGCCCAAATCGGTCAAGAACACCCAAGTACTCAGCTCATTTCTATTATAACATCATAAAGGATAATGGTTTCCCATTGCCAGATGATGAGAAGGTACTTTATGGACATTTTCGAGATGATTTCATTTGGAGTACTGCCACAGCATCATACCAGGTACCCTAGATAAGGCCACTGCACATATATTGCAATGCTTACTCTATTTTCATTCATTTCAAATTACTGTTTTATACTTATTCCTTTCAGATTGAAGGGGGGTGGAGAGCTGATGGCAAAGGTCTCAGTATTTGGGACAAGTTTGCTCACACTCATCTCCGAATCTCCAATGATGACAATGGGGACATAGCTTGTGACAGTTACAATAAAGTAGAAGAGGATGTTGCCATATTAAAGCAACTCAAGGTGACCCATTATCGATTCTCCATATCATGGTCAAGGGTCCTTCCTGATGGTACCACCAACTACATTAATGAGGCTGGACTCAATTACTACCACAGACTGGTGGATGCACTGATTGCTGCAAACATTCAGCCTCATGTATGTATAATTACAGCTAAAAGAACTGTACTAGAATTGGTAAATTCAATAACGTCAGTAAACCCTTTCCCTTTGCTTTCAGGTCACTCTGTACCACTGGGACCTTCCACAAGCCCTGCAGGATATTGGGGGATGGGAAAATGACACTATTGTTACCAAATTTAGAGATTATGCTGACTTCATCTTTGACAGACTTGGCCACAAAGTGAAATTTTGGATCACTATTAACGAACCCTACAATGTAGCCATGATAGGACATGGTTATGGAGTAAGTGCCCCAGGTGAGCTTTATGCTTTAGTATTCCTGGTTGTCTGCTTTATTTAACAAATAGGAATAGTACTGTTACTGAACATGCAAAACTGTATATAAGGACACCAAAATTGTTCAAAACAAAATGTACTGTTACAAACATCAAACAAAATGTCTTCTGTAAAAACAATAAAGCAATCCTTGACCAAACCCTCAACAACAAAAAATATAAAGCGTAGAGGCTGCAAATGTGTCTGTTTGTCTCCAGGGATCAGTTTCCGACCAGGTACTCTGCCCTACATTGTTGGTCACAACCTGCTTAAAGCTCATGCTGAGGCCTGGCATATTTACAATGACAAGTACAGGGCCAAACAGAATGGAATTATCTCCATCACAATTAACTCTGACTGGTCTGAACCCAGAAATCCTTATAAGCAAGAGGACTATGATGCTGCAATACGCGCCATTCTGGTACACCAGTTCCTGTTATATTTTAAAGCAATATGTCATAGTGGTTATTTCAAGTGTCTTTTGTGTGTCTTTTTGTGCAGTTCTACATTGGCTGGTTTGCCCATCCTGTATATAATGGTGACTACAATGACATAATGAAGACAGTCATTCGTGAGCGAAGCCTTGCTGCTGGTCTGTCAAAATCTAGGTATTAAAAAAACTACATTTAGGCCCCAAAAGGAAAAAAAATATTTGCTACAAAGTTACCTTTAAAAGCAGCAGGACATTTTCACTTTTTTTGTTGTTTGGTCCTTTTTTCAACCACCACATAACCTGTTGGTTTCACTTCCATTTTCCAGGCTGCCTGAGTTCACTCCGGAGGAGGTTAAAAGAATTAAAGGCACTTATGATTATTTTGGGTTCAACTATTACACCACTGTCCTAACATTCCCTGTGGACTATAAGAACCTTCAGCACTATGATGGAGACAAGTAAGCAAACGTTAGATAAATATTATTAGAGTAATCTTTCATTTTTCTTCTAATAAAAGAAACCAACAGATTTAGCACAACTGACTTTGTTCTCTGCTGTGGCCGTTTACTGAAATGTGAAACTTATTTCATTGTTTTACTCAAACTCAAAAATCTAATCTTTTTGATCTTCACAGGGGTGCAGGGTCAATTGTTGATCTCACCTGGCTGGATTCAGGTTCAGGCTGGCTGAAAGTCACACCATTTGGATTCCGCAGAATACTTAATTTTATCAAGGAGGAATATGGAAATCCACCAATTATTATCACTGAGAATGGCATCTCAGAGCGGGGCACTGTTGATCTAAATGATACTCACAGGAGCCACTACTATGAAAAATACATCAACCAGGCGTTAAAAGGTATGAAAAATTTATCTTGGAATCTATTTAGGACCAGCACAGTTAGAGAGAAGAAGGCTATAAATATGTCTCAGATAAAATGTGGCTGTTTTTTTTTTCTTTCTTTTGTGGAAACATTAAGAAACTAGATTTTAAGTGCAAAAAAGTTAACTTATCTCTTTTCTCTTCCCAGCTTACTTACTAGATGGTGTAGACATCCGTGGCTACACAGCTTGGTCACTGATGGACAACTTTGAGTGGGCTAAAGGCTTTTCAGAGAGATTTGGTTTTTTTTACGTGAATCATTCAGACCCTAATATTTCTCGAGTAGCTAAGAAATCTGTTTCCGACTACTCTAAAATCATAACCTGCAATGGATTCCCTCACCCTGCGTCAGGACATGAGTGCTTGAATCCTGTGGAAGGTAAATTGACACCATGGATTGTAAATAGTACGTAGCCACCCTACTGTAAACATAAATATTTAAAGTCTATGTTTAGTTTCAGTTGTATCAGTTCAGCATTATGGTATTACCAACTTGGTACTTTAAAGTCAGAACACAATATATATTTGTGTGGGAAGTTTTCAGCTAATGCTAACCAGCCAGGTTGGCTCTCCATTGACACAGTTACATTGCTAAAAACTGCGAAATGCATTAAAGTTAAGAGAAGTGGAATTCCCACCTAACAAGGTGCTTCCACAGTGCAAAAGCAAGCCTTTTAGGACACCTAAACTGGACAGCTGCAATACAATATGCAGTTCCATGATCAGAAGTAACAGGGATACCGAGGGGGTCCTAAATATCTATTCCTGCATGCAAGCATTTTGTAAGTTGAGCTTAAGCGTTATAGCAGAGTTAAGCTTGTGTATTGTATGAATGCAGATCATTTAGACAGATGTAAGATGTTTGCAAGTGTGTTAGTTAACAGCACTAGCTTACTAACAAATAGCTAAAATTAGCATGATAATTAGACACGGTGCAAAAATAATGCTCTGACATAGTGAAAGCTAATGTTTTCATCTTGTTAGTGTTTTTCTTACCAGCTCACAGACACCTGCTACTTAGAGGTGTATAGACATACAAGAAACCTTGTTGTAAATAATAGCATTAAAAGTGCTCAGAATACTGAGAACAAAATTCAGAGGTCCAGTTCACTGACTCAGAATAGGTACAGCCTAGCAGAGTGCTAGCAACTGTAGCTGTAGTCAAACCTGCCACACCACACCAAATAAATTTAAACCTTAATGCAATTTCTGTGGGGGAATTCTAACAACAGGTAAAATAGGGCTTTGATTTACAGTTACTGCCTGCAAATGTTAAAAAATAATATGAAAACTTTGGTTTCTGTGTCTTTTCTGCAGGAACAGCTGCACCACCAATCACTGACAACAATGCCACTATGAGGTTCCTTGGTATGGAGCTCTCTGTCCGCAATGCTGAGACCGGACTTAATGTCACATTTGCTCTTCTGAGTGTTGCAGTGTTTGGAGCTGTTTGTGCATCATTTTGCTTCTTTAAGTCAAAAAATCAGATTTGTAAAAGTGGAAAAACATTCTAATTGCAGATAACTTGACGTATTATTAAAGCCCTCATATTGACAGATGCATTTTAATTGCAGGTATATTAATTATTTATTTTCCTCTTCTATAATGTTGCTGTCACTGTCAAGGTTAAACTACAATTTTAAATCATTTTTAAAAATGATCTGTGGTCCGTTTAGTTTGAGATACCATGTAAGCGTACATGTAAAAATATGTTTGTGTGTTTTGGGACTAATTAAGTAAAATATTTCTTCATTTGCTGTTTAGTATCAGACTTTCAGACTTCTGCATATAGGACTGACCTGCAAAAGCTTATTACCTGCTGTATTAGTCAACAAAGCCAAGTATTTTCTGTTAAAAATCATCAGTTTGTCAGCCAGGGTGATTAGTTTGTCTATATGGCTGTAAAATGGGTTTAAAAAGTGCTATTTAGAATATTATGTTGTTTCTTCAACTTTCTGTTCTCAGAAAGCTTTTTAAAAATGGAGTGTAGGAATCACCTAATTCCTCTAGAGGTCACTGGCTGTCTAAAGTAGCCATATAAAACGTACTATGCTAGTGCTCAGCTTACTGGATTGTGGCATGTTCAGTACCAGAAAGTAAAATAATCTGACTTACTGAAAATAAATGTATACCATACCGTACAGCATCAATAATGGTGTCTGTCCAACCATCAATTGTCTTACATTATCCTTGTCAGTGTCGCCGGAGGTTGGAGCCTATCCCAGCGGCCATAGGTGCGAGAGACAGGATACACCCTGGACAGGTCGTCAGCCTGGCACAGGGCTAACACAGGGACAGACAATCATTTGCGCTCACATTCACGCCTATGGGCAATTTAAATCCACCAATTAACCTAACCCCACCAACCGTATGTGTTTGGACTGTGGGAGGAAGCTGGAGTACCCGGGGAGGAGAACATGCAAACTCCACACAGAAAGGTGAGGTGGAGGAATCAAACTCAGGACCTTCTTGCTATGAGGCAGTGCCCTGTCTGATTTAAGTTGCAAATAAAACCTATTCATAGAAAATTAAATGTATGGCCAAATCCCCAAATAATTTATTTAATGATAAAACCTCACTGGAGACCTTTTGGGGTTTTTTTAGATCACACTCATATCATATCTAACTGGCCAGTTACATTATACCAATTCAATGTTTGGGCATGGTCAAGACCTGAGCACCAAAATGGAGAAGAAAGGTAGTTTAACTGACTTTGAATGTGGCATGGACAGCAGGATAGAGCACCGTGTCATAAAGCTCGGATCACCTCTGACTGATTTTCTGTGCACTCAAATGGCCTCCAGTCGCCAGACTGTGCACTTGTGAAAGCGGTAAGTGTAGCTACTCAGGTATCTAGTGAATGTAGATAGAAGTGACCCGACATATCAGCTTGGATTAGTCATTTGCAGGTGAAATTGTCAAGTATTAGACCTCACAGACATCATTCAAGTCACTGTACAGGTCACTGATGGAAAGTAACCGAGTTATACTTGTGGCCTTTTTCAATACATACAAAGATGGATCTATTTAACTGGACCACTTTCCAAATTTTACCCAAGATTGTGGGACGTGAGATAAAGCATACCAGTAAAGGTAACATAGACATTATTGTCCAATGTTGTCTAAAACAATATTTGTAAACAAAGAAAAACTAGGACCAAAAATCTGAATTTGGATTTTTATTTTAAAACTAACCACAAAGTTCTATCAATACAAAAAGTATAAAAAGTACAAAAAGCATTGTTCAAAAATAACTTGAGATGAAAATATGAATTGGCACTGTGGGTATTATTCAGAATAGAAAAAGATGGCATCTCGTCAGAGCGCGTTCAAGGCATTAAATTCACATTGATTTGATTACAGATCCTGGAACAGTGAAAACACTCATCCAGCAATCAGCACTTTCAGATATCAAACAGATACAGTTTTATCCCCACTTAACCAAAAGAAAAAAAAACAACAACAAAAGTTAACATTTCTTGTGGCCATACATGATGTGTACCTAATAAAATAAGAAAACAAAATTATTTAAATATTAAAGAGAAAAGTGTTGCAATATTATCTCAACTGTACCAAACAGAATACACCAGTCCAACAAAATCTGGCATCAGGGAGCTAAGACAGTAGCAAATACTCTTTGAAAAACAGGGAAAAAAACAAAACAATCCCAAACGTGTTGGCCACAGTGACAAGAGTCAAGACAACAACACTTACAACTAATACAAAAATACAGTATTAAATGTTTAAAACAATACAAGTCATTATCAAGAGTTAAATGGTTTTCAAGCATTACCCAGGTTTGTTTATTCCTTTGGACAAAGGCATCCCAAGTGTGTTCCAGTCACCAGTCAGGCACCAGACTTAGGAATGCTGACTGGTGCAACATCATCAAAATCACAAAAAACAAATCCTTTGACACACTTGAGGGAAACCTTTGTATGAAATGTTACCCCTCAAAGTCTTCATCAGCATGACAATAACTCCAGTACCTTTTCTTTATGAGTGGTGCCGTGTCCATTAACCCTTTGTTTGCATGTAAAAGCACTCTCACTTCTGCACAAAACACAAAATTCTTACAGTTTCAACATCTTTTTTTGCACATCTGGCTTGGCCTTAGAAAAATCCCATTAAGTTTTCCAGTTTTAATCTAATGCAAACTTTAGATGCAATCACTGAACATCCAATGGAGGACAAACTCATAAAAATGACTAATAGCTCTAAGACTTAAAGTTAATTATATTAAAAAAAAAAAATAGCTGCCCTGAGGGAGAAGCACATGGTAACCTTAACTGTTCTTGTTGCACTATGGCAGTTTGTAAGCACTTTGGATCTTCAGACCGGCTTGTGTCTCGAGTATTGCTGGGTTGAGACGACCGTTCTTGCAATTTGAACCGATGCTCGACCACAGTCGGCCATAACACTGGAAGGCTTGGGCTGACTTCATCCACCTCAAGCAATTTCACAACATCCCACTCACACATACAGACTCCCCTTGGTTCAAATCCCTTGTGTCCTCTCACTGCTCCTCGTGTTAACTGCCCAGCTGATGAGAATCTATGCACGAAGACCTGCAGACAGATCATCAGGGTTGTTAAGCAATGAGTTTCAAAAACAGCCAGAAAAAAAAATAAAACTGTGGTTATCAAGAGACAAAGACGGAAGCCTCACCTTTGTCACAGGTACTGCTCTGCTTTTCCTGGGCAAAGTTTAGCCTGTTCTGCTCCACTGCAGTGCCGTTAGATTCGGGGCTGCTGCTGCGTGACGGGCTGCTCTCCTCGTTCTGGTATGCCATATCCAGATGCTGCTGGGCCAGTTTTAGGTGCCTGCGCAGCCTCTCCAGCTCCCGAGACGATGCCTCGTCCCCGAAAGACTCGCGACCTGAGTCTCCCAGGTTATCTCGAAATCCCAGTTTTCCAGATGGATCCTTCTTCAAAGCAGTGTGATAGCCTGGAGGCGCAGAGGGCTGGCGGCAGATGGAGGACCTCTGGCTGGCCAGAGCTGAGTGTCGTGGGGTGGGGTGCCGGGGCCGTGGCGTGCAAAAGCAGTCACGGATACCACTGATGCCAAGGTGCAGGATCTCCAACAGGGTAAAGAGGAGACACAAGGCGCTGACGGCATACATTATAAGCAGGAAGATAGTCTTCTCTGTTGGGCGTGACACGAAGCAATCCACTGTGTGCGGGCAAGGGGAACGTGTGCATACGTACGACGGTGCCACTTCCAGACCATAAAGGATGTACTGTCCAAACAGGAAGGAGGTCTCAAAGATGGCACGTGATAACAGCTGGAACACGTAGACCTTCATCAGGCCATCTCTCTTGATGCGACGGCGCCCGTCGTGCTTTTTCTTGGGCTTTTCCGCAACCTCCTTTTCCTTTTCTGGCTCAATTTCTTCAGTGATCATGGGATCCTCCTCCCCATTGTCCTCCGCTTCCTCATAGTCCCTGTTAGCACCACGGCTCACTATAGGCATCCTCTTCCTGCCCTGGGGCCTGTAGTCATCGTCATCCATGCGAGCAATCTTGTGCATAGCAAACCCAAGGTACATGATGGTGGGAGTGGTGATCATGATCACCTGAAACACCCAGAAGCGAATGTGCGACAATGGCGCAAAGGCGTCATAGCATACGTTCTCGCAACCAGGTTGCTGCGTGTTACACACAAATTTACTCTGTTCATCGTAGTAGATCGACTCTCCTCCAACAACCGTCAGCACAATCCGAAAAACAATGAGGAGGGTGAGCCAGATCTTGCCCACAAAGGTGGAGTGATTGGAAATCTCATCCAAAAGGCGTGTGAGGAAGCTCCAACTCATTTTGTCTTTGGAACAGGAACACAGCTATGTCTGTGTAAGAGAGGGAAAAAAAGCATATATCAAAGTTAATTTCTGGATGTCTTTACCAAGAAGCTGGCCCGACAACAGAAAGCGCGTGAAGGAATATGGGTCAGTAAAATATGACCAAAAAAAAAAAAAAAGAAATACAGTAGTACTTAACATTTAAATTCACTGTAGTAGGTGTATCATGTTTTTGCAACACAAGGTGGTGCTATTATGTCACCCTCACAGTAGTACCCATTACAGCCATGGACTAAAATCTGCAGGCATGCTCAGGCAAGGATCTCCGATATTGTCTGAATAGATGCAATCAAAATCATGTAACCACAGGCAGACTGCGATGTGCAGATAGTCTAACCAGCAGACACGGTACATGGTGTTTATCACAGCAAAAAAAGAAAGAAAAAAAAGCCCTGAGGTCAGACATTAAAAAAAAAAAGAAGAAGCATTCATGTAAGGTCTGGAACCATGCGCGTGTTAGCGTGAGGAAACTTCAGCAAGCAAAATTTCAGTCAAGCACCACATTTCCATGTTACGACACTGCTGTGCAAAGACACTGAAAGCTGTCTTCATCTTTTACAGAGTTCAGTGACATTCGCAGAAGTTTAAGAAGTTACAAACTAATTCAGAGCCACGTGTGGTTGTTCTTAGCTGAATTTTAGTAATCTGACAACAAGGTAGTAATGAAGAGCTTGTGTGGTTTCACAACATCTGTGTCAAACCTCATAACTTCAGCTGTGTAATTATCCAGAACTATAAACCAAGCTGCTGCACTTCAACCAGCTACATGAGGTACAAGTTTCTATTCAAACTCTTATGCTGCTTTTTGCCTCTGCCTTGAAACGACTCTGTTCATATATCGGTCATAAAGACTGAAAAGCCTTTATTCAACTACATGAATCATAAAATAAAAAGTAGTGCTGTGCAAAAACCTCACGTCACCCCTCATTTCTTTAGTTGTTATCATGTGATGTATATACTATATATTAAATATAATTTTTTGTTATCTATGTTAATAGTGAGATCAAAAGTCAATTGTTGTTGTGACCACCTTTATTCTTCAACACAACCTGAACTCTCAGGCTGAGACGTTTCTGATGACGAATCCGTGCGCAGCAGATGGATCAACTGAAGGGCCAGATCCCTCTTCGCTGGATTTTTCCTATTTCTCAAGGTCATAACTTACAAATACTGTTATTCGCCTGTTTTTTTGCCCTTTTGTCTTCCCTTTGCCCAGTTTTCTCATTTTTTTTAAGCTGAAGCCCAACGTATGCCAAGTTTTTAGCTAACAGCCATGTGGGAAGCACTCTGTTGTTGCACAAACACTATTTCTTGCCCGTTGAACTTTTATCTGTGACCTTTTTCATCAACTCGACTAAAGAAATGGGAAATGACTTTTAACACTTTAACACATTATTAGTTTTATGCTTTTTATTCTTGACAAAGAACAGCTAGCACCCTACGGCAACATCAGCACAAAGGAATGGCTAAGACTCGACTGATCCTGACATCACCATGCGCTCTATTTATACTTTTTTTTTTATTGATTTCCTGCTCAATGCAACTAATTTATATCCAAGTCTCCACTGCCACTGTGAGCAGAGAAACACGGCTGGAATGAAAAAAGCAACCAATGAGCTTGATGGAACAGATTCTGGATTTCCATCCTCCCATCCCTACTGTGAATATAAAAGCATGAAGTTTTGAATAACTTATATATTATGGTTACAAAAAACAAACAAACCAAAAAAAGAACATATTCACCACATCATACCACAGAGTTTATATAACATCCAAACATATCTTTAGAGTTTAAAAGTTGAAGCCAACTGCAAGTACCTCAAATCGGAATTCTTTCAAATGCCCAAAAGGGGGCGCTCTCCATGGTTTTAAAAAGATGGTTGTATTGAAGTCTGTGGGGAAACTACTCTCAGCTGACAAACTCAGTTTTTCAGTCAGATCAGCTCATTGGTCATGTCGTCTGTGTGAAAGAACTTCCTTAGCTTGAGGTTTTGTGAGACTGCCAACGAGTGATGCCGTTATGCCGTCTCTGTTAAACGTGAAAAGAAACGCTGGACATGAAAGCCTCAAATTATTCAGCCAGCACATTTGTAGGATTTATTGTGCTTCCTTTCATAGCTTGGATTATGATACTTTTCCATCTACCCCATGTTTTTAGCAGTGAGGGAGAAATCACATTTAACATCATTTAAACATTCATTCATAACTGCTGATTAAAAGTATACATGCACACCTGCAACAAGCCTTTTAGCTGATAATATGCTGTGTGGCTAAGAACAACTGCATGCATGAAAAGATCAACTAGATCAAATAAGGGAAAAGTGACCCGAACGATTCCAACGCCAACTACCACTGAAAAGCCTTCCAAAGATCACACATTACTCTCCTCAGCGCTCCAGCTCAAAATGTGGTTTGTTATACCGGGCAACTCTCCAGTGTGAGTGGTACTCATGTTTGACGCAGGGTTGGCAAGGACAAAAAACAAAACAAAACAAAACAACAACTTCCTTAGATAAAGAACATTTTGCATTGTGCAGGAACAACTGGGTCATGACAATCAGATAAATGATCAGCAAGTTTTTGACGATTCAGTCTGAAACATTAACTACTAAATCAAAGAATTATCTTCCTGTGTTTAGTCACTGCTCCCCTCTCAGTATCTCATCTGTGGTTTATGTTGTTGCTGCATGCAGCCATTTCATTTGTACATGCAAAGAGATGCAGCAACACAAAAGTGTGGTATCGCAACTGTTGGGTTTCCATGGAGATAACACATACTAAATATTTGTGAGAACTATCTTTACCCTCCATCTAAACTGAGCTATACTGTAGTTTTGTTGATGCAAAGCCAGGAGGACTATAGGTCAAGATGATCCTCAGCTGCTTGAAATGTAGGTTAATAGTTAGATAGTAAGAACTGACATTTTGTTCAAGTCTGAGTGCTCACAAGCAAGCCTAAAGCGAAAAGCTGGAAGTAGCAGAAAGAGCTGAATGTAACCCTCAGCTGCTCTTGATAATTGAGCACTGGAATCAAAGAATGGTATGTAGATGGGCCTGTTGCTCATATCCTTATTTTTAGTTTTACAGCTCCTTCTCAGCACCACTATTCACTAGTCCATCACGTGCGAACTGCTAAGTTACTCAACAATTTATCAACTTTTACATAACAAAGATTGCCTAACAGAAATGCAGGACCTCACTGGATCAAATTCCGAGCATCAAAAACTCCATCAAAAACAATTTTTGGAATCGAGCTTATCACTTCCACTCATCAATGCTGGTACACTGCACATAACAAAACAAGGGACCTGAAGTCACGGCAGCGGAAGTGTTCATCCAAATTTTGATGAGTTTTTGTAGCGTTTCTACCCTGCTTTCAGTCTCCTTCAGCTGTGCTGACTCTGAAACCACTCATGGGCCTACCCACCTATCCAAGAAACAGTAATGTAATGTAAAATCCATCTATTTTCAATGACCACATTTTATATAGCTTGAACCATACATTTACTAGAGGGGTGATACGAACATCAGTATTAACAATTGAGATTTTGCAGAGACTCCCTGCATGTTCCCCACTCATCCGTCAAAAGACAAATGAGTTTCAGCCTTGTCTGCAGAGCCAGCCCGGGCCTGTCTGTGTGGTATTTGACAGAAAACAGGCTGCTTCCACCCAGTGGAGATTCAACACTGCCCTCACCCCCGCTGAACAGAGAGGGTTTTGTGCCACATCTGGGAGGCTCGCTGCAGTTAACCTTCCGGTACCTCAATGCGCTTAAGCATAGAAGCCCCTGCTCTGAAGCAGGGGGGAGAGACCGACAAGTAAGCAGGGAACGAGCAGACCTGAGTAAGGAGTGACTTCCGGTTAAGTTTAACGATAGAACCGGGTTTGGGGGGGAAAAAGACATCCCAAACCATCCGCCCATCACAGCACAGTGAGTCACATCATAAAACCTACTTAATTAGTAAAACTGAGGAAGAGTAATGACAAGAAAACAAGAAAAATCATTTAAAAACCCAAATTCAACGAATTCCGATATGGAATTTTAAGGAAGCTAATCCATTTGCAGGGAATAAAATTCCTCCTCGTGGCCAACGACTGGACACGTCGTCAGCGCGGTGCCCCGCGTGCTCCGTTAATGTTACCGACTGTTATCAAAGCAAACCGGTAGGCGACATTGTTTTTATAAATCCTGAAAACCGTTAAGAAAGTATCGATATTGCAGCTAATATCCCACATAAGCGTGTGTGGGCAGATTCCAGGGGGGAAAAACCAGACGGTTCCTGACCGTCCAATCACAAAGTGGATGCAGATAAAAGTCCCGTTAAAACGAGATAAATAGTCCGCGTGCCAACGCAGCTGTAACTGCACATGCTGCTAATTAGATATCTTTGCCTTAATGTGCAGTAAGATTCCCCTTTTCTCTCTTTAATTAGCGCTCCCTGCTTTCACACTGTGCGCGTAAACTCTCGTTTAACGGATTTGTGCTGTAACGCACGGCTTATTAAAAACGCTGCAGTGACCTCCGACGCTTTACAATCACAGCCACCGGCGGACAGGCCCGAGAAGTTGAAGATAAAAGTCTAGTTAAAGCTCTTATTTGTTAGCCAAAGCTAAGAGAAGATGCACCCGCGTCCCCGCCGCGCTTTGTCTGTGAGGTGTTTTACCTTCAGTTATGATTCCAGGTCCTCCTTTTCATTAAAGTCGTGGTCTGACGCAGGGTTTCTCTTTTAAATCAAAGTCCTCCCGCTCTTCATATCAAGCCATCCAGGTTTTTCTTCTTTTCCAACGAGGAGCTCGCGTCGTTTCTCCAGTTGTGTGTCGAACTGCTGGGCGAGGACAAAGAATATTCCCAAATCCCCCCTCCCCTCTTTTCTTCTCCTCCCAGTTCCAGCCAGGCACCCCACCCCCTTTCTGCGCAGCCAGGAGAAAAGCATTAAACTGCCAGCATTCCTGATGCAATCTTTGCTTCGTCTTATAATTCCAGGGTGAGAGGACCGAGAAATGTGTCGCAGGAGGAGCATTCTAGAAGCAAAGAATAAATCTGTTTTTTTACTGGAAAAAACAGAGAATGGGTTTAGTTCGCCACTTAAATTTTGGCCTCGTAAAAAGGCTTTAATTGTTAACAACAGAGACAGTTTTATTGGAGGTGCTTGAGCCTGTCTGCAACCTGCAGAAGTTTCCATTTCTGTCCAAACTGGATAATTTCCAGGTATCCAAACTGAATTAAATGTCTCGATTTAAACTCCAAGTCAGAACAAACTGTTCCAAATCAGATGAATTTAAAACAGGCTTTAGATGTAATGACTCAGTCCATCTCTGACTCAGAGGTCCAGAATAAAATCAAACACACACACACACACACACGTACAAACGAGGACTGACAGGTTCCAAAAAATTATAATAATGTCATACAGAAAAGCAGATGTGCAGTGCCTTCAAAGCTGAATGTCACAGTAATTCAAGTGTTTTAGATATCCACGTTCAAGGATTAAACACATCCAACAGATGCCAAAGAGATAAGATACACATTGAGGAAGACATGCATCAGTTTGTCTCACTGTTCAGGTTAAACATGTCCACACATACACTGCAGTGTATTAAATCAGATCCCACAAAAGCAACTGGCCTGCAGCTAGAAGTCTGCAAACAGGATGATTTTCCTTACTGTCCTTATTTTCCCTTCAAAAATAATTTTTTTGGAGAAACAATGATTAAATTAAACTATGGCACAAGGAGCGATGCGTCACTAAAGCTTGTGATGCTTAGAAAACACTGCCATCGCTAGTTTCACAACTGACATCTGGACCTAATGTTGTGTAGCAGACCAAACACAAATCTGTTTTTTCACAGCACAATTACGTAGAAAAATATGTGAATTGACGCAAACTCTCTGGACACTGAGACACAGTGTCCAGCTGTGATTCTGCCAATGACTGTGGATTCTCCTTATGCCATAGGCAATTACTAATGGAGGACAAACTCAGCGTCAGCATCTGTGGGCAGATAGAGCTGAATGCTTCATCTTCACTTTAATAAAGAGACAGAGCAAAAAGGGGCTTGGAGACAAAATCCTAAGTCTTTTCAGAAAGTTTCTTTCATTCATGAGTTTTACTTCTCTATCTCCCATTGGCCGTTAGGGCTGAATATGGACTATATTTTCCATATGGGCTATGGAAAATATAGCATATAACTGGTATCCTTCATACATTAGAGGTTCCAGCAGCAGTATCGCAGTATGCCATGAAAAAGGTGGCATCAAGCCATGAAGCAGCTGTCAACCATTGTTTTTCTAGAACAATACAGCCTGTTGAGAGTGGGTGCACCTCTTCCTGCTGATGCCAGCATTCGGAAGTTGTTGCTATCATAAGCCCCCTTCCTTTGTGTCACACTTTCTTTGCTAAGAAAAACATGTGTTTCCTGAGCCCCCCTTCAACACTTCTTTGAACCCACATCCCACAGTAAACAACATTGATTAGTCGCCGTCAAAGGAGAGTTAAAGCTTTTAAGCCATGTTGTGTTTAAATCAAGACCTTCTGTGTGCCCTAATCTGACATTGGCTCTAAATGTTCTTATTTATTTTTATTTATTTATTTTGGGGGGGGGGGGGGGGGGGGGGGGGGGAATGTGACACCCACCACGCATTATTGGCTTGCACTTAATCAAACCTGCTGAATTTGCAGTTGGCTGATGCTGCACTTTCGATAGAGAAGTGACATGAATGAGGTATGCACGGTCACCCAGATTAAATATCGCAAGCATGCAGTCAGCATCAGTCTCCCAAGATAGTCACTCAAACTGAATGATGACATTGTTCTCCCTGGATTCCCTGAAATGCTGCTCTCCGTCGCTTCACCGCACCTCTCCAGAGAAAAATGCAGACAAAGCACATCTACTCTACTTTCTGCATCAAAGCTGTGAATGCACCGTCAGGCTGGGGGACAGTTGGGCTTCGTCTTATCTCTTTGATAAGTGCTCGTTGCTGGTGAGAGCAAACAAGGAGAAGGACTTATTGTTTAATATCTGCTGCAAACAGGAGGTCAGTGGAGGAATGCAAAGCCCTTCCCCCTTTTCATGGTGCAGCCCGAGCTCTATTGTGAACCACAAGCATGCTTTTATTCATGGGGTGTAATGTGGGGTGCTCTGGGAAACCACAGTGCAAATGACAGTGAGAGATAACGAGGAGGCAAGGAAGCCTGGCCTCACGGCCCCTTCAGACCACGAGCTGATGCTTGTCTTCTTGTTAAGCAAACATGCATGTCTGCATCAACAGAAAGCACCAGTGTCTGTTAAACACATTTGCAGTGTGCCTGTCTCTCTTCAGCTCCTTGGCATTCAGATGGGTCTTCACTCCTGTCCGGTCAGCTGGCTTGATAGCAAAGAACACTGTGAAAATATTTGGATTTAGTATCTGGGTGACAATAAGTCTGCTAGGTGCTGAGAGCCCCTCGTCACATTTTAAAGAAGCATCTGCAAGCCAACAACACTGCCACAACACAGGAAGTGAGGCCTGTTAGGGAGCCACAACAGCTGGCTGTCAGTTTAACTGAGGCTCTCAATTTTCTGTAAATTAGTAAGCTTGCTGCTGGTTCTGCACTAGGAGTGATGCTACCAGTATGAGCTCTATCACATGAGTTAAAGACAATGAATTACAGGTAAATCTGGACTAGGATGTACATCCTCTCAACATGTATCATCAAAACACACAGACCCAGTTCAAAGGTCCTTTTGAGTTGGTAACAGCAGGTAATGTTGTCATGTAACTGATCAGTTTTGAAACGTATCAAAGCACTTTTAAAAGTAACTTTAATCAGTGCTGGTTAGGATCAAGGTTATTATAGTGAACTCAAACTAGACATGAAAAAGCATCATAGTTAATTCAAATAAAAATAAAAACTATGCTAACTGAAAGAAATGTGTAAATAAATAAATATGTAGAGGATTTTTTTTTTTTAGTTTTAGTATCTTTAATCTGAAAAACAGTGTTGCTTCCTACCTGATGAGGTGTTGATGAACATGTATGTCCACTGCTCTTTTGTTCTGTGTTTCTATTGTAATACCTGTCCTTATTTTCCCAAGTCACACCCCTGCTAAATGCCCTCCATACAATAACAATTAAAAAGCTAAAAAAAACAAACAAACACTGAAACTAATAAAAATAAACTGAAACTGAACATTTTCAAAAATAAAAACTAAAGTGAAACAAGATAAAACTCACTCTGGAAACTAACACAAACTAAACGTAATTAAGAACAAAAAGTCAAAATGAAATAACAATGCAACAAAACCACAGCAGCACTGGTTGGAATACATCCTACAAGTTTGCACATACAAACTGTAGACATTTTTCCATCCACGTCAAACATCTGCTGCCATGTTTGCCTGTAGAAACCGAACTTTTTCAGAAACAGTGTAGAAAAAAGTGTTTGTCAGCACTTTTTCTGTGGATGGAGAAACTGGTCTCAGAGCAGATCTTGATTTACGGCTTAAAGCTGCTTGCTCAAGTGGCCTTTGATTACCCAGCGGGGGAGACTTGAACATTCCTGTGTTGTACTGCTGTTACAGTGTGGGCCACATGGTTTTTTAAAAAACACAAATAGCTCTAAGTAATTAATCCGCACCCTTGCGGACAAGGTCTTACACCACTTGTTTATCACTGTTGTTGGGCTGTGCGTCTGTCCACTGGCTTTGCGGAAAATCTAAAAAAAAGAAAAGAAAGTAAAACACACGCGCAGTCACACGCACGCACATACATCCGGTCTTTTGGATGTGGTTTTGCAACATAATATTCAACTAAAAATGTGAAAGGGCTTTGCTCAAGAGTTGCCCTCTTGTTTGCCTCAGAACCTGAGCCACTCTGAATCATACTCTTGTGATATTTGCTTTCCTGCCACAAACGCACACACGCACATACACTTTTGATGAAAGGGTCAACCCAGACTGGTTTTGTGCTTGAACGCTTGTGTAAGTTCAACTGTTCCAACATACTGTTCCTCTTTTGGGCAGTTTTAGCAGAAAAAATATGTGTCACTCGGCAGGCTGTACTGATAAACTGTATTTGCTTATTTAACTTTTAGATCAGATATGTGCAGTTAACCATCTTATTAGACATCCAGAGAACGGATTCCCTTTCCCTCTGCCTTAGCACCACCCTGACAGAGCAGATAAACCACAGAAGCACACAGAACCACACCATATTAAGGTCTTGTTAAGAGTTTTGCTTGCTGCACGCCCTTGCTGGTTTTCATTTTTTAAATTGCATTCTTGTGGCTGTCTCCCAGCTACAACACACACACATATACACAGAAAAATGCACAAGGGCGCGACTCATTTTATGAAATGGCATTAGCGCAGGGTTAACGTGGCAACCAACCAGCATGACTTTGGAAAAATAACCACCCTGTCTTCACTGTGGCCCAGAGAAGAATTCCAGTCTCCTACAGCCTGACTGTCAGCTGTGTAACCTCTTTTGTTTTCTTCTAATAAGTAAGAAATGGTAAGTATTAATTCACTGCTTTGCACTCTCTTTCATACTCTGTGAAACTCTCTTCAGGTAGCTGATCCACCTGCACCTGTGAGGTTTTGGGCACTTACTTAAAATGACCCAGAATAATTCATTCCAGCAGTACCCAGAGTCCTAGCTGTAATATTATAATTCACAGTACAACAGGGAAGTGGAGCTTCCTGCCAAGAAGACTAATACTTTCCATCTGTGTGTTGTTTAGGAGCCAGTGTATCCCAAATAGTGCCTAATAAGGTTCTGCCTCAGATCAGAGTAACTCACTTCCACTCCACCTAATAATGCATCAGTAACAGAATGACGAGCTTATTAGCACCGGACAGGCATTTTAAAAGTTCACAGTTGTGCACATCAACATCTTATATGCATGCATGTGCACAACCAATGAAACAAAAAAAAGGAAAAAAGTATGCAGACAGGCCTAAAACTGTGTTGTATACCACACCTACGGCCCCATACATGGCAAAAAATAACCAGCTGTTAGTGCCAGGCCAAATGTAATTACAGCACCATGGCCACAAATTGCTTTTGGAATTAAAAAAGAAGAAAAAAAAAGTAGGCCTCGCTCTTGAGGCTGACTGGAAGTAATCAGCGTGTGCTAAAAAAATATGTGTTATGCCTTAGAATTTTCATCTCATTAATTAAATTAGATCAATGTGTTGTAAATGTATTCATTTTTAAGGAATGTGCAGCTTGAACATTGTTTTTCGTTTCACATGTTTATTGATTTCTGTGGCGTCTGAGCATTTGTCTTCACAGGTACTTCTTACTTCCTCACAGATACGCAGCTCCTATCTGTTCCTCTCATCTCAGTTTAAGAACAATGCATTTTTGGGGGGTGGTGGGTGGTGGTGGTGGGGAGGTAGAGTGACCAAGCACCCTGGATGGTAAAAGTGGGGGTGGCTGGGTTTCATTTGCGAGGTCACCTTGTCTTGCTTTGGGGGGAGGGGGAGTGATGTTCTCAAAGTGTGGCTCTTTCTCAGGTTTTTCTTTTTGTTTTTTTAAATCTAAATCTTTCCAGAATCTTTTTTAGAGGCGAAATTACCAAACATAAAATTCCTGAAGACACAAATCCCATTATGAAACCTCCTGTTTCTGTCATACAGTCAACATGAGCAGCACGCCTCGTCAGCATGGTCGGGTTACAGTTGGAACAGACTGCACGTGGGACACACAAAAGAAGCCTTACGGAGGAGGGGTACTGAGTTACCATGGAAACAGACAGCCCTACCCCGGAGCAGATGGTGGTGGTTAGGGTATCAGGGGCTGGGTGTAGTGATGGCGGGATCCACAGATGATTATCTGTCCCGGGTTTCTGTTCTCAAACAACAGCTTCTGTGTCTTCGTAGCAAAACAGGTGGCTCAGGTTTGTGTTATATTGTTAATGCACAACACGCGCAACTTCATTGCATTTTAATAATTGTTTTGATTACAATCTTCAACATACTTTATTTTTTATTTGAGCTAAAACTGGTTTGTCACTACTTGGAAGATTTTCATGATTCATTTTGGTGGATTACTTAGGTATCTACAAGGAACTGAGAGCTGGGCTCACTGCTCTTACCCTGAAGAAATCCTCCTTTTGCATAACAACACTGGAAGATGCATGAGTCATCAGTTGGTGAACTGAAGGAAAGTTACTCACTGAAAAAACTTGCAGCCAGGAACTTGGAAAAAAGGAGTTTCTGTTTCTCTGATATGCAAATCTGCCTTTTACAAATATATATTTCTTCCTTTGCTTCCCTGACAGGCTGTATTTTATGGATAATTCACATTAAAAATAGACTAACTCTGAAAGCCATACAGTGATTACTAACTAGTGAGGCCTATAGGGAATTTTACAGAGCAGCAATTGTCTTTAGCTGTTTTCAAGAAGTCAGGATGGAAATGATCAATCAATGAACACTGTAATTATACTGCCAACCTCAGGGATACTTCAACTGTGGGTATAGACCCATTTCAGGTGGGGTATGGCTGACTAGGGGAAGAATAAGAAGTTAATTGAAATAAATGTTATTTATATCAGAACAAAAACTTATTTCACTAAAATTCAGCTTGGATCCTGTTTTTTGTCAGTGTTAACAATTCTGGCCTTTTGAAGTGAAGCATGTCTGAAAAGGTTTGGAAGAAAAACTGGTGTTTCTCAATCTCAAAATATTATATCAGAATCAGAAAGACTTTATTTATCCCCAAGGGGCAATTAAGATACAACAGAGCAGCATGATGTTGAAGATAAGGACAGGGCATAAACAGGCAATGTATGCAACACATACTTATGATAAACTCTAACTCAGCTTCCTACATGTTATATCCAACCAGTGCATGAAACGACATGCCCGGGGGTTAAAGCGGGTAATCTTTTGGTGCCAAAGGCAGTCATTTGTAAACACTTCAAGGTGCAGGAAATATAGCTGGTGAGGATGGCCTCTGGGCTCTGCTGCTGCTTACAACACTCTGAGAAGCACGCTTCCTGCCATTTGGATTTTTGGCTTCCTTAAATGTAATTAAATGAGATAGAAAAAAAAGAGATTTGGTTATATGAATGAAGCATCATGTTAAATGTGTTACTCGTGTTTTGTTTTTAAAGCATTTTTAAGTGCAGCTGTGTGCATATTTCATCATTTGAAATAACTGAGGGCAAAGGTTTTGTTTTACCATGAGTGCAAAAAATGTTATGGGAGTATCACTTATCAGGCTGTTATCTCCATGCGCTTTTGCATACTCTCCTTTAACGGGGCGATCGTCGCTCAAGAGTTGGGAGTTCGCCTTGTAATCGGAAGGTTGCCAGTTTGAGCCCCGGTTTGGACAGTCTCGGTTGTTGTGTCCTTGGGCAAGACACTTCACCCATTGCCTACTGGTGGTGGTCAGAGGGCCCGGTGGCGCCAGTGTCCGGCAGCCTCGCCTCGCTGTGGCTACAATGTAGCTTGCCATCACCAGTGTGTGTGTGTGTGTGTATGTATGACTGGATCTGTAAAGCGCTTTGGGGTCCTTAGGGACTAGTAAAGTGCTATACAAATACAGGCCATTTTAACAGATTCTATTTGCACCTTAGTCTGGTTTGGAGGACATGTAACTGTAAATTGTCTCTTTCTATATCTCTACGCACTTGCATGTGGTATAAATACCAACCAAATAGCAAACTATGCTAGTAATTTTCCTACAGTGAGCCTCTTAAACTCCCCCACATTCTGGTCACTCTGATGGCGTCATCATGACTGTGCAAAAGACTCAGAAATGCGTAAAAGTATTTTTTGGAGCAAGTCTTTGAGTGTGGCCAGACAGTGAGGAATTATGAGTGGGGTAAAAATGCTAAGATCACCCTTGATTCAGCAAGTACAGAACCTCTCCTCCTGGATGACAGGAAAATGGGAGCATCAATCAAAGCAGCCGTGCGAGATGGCAGAGGAGCAGAGGATTTGTGGCTACGGAGCCATGAAAATACAAAAATGAGGCCAAGCTTCAGTATCACTGCCAAGCGGAATAAGTCAAAATTAAATTACCCTGTAAATTCCTTGTCGTGCATGTTGGGGTAATAGTTAATATCCATCAACCATTTCAAACATATCTGACTAATAAAGAGTGCTTATTGCCCTTTAACCTTTTTTTCAGGTTGATATCCAGTGACTGATGAGATTTCCGGTGATGAGATGCATGTCCGTAGAGTTATGGGTAGCTTGGACATGGTTTCTGTATCGCACATGTGTTTATTCCATCTGGCTCTGCTCATGTCTGAGTGGTGATGTCATGATAAGAGGCCTTTGGGTCTCACAGCTTCTTATTACACCATAGCACTGGGTCAAAGTTAGACTTTTGGAAGGTTGTGTTTAAGTGTGGGCAAAATTACAACGTTGAGTTACTTTTCCAAGTGGAAATAGTTCTCCCAACTGTTGGAGGACATGACTAGGGACATGAGCACAGCTGAAACTCAGGGCTCTGCCCTTAGTAAACAAGTGACTGAGAAAGCAAACAAAAGAATACCAGACTGCCTTTTTACAGTTATTCAGTGGGGATCATCCTCACCCCGTTGTTGCTTTAAGTGCAAACAGGGCAAGAGGTGTTAAACCTGATTCTATGCAAATGCCTCATCTCATTCTCATTCCTCTAAGCTGAATAATCATTACAGCAGAACCCTCAGAGCATTTTTAAGAAGAAGGTGAGGAAGCTTGAAAGATGTGTCCAGAGCAGGCAACTGGGCACTTCTCAAGCCCAGATAAAATCCAGTTAACATGCTGTAAGTGTAAGTGTCCACTGGCCAAGTAAGCAAGCATTAAACTTGAGTAGAAATATGCCACCAAAAACACAGTGACTTCCAGATGAGAATGGGAAATTCTTGTGGCCTTCTTTCAAGCTTTCCAGCCTGCAGAGACCTAATTGTCTGAGGATCCCATAAAAAAAGGCTCTTAAAAGAGAAGCTGGGTATTGTTATTCTAATTTCAGCTTACAAGTGTTTTATGCCTTTACAGAAAAAAGTGCAGATTGACAGCACAAATGCAGAAAGGAGACGCGGAAAATCACTTCCTTTCAGCTCACAACAGCCAGTGGTCACCCCGTATAGCATGCTTCTCCAGCGATCACAGGAAAAAATGGAGGGAAATGCAACGCAGCTGTCAGCAGATTCAAATCAGTACGTGACAGAGCACAAGTGAGTATGCTGTCAAAAATGTGTTATTTGAGGTTTGAAACCCTCCTTTGTTTGGTAGTATGGGTTGGCCAGTTTCATGCTGTCATCCCACCAAGGTAAGAAACAAGTCATCAGCAAGTGTGAGGACTTCTATAAAAGCCCAAGTGTTGACAGTTTGCTGGTCTGGAGCTTTCTGGTGTGAGTTAACACAATGCCACAGAGCAAAAACATCAGCAAGGATCTTAGAGAAGCAACTGCTGTGGCTCATCAATCTGGGAAGGATTATGTAGCCTTTTCCAAACAATCTGAAGTCCATCTACAGTGAGAAAGATTATTCACAAGTAAAAGGTTTTCAAGACAATTGCCAGGAGCCAAGTTAGATCTCAGACTCTACAGGCCTCAGTTAGCATGTTAAATGTTCAATGATAGCTGTCGCACAGCTGACTGTGGAGTAAAATGTAAATAAATGCAGAATCCAATCATTTACAAATCTCATAAACCATCTTTTAGTCACAATAAAACACAGAAGACATAGAAGACCGAGCAGTCCTGGGTCTTCTATGCAGTATTTGTTATTTCATGATGATCCTCCAGATGTTTTCAATTGGTGAAAGGTCTGGACTGCGGGCTAATTCAGCACCCGGACTCCTCTACTACAAAGGCATGTTATTGTAACAGATGCAGTTTGTGGTTTTGCACCCTCTTGCTGAAATACGCATGGATTTCCCTGAAAAAGACACCATCTGGATGGGAGAATATTTTGATCTGAATCCTGAGTATGTCATTCAGCAGGTGCAAGCGGTCAATTCTATAGGCACTAACCACCGCCATGCCATCTGAGATCCAGACTTCTGAACTCATCCCTTATAACATGCTGGAAGGTTCCTTTCCGCTTTAATCTAGAGAACCTAAGTCTACGAGTGTCTGTGCTTTCCAAAAAGAAATTCAAAAGAATTTCAGAGTTCAATCCATTCAACCACAGAGGTTTTCCACTTTTCCTCTGTCCATTTTCAACAAGCGTTGGCCCAGAGAAGATGGTGGCATATCTGGATCATATGTATGCTTTCTGAAAGTGGTCCTGAGCTCACACAGTGATTCCCATGACAGAATCTTGCCTGTTTTTTTAATGGAGTGCTGGAAATACTGCCCGAGGGCTTGAAGATCATGGGCATCCAATATTGATTTTCAGCCTAGCCTCTTCTACACGGAGAATTCCCCAGATTCCCAAAATCATTTGATAATTTAATAGACCGTAGACGATGAGATATCCACAGTCTTAGGACCGTTATTCTGAAATTGTTCCACAATATGTTGAGGTGGGTTTTTTTTATACAGACTGGTGAACTTCTGTCCATCTTTTCCTCTGAGAAGCTCTGGCTTTATAAGATGCTATTTTTTTTATGCTCACTTACTTTAGCGATCAACTTACCGATTTAGTTGGAATATGTTCTTCCAGCAGTTTCTTTTGAGAACCACTTACTTTTCCATGAAACAGTAAAATGTCTCATTGTAAACATTTGGTTTGCTTTCTTGTTCTATTGTGAATATTTTTTTTAATTTGTTTTTTTAAAAATTGAGTTTCCAGAAAAAGAATGAACAAGTATGGCTCGTTTGGACGGGTTGTCATCAGAATCAGAATTAGAATCAGAATACTTTATTAATCCCTGGGGGAAATTATTTTTTGTTACAGTGCTCCATTATAAACCAACATTAAGACAAGACAGACAATACGCTAACTAAGAATAGTACAATATATACATATATATACATACATAAGTCACTCATAAATAAATAGCTGGAAAAGAAACGTGTAGTTGTAGCAGTAACCAGTGTGTTAAGTGGATGCGTTGTACAGGGAGATGGCCACAGGCAGGAAAGATTTCCTGTGTCGTTCAGTGGTGCTTTTCGGTAATCTCAGTCTCTCACTGAATGAGCCCCTGTGACTGACCAGCATGTCATGGAGTGGGTGGGAGGTGTTATCCAACATTGTCTTTATCTTGGACAGCATCCGCCTCTCCGACACCACCTTGAGGGAGTCCAGCTCCATCCCCACAACATTACTGGCCTTACGGATTAGTTTATTAAGTCTGTTGGCATCTGATCTGTCATGTGAAGGCCTCTCCTCTCTAAAAGGAACATGGCAGCATAACTTAGGTTTGCAAAGTTGCATCTGAACAAACCACAAGACTTAACAAGAGTGAACCATGAATATCTCTGTATGCCAGTTCTAGAGTCAAACATGTGGCCGTCTGTCTCACAGCTAAAACTGGATCATGCAACAGGAAAATGATCCCAAGCAGACCACCAAATCTACAAAACAATGACTGGAAAAGAAAGACTCAAGATGTTGCAACGATCCAGTCAAAGTCCAGACCTCAACCTCATTGAAAGGCTGCAAAGGAACCTTTAAAAAGTTGTGCATAAACCAGTGCCCATAAACCTCAATGAAATGAAGCAGGTTTGTAAAGTACAGTGGTTGAACAGTTCTCCGCAACAATGTGAGAGACTGATAAAGTCATGCTGAAAAAGATGCTGTTAACTACAAAAACGTCTATAAAGACCAGAAAACCTTAAAGAAACTCAATAGTTCAAAACTACAGTTCAAACTCATTGTCTGCTAAGGTAGGGAAAATATTAAATAGCTATATATGTGTATAATTACTGTGTTTAGTTAGTTTTGATGGTTAGTAAAGTTCCTGTCATGTCTGTGTGGGTACTCAGGATTCTTTCCACAGTCCAAAGACATGTAGTTAGTGGGGTTAGGTGAAGTGCTGATTCTAAACTGGCCTCAGGTGAGAATAGTAGCTTCGATGGATGAATTCTGTGTTTAAGTATTTCTCATCAGCTGATCAATGGCAATGAACTTTTGTTCATGTTCATTCAGTGGAATCGACCTACGACAGTCTGAATATGTTGTCACATCTATGAAATGCTTCTTTCTTATGTCATTTCTGGTCACCATCCAAATGAAAGTCTGGTGGTTCAGAGACAAGCAGAGTTTCCAGGCCAGATTGTCTATGCCACCATGAGCAACCATGGTCTCACCATGTGACTAACGCAGTGGGTTCATATGAGTTAAACACTTCACCCTTTTATATAGTCATGTGGAGAAGTTTCACGTAAGTCAGACCAACGAGGGGAGCAGCTGTTTATAAAACATGAAAATAGCTTTATAGTCACCACTGTTTCCACCTCGCGAGCCTGTTTGTACAAGGAGTTGTAAAGTCAGCCTCCAATGATTGATTTTTTTTCCAAGTGAACTGAAATCCTCCCTGTTTAGTTTTCACAACCATTCAAACAGAGCCAACACTAACACAATATTTCCTGTGAGATTTAAACAGGTTGACTGGAGCACACAAAGAAGGGGGAGATTCGAGCGCCCCCTTCGGTGTTAGTATTCTAGATATATGTTATGTTATGTATGAGCATCTAAGACAAAGACAGAATTTAGCAAATTTGAAATGAAAATCTAATGTAAACAAAAAACAGGTTTGTGACTCTCCCTTACATGCTGATGATCTGGACTTTATGCTTGTTATCCTTGCCCTTTCCATTTCAGTGATGTTATTCCTGATGACACACACCTCAGCGCTGATTCAAGTGGACAGTATTTTGTAACCTCCTTGTAGAGCGACAGGTACACTGGAAAAACGTATGAGGTGCATAAGCCAGCAAGCAGACAGGTCTGCTGATGCACCTGTGATCCATCACGGTGGCAGCATTAAGCTTCCCAGATGGCACAGCACCAACCAAGGGAGACTGGAGCAGCAAAAGATGAAGTGCATCTGTACAGGTCCACTATAAGGTCAGAGCAAAGTAAATCTTCAGCAGTTATAGACGAGGCTCTGTGTGGATCCTCAACTGTGGAGCGTCAAAATCCTTGCTTTTAGAGCAGGCTAGCAAACAACAGCTAACTGAAACTAAGCAGTGTTGGTCAAGTTACTTGAAAAAAGTAATCAGTAACTAATTACTGATTACTTCCCCAAAAAAGTAATCCCGTTACTTTACTGATGACTTATTTTCAAAAGTAATTAATTACTTAGTTACTTAGTTACATTTTAAAAACACGATTTACAACCTGAATAGGTGATAAAGTGATAGATCTTTCAGCCCAATTCTACTTTTTCTGCATAATCCATCATACAAAATGTAATCAAATGGAAAAGTCTCTTTTTAAAACTTGTTTTATTAGTTTTAATCTTTTAACTTTATGCATCAAGCAAAAATTAAATTATATGCAATATTCACTGACTGGAAGAAATTTGTTTAACATTTAAACCTATTTTCTGCACACTTCAGCACATAAAATATATATTTCTTTTGTTTACACTCACTGTTTCAAATAGATGCAGGTCAAACACAGCAGAAAATAAATAAAATCAAAGACTCAGCAGTCCTGTTGCTCTATTTTACCTTTGTAAAGCAGGAGTGGGGCAGGCGGAGGTTTACCCTGGTGCAGGTGAGCCGCAGCGGTCAGTTGAAGAATCTGCGAGTTTCTCTGTGAGTTTCCCATTACGTTGTAGCTACTCGGTGCTTGCTTGGAAGTTTAGGGGTTTCTTTTCGCTGTAAAAAGAAGTTTAGTTCCCACGCACAGCGGACACTAATGTTTTTGTCACTTTTTATGGAATCAAACTCAAAGTAAGGTCAGTACTTCCACGCTTTCAACGCTGCACGCTCATACTCTCTCCTGCACTCGATATATTATCCATTGTTGATCTGCACACAGCTGTTGTCACGAACGTCGCACTCGCTTAGGTCACTGTCATCAGATGTTCTCGCAAAAAAATCACGGTTTTAGTAACGCAGTAACGCAGCGTTCCTACGGGAAAGTAACGGTAATCTAATTACCGTTTTTGCAATAGTAATCTCTTACTTTTCTTACGTTACTTGAAAAAAGTAATCGGATTACAGTAACACGTTACTGCCCATCTCTGCTACTCAGTAATCAATAATACTCTAGTGCTATATTTTTGACTTACATTCAAATGTATAGTGTACATAATATAACAAACTCACATGCATCTGTCCTGAATGAGCTGCTAAAGGCTGATAGTGTATGGAATTATATAGGGACTCATACGGTTCTGATTTTTGTGCATTCTTTGTGACAAAACCCACTTATTATGTTGAGTTTGTGGGATAACGATTTTTAAGCAAAACCAAATGCTAACCCAAGACAAGGAAGGGTAGAAAGCAGCAATAGAGGAATTTAGTTGAGGGGGGGAAGCAGGTTAACCACCAAAAGTTCACTAACTCAGCAAAGTACTGGGAAAATCAACAAAAGAGAGAAAGAACAAAGCCCAAGAGACTCAAAGGAGCTGAGGAAGAGGAGGTCAACGAAATCATGTACTGACAAACAACAAGAAAAGGCACACAGACTAAATATGCACAGGGAAGAACAATGGCAGGAAATAAAACACACACCAGGAAAAAACCTACAGAATAAAATTACTTGAAGCACCACACAGACATACACATGTAGAGAACAGACAGGTAGGAAGCACAAAAAATAGAAAAATAAAAACTAAGAGATACTTTTAAAACCACCAAATGTCTCTCATTCTTTTTGTTTGTTTTTGTGCCACCCTGACTGCAAAAACATCTTAGTGATGATGTTGTCCTTCACCTTCCATCTACCGAAGTTTAACTGTGGAAATGTCGACTTATATCAAAGACTGAACGGCATTATTAAAACAAATTGGGCATGTGTCCTTAGAATGTGATTCAGTGATAACATCCCTATTACTCTATTCAAGCCTAGGTTTTGGTAGCCAACAGCAAGGAGCAAACATGATTATAAGTTGCACAAGAAACACCTGAGGCTCAAACAAAAACAGCTGTTTGCCTTTGATTCTTGCGAAAGGAGTGTGTGATTAAGTGCCTGTTTTTCCTGAGCTTTTGTAAAGTGGAAATTCAGGAATTGTGCTTGAGTAAAGTTAATATAGAGGGACATGTAACTCTCACAGCATTACCGCAACTATGAAGGTGTGAAAAGTGCATTGAGAAAAATCCCCAATTATAGCTTGTAAAGCAGAGGTGGGTGAATTGATCCAAATATCAATAATATCGACACTAATACTGGTATTGGTATTAAATCGATATTAGTGCACTAGGATCAATAGTTTGTTTCTATCCTTTAAGTTCAAAATGTAGCCCACTGGACTGTGCTACATAAAAAATATGAGGTTTTTTTGGAAATAAAAAAATTAACCGGAATAAACTCGTGTTCAGAATTTGCAGATTAATGATGCTTCATCTCATAAGTCACAACACGCTGCTGTTCCCTACATAAGCTGCCTTTATAAGTTAAAAGTATCTGTATCTGTATTTTAATTGAATGAATATCAAAATTTACACTGTTGCACACCACTACTGTAAAGTTAAGTATCAATTAGTTAAGGAGCCCCAAACTGACTGTTTCACCAACAGCTGAAAAATAAACCATGCATTAATGCAGATATTACTGCGTAAACAGTCAATATCATTCCAGCACAGTACGAACAGTTTTAGGAAGGAGGAGGGTCCACGGAAGAATGAGGCTTCCAGGTCAGTGACTTAATCTTGCTATTAGTCAGATGGATCTTTTCCTTCTGCATGTCCTCTGGCACAACATGGGATTTATTGAATGTATTTCTGCAATAATTTATCGTATGTGGAGCGAAAGAGTCCACCACATGTCTGACTTTTGTTCTTCTGCCAATATCAATCATTGCTGAGTAATCTGTGATGAACTCAACCACAGAGGCACGACATATTTATTTTATCTCACTCAGAGAACTACAATATCATGTGACCTGTCA
Source organism: Perissodus microlepis (assembly GCF_051167445.1). NCBI lineage: Eukaryota > Metazoa > Chordata > Actinopteri > Cichliformes > Cichlidae > Perissodus > Perissodus microlepis. The sequence continues at coordinate 3,902,500 of NC_140476.1, forward strand.
GATTAATGAGGCCTGCTCACTCAGTTTACTGGCTCCCAAACATGGTTCCACCCACCATTATAATGCCTGTGCTCTGACTGCACCCTTTAGGGCATATTATACATGTTCACTATTAACCTTCTCACACTGAACATCAAAACTCCTTCCTTCTCACAAAATCCGTGCCACTTGTTTTTGTTTAGCTGGAGACATATGGGTGGGACAGCTCTTTTCTCAGTCACCTGACACTTTAGTTATGAGTTTTAGATGAAAGGTTGGGGTGAGGTCTCCAGAGAACCTGATATTATTATTACAAACGTGTTGTTCTAAGTCTGTAAAAGGATACTTGTGGCTCTGGATGGGACAGAACTAAACTTTTTCTTCCTTGGCTCCATAACTGCACAACAGCCAAGTTTTTCAAGTGTTAAAAGTTAACATGTTGTATATAACTTAAGAAAAATCTACTTAAGAAGAAGAAGTGAAATGAGGCAGGGCTTACTCATAGTGCCTGTCAGCTCTCAAGACCCTCTTTGCTGCTTTCAAAGGAAAGAGCTGTGGGTTTTGTGGCCTGCCGATTCTCTTTTCATCAGCTTGTTTCCAGCTGTTTTTAGTAGAACAAACTTCTAATAAACCGACTGCTATAAATTGACAGTAAAATTATGCAATTAAAAACTAGAATTACTGCCTTGTGGTTGTATGATTTAAACAGGCAGTCAAATGCAGGCTTAAATTTATGTCTTGACTTATTTAATGGTCAAGGACCTTACTTAATTACTTGCATTGCAGTTTTTCTCAGGAGAGATGTCAATGGAGGAGGCAAAGAAGTGACACGAGGAAGGGGAGTCAAGAAATGTCTCACATGCAAAGTATGATGACCATTTCCCTTCTTTTCTATCTCACTGATAAAATGTGTCCTTGTCAAACATATGATGTCAGAGTGAAACTGACCTTTTGTGACATTTTGTCACAGTTAGTGTTTGAATACTTGAAATATGAACAAAAGTGTGTTTGTGTGTTCCAAGCAAACAATTATAACATAATAACAGATATAACCATACAGTAGATGTTCCTGTAATCTCACGTTTACAACAACTAGACCACAATTTTTTGTGATCACAGTGACTTTGATTTCCAATCTTTGATCATCAAAATGTAATCAGTTACTTCTTAACTCCAAATGAATTACTGCCAGATTTGAAGTAATTCATTTCACTATGAAGTGAATGATGGAAACACTCAGCGTCCTTTAACAGTAATATTCACTTTTTGTGAATCTGCAAAAATGGTGGTTTTTAAAAAAAAATGTTTTTTTTATTTTTTGTTTTTAGTAAACAACTAATTTAGGGTCACTTTTAGTCATTTAGGGCCATCATGTGACAGTATAATCTTTGAATTTGGACAGTTGTCTGGCTTGGAAGGAGGACATTCTGGATCCCTCTCTTATAACGTGATAAGTCATCCCTCACTCTGACCAAATCATGATATATTTTAATCCTCCATGAAAGTAAAGATTAAAGCTCTCTATAAGCCTGTTGTGGGAACAAAGAAGTGGACTCATGTAGTTGTGGAAATTCGTGATGCCTGGTCTGTACTGCATGTTCTGTACTCATAACCGCTACCAGCAGTTTGGAAATCATCCTACATCCTTCTCTGTGAGGACTGCTTTGTAAAATGACACACCAGTTTGAGTTACAGTGCAGGCAAAGCTCTGGCTCACTGCCACACTGCGAAGCTAAACCTGGAGAAACAAAAAGTGTTTACGAGTGAGGACTGAGTTGGGTTTAAAGTGTCCAATCACTCCGCATCAGTGTGCAAATGGCTCCAACAGGACATACACAACAAGCCTCAAAGCCCTGAGTCCCAAAGTTTTCCTGTTGCTTTGAAAGACAATGGGACGCTCCCGACACCATCCCCCGTGACACCATCCAGCGGCTCCAGTTCACCGGCTTCACCTCCCCCACCAACCACAGCAGGAGCCTTTGCGCAGCTGGCCACCTCAGAGGCTTTATTTATCCCCATTCCCACCAGGACGTCTCCATTCCAGAGGGATTTATTAACAGATTCTCCAAGAGAGAAAACCCCCTCAAACTAATTGGGTGATACTTTGTCTCACCATCAACCCTGAAGCACTGCACTGCTGATAAACTGTCTCCAGACATGTTTAGCACCATCACCAGAGAAACATCACATTCCAGCTTGTTTCAAGGCCCCCATTATTATCGCCATTCCCAAAAAGTCCAAGGACCACAGGGCCTACTAACTACCTCAATCTTGTTGTAAAGAGGTCATATGAGCACCTTGTGGTGTTCTGGTGAACCTAAAAATTGCAGTATTTTTTGTTTTAAATCCGTACACGTCTCACACTCTGCCTCCATCCAACCCGCTTGTTTCCTTCTCTTTCTGAATCAAGAGAAACAAGTGAGCTCCTCTCACATTCTCCCTTTCACTTCTTCTGATTGTCCGCTACATACAAACATAAGATGTTAAACACCACAAAGGAGTGGTTCTTTTGGACACAGCAGGAGAAGTTTGCCTAACCATAACCATACTCGAGATAACTCCTGTCACTGACATTGTGAGAATCAAGAGTGGAAAAAAACTGTCTGAAGTCTGAGCTTTTAGGTTACAGATTAGTCACCTGCACAAACTTGTGCCTCATTATTTTTAAGAGACCATGTTAACATGAGCATCTAACGTTGTAGCAACATGCACATAACAAACGATAAGGAAAAGCATAATAGACCACTGGTGACGCCTTTGCACGACCAGCTGTTTGACTTTATGTCCGGATGAATTCCAACTCCATCCTCTAAGAACTGAAACCATAGGAACCCGCCTTGTTTTCGGATTTGAATATGATTATCAAAACTGCTGCAGAACAACTTCTTAAACCTGAGTGTGCCTAAGTTTGTGTCAGGTAAAAACGAAACCTGTTGTTACACATGCACTTCACTTTTTTAGACATGCCAAACCAGAGCTACACTTGAAAACCTCAAATGTGTAATACAGCAGCTAACAGTGTGCCCTTTTTTATACACGAACGTGTCAGAAATCTTCTTGTAAACACCCAAAGGAAATTTATATGTGATGAACACGATCTTAATACATCCATCTGACAGCAGTGTAAATCTGCAGACTATTGCAAATGAACTGAAAGTTCATAACAAGGCAACAGTGTCCCAAATTTGTTTCTCTATGGAACCCCTACCCTTTGTTAAGGCCCTTCATCAAACTTCCACACATATATCCACACTCAAGACCAGTTTACAGCCTAGCATGCATGCCTTTGCACTGTGACAGGAAACTAGAGTAACCCAGACCAAACGTCTGCAGGTGCAGGAAAAACATGCAAACCACATGCAGCGAAGTCCCAGACAGGATGGAAAACTGAACTTTCTTACTGACTGAATGTTCATTTATTGGACCTCTAAAACTCAGATCTATTACTGCTTCTTATTTATGCATAGCTCCTGCATCTGGGCTTGCAAAAGTTTGTGAGCTAAGATCAATGACTGTAGAAATGGCTAAGATAAGATATTTTAGACTTAATTTGAATGGCTGAAAATACCCTTAATAACAAAGTAGTTAACCTTGGTTAAAATATGTTTCTGAATGTATATGCTGTGTCAAACTCAAGTTCAGTGCACAGTTAACATGGAAATCTACCCACTGCCTGAGGCATCTTGTGTGCATATCTTTGCGTTTGGACTTTATTATTTGTTATTCCAAATATGAATATGGCAGTGCAAAGCAAAACAAAAACTCAAATCCTTGAATGATAAACAAGACTCTATTTCATGTAATTAAAGCCTTTAAATGTGTCAGTGGATTTGGCTAAAGAAAAAAATATGAGTACACAGCTATGATACCTATTTGCACACATTCAAACATATTCTATTTAAAGCTTCACTGTGGATGTTTGATCTACTAACTTCCTTTCTGGTTGTAAGTACGCTCTTTTTACCATCTTCCTGTATAAACTTGTTTGACGTCCGACACTATTTAAAGGCATCATGGCTAGAACATAATACTTACTTAGCCTGGCCCTCATTACTTGATCTGTTGTGTTTCAGAGAGAACAAATATTAGAGCAATTTTTGTATCACTCAAATACCTGCTTCCAATATGTTTTTCAAATTGAAGCTTTACATCTAACCTAACTTTATTCCTTTGAAGTTTGAAAAATGTCTACTGTACATCCCCACATGAAAACAACTTACATAACCATGAAACTGGTTATATAAGGGAGGGCCATATCGCTACAGAGGAAAACAAGACAAAGCTCAGGCACTTTGTGCAATTGGCCTGCACCCTGCTGGACTGTCTTCCAACGTTTCACTTTGAAAAATAAGGCGAGGGCTGAAGTTTTGCACAGGCATCACTGTGTCACATTTTAAATACTTCCACATGTAAATGTAATGAAAAATGTAAAATGTAACTATAACACACTTTAGCTGTTCACCAATGTGCAGACCTGGAAGAAAGGAGCATGAATTTTGTTGTTGACTGGATTTACAGGACACTGCCGTATCACACGTGGTAGTCAGTAGGAACCAAAAAGTGAGCCGTCACTGTCACAACAAAGGTTTTACCGATGAGGGGGAGTGTACTCGTGCTACTGTTTTAAAATCCAGCTTAACCCGAGTTTAAATAGACACAACCTTTCGGCAGTGTGGTCACAAGCTAATCTCCAACCATCACGCACACAAAAACATAAGCAAACAGAGCAGGATGTGTAAACAGGAGTTCTGTATGGATGGTCTTATTACAAACTGACACACAGGCCGCTTTGTGTGCTGGATTTCTCTTTTGTGACGTATCCTAGATTGAGGTATTAAAATAACAAAGGTCTCCGTATGCCCTTGTATGGATCCTGAACAGAAGGGTGTTTTGTGACAGCTCCCTAATGTCACAGCTATCAGGTTAGAGCCCCTCAGAGATCAAGTATGGTAAGCAAATAACATCAATCTGGTCTTCAGTATCTTTAAATACAATTATGGTGAGAGATGACCCCTTTTCAAACACATCTAGAAACAGAGTTAGTAACTTGTAAGAAATGTAACGGTAAAAGAATAAACGCATCCAAACATACTTATTTGTTTGTATTTGAGGTGTGTTTTCCTGTTGGCAGCCTCCAACATGTTTACTTATGTGGGCCCGTCCTGGGAAAAATGCAAATTGGTTGACAGGTTTGGTTACTCCAAAAGAAAACAATGATTTTAATGGTTTAAAGTAAAGAAATGAAATACGTTTGTTCAGTCAGTGCAAACAAGTTTAACTGTACATTCAAAATCCCTGGAATATCTTAACATATAAAAAAAGAAAGCAATTTCAGGAAAAATCTGTCAACACGAATTCCTCTCATCCTACATACACACATTTTTTACTTCTTATCTTGGATCAACTCATAGGGGCAGTGTCTGAGCAGAGACGCCCAGACTTCCTTCACCCCAGCCACCCCTTCCAGCCCATCCATGTCATTCCCAAACCAGCTGAGAGATATAATCTCTCCTGCGAGCCCTGGGCTTGCCTCCATCCGATAAGACATTCCTTAAAAACCTCATCTAGGAGGCATCCAGGAGGCATCGAAGTCAAAAGTTATGGTCAGGCTATTATAGACAAGATATGTGCAAGAAGGATATGTGCAAATGTGCCAATATAGTACAGGAACAAATACCCAAACCAGGTCAACTGGCTCCTTTTGATGTGCAGAAGCAGCGGTTCTACTCTGAGTCCCTTTCAAATGACCTCACTCTAAGGAAGAGTAGAGCCAACCTTCAGATTCTTTCAGTCACTTCTCAGAGCTCATATCAGTCTAAATTCATAATCTCACAGGTGGTTAAATTGACAGCTCCATTTTTATGCTCAGCTCTCTCTCTCCCACAACAGATCAGTACATTCCAGTTGCCCAGTCAGTCAGTCTGCACCAATCTGTCTGTCAGTCTCCTGCTGCACTCGTCCCAGCTTTAGAACAAGACCCCAAGGTGGGCCATTTACCCTTTTCCTTCTGAGAACCATAGTCTTGGTTTTGGAGGTGCAAGCTGGAAATTTCCACCTGATGAAGCCAACAGAACCGCATCATCTGCAAAAAGCAAAGATGAAACGACTGCAGTTGTGACTGACTTAGCTTATGTGTGGAAGAAGAGTCAAATGACGTGTAGAAACCCTCCCTTTCTGTGAGTGCCGCATTCACATAGTCACAACAGCCTCAGTCAACGCTTTTATCTGACTGAGGTTTCAAGTTTTGTTTAACCTGATAACACACAAAACCCTGGCTCTTAAGAAAAATAACTTGCTACATAGTCCATCTCCCTGTGATGTTCTCCTCGTCTGTCTATGTTTGTATTTGCGCCAAGTTTGTGAGTTCTTGTGTTGCAGGGTTTTAATTGTAGTAGCAACTGGTGCAGTGCAGGTGGAGTATTAGTGTTAGTGGTTATATTAGTGTTAGTGGATTAGTGGAATACCATTGTATATTTGTCTGCCATTCACATCTTACGTCAGGTGACCTGATAGGATGAGGCAAGATCTCACAGTGGTTTCACCCAAAATCTGTGGCGATAATGACCCGAACCTTCCCCAAGCATTGGCTTATGTGACAAGGCGCATGATTAAGAGTAGGTCAACACCCATTAGGGTTTAAATACCTGTGATTCTCCAACTTCTGGTTTTAGAACTGAAGAAGCCTCTTGATGAGAGGTGTAGTGTCTTTACAAAACTTAAACTCCAGTCACATTTTTCCAAGCTCCTTACACTACCATGCTGTGGATGACTGAGAACCTACACAGACATTTTATGAGCCTTCATTACTTTTATCCTCATGTACCAAAGAACACGTTTTGTGTGAGCGTTGTATCAGTTTCTCAGAGATGGTGTTTTCTCTTAAAGAAAACTTACTGGTGATCATCAGCATACTCACTGTTTCTGAACTGAGGCTCTGTGTGTGTGTGTGTATATATATATATATATATATATATATATATATATATATATGTATAGCGAAATGCCCCCCTGGTGCATTTATAAGAATATAATCTGAAAGAGATCTAAATCTAGGAATTAAAAATAAATAATAACTTGCTAAATTTGGGTAAAATTAGGAGATAAAAAGGTACAATTACTAACTATACAATACTATAATAATAACTATACAATACTAACTATACAAAAAAGAAATGACAGAGACACTACGAAGTGGATTGTGCAGTAGGTATTGAATACTAGGTTCAAGTTATGGTCAGGATATTGTAGACAAGACATGTGCAAGATGGAAAATGTGCAAATATAGTATAATTTAGATGTGTGCAAATAAGCATATTGTTCCCAGGTCCAGTCTGTAGTGGGTTTGTGGAAGTTTTTGTTGTTTTTCAGTCTTTTGGTGAGTATTGTAAGGTGTTTGTAAAAGTCTTTGTGTATATCAGTCCTTCGGTGGTAGTTAGTTGAGACTGCTTGGGGGAAGAAGCTCTTGCAGTGTCTGGCCATTATGGTTCTGATGCTGCAAAACCGTCTGCCAGATGGAAAGAGGGAGAACAGTGCATGTGAGGGGTGGAAAGTGTCCTTCACTAAGCTGTTCAGACGTCGGATGATGTGTCTGTCGTAGAGTTGGGAGATGGATGGGAGAGGGCCTCCAATGATCCTCTCTGCTGTCCTCACTATCTGCTGCAGAAACTTCATTTCAGCAGAAATGCATTTCCCATACCAGAAGGTGATGTAGCAGGAGAGGATGTTCTCAGTGGTTCCATGGTAAAATGATGGGAGGATGGGAGGAGGAAGACTTGCCTTCTTCAGTTTCCTTAGAAAGTAGAGACGTTGTTGGGCTTTCTTCGTGATGGTGGTGGTGTTCAGGTTTCAGGAGGAGTCATCTGATATGTGCACACCCAGGAACTTCACACTGTGGACCATCTCAACAGCAGACTGTTGATGTGCAGTGGGCCATTAAGCTCTTCCTGAAGTTAACAGCCATCTCTTTAGTCTTCTGAACATTTACAGGCAGGTTGTTATTCTGACACCAGTCCACCTGGTGTTGTACCTTCTCTCTGTATTCAGTCTCAGTGTTTATATGCCTGGAAGTGTTTGATGTAACTAAGAGAGGCCTTGTTTTCTATGTTGTCATGTCAAGTTCTTGCAGATGAAGTTCTATAGAGCACGGCAGAAAAATATATCCCTATTGCCAAAGGATGTACTGAAAGGTTTTACAGTTTTAACCACTGTAAATGCAAGATTGTTTAACTATCTTCTCTGGGCATCTGTTGGGTTTTGTGGTCAGTGTTTCAGGCTAGAATCTGCTGATTAGACCAGCATGTGGTCCTACAGGTGGAGAAAGTCTTTAAATTGACACAGCAGGGTTATTATGGGAAGCGTTTACATTTAGTACAGGGAGTGCAGAATTATTAGGCAAATGAGTATTTTGTCCACATCATCCTCTTCATGCATGTTGTCTTACTCCAAGCTGTATAGGCTTGAAAGCCTACTACCAATTAAGCATATTAGGTGATGTGCATCTCTGTAATGAGAAGGGGTGTGGTCTAATGACATCAACACCCTATATCAGGTGTGCATAATTATTAGGCAACGTCCTTTCCTTTGGCAAAATGGGTCAAAAGAAGGACTTGACGGGCTCAGAAAAGTCAAAAATAGTGAGATATCTTGCAGAGGGATGCAGCAGTCTCAAAATTGCAAAGCTTCTGAAGCGTGATCATCGAACAATCAAGTGTTTCATTCAAAATAGTCAACAGGGTCGCAAGAAGCGTGTGGAAAAACCAAGGCGCAAAATAACTGCCCATGAACTGAGAAAAGTCAAGCGTGCAGCCGCCAAGATGCCACTTGCCACCAGTTTGGCCATATTTCAGAGCTGCAACATCACTGGAGTGCCCAAAAGCACAAGGTGTGCAATACTCAGAGACATGGCCAAGGTAAGAAAGGCTGAAAGACGACCACCACTGAACAAGACACACAAGCTGAAACGTCAAGACTGGGCCAAGAAATATCTCAAGACTGATTTTTCTAAGGTTTTATGGACTGATGAAATGAGAGTGAGTCTTGATGGGCCAGATGGATGGGCCCGTGGCTGGATTGGTAAAGGGCAGAGAGCTCCAGTCCGACTCAGACGCCATCAAGGTGGAGGTGGAGTACTGGTTTGGGCTGGTATCATCAAAGATGAGCTTGTGGGGCCTTTTCGGGTTGAGGATGGAGTCAAGCTCAACTCCCAGTCCTACTGCCAGTTTCTGGAAGACACCTTCTTCAAGCAGTGGTACAGGAAGAAGTCTGCATCCTTCAAGAAAAACATGATTTTCATGCAGGACAATGCTCCATCACACGCGTCCAAGTACTCCACAGCGTGGCTGGCAAGAAAGGGTATAAAAGAAGAAAAACTAATGACATGGCCTCCTTGTTCACCTGATCTGAACCCCATTGAGAACCTGTGGTCCATCATCAAATGTGAGATTTACAAGGAGGGAAAACAGTACACCTCTCTGAACAGTGTCTGGGAGGCTGTGGTTGCTGCTGCACGCAATGTTGATGGTGAACAGATCAAAACACTGACAGAATCCATGGATGGCAGGCTTTTGAGTGTCCTTGCAAAGAAAGGTGGCTATATTGGTCGCTGATTTGTTTTTGTTTTGTTTTTGAATGTCAGAAATGTATATTTGTGAATGTGGAGATGTTATATTGGTGTCACTGGTAAAAATAAATAATTGAAATGGGTGTATATTTGTTTTTTGTTAAGTTGCCTAATAATTATGCACAGTAATAGTCACCTGCACACACAGATATCCCCCTAAAATAGCTAAAACTAAAAACAAACTGAAAACTACTTCCAAAAACATTCAGCTTTGATATTAATGAGTTTTTTGGGTTCATTGAGAACATGGTTGTTGTTCAATAATAAAATTATTCCTCAAAAATACAACTTGCCTAATAATTCTGCACTCCCTGTATGTGCTGAGTAGGTAGAAGGGTGGTCAAGGGTCACGAGGATTCACAAGTGAATGAGCTCTATGGTGGTGATGTCAGAACACTCGAGGAACATCTGTGGTGGGATGGGCCTCCTAGATAACAGTGCTATTATTCAAACTCTCATTCGACTTTCGTTTCATGTGGTCACTTTGTGTAAGAACCACAAAAGCATTGTTTAACAGTGATACTCCTGAGTGGCTAGAGGTCTCTCATTAGTCATGTATCTGTGGATCAGCTTGATGTTCCATTCAAAGGTCAAAAAAGGAACAGAATCACATTTTCTTAAAATGCCAGGAGTGTTGTCTCTTCCTTTGTGTTCTTTGGTGAAGAAGCCCCCTTCTCAGATATCTTGAGTGTGAAGGTGCAGGTATTAATGTCTTATTCATTCTACAATTTTGAGAATGTAACTATACAATGCATGAATAGGCATAGACTATATACATAAGAAAAAGTACTATCCCTGCTCCAAAGCCCTGTTGCTATTCCTATACTGCAGATTTTAAATACTGTACAACTCAAAATGCAACTGCATGATGCTGCATGTCAGGAGTCGACAGGGGCAGGAAAACAGGGAACTTTGTAGAAATCTTCAGGGACTGGTGCAGTAGGAGCTGCCCCCACCTCAATACAGCTAAAACCAAGGAGATAGTGATGGCTTTTAGAAGATCTAGGCCATTCCAATCATCAGTCTCCATACATGGGCAGGACACTGAGGTGGTGTACTCTTATAAATATCTGAGGGTCCTATTGAAAGACAAGCTTGACTGGGCCCAAGAGTACTGATTCTCTTTACAAGAAGGGGCAGTGCCACCTCGTCTTCTTGCAGCTGCTGAGGTTCTTTGGTGTGTGATGAGATACTGAATATGCATTTGATCATACTGTGGTGGCCAGTGCTCTGTTTTAATGCTGCTGTGTGTTGGGGCCCAGCTTAATGGACAACATCACTAAGCAACTGGGCAAGCTGGTGAAAAAAGCCACTGAACAAACTGAAATCTATAATGGACAATGTCAGACTCAAGTCCTTTTAAACATTATTTTTTTTGTTTATTTATTTATGGTTATGACTGGAGAGATGTTTGTGCCCGGATGTTTGAATTTCAACTTGGGGATAAATAAAGTATCTATCCTAAGAGTTTGAAAGCGCATGATCTATTCTCTGAACACAGATAAGTGCTGCCCCCTACTGATGAAAATGTAGAGGAGTTTCTGGATGTAAAACATTTGAAGACTTCACAGACTCTCATTAGACTATATCAGGCGCTCAACTTGTTTTTTGTTGCCCATATTGGATACTGAAAGTTAAGACAGGAAGTCTTGGGTTAGAGGTTTTATTTCTGGGGTTGGATTGCATATTACGTGAAAATTCAATAAATTCAACCACGCAAATGCAAAACTTGTGTGTCATTTGACATCCCCCTGAATTCTTAGTAAATTGGCAAATCAATATAAAGCAATATTGCAGAAGTTCTACATTTATATAGTTTTTGCATATTCACAGTATTACATGTATACTCATGTACCAATGTGTGGAAAAAGAAGAAAGAAGAAAACTTAATTTCTAGTGAAGTAAAGGTGAAAGATGTGCATGACAAAATAAGACGATTCCCAAGGCCGCAGACATGCACACGGTAACTAAGCATCAAACAGGAAATACTAAGTTTAGAGGGTTTTTTTGCCCTTGTTTGAAACTTCTAACAAGGAATTCCAAACAAGGCATTTTCTCTGATAAAAACACGTTACACAATAAAACAGAGGCAATGATAAGTTTCCATTTTGTGGGAAAAACCCCCACATGAACAATTTTGAACTTGACGGTTAAATGCAACATGGAGTGAAAGGTAGCACTAAAATGGAAACTGAGCTCCTTATCTGATGGGGCTCTGGTAACTGTAGTAATGTAGACAATGTATTTTGCACATGCAAATTAAAAAATAAATAAAGAAGAAGAAGAAAAAAAACCCAGTTTAAAGTTTAAATTATCTACATTTTCTGCCAAAGGATCAAATTAGACAAAGTGACTTTTACATAAAGTGCCTCACTGGTATAATGTTTCCTGTCTGACATTTACCTGAGAGATCGTCAAAATGGTTTAGAAGACAACCTGTTGTCATCTTATTCATGTAGATCGCCACAGGCAGATAGTGTGTGTGGGTTCGCCCACTTCCCTTGAGCTGAACAATTTGCTAATAAAGCACCAGCAACACAGCTCTGCACAACCATTTCACAAGGACTTTAACCACATCTCTGAGCAAAAACAACACTCCTGACAAGGTGTTCAACTTGTGCACATCACAAAGAAACGATGGAGCAACAACTTTTCATACTTTTTGTTTTGAAGTGTTTTGTTCTCACCAATCAAGCTGTGAAAGGAACAGAGGTAATCAGTGGATATCTTTGACATTCGTGCACTTGTTGTGAATGTGAGCAAAAGAAAAGGGGACTATGGATGTGTGCTAGACTAAGAAATGATTTTCTTGCAAATTTTATTTCTAAATATTATGACACAATGATGACTGCAACTTGCTGCTTTACTGTTTACTTGTCTTCATCTTAGTACTACCGACTAAAATAGTTGGGGGTAATATTGCACCATCTACTTTGCACTGTACTATTTCTACCTGTGTCCTAGTATTAACACATTGTTATGTTTTGCCCCCCTGCAGGTCTTCCCCAATTTGGACAATCTCATTTTAAATTACAGTTATGACGAGGATGAAGAAAATAATTCAGAATCTTCTCCTTGCAATAAAACAGTGCCTGGATTTAACAACATGGGGATGACCGTCGTCTACATTATCGTGTTTGTTTTCGCCATCGTAGGTAACAGTGTTGTTGTCTTTGTCGTTTTCAATATGAAGAAAAGTAAAACCAGCACTGACATCTACCTGATGCACCTGGCGATTGCAGACCTGCTCTTCTGTCTTACCCTGCCGTTCTGGGCTGTGAAATGTAATGCTGGCTGGATCTTTGGAAACTTCCTGTGCAAACTCCTCTCAGGCTTTCAGGAGGCATCTGCATACAGTGGCGTATTCCTGCTGGCATGCATCAGTGTGGACAGATACTTTGCCATTGTCAGAGCTACGCGGGTCCTGTCCTCCCATCACCTGTTGGTCAAAGTTATTTGCAGTATTGTGTGGCTGGTGGCTGTAATGTTGTCCTTACCTGTGGTGATTAAGAGGGAGAGCATAGATACTGAATTTGGAGTGTCCATTTGCTTTGAAAACGTTACTGGTGAAAGCAGCGATCGCTGGCGAGTGACTCTACGCGTTCTGCGGCATACACTGGGCTTCTTCCTGCCTCTGGTGGTCATGGCTGTCTGCTATGGCTGGACTGTGGTGACTTTGTTTCACACACGCAACCAACAAAAGCACAAAGCTATGCGTGTCATCTTGGCCATTGTGCTGGCATTCATTCTGTGCTGGCTGCCTTATAATGTCACTGTACTGATTGACACACTCATACAGGGAGGATCTCTGGAACTGACTACATGTGAAACTCATTACACAGTGATTGCCATGCTGAGTGTCACCGAAATTCTGGCCTTCATGCACTGTGCAGTGAATCCGGTGCTGTACGCCTTTGTTGGGCAAAAGTTCCGTAACCAGCTGCTCTCAGCTCTTTACAGACACGGCCTCATCAGCAAGAGGCTCCAGATGGCTTACAGGAAGGGCTCTGCTGGCAGTGTAGGCAGCTTAAGATCCAGAAACACCTCAGTCACAATGTAAAAAAGCCCTGATGGATGATTATTTACAGGCTCAGGTGGTGGTCATTTTTTAAAATGCATCTTCAACTGGTCAAATGTCCTCAAAGTGCAATGTACTAAAGATCCAGAAAGTACATTGATGCAAACCACATATACACCATCACCCCTAAATAGCAAATTCAGAGAAAGTAATAACTAGATGTGTCACGTTTTTTACTCCATAACTGCTTTTGCAAGTCGTGTGAATTTCCAGGAACAGATATCGGGGGAGCGGATTGTCTTTTTCTTTCTTTTGCTGAGATTGAAAAGGTAGCAGAAAGCAGCATCGCTTGGCTTAAGATAAAATAGAAAACAGGAGAAAACATCTGTGTAGAACAAAATCTGGTGGTAAAAATAGTAATATGCAGATGTTTCTGGATGTTAGCATTTCACACAGCCAGTTCAGCTGTTTCCTTTGGTTAACAGGAGGATTTTGTTTTCTAAATAACTGGTCAGTATTTCTCAGTTTAACTCATTCCATTCTATTACTAGAATTTCCAAACAATACCCAAAATGAACTTGGTTCATTAGTAACAATGTTGCTACCAGATTTGAAATAAAATAGTCAGTTCAGTGCCTCACCTGGATGTCTCGTGGTGTAATGTATGGTGTAACTTTTGAAGTATTATTTCAGCACGAATATTGATTACTGAATCTAAGCAGTGCAACATTCAGAGAAAAAGAACGCAGGTGTTCAAGTTAAAAAGAGAATCAGATAACATGGTTAGCACTGTCATATAGCAAGAGAGTTCTGAGAAAGAAAGTCGGGGCCTTCCTGTGTGGAGCTTGCCTTGTCTGCCAGGGTTTCCTCTGGACACACTGGCTTTCTCCCACAGATATTCATGTTAACTTGTGCTGTAAATCACTTTAAGTGTTTAATAAAACTGTATAAAAGTGGTATAGAAATGTTAGTTTGACAGGTTTTGTGCTTTGAGCATTCACAAAAATATTGTTGCTGTACATGTTCTAATGACGCTTTAGTGTGTTTGTTCATTAAGAATAAAAAACATTTAAAAATCCAGTGTTGATGTGATATTATGCACATTATTCTGAGGCTGTCCAGTAAATATTTTTACCTTATTCTACACAGTAGTGGAGACAAAAAGTCTCAGTCTGATATTATGTTTCACACAGGAAGAAGCAGTGGTGAAATCTGCCGTCTGTTTCAAAAACAAGCTGTGTTTGTTTCTTTGATGAAAAGGTTTCATTTAAGTAACAGAAACTCTGTAGAAACTGATAGTTTGTGTTGTAATCAGTGCTGAGATACTGTTTTGTCCAAGAAGCTGTTTCTTGCATGATCAAACCAATGTGTATTTCTTTGACTCTGTTTTTTACTTGAAGGTGTGAAGTGATGTGCGAATGAGTCTGCAAAGTGTTGCTTCAAAATTAAAACTGCATGATATATGTGCACCGCACTGTGCTTCAAAATTAAATGTCTCCATTATGCAAGCTTATTCTTGTGTTACTACTAAATATGTGTTTAGGAAAATGTGGTATATCCAGATTTGTTTCTATTCAAGCATATTTGTCAAATTCTGTCTGCAGCTAAACTCAAATAAACGTCATCTCACACTTTGTGGTAGTCTGGCCATTTCCCTGTTTCCGGTTCTGCGTCTTGATGAATGAACAAGCTGTCTAAGAGGTATTTTTACCCTTACAATCATCTTTTGCACAACCTAATAAAGTGACTGTTACGTGCCAAGAGATGTGGCTTTGCTTTTGGTGTTCTTTTTATCGTTCAGGTGTCAAGCCTCCACCTATTGGCCAGTTCAAAGTTGATTGGCATGTGTCTATTGGCTGGTCTGGGCACAGTTGGCCAATCACTCTCCGAGGATCGCTACAAATGAGCAGCTTCCTGGCCAGCTGGGGGCTGCTGGCTTCTGCTTTGACAAACATTTGCGAACAGGCTTCTTTGTATTGTGTGTGTTGGGAGGCTGGACAGGTAAGCTGGGGTACCCTATACACTGGTTGTAGGTTTTACTCTGTTAGTCACACTAGGTTATGCAGTTGATGCCACTCTTGTATGTTTTCACTGACCTTTTGTCGAGTAGCTAGGTAGGCCTTTTGTTTTGCATTTTTTGTTTCAGTTAGGCCCTGGAAGCTATCGACCTCTTTTTGTTTTATTAATTTCTTTGATTTGGATCAACCGCCCAGTCCTCCTCCCCCACCTCTTTTCTTTTGTTAAGTTTGACTATCCAGGCAAGCAACCAATAAATCCTGCCTGATTCTTAACTGTTCTGTGGTCTTCCTCCTTCATTGATTGTGGTTGTCCAGTGTTGCTGTCTCCTTCCTACCTTTGCCTCCACCATGGTGGGGGGGACGTAACAGTGACTAAATCGACATTTTACATTTGAGTATATTACAAAGGAAAGTTCAGCACTGTGGCAGAAAATCTTTTTGAAAATTCCTAAAGAAAGAGATCTTCCTCGAAGAGGCAGATTTCAAAATGAAACTTTATTGCAGATCTCAGATATAACGCCCCCACTACAGTCTCCACTCTGTTGGAGTTTTTTAACAGAATCAATCACGTGTAAACACACGTGTGATGGTTTCAAAGCACCTTTTCCAAAAACATGTGGAGCAGGCCCACCAGCTGTAAGGCTTTTCTTCTAGGAGATGGAGCTGTATTTTGAGATAATCAACAGCATACAGCACTGCCAACTTTAACCCCTGAACAGCCTAATAATTAACTAAAAGAAACTAAAATGCATGTGAGGGCAGCAGTGCATCAAATATTCTGCTGGAATTAAATTACTGGGAATATTTTGACAGAAGACTTGCACATGAAGGTTAAGAAATAAAAACAGAAAAAAATGAACAAAGCTTAGGTTCAAGAGTTCAACCAGCTCTTAGAGGTGCTTCCTCACTTTCAGAGCTCTTAGATGTAATCAACGCTTCCTTTAGTTAACAGAACAGATGCATTTGCCCCTGGACTTACACAGAAAAAACATTTCCTAATAACAAATGTGAGGATCATCATGACACCAGGGGTTAACGCAGATAAGCAGGAACTGAAAGTGGCTGCAGTAAAAGGCAGAATGGGAGGAAGTTGCATATTTTAATCTCAAGACAATTAATACAGCATTTGGTGACGTGCATGTTCTAGACTTCAGGCCCTCATTGTTAGCAAAGGGTTTTAATCCAAGGATTAAAAAAATACAGTTGTTTGAGCCTATAAAGATGACGTGTATGGTTGTGTGTGTCTGTGGGGGGTAAAAATTGCACAATACTTAATACAATCATTTTAGTAAAACTATTAAATTAACTTCAATCATATCTTGATTTTTTTTGTTAGACTTAAAACACCCTGTGGTGATGCACAGAGGCAAGACTGCACAAAAAGCATATTTCTGGAGCTGGAGCTGAATATACTTTGTGGTAAAAGGAATTACCACAAGAACACACCCACGCACACACACAGGCTGCACAGTTGTGACCTTAGTCACAGAGAAGCAGAATGAAAAAGGAGAAGGAGGATGTCCCATATTAGGACATTTTTCATGCCAGTGGTGAGGCATCGTTTCCATATTTAGAGTAATTTATTTTTGCTTATCTGCGTAATAATTTTAAATCGATATTGTGTAACATTTTTGTTTTTAGTCAGCCTCTGCAACATAGTCACAAACACCATTAGAACAGTCACTTCAAAACACAGGTGTACGCTAATCACAGAAAACACACTGACACTCTGAATCCCACACAACTTGTTTGAAAGCAAAACAAAATACAAACAAAACATCATTGCATTTTATTCCACTATGTTAATACTATAAATAAGAAACATTTGCTGCACAAATCAACACACAAAAGCTCATCAGCGTTTTGCCCCCCTACAGGTCAAATGTCTGAGGGGAGGAGTACCAGATCCCCAGAATGTTGTGCTAAAATATTAACTATTAACTACTGGGCTATTTCTAGTGTATTGATATGTGAGCTGTCCTTCACGGGTGGCCTTGTTTCCAGGACACGCTGATGTGCTTTGTCTTATATATTTTTGATGTGCTATATATATAACTATATATCTATATTTTAACTAAAAAGAAAAGCTGAAAAAATGCAAATAATGTCAGGAATACAAAACAAACAAAATAATGAGATGTACAAGAAAAAGAAGTTAAAAGGAAGATGGAGGTATGTGTTCACTGTGAGATTTGTTGCAATGCAGTGTTTTTACTAAATAAATAAATAAAAATAGATAAATAAATAAAAATAATAATTCTATCTGGTGATTAATCATTTGCATCAAAAAACAAACAAACAACAGAACTTTTGTCCGACTATAAAATACAACCTTCTTTTCATGTGTTATACCAAGTATTGTGCAAAAATCTTGAGCCACCAGTTGTTTCTTTGTGAAGCCAGACTTTCTTATCATTCTTTTACAGTGCTCAGTAGTTGATGTTGGTCTTTCAAAGTTATTTGCTGGAGATTGGAGATTTTAAATAACATTTAGGTACATTGTTACTAGCAGGTTGTCAGAAAAATACATATTTTGCCCATTTCTTTATCTGAATCTATAAAAAATGCCAAAGATATCACAGTTCAACAGACATAAAACAGCATGTTTGCACCAATAAAGTCATAAAGAGCTATTAGCTGAATCTTTGGCATACCTCAGCATGGTGTGCAGTGTGTCTCAGTTATGTGCAGTAAGTGAACAGAGAACAGAACCAAAAGCAGAGACAAAGAAAGCTTTGAATGTCCTTCAGAAGAACCCTGGAGAACTACTGCTGAAGATACTTAAAGAAATTACAAAAGTTCGGACTCTTGAATTTTATGTTTGCTATAATTGTACAAACCCTATTTTTGCATGACAGACTTTATTTCCAGGTCTGTTTACGTGGAAATAAAGTCTTGAACGATATATAATATGTCGTTAACTTTTGCTCCTACAATCTAAACACATCTGGTACCTGCACTGCTATTTCCGGAGTGGGCGGGGAGAAGCCTGCGCGTAGGCCGATTCCATGTTACCATAGTAACAGCATAGCCGCAGCTCATCTGTTGGTTGTCCGCAGGAGCTGTGGAAAAACTGCGTTAAAGTGGTTGCTGGGCCATTTTTAAGCGCCGCGGAGCTGCAGGGAGCATCTCAGGACCGGGCAGGTAACATGGAGCTGTAATGGTGGATCCTATTCCACCAGATAGCGTTTGAGGTCACGCTTTCACGGCGCAGAAGATAACGTTAGCGGTCAGACCCACAAATTGTGATCAAGCCTGCAGCAGAGTGCGTTACTATTGGAGTAAGACTTCCGCTTTATTTTCAAAATAAAACTACGTTCAATTCAATTTTATTTTTACAGCGCCAAATCACAACAACAGTCGCCCCAAGGCGCTTTATATTGTACAGTATATCCTATAATAATAGATACAGAGAAAAATCCAACAATCATATGACCCATATGATAAAATGTTCTCATATTACTGTGAAATCAGAAATTGCGTCAAGCTGTAAATAAAAAATATAAGTGCGTGAATGCTGATTTTTTTATGTGTGCTGGTTAAAGTGGTTAACAATCGCACTTAAGGGTCTTTAAATACTTAAAAAGAAATAATTAAGCGTTAGTAAGTGTTTCAATGTGAAGACAGTTTAACACAGTTTTCCCCAATTTTATTTTAAATTGTTTCTCTTAGCAACCAGTTTAATAGTTTAAATATTCATTATAATATTTTTCTGCTCCTTGTGCATGTGACATCAGATGGGCGAAGCTATTAACATCATAGCATAATAACTTATATTAAAGAAACATTTCAAGGAAAGATTTTTCACTGTGTTAAACAGTGTAAAACATTAACCAAAACCACCATTAAAAGAAATTTTTAAAAAAGCTGAAACTGTAACGGTGCGTACACACTGAACACGATAGACGCGACCAGAGCTTCAGGTGTGAAAAACATCTCAGTGATATCTCTTATATCACTCCCCTTTAAATAGCTGTCCAGACAGCACAAAAGTGTACATTATTTGTTGAATTGTGTTTCTTATTTAATAAGCGCTCCTTTTAGAGAATAATTGACGACGAGCCTGAGGTAGAAAAAGTCTCTTACGAGAAATAACCTTAATATAATATGTTATATAACGTGTCTAGATAGAGTTATAGTGTTATTTTCCAGGAATTTCATTTTTTTCATTTTATAATACTAGTCACAATAATAATTATTATAAGAAGAAAGTAATTAATGACTTATTAATAGCTTATCTGTAATTATCACACTCTGAAAAGGCCTAGAAGTGGGCTCTTCGATCTAATCCTCAGTACACACTGCAGTAGTTGCACATCCTTAATATCTGCACAACCTGTGCAGTGTGAACAACACAGTTTACAGTACAATTTCAAGCATATATATTTAATTTGTGTTATATACTGGGAGCTATTCTATTTTATAACTTTATAATATATTAAATTGTTTAATTTAGTTTAGACAGTTACTGTTCTTCCTTCTTCGAGCAACTATAACCACATAATTTCCTCAAGGTTTAATAAAGTATTCTGATTCTGATTCTCTGAGGTTTGACACCAGTTTTTCCACTTTTACTTTGAAAGAACACCCCCGAAACCGGAAGTTTAGATGCCACAAAGAGTAACATTGTAGCTGCGCTCTTTAGCCGTGTTTCTGTCACAGTTATAACTCGCTATTAATACTCTAACGTCGTAGCTGTAGTTGCTGTAATGAAGTAGCTGGGGGGATTCATGCCGGCGGGCTAAGAGCCGCAGAGATACGAGCATTGTTAGCTTTCATTTCTTTAATAGCAGCTGACGTTAGCACAGGGTGTTAGCTGCCCTTGGTTTCGGATCACGCTGTAGTTTGGTTCTCCAGCAGGTTCTGAAGGACTCACGATGTCTAATGATCTCGCTGGAGTGTGGGAGGTGGCGCTGAGTGATGGAGTCCACAGAATCGAGTTTGAACACGGGACCACCACCGGAAAGAGGGTCATCTACGTGGATGGAAAGGTGTGTAGTCATACGGGAAACACTAGACGTGTTTTGCTGGACTAATCTTATTTATTAATTTATTTGAGTTTATTTGAGTGTTTCTGAGGTCAGCCTCATCAGCTCCTGTGATTTTCTGATTTATGCTCCAGGAGGTTCTGAGACGGGACTGGATGTTCAAACTGGTGGGGAAGGAAACTTTCAGCGTGGGCAGTTCAGACACCAAAGCCACCATCAATATAGATGCAGTCAGTGGCTTTGCCTATGAGTACACCCTGGAGATCAACGGGAAGAGCCTGAAGAAGTACATGGAGAACAGGTCAAAGGTCACCAGCACCTGGTTGCTCAACTTAGACGGCATTGACTGCAGAGTGGTCCTGGGTGAGCTCCTCTCAGTGTTTGTATCATTCAGCTCTTGTCCTTTTACTTCTGTTACTGTGACAGCTTATAATTATGATTTTTTATTCATACAGAAAAGCTCTATATTCAAGATTCTGCAAAAATTATGCAAAAAAACCCTCCCAACAACCCAAAACATGATCTCATAGGAGAAAAGATGCAACTTATTTTATAGCTTTAATAGGTTATAAAATACAAATATATATCTAAGCTACATAAAGCTTTAATTCATCTACATAGTCAGTCAGGATAGATATAGACCTGATATTTAGCACAGTGTGATTTATGCCTCTTCACAGCCACCCTCTAATATTATGCAGTAGCTGAGCCTAAGCTCCTTAACTACTCTAAGCTTGGACCATATACAGCCGTGTCTGTGATCTAGGCGAGTTAATCCTTCATATAATTGTACTGCTTACAGTGGATCAAGTGGCAAACTGCCTTGAAAGCACATGTCGCAAATAACCACTGTGCATTGTCTGCATTTGTAACAGAGATATCCCAGCTGGGAAAGAATGGAGATATTAAACTAAACTTTATATTAAAAACAATCTCTGTGGTTTGTCTTTCACTGTATATAGTACATTTTGTACTATGCTTTATCCAGCATGTCTTGTTCAACTATTCACACACATTCATACAAGCACTTCTACACCTAAGTGCTTTCCATCTAATAGTCACACTCTGATGAGCACATCGAAGAGCAACTTGGGGTTAAGTATCATGCCTAAGAATGCTTTGGCATGTAGACTGAGACAGACAGGAAAATGTAAATTAATCCAGAAACACTTTGTTCAAAGGATTCTGGCAAGACACAGTAAATACAACTTTTATTAAAAGTCAGGTTATCATGTTAAATATTCATTACCCTGATGTTGATCAAAATAACTGTGGTTGTGATTTTTGCTGTAACTGAGCTGCCTGAATTTGGTTCTTGTTGAGAAACAGAAACAAACAAAGACTTGATTTATAGTAGCCAAACAGAGCTCAGCAACTCTTTGGAATAATATACAGCATGAACAGTATATTAGATTAGCACAAAGATAATATCTCTGTGAAATGAACTCTAATAGGCTGTAATTGTGTGTAATTACTCATTTACTCAGTATGTAGCAGCCAGTGTTCTGCCATTGGAGGCATTTTCCATTTTTCTTGTCTTTATAACTCAGTCTGTGCATAGACTCATGTGGTCCTGCAGGTCTGAAGTCTTTGCTCTTCCCTGCCTTCAGTGAAAGTAACTTTATTAGCTCTGTTTAGTGTTTCACTGCAGAGAGCAGATGAATGCAGATAAAGATGAAGGCAAACAAGGGCGTTGCTCAGATCAGACGTTGCATCGCCTTTCAGTCACAAAGTTAATGCTGTGGCTCTTTAACAAATGCCAGCTGTGGTTTTATAATGTCAAGCGGAGAATTCTGTGCTGGTGCAGACCATAAATCTGGCTCTTAGTTTGCAGAAACCACCTACAAGTGATTAAATACGCAGAATAGATATGAGTAAGACAAGGACTGGAAACCACAAGACAATCAGATAAACTTTCTCATTCCAGCACCCAGCAACATTACACCTAAAGTTAAAGCTAGTCACTAACCTGCTCTCACTGGCTCAGCAGCTGTGTTGGCCAGTTTACTTACATTGTTTTTAATTGCTTATCTGGTAAATATTAATTTAAAAAAATCTATGTCTTTTTACTTTCAGAGAAAGACACCATGGATGTTTGGTGTAACGGACAAAAGATTGAGACTGCAGTAAGTAAAACACGAGTGACATAATACAGGTTGTTATTAGAGCAGCAGTTCCCTTAGTAACAGACCACTAGGGGTCCATGACCCGGGGACCCTGCAAGAGAGGTGGTATAAATCATAGATTCATTAAAGAGTGCTTATGTTGATGGGAGGCATTCACATTAAGGATTAGGGTGTGCGTACTTGTTTTGTGTATTAAAATTAGGTTTGGATATTGTCTTTGTGTTCGGATATGTAATTTTATCTGGGGTGTTGGTCTTATTATATTGACTAGTTAACTACAGTTGTAAAACCGTAAGTTGTTTACTGATGATTGTTTGTGTATTCCTGGTTGTTGTTTTATCTGCTCATTGCCTTTGAATATAAATTGATTGGTTGCTGGTGTGGTGCGGTGCATTGTTTTCTTTTGGGATATCATATTGGATCATTATTTTCGTTTGGAACAGGACGCTTCCTTTCTAAGTTCACGCTTTTGCGATTTGCGCCTGCAGGGTGAGTTTGTGGACGACGGCACAGAGACGCACTTCACACTGGGAGACCACAACTGCTGCGTGAAAGCTGTGAGCAGCGGGAAGAGACGAGACGGGATCATTCACACGCTGCTCGTGGACGGCACGGAGATCGCTGAATGCACAGAGTGAGCGTGACTGCGCCTGGATGAAAGCAGAGATCTGGTTTTGTATCTGTGACGCCGAGTGAGGGCGCGAGGTGATTTAAAGCTGATAAAGTCAGGGACCAACTGAGAGAAACAGTGCATTGCTGCTGTAGTGTGCGGAGTATATTAGCCATATATATACTGGTGAAAGCTGTCCTGTAAATAGCATAGCTGAAGACAGAAGCTAAGTTTGAGCAGTTTTAGAAGACCGAGGGCAGCTACTAATGCCAGAAACAAGCATTTACTGTCTCCAAATGTTCACACTGGATATTTGATGTGTACACTGGTCTTTATAATCATATTAACACTATTAATCTCAGTAATATCATCAACACGGGAGTCCAGATGTGCCACATTATTCTCTCTCAGCCAGGGTTTTAACACGAGCAGCTGTTTTTGAAGAAGTACTGTATCACACAGCCAAATGTTACCAGTGAGCTGTCCCAGTAAACCCTCACCTCATTCTGTCTTACCTTTGTGCTAGCTTTCTTGTATTTTCAAATGTTGTGGAGTGGGAGGTTCAACAACAGGGTAACTTTATTCCTTGAATGTAGCAGTGGACTGGTTCCTGTTCTGGTGTCGGCGTGTTACATGCTTTGTGTTTCCATTGGTTAATTCTGTTGATATGAAGTGATTAGCTTCCAACGGCCTGCTGTTGATGTGTCAGAATATTTACAGGGTGCGTTGTTCTCAGTTTTCACTTAGGCATAAATCATTTACACAGCTGCAATCACTCACTGATGTCCAAACATACTTTAAAGACGTTCTGTTCTCTTTAGAAAGATCTGTGACTGTGTTGTGCTGTTAATTCATGCGGTAGAATCATAGAGTGTATGATGGACAAAGCCACTGTGATGTCACCCACATTTGTCAAAGCCACATTTTTGGACCCTTCAGCTGTCCACTGTGACCCTCTTAGGGTTTTTAAACCAGATGTCACAGAAACGGGGTCGATCGGTCATTGCTCCCATTATCGTCTTTCTGAACATCATGTATTATATATGATGTAAATGTAGTGATTGATACCACTGATTAATTAATGAAGTGTTTACCGAGGTCACAGCTCAAATGACAGAGGGCTCCTTTTCCACTGAAATCTGTTGAGTTTTTTTTCCTGCTAACTACAAGTACAGAAGTCGCCCCCTGCTGGCTATTAGAAAGAATGCAGGTTAAGGCATTGGCTTCATTTTACCAGTATGGAAGCTATGTCCATCTTATACATGCAGTCTATGGATAATACAGAATTTGAGCTAAAAATATTTTAATAAAATCATGGTTATCAAAGATTGAAGATTTCTCCAGTGTATGTGAAACAAATGTTTGGTAAGAGACGTTCACTAAGGCTGTACTCACACTAAGAAAGCTGTGCCATGCCCGAGTATGTTTGTTTCCCATTTTCCAGTTTGTTTGACCAGACTGCTGCATGCTCCACCCCGGCAGGGTTACATGAACTGCTCCAGTCCAGGTTCAGTTGGACTCAACGTGTGCATGTTATGTGACCACTAATCGTGCACAAGTACTTACATGTAACTCCGGCAGTTGTTCAATGACAGCTGCCTGTGTGAAAATCACTGTGTTCAGCATTTCACAAATCTATAAGGCATATGAGAGGATGAAGTGTCACCACTTTAAAATTAAGCTAGATGCATAAAATCATGAACGTCACTGTAGACACACACTGATGCACACTCTGAGCCCACACTGTTAAGGGTGAATGCAGGCGATCAGTGGAGTGGTGACGAGGCGACAGCCATGATGTGTGTGAGTACATCCTCACTGTTAGAAATTGGAACCCAGATTTACTCAAACACTGAGCCAATCCAAACTGGGTTTAGGCATTAAAGAAAGTACTGTTGATATTTACAAAGAGAGCGCAGTGACAACATGGCATGTAGGAGATTTTGAACTGAGATTTTTGACCCGGCTGCATATATTTCTATGAGTTCCTTTTTCTAGGTGCAAAATATACAGAGAACTCTTAAAGCTCACAAATTGATTTACTAATGTTTGCAACACAATTTATTGCTAATCGTGATAATATTTAATTCAGAATAAAACATGAAAATGTTTCCAATTGTTATTTTTGTGCTTGATATTAAAATGAGCTGACTGTGTGTGTGTGTTGGAAACATAATACGTTTTGTAAATCATTGGTAAAGCTAACCACACCTTTGAGCTCACATGCCGTTTTGCCCCATTTAGTAAATCTGGCCAACTTAGCAAACTTCATCTGCTGATGTCTGTGAAACTGAACTGAAATGCAGCTGAAAGCTTCGTGAAACGGACACACTATTTGTTTTTCCTGTCAAACTGTTTCAAGGGTCAAAGGTGAAAATGTTTCATGCTCAGTAGACTGTGACATTGTATAGTTATGATTACCTTCTCACTCTGTTTTTCATGTGTCGTGTATACAGGAATAATGTTTATACATGTATTTCATTTTGTAAGTTGTTTAAATTGTATTTTATTTTATTAAATTTGTGTAGTTGATCAGGTTTTGTTGTTGAGCTTTAAGTTAAAAAAAATCTGGACACACTTAAAGCTTTGCTGTGTTTAATAGTTGTTTTTCCATATTTCAGTAAATGTTGTTACAACAAAAATATAAAAACAAAACATAAAATAAGTCCAGATTCCTCAAACAAACAACAATTTTAAATTTTATTTTGACATCAACACAGGAAAACTGTAACTACTCATGTCCATTATGACTCATTCTCCCATTCATCATGGAGTTCACCACCACCACCATTATTTTATGGACAAGCAAAGCTAGAATAAAGTCTTTTCATATTTATTGTGGTATTTGCTGTTATAATCATGTCTAAATTTATGGAGTCATGAGATGCCACTAAACAAATGAACCCTTTCAATCTAAAAACTACAGTGTTGTTGATATAAAACGCACATTATTAAGCTTAATCTTGATTGATAAACATGTGACTGGTTCTACTGATAAAATACATTTTGATAACTTGCTGCTGCCATTATTCAGCAATACATTATGAGAAAAATAAGCCCAGTCATTCCTTCATATTTTGCTACTAATATCCATTATATCAAGTCTATAACTGATACAAACATTTCTTTTTTACTAACAGTAAATATGCTCATTTTGGATCTCCTTGAGCTTGTTTTTTCTCACAGGTGATGATGTACCTGGGCAGGGCTTGATAACTGCTAAATATGACAAAGATGTCAGACACTCCTTTCACACTGTCATACCTAACTTGTGGATCTGTCCCTTTAGCAGGTGGCAGAATGAGATCTCGCTGACCCTCTGTGGAGTCCCCTCTCAGCACGTCAGCCTCCACAAAGTACAAATACTTATCCTTTTCCTCCTTCCAAACGTCCATGGCCTCCTTCACTGTCCCAGCAAAGTAGATGCCTTCTCCATATTTTGGGTCTAGATCCAGACAGGAATAAATATGTTTTGTTTCTAGGTGTGTTTTAATTATATTATCTGTAGCTTTGATATATATAATGTTAGCATACCTTCAGGTGGTGCACACTCTGCATGGAAACCAATTTGGCTAACCATCTCACAGAACTGTGCAGGTATGCGCTGAAACATTTTCTCAGAGGAGCACCCCAGCTGGTTTTTCTTGAGGTCAAACAGCTTCTTCAAGTTTAAGTTCTCCACTTTGTCCACCTAAAAATAAAACATTTCATTTTGAAATAAGGCACAAGGCTTATTTATATAGAGGAAGAAACTAATAAGCAACCAAATCCCTAAGCTTAATAGTAACCCACGAAAAGTTGAGGAACATTTTATGAAACATAATTTACCTTTAATATCCACAGACCAAGATTTCTAAAATCAAATATTCTTTCTTTGAACTCCCAGCTTGAGTTGTCCACTGTTTTTGTCTTTCTTTCTCTTTCACAAGGCACTTCAGCTAACAACTTGAACATTTCATCCTTTTCCTCTCTAACAAACTCCTCCTGGACAGTGCAGAGCATGGCCTCCACCTCCAACACAGCACCCACAACATCCTCAGCTGAATGCCCATCTACTGTTAGGCAGGCGTGACCCTTGGACAAAAACTCCTCAAACTTAACACCCTTTCTGGTTAGACGAGAGAGCTGCAGGTATTGCTTCTCACTCAGGTGCTGGATGAAGTTGTTGTAGATAACCACGGAGGGAGAGCGCCTGAAGAGAAGATGAGTGAGCCATTTTTCAGCCTCATGTAGTGATTCTTTACAAGGACTTCTCAAACTGATCTGTGGAGTTGGAGCTTTGTTGAATCTTAAGTCTTCTTTGTTATCATATGCTGGTGGAGAACACAAAAGAGAAAAATCACTGCTACTATTATTTTAATTATATTTGAATGGGATTAATAAAATTATAACCATCCCTCCATGCATTTACTTTTCTACATTAGTTTTTCTGGATTTTACAGAAAACACCATAACAACAATCAGTGATGAACAACCAAGCTTTCTTATTTCTTTCATGTTTTTATGCTTATATCTTCTTGACACCTTTCTTACAGGGTGAATGTATTCATTAGCAAAACAGCATTAAATATCTTAAAAAGACAAAATGTACACTGTTGAAACAAAATACTTTTTAAAATTAGTTTTAACTTTTTAACTTGCTATGGTTTTACAGGTAGTTAATTAACTGAATATAGGGACTTTGATAAAAACAAACCAACACTTAGATCAGTAATAAAAATGCTCATTACAAAGGTACTGAAAATAATCTAAAAAGAAAACAAAAATGCTGATGTATTGTTTTTTAATGTTCTAATGGAGCAGCACTGCTTCACTGTTTTACCTTGTCTGAAGCTGGAGTTGGAGATTTTGTGCTGGAGAGATTTCATTTGTCCCTCAAAAGCCTTTAAAGAAAAGGTAATTAAAAATATATTATTTAAAAAAAAATTGACAAAACAATAATGACATGAGTTGCACTTGCAACACTGCCAAACAAACCTAGTCAACAGTTTCCAGGAGGTGCAACAGTGCTTCCCACCACAACAAATTACAGATATGTATCTATTACAATGATAGTTACTTAAAATTCTAAAATCTTGACAGAATATGCAAAATACAACCTGAAATGTGTCACGGTCAGAAGGAAATATGACAAAGTAAACATCCATCTTTCTTTGAGCTGTTTGGGCAAAGTCAGCCACTGCCTCTAACATTATGTATGCAGCTTCTTGTTTAGGAAACCCGAGGTGTCCAGTTCCGATGGCAGGAAAGGAGATTGAGTTGTGGCCATTTATAACTGCCATCCATAAACATTCCCGTACTGAATCAGAAAGGGACTGCAATGAAATAATAAGAGAATAGAGAAAGAAAATCCAAGCTCTTATTATAGTCCAAAAAAAGCATCTTTTTTAAATTTTTATCATGATTTTTCAGAAAAATATATTATGATCTTTTGGTTCGAAAGTGTTTCCAAGGATTAAACTGTATTTTAAAATAATTGTCATATTATATTGTATGCTTTTTGTTTAGAGTTACAAATATAAACCAAATGAAAGTCCTTACAGTTTGGAATGTATCACACAATGACTATATTACACTATATGGACAGAAGTATTATGCCAAAACTTTTAATCTGAATTTAGATGTTCAATTCAGTTCTATTACCACAGGTGTACAAATTCAAGAACCTAGCTATTTAGTCTGCTTTTACAAACATTTGTGAAAAATGGGTTATTCTAAAGAGCTCAGTTAAACATAATTCTGTCATAGCATGCCACCATTGCCACAACTCAGTTTATGAAATTATCTTCCTGTGTGTAATGGGTAGTCCCAGTACTTTTGCCCATATAGTCTATATATCAGCATTTGACTTTTATGAAAATGATACACAAGATTTCATGTTATAATCTACCTTGTGTGCTGCTGTTTGTTGATTATGGAAACTGCAGAAAGTGTGAAACACCTCCTTACACCATAGTTTGTACGCTTTTGTAATGACAACTTGTTGCCCAGAAGGAGCCTTTAGTATTTCATGCTGCATTCTGTCGCCTGCTTTGCTCAGCAAAGCATTTGAGATCTGACCCATTTTCAGGTTTCTGTCAGATGATGCTGTGTTTACAATGACATCTGTCTAAGAGGATGCAAGAACAATTATTATATGAAAACAAATTGAACAAGAAAATACACAATGTAAAAGCAGTGGCCATAAAAATACACTACTGTAACTTGATGTGCACACTAAAGTAAACAAAAACAAAAACAAATGTGAAGAACAAGCTAACTTGCTGTTTAATAAAAATAGCAATTGAGAAACAGTACAAGACTTTACCTTCTGATCCTCAATTTTATCACTCTTCAGGGTTATAAGAACGTTCCCAATCTGGATGTTTGCTGTTTTGGCAGCACTCCTGGTGTTCCTTTCTGCTGCTTGGCTGTATGACAAACTTGGGTTAGATTGGTTGGGACCTAGGATGTAACGGCAGGCCATGTACATTTCTGTGACTGTTGGCTCATCATTGTTTACAAAGAAGATCTTAGTAGGAAGTTGTCGATGGGGAAATCTTTCATAGTAGTCTTTCACAGTTGACACTATAGTTTTTGCACAGTCTGACCGGGGGTAATTGAACAATCCAGAGCTTATAGCAGGAATGGCAAGACTGTCCAGACGATATTGTGTAGCTTTCTGAAGAATACTCGTGATGGTTGTTTTCAAAAAAGGTTCAGCACGTGAAACTTCGGGATAGGAGGGGTTAGGTAACAGTTGTGGACCCACAGCATGAATTATCTTCCTGCATGGCAGCGACCCAGCATTAGTGACAATGGCTTCTCCTGTTGGTAAGGAACCATATTTTTCGGTGTAATTGTCACTCTCCGTTTGGATTTGAGGACCACCAGCTTCACACAGAGCTTGAGCAAGGCCACCACCATGATGAAGAAAAGAGTTGGCAGCATTGACAACAGCATCCACTTTGAAATCGGTAAGATCAGCCTTCCACACAGACACCTCAACACCTGCAGGCAGCTTGACAGAAAACCTCTTCTCTGGGGCAACAGTCTGCCTCTTCTGCTGTCCACAGCTCACATCACTCTCAAAATCCACACCTTCGAAGGTGACCACACATCCAAATTTGCTGTCGAGGATATGACTCAGAGCAGATCTACTTTGTTTTACAATGTTGAGTGAGGATTCATGAAGGGGGATTTCTAATTTATGATCCATGGTTCCTGAACAGAATAAGACTGTCAGTGAATCAAAGAATGACAGAAGCATCACAGCTAAAACAGAGTTTGTTGCTGTTTTCTGTTTGCCTTTTTACTAAGTAATAAATCATGAAAACATTTTAGCTAATATGTAATTGGCTAAGATATATATTTGAGCAGACTATCTAAAAAACATGTACAAGTAAAACACAATCAATAATTGATTTTTCTTTGCTGTGTTATCTCGTAAACCAGGTATTAAATTTGTTTATGAAAGGTGCTATATAATTAAAGTTTGTTTATTTAATTATTATATTTAGAAAATTTCTGATCTATTTCATGTTATATTAGAATATTCAAATTTGCTTGTAAAAAGGCAATTCTAAGTGACACCCACTGTTGAGTGGCAGTGTTTACATAAAGGATGTCATTCAATATCAATCAAACTAGAGCATTATAGAGTTTATTAGCAAATCAAAGTATTGTTAATTATTGCTGATTTTATAGAGATTACAACAATG
The DNA here is from genome assembly GCF_051167445.1 of Perissodus microlepis. Taxonomy (NCBI): domain Eukaryota; kingdom Metazoa; phylum Chordata; class Actinopteri; order Cichliformes; family Cichlidae; genus Perissodus; species Perissodus microlepis. The sequence continues at coordinate 3,933,558 of NC_140476.1, forward strand.
CAGTCAAACGATCTGTTCACTGTCTGCGGCCTGTGGTAACTTTAATTTGCACTGAAAATGCAACAACTAGGATCCCACCCACTGTAGGTTTTGTGGATAATAATAATGATAATATGAATATTAAATAATGTATTCTATACTTTTGTGGTGTTATCAAGTCTAAAATAGCCTGTTTGGCATTGGAGAATAAGTTTATGCGGCTCACGTGGTTGCAGGTGACCTACCCAGTAAAATTCCGTGTGAATTGCTGTTCTATCGTCACTGCAGCAGAGGGAGACAGAGACAAACAACGGACACTTTTAGGCCACTCAGAAATAATTTACCTGCTCCACAAACAACAACGTCGGGACAATTTTCCGTGTGCTTGAACACCGCTTGACTCCGTACTAAAGAACTTTATATATTTTCATAACATGTTACATTTGTACAATTTACGTAGAGAAAACAAAACTAAGTCAGTATTGTATAAGGTTTTGTTTTGTTGGGGTCTGTTGCAGTTCACTCACTACTTGTACACTGCGTCGCAGAGAGATAAAAATCATAGCTTGCTAATCTAACGTTATTCAGAACTTTCTTTTACCGGGTAGACCAGTATAAATGAAGAAACTGTCAAACATTTGACGTTTCTGCGTCCTTTTTATACATTGAAAAGCGAGCAACATAACACGCGACCAGTCAACGAAAGTTGCTTTTGCTGGTGACTGGAAACATAATGCATGAACAACACACACTCGACTAGCTTAGATAAAACATAGGTTTTAGTTTAAACGAATATTGAGGTTTATTGCGCAGAAGCCAGATACTCACCGTCGCACACTTTCAGCTGGAAAGTACCGAAGTGAAGGAGAAAGCGAAAGAATGAAAAGAGGGCGCGGACGTCTCCAAACTGCCTCCGTGGACTGCAGCCAAGTGTAAAAAGGTGTTTTTCAGCCCTTTCTCTGTAGCTGCACCCTGTTCTGAGCCAACCCTTCAAGGCCAAACTCAACAACACGCCAATAAAAACTGCGTTTCGTTTCATAGGAAACAAAAGTGAAACTAGTTCAGAGCAGACAGCAGCCGGCCTGCGAAGATGGCCGGCGCACACTCCTATCCTCTGCTCGTTGAACTCGAAGAAACCAAAATACCCAGATTAAAAACCAAGTTAGTGAAATACTTTCAAAGTAAGAAATCTAACGGTGGTGGCGAGTGTGAGGTGGAATATGAAAATGGCAGCAGGACGGCGATGGTGCGCTTCCGGAGAGAGGAGGGTAAGTTTGTCACAATAAAGTCATGTTTGCTTTATTTAAGCAGCTACAATATGATTTTTTTTTATCGACGGAGTTATGTGGTGACATGTGTTTGTGCTGTGTCATAGATCAGAGAAACGTTCTGGCCAAAGAGTCGCATCAGATCAGTTTGGAAAAGGGCGTTTTGAAGCTGACGGTTCGCTTACCCACGGAAGAGAAATCATCACGGGTGCGAAAAGTTTGTCATGAATCATTTATCAACAGCTGTTCTGTTCTGTGTACCTCAAATCTGTTCTTATATTGACGATGCTATTTATGAGATAAGGTTTCACTGTTGACAGTGCACCGTGAAACCTACGCACCTCTAATTTCTGTCGGACCCTCCTGTTCTCAAAAGGAAATGCGAGAATATTCAATTCCTCAATTTTGTGTGACCCTTGAGCCCCTCTACAGACTCCAAATTATCAGTCAGTTCCGTTGAACGTAAATCTGACCATGTTTATCTTTTACTGGAAGTCATGTGACTTTATAAAGCTAAAGCTGTGCTGCACACTGCTCCTTTCTTCCTGCCGTGCGGATATTGTAAAAGTCAAACTCACTGCTCGGAAAGCATTACTGGGTGCGGTTTGCTTAACAAAGCTGATAATGAATTTGTTTGCATGAATTACTTTTTGGACCAGCAAATATTTATGGCGCTTACACACACACACACACACACACACACACACACACACACACACACACACGCTATAATTCTAAACAAATGTGACTAACGTGTATTTTTTGTATTTTCTTTATACAGGAAACTCCGTCTGATAAAGATAAGAAGAAATGTAAGTACTGAGTGAGCAGAACTGTGTTTATAACCACTAGTGTAAAAGATCAGGAAGTCCTTTCACTTGTCCACCCCTATAGTTTATCTACTTTTAGTATACACCACTGTCCACTTTATTAGGTGCACCTTGTTAGTATCCTATTGCAGCGGTCTCCAACCTTTTTTGCGCCACGGACCGGTTTATGCCCGACAATATTTTCACGGACCGGCCTTTAAGGTGTCGCGGATAAATACAACAAAATAAAACTAGTACCGGTACCGAAAAAAGAAGATTTATTCACAACACGCGTGAAAAGACCCAGGAAAACCAAGTTAACGACAAAAACGATAACAAAATAACGCTGAAAACCGATAAAACCCTGAAAACCATACATTTCACACCTGAGCCTCAACTCTGGCGGCCCGGTACCAAACGACTCACGGCCCGGGGGTTGGGGACCACTGTCCTATTGGACCCAAATTCTGACCCTAACATACAAATATCATCAGATTAATCAGACATTGCTACACTTTCAAAAAAAAAAAAATTGTCCAGTTTTGGTGAGTGTGTATGAACTGTGGCCTCAGTTTTCTGTTCTTAGCTGACAGGAATGGAGAACAGTGTTGGTCTTCTGCTGTTGCAGCCCAGCTGCTTCAGTCTGTGACATGTTGTGTTTTTCAGCATCCCTCACTTGTAACAAGTGGTCTGACCATTATCCTCTGATGCCTGAGATCACCGAGCCATTGCTGCCCCACAGAACTGCTGCTCACTGCATATTTTCTCTTCTTTGACCATTCTCTATAAACCCTAGCGGTGGCTGTGTGGGAAAGCCCCACAGCTTCTGAAATATTCTGATCCGCCCACCTAAACACCAACAACCACAATATATACTAGAAAATCTCTAGGTTACACTTAGCAGGCTAACTGTGCCAATGTTAGCTATTACTGCAGTAAATGATAGTTGTACATCTTTGCTTTGAGCCATTACATGCTTTACTGATGGCTAAAGTTAGCGCCATTTGAAATCATTTAGTATCGTAGGTAAAGTAATTTCACAAGCTAGCATTTCTACTTAGTTATGATTTTACTACTGATGACTTTCGCAAACAACATTCTGTTTTCCAGCTAGTTGTTAACTTAACACTTCACAAATCTAGCAGGGCTACTTTGTGACACTGGAAAAGCTGAGTTAACACAACAGCCCTGGGTGTTTGAATTAATTAAGTGATCTCATCCACTCGAGGCAGGTTGTCTCAGGTAGTTTTCTCAGACATTCATTTTTTTTTCAGATGAATAGCAACTCCCCACCACCAAACACAATTTGGAACTATTCAGTGTTTGTATTGTATTACAAGTCCATCATCTCCTATTTGGCTTGCCTTTCATTTGTACTGTTTTAGTTGAGTTATTATTTGAAGTTAAATATTTGTATAAAGGAATGAATTCAATACGTGTGAGGCCACTGAAAGTACCTCAGGTTCTGTGACCCTTTCTGAACTGTATTTGCTAGATAGCTTGTGATTTGTCTGTTTAGCTAGCATTAGTAAGAAAACAAAACAAAAAAAACTGAATCTGTGAATCAGAGATTAGACAAGCTGACAAGCTTTATGAGATAAAACTGCCTCTCCCTCTCTCTCAATAAAATATCCAAAGCTTCATGCTATTTTAACATAGTGTGCTTTACACTTCAAGACTGGTAGGATACACTAGATGTCTCCTAGACGTTACGTCAATAAGACCATACAAAGTCTGATTATTTTTTTAAGTCAATATTAATGATTATTCTTATTTTAATTAATTTATTGATTAGTGTGAGGCAATAGCTGTGAGTGAAACACCAAAATAAGTAATTAAAATATAAGTGTTTTTAGTCTTGCACTATCTAAAAAGTATATGTTTGTTACACTTGGCCACATTTGTCTTTAACAGCAGATGTTGCTGCAGACAAACAACCTGCTGCTGATAAAAGCAACCCGACAGTTCAAACAGAAACAGAAGGTGGAGACGATGATACAGCAGAAGAAGAGCCATGTTCCACCTCGGCCGTTTTAGGGAATATTCTTGATAATACCAACCAGGAGTTCTTGGAGATGCTGGTGGAAAACATCACAAAGTCTCATGACTTCACTTTGGAATTCTTTCCTGACATCTCCTCTGCTGTGGTGACTTTCCAGAGTGGAAAAGGTACTCATTTCAGAATGAAATATTTATGATATGATAATATAAAGTTTAACCGGCCGTTTGATGCTGAAATCTGTATTGCATAACCAGGTCCAACACTCATTAACATAAAACAGCATAAAAATATGCCACAAATGTAATAAAAGAATTTTCCAGGACAATGTGGCCATTTTATTTGCCTGAGTTAGAATGACAAAGTTTTCTAGCGCACTAATGCACAGGATAGCAAAGCAACACAGACTACTGGTAGTGTAATGTACCTTGCTAATTATAAATGTGCTGATACTTCATTCTTTATCCTGCAGAATTTTTTTTGTTAAAAATGCCTTAAACCGTTTTTTAATCTCTATTTCACAGAAAATGCTAATTTTGTGGCAAAATGCCCCCAAAACAAAATGTTCACCAAGAAGGGATTTTCTGTTCAACCTCTCGAAGTCACAAAGCAAGTTCTAGTTGACGACATTCTACACTTCAGTGAAGAAGTTTTTCAGCTTTATTTTGAAAATGAAGGTGGGGATGTGGAAGAGGTCTTCCTTAATGAAGCGGAACAGTCTGCTGTCATCACATTTAAAGATCATCGAGGTAATTTATTTACACTACACTGTATGTTCCTGCAAACCTACAGTTATAACATGTGTGAATAATAATATACAGTATGTTACATTCTTTCTTCAAGCTGTTCAAAAAATCTTCAAGAAGAAGCATTCCATAAAAAAGGAAGAAATCAGAGTTTATCCTTTTTATAAAACTCTGGGCGTGGCCCTCTACGACAAAGACAAACCTTCACTGAAACTTCCCGCTGCCATCTCAGAGCCCATTGACAGTGCTGTCCTCAGATACCTAGCTCAAAATAAATCAGCAGCAGAGACCATTTGCAGTGAAATGGAAAAACACTTCTGCATCATAAACCTCGGCCAAACCACTGTGACCTTGAGTCCTGTGTCTTCTCTACTAAAGCAAAAGGATGCCAAAGCCATCATCAAAGAGTGGACTGATACTGTGAAGTCAGCGTTTGCACAATCTGTGTCACAGTTCAAATCTGTGAAGTTCTGTCCAGATTCAGATGCATGGAAAGAGTCTGAGAAAAAGATCAGAGAGATGTTACTGAATGAAAATGTGATTGTAGTACCTGATAAAGACAGAGGTGCTTTATCAGTGGCTGGTCCTGTTAGTGATGTCAACAGACTGGAGAAATCTCTTTCTGAAATTATTAACAAGATTGCAAAAACGATCCACAGGGAGAAATCAAGTAAAACCGAAGAGATCAACGTGTCACCATCAGTTTTTCATCTCCTGTGTCAGGATGGCCTTATGGACAAACTTCTACTTGTGTATCCAGAACTCAAATTGGCACCGGAGAGTCCTAATCTGAAAATAACTGGTTTAGGGGAAGAGGTTAATGCAGCAAGCAAAGTTATATTTGACGCAGTACTTGCATTAAAACGACAGAATCTGGAAGTAGATAAATATGTGCTTGAACTGTTGAAGGATGAGCAACAAGAGGAGCTTACAGATGCTCTCCTCACATCTCATCAAATAAACGCAGCGTTTGAAATCAGTGGAAACAGAGTGCAGCTCCTTGCTGTTTCTGACAGAGATCTGTCTCATGCTCAGGACCATCTAGGACAGCTGTTAACAACTCAGTACATTAATGTTGAAGACAGTAATGTCCTGAAGAAGCCAGAGTGGCAGCAGCTGGTCAGTCACTTAGAGCAGGCTAACAGTAAGCCATGCAGAACTCGAATCAACACAACTGCTCAACAAGTCGTGGTGTCAGGCTACAAGGATAGTGTCATAAAAGTTCAGCATCAGCTTGGTGACTTCTTAACACAGAACGCTCACATAGAAGAAACTGTTGTGGTCAAAGCTAATGCTGTCGTTAAATACTTGGAAGATTTGAACACATCTTGGATGGAGAAAGTGAAAGACAAGGTGAGAGTGTCTTACAGAAATGAGGCCATCTGTCTGAGTGGATCCAGAGTGAATGTGACACATTGCAAGACTGTGGTTGAAGGTGCCGTCTCTGCTGTAGTCTTTGACAGTCTGAATGTTTACAAGCCTGGAGTGAAGAAGCTCTTCCAGGAAAATGAAGCTTATTTTTCCACAATCAAAACTAAAAGTGGTTGCCTGGTTCAACTGGTCGATAAGCCAGGTGGTGGACAAGACAACATTAAACAAGTACGAACACCTTTATACCAACTTAAGATGCCTGGAGGAGTAGAAATTGCTGTTTACAAGGCAGATATGTGCAGTTACCCAATGCAGGCAGTTGTGAGTCCATTTAATCAAGACTTGAAACACAGTACTAGTCTTGCAGCAGCACTTTTGAAGGCTGCCGGCCCTCAGTTCCAAGATGAATTTTACAAAATGAAAAAAACAAAGGGTCAACTCAAGCCAGGAGACTGTGTCATAACTGATGCAGGAGGAACACTTTGTTGCCAAAAGGTCATCCATGCTGTGGCACCCAAGTATGAAAATCCACAGCAAGCTTCAGCTCAGTTGAACAAAGTTGTTAAAGGAAGCTTAGAAGCCGCTGAAAACCACGGATGCGTCTCAGTAGCTCTTCCATCTATTGGCAGAGGAATGCGCTGCTTTCCCCTCAAGCAGTGTGAACTCACCATTGTTAAAGCAGTGAAGGAGTACTGTTATGAGAACTATGATGACATTACCTTGCAGAAGATCCATTTCGTGAACAATGATGACATTGCTGTTCAGGATATGGTGGCTGCTGTCAGGCAGGAGTTTGGAAACCTCAGTGACTCTCATTCTCACCAAGGTCCTCATCTCACTGCTCCCACACAATCAGTATCACAGTCTACTGGATCTGACCTGTGTCTGAATCGTGTGCAGACCAAAGAAGGCGTGGACATCGTTCTTACAAAGGGAAACCTAGAAGCTTCCACGGTAATTCAGATTTTGGCTGTTTATATCTAATTAAAGTGAATAATAAATAAATTAATTAAGAGGCAAATTGTCCAGTACAGGAACCAACGACTTCATGCATTAACTATTTACATGTTGCTGTAAAGTGTCTTTTTGTTGAATGAATTTCAGGGGTTAATTTGGAGGGGGTAATACATGATAAATATGTACTAACAGTCTGCTAACCATTTTTTAGATGGAGGTCGTTGTGAACACTGTGTCTTCAGACCTTGACCTCAACAGAGGTGCAGTCTCACAAGCCATCTTGCGTGCAGCTGGACCCAAACTTCAGCAGTTAATAAATGCGCAGGGTGCTACTGGAAATGTTGGTGAGATCATTATTACTGATGGCTGCCAACTAAAGAGCAAAAAAGTCTTTCATGCAATCGCACCTCACTATAAGGATCAAGCCACATCTGAAAAGGTGAAGTACCTTACATTATAAGGTAAACGTTTAAGCTTCGAGGTTAAAAAGCCTGTTTGATCCAACTTTCATGATGAATGTCTTTATATATAACTGTCTTACAGACTTTGAGAGGAATCTTTAAGGACTGCTTGAACATGGCAGAGGATAATAATCTAACATCCATATCCTTATCAGCCATTGGTGCTGGAAACCTGGGTTTCCCAAAAGATCTCGTAGCTTCTTTGTTGTTGGATAAAATCTTAGAGTTTAGCAAAAAGAAACACCCCAAGCATCTGAAGAAGGTCGTGATTGTACTTTACCCCAGTGATACACAAACTATCCAGGTAAGAAAAAATAACAAGCTTTGAAGCAACACATTCTCAGTGCTAACCAGAAATCTTTTAGGTCAATTAACCATCAGCATTTTTAACCAGTAAAATCTATTTTTCTTTTGTTTCCATTGTAATCTTCTTTTGTTGGGGGTAGAACTGACCATATGGGGACAATATTATCAGCTAATGCCAGAAAACCTGGCATACTGCATCCATATACTCTGATATTTTATCTCAGAGATTTTTATACTTTTTGATCACTGTGTAGTCATTAGATAATTTTAGCTACCCTATTGTTTTTTTTTATTGTTGTAATTTTAATGTTTATCGTACATGTTAAATCTCAATGGGACTACTTGTATAATTGAAGGTTGAATTAAAAAAAATAATTGGCAACAAGTAACAAAAAATAAATTAATTAATAAAATACTAGTATTTAACTCATCAAAACGTCTTGGAAGGCTGTTAGTAATATTAACCATGCTGACTCAAGTTAGCAGAGATAAAGCACAGCACACAAATGAACACACATATTTCTTCTATGGGCATAAGGCCTACTTTTGGAGACAGCCTCCAGTAGTAATTAAACTTGTTCTGTTGTGTTATTTAGTTTCAGGTTTGGTGTCAAATTGGTGAGCTTCAGTTGAAGTAATCGCTCTTCTTTTCTGTCTGCAGGCTTTCAGTGATGAATTTCAGAAGAAGTTTCCCAGCGCCTCAAGTGGTTCAACAAGTTCTACACAAAGTAAAGGCAGGCAACACTGTTTGATATGCAGTTGCTATATAATGCTACCAAATAAAACAATACAAACAAAACAAAAACTGGATGTATTTTTGCCTGTTTTCAAAGAAATGTAACAAAACAGTTAGTACAAACATTTGTACTAACTGTAATAATAAACTCTATTATTTGTCCATATCCTAATGGACAATTAAATTAATAGTCAAAATTAATGAAGTTCTATTTTGTAATAATTTATTGCTGATAATTCTTTATTTTTGTCCATTTCCAGGAGGCCCCTTCTCTAAAATCACCTCAACCTCAGACATGCATGAGACCAAAATGGGCAATGTGACTATACAGGTAGTAACAGGAGACATAACCAAGGAGACCGCTGATGTCATTGTCAACTCCTCCAATGAAAACTTTACTCTTAAGTCAGGTAATAAAACTTTACTCTTAAGTCATCATAGTAAGAACTACAGTGCTTGAGCTGTGCCAAACCGTTAACAGCGGTTGTTATTATTTTTTTCCTGCTCTAAATATTTATTTTGACATATAAATATTAAAGATATTATAATAATATTTAATTTAATATTATATATTAGACATAATATATATTTATATATTAATATTTAGGTACAATATAGAGGATAATATGTAAATATAGTCCACATCTTTAAAGTATTTTTAGATAATAATACACAAATAAGAAAGAAGGTCACAAAGTAATTGTATCTTTCAGATTATGTGTACAGTATGTATTCAATGGTGATGTAACCTTTGCCTTCTCCAGGAGTGTCTAAAGCTATTCTAGAAGCAGCTGGTCCGGCTGTTGAAGTGGAATGCCGCAACCTTGGTAAGAAATCACACCAACCTTTTATAACGCTGTAATTCAGAGTTGGCACCAGACAGTATGGCCTTGTACACACTGAAATTTTTAATAAGGCTCATTAACATACGTTACCTTCACCTTTAGGTGCTGAGCCCAACCAGGGCATGGTATTGACGAGCCCCGGTAACCTGAAGTGTAAAAGGATCCTCCACCTGGCTGGACAGACAGACCCAGTAAAAATCAACAAGACTGTGAAAGATGCACTCCAGTTATGTGTGAAAAGCTCTTTCACCTCTGTATCGTTTCCTGCCATCGGGACAGGTGAGGTTTAGAAAGCATTTTGTCACTGACAGGTCACATATGTAAATGTCAGTTTTAGGCCATGATATTTTTTGTAGGTTAAGCTAAAATATGTTGACAGGCTGCAGCTTGTGCTGTACTGGATTGATGTAATTCAGGAAGTTGTGAGGAATGCTATGATTATAAAAGCCTCCTAACTTCCTACTGTAGCTTTCTAACTGATAAACACAGGGTGATGAATAATCCTCTGTTTTCAGCCAACTAAAGGCATTTTGTTATCTTGGGGTGAACTGTTTCCTCAAATGTATGACATGTTGTGCTCTTTCTCTATTCGTTTGCATTAGAAGGAGGCGTTGTGTACTTAAATACAATTTAAAATACATTTATTAGATTCTTTGGATTTAATTTGCAGTGAGTTTGCGTTTAGAAAGATGTGTATTGAGAGATACATCAAATTTCCTTATCACAGAACAAATTTAACATCAAGTTCAAAGAAGGTTTAATGGAGAAATTTTAGAGCCAGGAACAGTAATAATAGTGTTTTAATGGTGTCATCTGTCGATGTGGCTCGCCCCAGCAGTCTTCAGTGTGTGTTGTCCCTTTTTTTTTTAGGTCAAGGCAATGCACAGGCAAGACTGGTGGCTGATGCCATGTTGGATGCGGTGACTGATGTGTTGAGCCAAAACACTGCCAGCCCCCTGACTACAGTTCGCATAGTTATTTTCCAGAAACCTATGCTTAAAGACTTCCACAGCAGTATGCAACAGAGGGAAGCTGCTGATCCCGATTCTAAGGATAAAGGAGGGTGGAACTGGGGATGGAGCAAATTCAAATGTAAATACATAAAACGAAGAGCTTTTGGTTTCACATTCTCAAATCACATATCTCTAATCAGTTTCAAATGTTAAGTTCTAATGTTGTTTTTGAAATTTGTTATTTCAGCAATCTTTACTGGTGGAAGTGCTGACAAACCAAAGAATGACAAAGATTTTGTCATTGACAGTCTGAAAGTGGAGGCTACTTGTTTCCACATTTGTGGTGACACACAAACCAGTGTTGACTCTGCAAAGAAATGGATAAATGACAAGATATCCCAAGAATATCACAGCATGGAAATTGGAGACAATGCCATCCATAGTTTCTCTGATGCAGATCGACAGAAAATTGTTGACATGCAGAAGACCATGGACATCAGCATAAGGACTGAAAGCAACAAGCCAAAAGCCACAATCACTATTGAAGGACTCAGCAGGGATGTGCTCAAAGCTAACACTGAAATCATTAAAATGATGAGCAGGGTGAGAGACGAGGAGGAACTAAACAGGAAAGTGGACCTGGCCAGCGCTGCGGCAGACTGGCAGTATCAGCAGTCTGGGTTCCAGTTTCAGAGTTTTGATGAAATGACCAACTTCCACCTCGAGGAAGCACTGCAGCAAAATTTACCAACTGTAAAAGTTACATTCAAGGGTCAAGATTACACTGTCACCATGCCAAGAGGACCTGCCACTGACAGCCAGGGAAATATCCTGGAGATAAAGAGAATTGACAAGCTAAAAGGTATTTTAATAAAACCAAGAGTAGTAAAGTAAAGTAAAGTAAAGTAGTAATAAGAGATCAGCAGTGTGTTAGCATTTGAAATCTTGCATGGTTTCGCCTACTGGTAGGTCTCTCAGAGTTTTCACTACTGAAAGCTGAAGTATCTCCCCAAAAGCTATACAATTTTATTTTGTTTTGTTTTTTTAATTAATTTGTTACTAGGTGATGTTCCTGAAAACTGGGAACAAATGAAACCTAACGCCACCAATCAGGCTTTCCCATTACAAGCTGGGACACAGGAGTATGATGAAATCCAGAAGCTGTTCCAGGCCTCATGCAAACAAACCATTACCAAGGTAGCATCAATCACATTGTCTATTGTTTTAGCACATTAGCATTAGCCAAGTCAGATTACTAGATTAAAGTGTTTTTTCAGGAGTAAGTAAATTTACAAAGCAGCAGGTGACACAGAATTTATATCTCAATAAACGACATTAAAATGTTGTTCATTGAAAATGTAAAAGTTGCCCAGTAATATTCAAGTGTTAGTAGATTTGACACTGTGTGACGATGTTATGTAAATTATTTCTTTTCTTGCTCTTAGATTGAGAGGATCCAGAACCCTGCATTGTGGAGCGGTCTACAGGTTAAGAAGCGTGACATGGAGGTGAGAAATGGTCACCAGAACAACGAGAGACGTCTTTTCCATGGCACCTCCGAGGACACTGTGGCTACCATTAATGACCGTGGCTTCAACAGGAGCTACGCTGGAAAGAATGGTGAGACGTTTGTGGGCATTTATTTTGATTTTGTCAGAGAGCTCATAATAGAGACAAGGTGGGAAATGGGGGAGATACTGCCCATAAAGATATATTTAGATTAAGGAGATAGCAGTAAGCTAAAAAAAAACAACTACTAAAAGAATTTATCTCCAGGAGGTCCCAGAAGACTAATTAATAATAAATAACTGTTTTTTTGGTCTCTACTGGAAACATGAATTTAATGTTACATGCCCGTTTGGTCATAATGCTTTTAAGAGTTGCAGGTCATAAACACTTTCAAAAGAAACTTTGATTTACAGAAGTTTCTCTGATGCTTCATACCCATGCGGTATGTTCAAATTGTAGTCTTTGAGAATATCTACTACTGCTACTGGTAGAACAACAACAATAATAATAATAATAACAGAAAATATGTTCGATCTTTTTCATTGGCTTTCTCTTCTATTCTCAGCTGCATGCTACGGCAATGGAACTTACTTTGCTGTCAATGCAAGTTACTCTGCTAGCAATACCTACTCCAAGCCTAATCAGAATGGGGAGAAGTTCATGTACGTCTGCCGAGTTCTGACTGGGGACTATGCTCCCGGACAACAAGGCATGATTGTACCGCCAACAAAAGGCACCAGCACCATTTCCACTGGTCTGTACGACAGCGTTGTGGACAACATGGCCAATCCCAGCATGTTTGTTGTCTTCCATGATATCCAAGCTTATCCTGAATATTTGATTAAATTCAGCTAGTGCAGCTAGTGAACAAGATTGCAAATCTTAACTAGAGATCACCTTACGTCATTACATATAAGGTGATTACGTTACTCCATATTTTTATTCTTGGACTCTCCTTGAGTCACAGTTCAAAATGATTACATTAGATGAAAGATTTTAATTTCCAGTACATTAAAAAACATGTAAGAACATCAGCATCAGCTTGATTTATCCAACTATTATACAAGCATTAATCAGTGAATGGAAAAAAATATGAAAGCATTACAAAACAAAATTTGTAATGCACTTTGTAACAAAAGTTTACATGTTAATGCAGGTCAAGCTCAGATTAAGAATCACTTTGAAAGGAAAAGTGTAAAAGAAATTAGCTGCTGCTCACATAAACAAACCTGCAGAAATGATCAAGCACAACAATTGTTCTGAATGCTTAAAGTATAATAAATTTAAAGTGGCTTATGTATGCTTGATGTTGTCTCTAATTTTTTCCTCTTGAAGGTAAGCTATGATTTTGAATTTTTAGTTTTTTCAGTTTTCCAAATAGCATCTGTTCCAGATTTCTTTCTACATTTGATCTTTTCAATGTGTATGTTTTTTGATTTGAACCTGAAAAACAGAAGTGTGACTACTAAGAGAGATGCTGATTAAAGTTTTGTTTCCTCCAATCAGAAGTAATAAATATTCAATCTCTCTCTTTTATCCAATTCCAAAGGTTTGTCTAAATTGATTACATAGTGTGATCTATTGATCAATGGGATTTTTTTTGAGCAGTAAAATTGAATTTGAAGACATTTTCTGTAAGCATTTTATTGAAGTACGGAATCTTATTAATTCTTCCACAGTACACAGGAATGTAATGTCATTATTAAGCATGAATTTTTACTCCCAAAGACTAGCCGCTTCAGAAAACAAAACAGCAGTAGCACAAGACGTATATATGTGTGTGTGTGTGTGTGTGTGTCTCCAGAGCTCAAAATATCACCGGAGAGTCCTAATCTGAACATAACTGGCTTAGGGGAAGAGATTAATGCAGCAAATAAAGGTATATTTGATGCAGTACTTGCATTAAAACAACAGAATCTGGAAGTAGATAAAAATGTGCTTGAACTGTTGAAGGATGAGCAACAAGAGGAGCTTACAGATGCTCTCCTCACATCTCATCAAATAAACGCAGCGTTTGAAATCAGTGGAAACAGGGTGCAGCTCCTTGCTGTTTCTGACAGAGATCTGTCTCATGCTCAGGACCATCTAGGCCAGCTGTTAACATCTCAGTACATTCATGTTGAAGACGGTAATGTCCTGAAGAAGCCAGAGTGGCAGCAGCTGGTCAGTCACTTAGAGCAGGCTAACAGTAAGCCATGCAGAACTCGAATCAACACAACTGCTCAACAAGTCGTGGTGTCAGGCTACAAGGATAGTGCCATAAAGGTTCAGCATCAGCTTGGTGACTTCTTAACACAGAACGCTCACATAGAAGAAACTGTTGTGGTCAAAGCTAATGCTGTCGTTAAATACTTGGAAGATTTGAACACATCTTGGATGGAGAAAGTGAAAGACAAGGTGAGAGTGTCCTACAGAAATGAGGCCATCTGTCTGAGTGGATCCAGAGTGAATGTGACACATTGCAAGACTGTGGTTGAAGGTGACGAAATAAAATCAATAATGGGTCAACTCAAGCCAGGAGACTGTGTCATAACTGATGCAGGAGGGCAGCTTTGTTGTCAAAAATTCATCCATGGTGTGGGACCCAAGTTTGAAGAAGACAAACTTGACACCAGCTACAGTACGACAGTCAGGTCTTCTCAATAATAAATTGGAAATAAGCTTAGCAGTTAATCAAAATCTTTAGTTTTAACATAAGATTATCAGGAGAGCAAGTATGGCCTTGTACACACTCAAATTTTTAATAAGGTTCATTACCTTCCATTATCTTCACTTTTGGGTGCTGATATTAGCATGATATTGATGAGCCCCGGTAACCTGAAGTGTAAAAAGATCCTCCACCTGGATGGACAGACAGACCCAGTAAAAAAATCAACAAGACAGTGAAAGATGCACTCCAGTTATGTGTGAAAAGCTTTTTCATCCATCATTTTCTGCCGTTGGCACAGGTGAGATTTAGAAAACATTTTGTCACTGAGTCTGTTGGCATCTGCGAACTTCAACCTCAACATTTTGTCACATATCCAAATGTCAGTTTTGGGCCACCAGATTTTTGTAGGTTAACCTGAACCATGTTGTGCAACTTGTGCTGTACTGGAATGCAGTCATTCAGGAAGCTATGAGGAATGTGATGATTATAAGGGCCCAAGCTAACTAAAGTAGCGTGCTAACTGATAACTGACTTTAGCATTTCAACAGCTGATTAAACACACTGTGATGAATAATCCTCTAATGCTTTCAGCCAAATAAAATCATTTTGTTATCTTGGGGTCAGTTGTTTTCTCAAATCTATGACATGTTGTGCTCTTTCTTGACACACTCACATTAGAAGAGTGTGTTGTGTGTACCTAAATATAATTTATAATCTAGTTATTGCATTTCTTTGCAGTCAGTTTGTGTTTAAAAAAAATCACCCCCAAGGGAAGAAGGTAAAGAGAAAAAAGGATTGGCCCAAGAATTCATTTGCGGCTTCCTCAACTAAGAACTTCCCATTTGGAACTGAATCCATAGTGTTCTAAGTAAGACATGACAATGGTCACTGCTGTGTCGAAGCAGCAGTCAGATCTAGAACCACAAGAATGATAAGCCACCTGAATCTGTAGTTAGTAAAGGATCATTAAGATTTTTTCTGATTCAGTGTTGTGAATAGTTTTAAAATCAAACTGGAAATATCCAGAATTAGTCTAGAAAAGATTGCAATTGCAAAAATACAGTTCTCTTAAATTTTAGACATAAAAATGCAGTTTTTAAATCTAAAATCAGAGAGGTTAAAAGAACAGTTTTAATGGGGTTTTTTTTTAATCAGACGATCCACCATATCTTGTTTTATATAAATGGGTACAACACCAGAAGTAAGACTGCTGATAGTTTCTAGTTTTCTGGTCCTTTTAAAGCCCACAATTATTTCATTGGTCTTTGTCACGTTGAGCTGCAGGTGAATATGTTCACCACAGCCTGGTACTCCATTTCATCATCCCACTGATACAACCAACCACCACACAGTCATCAGATGACAGGTCTCTGTGCAGTGGCTCGAGTCCATGGTGTAGAAGATCAATAGGAAAAAGGAGAGGATGGGCTGTTGTGGTGTCCAGGTGTTGCTGATCAACTTGTCAGACACACTGGTAGTCTACAATCTAGGACATGAGAGCGGCATCCACCTGCATCGCTGTTAGCTTCTCACCCGGGAGGGTCAGCCTGTTGGTACCATAAGATAAGAAACATGACACTAAAATGACCCACAGGTCTTCTATGATGAAAACCTTGTCATATCTTGGCAAGATTTCAGCTAAGAGGTCAGAAAAGTCATTCATGAAGTCTGTTGTATTTAGAAGGTTGGTATATCACTACACATAGCGCTGGACTACTCCAGCTCAGCTCAAACATATCCAGCTCAAAGCTGCCAGGTTTCACAAACAAAAAGGAAACCCAGTTTTTGGCAGATGACGAGGTTGTTCATGATGAATGAAAGTCTTGTTTGTGATAGATCTATCACTTATCTGGGCGCACCAAGCAGGGCTCTTGGAGCCCACTTCTCCAGATGGTGTAGACTTGGCTCATTCCAGCAGTCTTTAATGTATATTGTATCTCTTTTAGGTCAAGGCAATGCACAGGCAAGACCGGTGGCAGATGCAGTAATTGATGTGTTGAGCCAAAACTCTTCCAGTCCTCTGACCACAGTCCGCATAGTTATTTTCCAAAAACCTTTGTTAAAAGACTTCCACAGCAGTATGCAACAAAGGGAAGCTGCTGATCCTAATCCTAAGGATAAAGGGGGATGAACCTGTGGGAACATTGGCTCCAAAATCAAAGGTAAATAATGGCTGCAGGTCTTATTTACCTTTGACCAACCTTTGACCTTTTTTGTAAAGGATTTAATACCTGTAATTGATTTGATTTCAGTTGGAAGTGTGTTCCATAAATCATAGACTACATAAATTGTCCAAATTTAAATCTGTGATGTGGTATTTTACTGTTGCTTTTCACTAATGTGATTATTGTCTAGTCACTCTAGGTCCAGACTATTTATACATTTGAAAACAAGTTTAAGAAAACACAAATAAATGAAACTCTCAAGACTAAGTATATTATATTACTTTAGATTGTGACAGTGATACAGCCGACATGGTTATTATCCCTTTTCTTTACAATTTAATTGTATAAAGATGTCAAATGCTAAATTAAAGGTGGTGATATTTGTGCCCAAACTGTCATACAATATAAAAAACGAAAGAATATCAGAATGCATAAGTAACCGAGCTGCAGAAGTGGGAATATAGTGTTGAATTAACTCATTCAAATTAGCTGTAACCGTCTTTGATATCTTACTTACGTGCTTAGCAAAATTTGAGATGTGGATCTAAAATTATTCTCAAAAACTTAAAATCATTAACCTTCTCTATATCTTCATTCTTGGATTTGATTTTAAAATCGTTAGATGGCCTGCATTTTCTAATAAAGAAACACAATTCAGTAAAGGATGATTATGTTCTTGCCACTGCTGGAAATCATCCAAATATGCTGTTATTTTCTTCTGTTTCACCAGGTGACTTAGCGGGGACGTATATAACTGCAAAAAAAGCACCATCCGTAGTTTCTCTGATGCAGATCACCAGAAAATTATTGACATGGTTGTCAATTTTATGGCAATAGCACATATTTTACTGTCAATGCTAGCTACTCTGCTCGTGACAGCTACTCCAAGCCAAATCCAAATGGAGAGAAGTTTATGTACGTCTGCCGAGTTCTGGCTGGGGACTCCACTCTTGGACAACCTCCACTGATCTGTACGACAGTGTTGTGGACAAAAAACCCAATCCCACCATGTTTGTTGTCTTCCATGCCACTCAGGCTTATCCTGAGTATTTGATTACATTTAAGTGATGCAGCCAACAAGGAAGATTATAAATCATAACTTGATATTACGTATAGCTCCATATTTTTATTCTTGGACTGTACTCGAGTGGCTTTGCGGAGTGAATAAAAACAAAACTAATATATAAAATAATTAGATTTTGTCAATTCATTTGCTTTTTTCTTTTCAGGTTTTAATTTTAAATTTTGTTCTTTTGAGTCACTGATAAATTTAGACCATTTTTTGGATGCTCAATCACCCCTAAATTTCCTCATAGCTCCCCTAAAATAACTATTATCTTTATTATTGTTTATTATTGTTTCCTGACTTTGTCTTCTAATGTTAAATTTTGCCAACTTTTCTATCAGAGAGGGTAAACGTTAGAATAAAAACAGGTTTAAATGTTGTGAGTTCTTGATGTCATGGTGTTACAGATCATTCACACAAGAGGATCTGCGTGGTTCCACAGCACAAGTGAATCAGTGGTGCAGATTAGAAAACACAATTGGCTTAAACAAGCAAAAGTGCAATTTCTTCTGATAATCCATGGTCAGTAATGTGACTTCAAGCATGAATTAAAAAGTGTTTTCTTATGTGTTTATGTTCTCTAAATAACAAAGCTAATGTTGGCTAGATAATATTTATAAGATTATAGCTTATTTTAACCTAATTAATAGCTGCCAGCCAAGGAGCTGATTTACTTTGTTTTATTTTGTTAATATTTGAGATTCTGGATGAACTGGATGAATTATGGTATAGACAGAAACACTGACTTATTAGAACTTACCTGCCAATGGCCACATTCAGTTAAAATGTTGCCACAAACTTTATTGGGTTGTAAATTCATTTTCACTGTTGCATTTGCCTTCTGGGTGTCAGCACAAAGAATTACAGCTCACAATAACTTCTAATGTGAGCTTCAGTAGATTTCTTAATGTACAGGTTGTGATCAGCTGACTCTTTGTTTATTTATACAAGTGAATTCCACAAGATGTCAGCAGTTCCACAGGTTGTTGGCATATGCCCTACACTGACAGTATATACTGTGTTTATACCAGACAGTATACAGTTGGTATAAGGGTGGAATTCAGTAAATTAATCTAAGCATCATCAGATTTAAATTAATCTCTGCTAATAAATTAAATAATACAATATGTTACAAAGTCAAAAAATATAAGAAATAGCTCTAATATATACAAATAGTTTAATTATAAATATCCAAAATATTACAGGTGCCTACAGTTCCTTTTTGACACCAGAAGAAGCCCATTCGTTAATAAATCCGACCCTTTATAATGACAGCTTTGTTTTAATGAACTTTGTTGTATGAAAGACTCATGAAGTGACAAATGGATTTAAACCGATTATGTTAACTGTGCATATTTTGAACTTCTCTTGGAAAAAGGAAAAAAAATAAATGTTTGTCTTTTAGTGGAATAGCTAATAAAAAGGGCACATTTAGAATAGAATAAACCTTTATTATCCCACAGATGAGAAATTTCGGTGTTACAGAGCTCTTACAGCAAGGGAAAATAAAATATAAAAGGAAGACACAGGGTGGTCCTATAAACATACAGGTATATCCAGGTAACAATGTACAATATATGTATAGAAAATTAGAAAAAATTGTACGGAGATATGTATAAAATGTACAGTAAACAAACAAGCTGGTGAGTAAGATGGACAATGGAAGGCAGCAGCAACACTTCAATCACATTGTCTTCAGGTTGTGGAAGCATATTTGTTGCATATTTTTTGCAGTCGTTGTTGATGATTTCAGTTTCTCCTCGTAAACATGCTGCATCTTGAATCTGCAATGTGTTTTTCTCAAATGTTTAATTTTTTTATTTTCTTTTCTGTTTTTTTCCCAACATTTTGGGAAATTTGCTCGTCTGTCTAGTCAAAGTTTTTTTTTTTTTCATAAATGGACGAGTTTATTTTTCTAATAATACCGCCAATATAAGCAGTATGTTAAACATTAAAATCGTTTTGGTTTGTTTGTTTGTTTGTTTGTTTGTTTGTTTGTTTGTTTGTTTGTTTGTTTAATGCATTTCAACCTGTCTAACACTGATACAGTTTGTTTTTTATTAGTTTCCACCATGGGAGGAACCAGTCCTACGTGTATTCTACTACAAGTGAAGCAGAAAGTGAAAGACTTTATTCTTCTTTGTGCGTCTTCCCGGCCTCTAACGATGGCCGAGGCACACTCGTATCCTCTGCTCGTTGGATTCGAAGAAACCAACATACCCAGTTTAGAAACAAAGTTACTGCAGTACTTTCGTACTGTCGGTGGCGACTGTGAGATTGAGTATGAAAATGGCAGCAGGACAGCGATACTGCACTTCACGAGAGAGGAGGGTAAGTTTGGCTCCATGAAGTAAACTGAAAATAATACTACTACTAATAATAATAATAGCTTCTACGCCGTATTATCAGTGGAGTTCTTTACTGCAGATTTTTATTCTCTCTTGTGTCACAGATCAGAGGAGTGTTCTGGCGAAAGAGTCTCATCAGATCAGTTTGGAAAAGGGCATTTTGAAGCTGACGGTTCGTTTACCCACTGAAGCGAAATCATCACAGGTATTATTTATGATAGGCCGGTGTAGTCAAGGGAGATCTGCATACCAAAAATGTTCAAGAATAGTTTTGTATGCCCTTGTCAATATAAATATGCTAAAGTAAAATATAGTAATGTTACACTATTTGTGGGTGGAAGTTGTTGAACCTCCTCCCCAGACTTCGAATTTAGGATTAGTTTATATTAAACGACGATCTGTGTCTCGGTTTTGAGCTGTTTATCCAGTTCTAGAGGTCACGTGACTTACCGTGAACTCAAAGCTGTTCTCTCTTTCTGCTGTAGGAATATTGCACAAAAAAAAAGCAAACAAAAAAACCCATTACTGTGTCTTTTGTTTTGTTTTGCTTTACACAAATTAAGTATAATTAAATATTTTTTCCATTATATTTCTTTAAAGACCAACAGCTATTTATAGTCTGGTCACACAAGATTTCAGTATAATAAAAAAATGGTGAATACATTTATATTTTTATTTGTTCCACACAGGAATTCCCATTGGATAAAAACAACACGAAATGTAAGTACTGAATAAAAACAACACCTCAATCTTATGCCATGCATGCTATATATGTAATGAAGGTATTTCGTTTCTACATAATATTTTTTTACAACCATGTGTTTGTCAAAAACTTCTACAAATCTCTAACTGGTATTTAAGGTGTTTTTTCTCTGATTAAGCATGTCTGGGTACATGAAATATTTTCCTGCTGTAATTTTGAATTGAGGAATCACTCCTCAACTCAAATATGAATTTTTGTCTAAAATATGAATTTGTCAGTTCTATTCATTTGTCTACCCCTCTGTTTTATCAGGTTAGAGTATGTTGTCATCGTTTCACAGAAATTGTGGCCTGGCATTGCAATTGTTAGTGATAGCTGATGCATGCTGTTGAGCTGGGTAAATAGAAAAAAAGGTCTTACATATCTAAATTGTTTTACATGTTTGTATTTCTTTCATTACAGCTGTTAAAAACATAAAGACGAAGAATTCCATAAAGAATGACGAGGCCAGAGTTAATCAGTTTTCTGTTTTAAAAAGTTTAAGAAGGTCATTTAAGGGCAAGGCATCAATAAAACTTCCCGCTGCCATCTCAGAGCCCATTGACAGTGCTGTCCTCAGATACCTAGCTCAAAATACATCAGCAGCAGAGGCCATTTGCAGTGAAATGGAAAAACACTTCTGCATCGTAAACCTCAGCCAAACTACTGTGACTTTGAGTCCTGTATCTTCTTTACTAAAGCAAAAAGATGCCAAAGCCATCATCAAAGAATGGACTGATACTGTGAAGTCAGCGTTTGCACAATCTGTATCAAAGTTCAAATATGTGAAGTTCTGTCCAGATTCAGATGCATGGAAAGAGTCTGAGGAAAAGATCAGAGAGATGTTACTGAATGAAAATGTGATCGTAGTACCTGATAAAGACAGAGGTGCTTTATCAGTGACTGGTCCTGTTAGTGATGTCAACAGACTGGAGAAATCTCTTTCTGAAATTATAAACAAAATCCACAGGGAGAAATCAAGTAAAACTGTAGAGATCGAAGTGTCACCATCAGTTTTCCATCTCCTGCATCAAAATGGGCTTTTGGACAACCTTCTACTTGTGTATCCAGAGCTCAAGTTGTCACCAGAGAGTCCTAATCTGAAAATAACTGGCTTAGGGGAAGAGATTAATGCAGCAATCAATGTTATATTAGATGCAGTACTTACAGTAAAACGACAGAATCTGGAAATAGATAAAAATGTGCTTGAACTGTTGAAGGATGAGCAACAAGAGGAGCTTACAGATGCTCTCCTCACATCTCATCAAATAAACGCAGCGTTTGAAATCAGTGGAAACAGAGTGCAGCTCCTTGCTGTTTCTGACAGAGATCTGTCTCATGCTCAGGACCATCTAGGCCAGGTGTTAACAACTCAGTACATTCATGTTGAAGACAGTAATGTCCTGAAGAAGCCAGAGTGGCAGCAGCTGGTCAGTCACTTAGAGCAGGCTAACAGTGAGCCATGCAGAACTCGAATCAACACAACTGCTCAACAAGTCGTGGTGTCAGGCTACAAGGATAGTGTCATAAAAGTTCAGCATCAGCTTGGTGACTTCTTAACACAGAACGCTCACATAGAAGAAACTGTTGTGGTCAAAGCTAATGCTGTCGTTAAATACTTGGAAGATTTGAACACATCTTGGATGGAGAAAGTGAAAGACAAGGTGAGAGTGTCCTACAGAAATGAGGCCATCTGTCTGAGTGGATCCAGAGGGAATGTGACACATTGCAAGACTGTGGTTGAAGGTGCCGTCTCTGCTGTAGTCTTTGACAGTCTGAATGTCTGCATGTCTGGAGTGAAGAAGCTCTTCCAGGAAAATGAAACACTGTATGTTTCCTCAATCAAAACTAAAACTGGTTGCCTGGTACAACTGGTTTATAAGCCAGGTGGTGGACAAGACAATGATGACACTGCTGTTCAGGATATAGTGGCTGCTGTCAGGCAGGAGTTTGGAAACCACGGTGTCACTCATTCTCAACAAACTCCTCCTCCCAAAGCTCACAAGCCACCAGTTTTTCAGCCTACTGGATTGGACCTGTACTTGTATCATGTGCAGACAAATGAAGGCCTGGACATTGTTCTTACAAAGGGAAATATAGAGGCTGCCATGGTAATTTGGATTTTTATTATACTTAGTTCAGATTAGATAGTTCCCTTAAGACAGAACTTTTCTTACCACAAGATGACAGACTGCAAGAGTATGTATGTAGCATTGACTACTCACCCTATCAAGCTTTAAATTATTATATAAATTATTATATAATAATTATTTAAATTATATAAATTATTATTATAAATTATCTTTTTAGTAAAGGGGTTCACTGTGTCTTCTTTTATTATTATTTTTTGTTTTCTTGTTTATAATAGTTATTTGCACTGCTGAACTGACGACTGATCACTTTCATAACTTTTTAGACAGAGGTGATTGTGAACAGTGTGTCTCCAGACCTCAACCTGAACAGTGGTGAAGTTTCACAAGCCATCTTGCGTGCAGCTGGACCCGAACTTCAGCAGTCAATAAATGCACAGGGTGCTGCTGGAAAGGTTGGTGAGATCATTGTTACTGAGGGCTGCCAACTAAACAGCAAAAAAGTTTTTCACTTAATTGCACCTTGCTGGGATAATGGACAAGGCACATCTGAAGAGGTAAAGTATTTCATCATATATAATACATTTTTAATAATCATTACAGTCTAAAATTGATGACATATGCATATTCTTGAAACTAAATGTCATTATCTTTAATATTATTAAATAGTATTTATTTGTTGCCTTACAGTGTTTGCAAGGAATCTTTTTGGATTGTTTAGACATGGCAGAGAATAATAATCTAACCTCCATATCCTTGCCTGCAATTAGCACTGGAAACCTGTGTTTCCCAACAACTGTCGTAGCTTCTTTGATGTTGGATACAATCTTAGAATTTAGCAAAATGAGACACCCCAAGCACCTGAAGATGGTTGTGATTGTACTTTACCCAGCTGATACACAGTGTATTCAGGTAAGAAAAGCTTGCACCGTAATATATCATATTTAAATAAACAGCAAGTCAAGTTTTTCTTTGGACATTGGCTGCCTTTTAATTTATTTTCAGACCATTTTCAGAGGATTTTTTGTTTTGTTTTGTTTCTCTTGGCACTTTACACTGACCTATGAATCATGCAAGCATAACAAACTCATGGGTTGAACCAGTTTTGTATTCACGTATTAGTAAAGATGTGAATACAATTATTTTTCTTTAAGCATGTCATGCCTGTCAGGCATGTTTGTTCCCATTTCTTTGCCTGACTCTACATAAAATATCACAGATAATACAGTTAGACAGACATAAAAAATGATTTTTCACAATGATATTCAAGCGGAAAACTTGCATTGGGCGCAGTTTGTCCTTAAAAAAATCTGAGAAAATTGGACAAGCGGACGAGAAAGGAAGAAGTGGTGGGAATCTTCCTCTGGGCATAGATTCAACAAGGTGCTAGAAAGATTCCTCAGAGATTCTGTTCCATACTGATATAATAGCAGATGTAATAATGATGTAATAACATATATAAACATATATAAATGATATAATTATACATTTGTTTCATTCTTGTGCTTTAGATGTATAATTTAATGCCCCCCTCTTGAATCACTATCTTATCATAGTAGAGGAGTTTGTATGTTCCAGGTATCCCAGAGGCTATCTTGTCAGTAGGTCCTCCCATGGCAAACTGATCCTGGGTGAGGGACCAGACAAAGAGCGATTTAAAAACCACAATGAGAACAAAATCAAGGGAACAGTTTACTCTGCCTGGGATAGGTTTACAGGAGCCCCACCCTGGAGCCAGGCCTTGAGAGGGTGCCTGAGGGCGAGTGCCTGATAACTGAGCCTTAGCCCATGGATCCCAGCCATGCACAGCCCAAAAATGCGACATGGAACTAGCCTGCTGTAGGCCTACCACCCACAAGAGGCAGTGCAGTGTGTGCTAAGCAGCAGCCAGGGGTGGAGACCCCAGCAAACCCATCCCTAACTACCAAAATTAGCATTTGGGGCATGGAACATCACCTCTCTGATGGGAAAGGAGCCTGAGCTAGTGTGTGAGGTCAGGAAGTACCGGCTAGATATAGTTTGGCTGTAGTTATCCAAGGTGAGAGGCGGTAGCCTGGGGTGGGTATCTTAGTATCCCAAAGTTTGCTGTCTGTACATTAGAGTTTTCCCCAGTGGATGACAGGGTTTGTTCTCTGCACCTTCGGGTCAGGGAAGGGTTCCTGACTGTTGTCTGTGCCTATGCGCCAAACGCATGTGCTCCAACTATAGGAGGAGCACACTCCTCAGCCTACCAGAAAAAGTCTATGCCACGGTGCTGGAAAGTAGAGTCTGTCCTTTAGTCAAACCTCAGATACAGAAAGAACAATGTGGTCTTTGTCCCAGTTGTGGAACACTGGACAGGTTCTTTACCCATTTGAATATACTTCAGGGTGCATGGAAATTTGCCTAACCAGTCTACATGTATTTTATGGACTTGAGAAGGCATTTGACCGTGTTCATCTGAGTATTCTGTGGGAGCTGTTTCTAGGTAATGGGGTTTCTGGCCTGTTGCCGTGGACATTTGATCCTTATTAGCTGTTCCCGTTGTCAACAGTTCTGTTCATACTTTTTATGGACAGAATTTCTAGGCGTAGCCAAGTGGCGGAAGACTTCCATTTGGGCGGTTTCAGAATCCTGTCTCTCCTTTTTTCGGATGATGTGGTTCTGTTGGCTTCTTTAGGTGGTGGCCTCTAGTGCAGTGATGAAAAGAGGTGGTGATGTGTTTATCAGTCGATCTATATCCATACCTTCACCTATGGACAAGAGCTTTGGGTAGAATGACATATACAAGTGGTGAAAATGAGCTTTCTCCAAAGGGTGGCTGGCCTTTCTCTTAGTGATAGGGTGAGGAGTTCCGCCATTTGGGAGGGGCTCAGAATAGAGCTGTCAGACTCCTGGGTGAGGTGTTATGGGCATCTCCCACCAAGAGAAGGTCTTGGGGAAGACCCAGGACATGTTGGAGAGATTAATTTAATTTTAATTTGCTTTATACTTTGATTTTTACTCACTGGTTAACTGTTGGCACAAAAACTATATTGTTAGGTTTATAAAATGGAAAGGAAATTAGAATTTCATTGCACATATTCTTCATTTAACGATACTAAAGATCTGTTTAAAGGTTCAGTAGAAACAGTCTTCTATGATGAAACAGTAACTAAGTTTTGTTATCTGTAGTACAATACTGGACCCTGTTTGTAGTATTAGTTTGGAAAGTACTTGCACTTTCTATATAATTATGTCCTCATTTCTTAACAATGCTGCTTCCCTGCTGACATATTCATAGTGCTACGTCTTGTAACACTGCACGCTACATCGCATATCTAAATCACAAGATGGTACCAAGGCCTCTGTAATGTCAGTTTTGATTCAATATTTTTAGACTGACATAATATGCCAAAGCCTGATTGCATAGAGTCAAAAAGGTCTTGGACAAATTCTAGAGATTCTGCTACATATTGACGTGATAGCATCACACAGTTGCTGCAGATTTATTAGCTGCTTATCCCAAATTCCCTTTCAAGTACGTACCAAGAGTGCTCTGCCGGATTGAGGTCTGTGGAGGCCACTGGTACAAAGTATTTTTCCAGTCTTCTGTTGTCCAGTGTTGGTGAGCCTGTGTGAATTTTAGTCTCAGTTTCCTGTTCTTAGCTGGCAGGTGTGGTCCCCACTGTGGTCTTCTGTTGCTGTACCTCATCTACTTCAGATGTGTTGTGCTTTCATAGATGTTTGAGTCATTGTTGCCTTCATACCACCTCAAAGTAGTCTTGCAAGTGTTGTCTGACCTCCAGCACAGAGATGGGCTCTACAGCTGCCCTCAAGTGGCCTTTTAGGAAATTGAATTCTGTGTGAACTTTGTTTTTAAACTCTGCAGGCTGGTGCTTTGTATATTGCATCGTTTAACTTCTATCTTGGTTTAAATATTAGTGATTTTTTTTCAGTTGAAGAATTTGGTTTTATTTTTGCAGGATTTCAGTCAGGAATTTAAGAAGTTTCCAAATGCCTCAGGCGATTCACGTTCAACAAAAGGTGAATGCACATAATATTGTTTATTTTTAATTTTTTATCACAACTTTTGCAAACATTTCAAATGTTGTTGTTTTTTTTCAATTGTTGATGCCAGGAGGCCCCTTCTCTAAGCTCACCTCGACCTCAGATATGTATGAGACAAAAATGGGAAATGTGACTATACAGGTAGTCACAGGAGACATAACCAGGGAGACAACAGATATCATTGTCAACTCTTCCAATGAAAGCTTTTCACTTAAGTCAGGTAAATCATAGAAAAAAGTGGAATATTCAAGTTTTGAAAAATATTTATAGTTATATGTAATTCTCTCCTCACTACTGCACAGTGGACATAGCAGTCAACAGAAGAATTAAGCATCTTATTAAATTAAGTATTGAATTACACAAAAGATGAATCCACCTACAGTAATCATTATCTTTAATTTTTATTATGTGTATAATTTTTCCACTTTATCCAGGAGTCTCTAAAGCTATTCTAGACGCAGCTGGTAAGGCTGTTGAAGTGGAATGCCACAACTTTGGTAAGAAATCACTTTAACTTTTAGATTTTATGACACTGTAACTCAGAGTAGACTCAACCTACAGTATAACAGTTTGGGGTTTTTTTAACAATAAAAATGAAGCTGACTTAATATAAAGCCCATTTTTGTAATCATACTCTAAGATTGCCAATAAAGGAAATATGGCCTAAATAAGCATCCTCATGGTCATTAAGGATAAAAGACATAAAGATCCACTATCTCCACATTTAGGTGCCAAGTCCAATCCAGGCATGATAATGACTCAGCCAGGTAACCTAAAGTGTAAGAAGATTCTTCACGTGGTTGGAGATTCTGACCCAGTAAAAATCAACAAGGTTGTGCAAGATGCACTTCAGATGTGTGTGAAAAGCTCCTACACCTCTGTATCATTTCCTGCAATTGGCACAGGTGAGATTTATTCATGTATGTCAGAAGTTCATGATATGGGAAATCTACATACCATTGTTACGTTAAGCCTATACCAGAGACTTGTATTATGAAAGAGGTTATGCTTCAGATTAGAGATCAACAGACATGAAATCACCTCCTACTGACCAATCAATTCTTTGCACAATAGCAAATAAAACAATTACTTTATAAATATTAATGCATGATCCTAAAACTGGACATGAATTTGCACTAGTTAACTTTATGTCAAATTTGCACACAGTCTAAGCTGGATCTTTACTTACTGTCAAAGCTTTAAACACCAACACCATACATGCAGCTGACGGAACTTCTGAACTGAAAAACTATTGTCAGCAGAAAGTACAGTTGTGGACAAATAGTATGTTTACACATGAAGCAAACTTTTCACTGATAGTAACTCAAAACTGTAAGACCAGACTGACCAGTCTGTGCACTGCCTGTGTTAACTAAAAGAAAGACTACAACTCATGGCCTCACACACGGATCTTGGAATGCCTAGAACAATACAAGATCAATGGGACCGTAACACTCTTCATCAGGAGTTTGATGGGGATGTGGCGAACAACAGTATAGGCTAACTTCAAGACAATTGCACATGTCACTGTCAAGTGCAGGATTTAACAAGGACTTTGGAGGCTTTGGCAGTGGCTAAAGAAAAACTCTGGTGTTTGAGGAGTTCAGTGAGGCAGGTGTAAAAGACTGTAAGACTGCCTCTAGGCAATTCTGGCAACTCAGGATCCCACTGACACATCTTTCAGCAGAGTGTGGGGATGAGGGAATGAGTCATCCATCACTGAGGGTGAGGTCACCAAGTCAGTTAAACAACTCCTTGTTAGCAGCCCCTGGGGTGGATGAGGTTAACCCCAAATGCCTGAAGGATGCTTTAGGGCTTCCTTGGTTGACTTGCCTCTACATTGTTGAATAGAAATCTGAAGCGATACCTCTGGATTGGCACATTGGGGTAGTGGCTATCTTCAAGAAGGGGGACTGGAGTATGTGCTCCAACTGTAGGGGACTCACGCTTCTCAGTCTGGGTAAGTCTATGACAGGGTGCTGGAAAGGAGGCTGTCCATTAGTCGAACCTCGGATACAGATAGAACAATGTGGTTTTTCGTCCTGTTTGCAGAACATTGGATCAGTCATGAGCACTGGGTAGTGACCAAAAGAACGAGATCACGGATAAAGGTGGTGGAAATTTGCTTTCTTTGAATGGTGACTGTTCTCTCCCTTAGAGATGGGGTGAGGAGTTCAGCCACCTGGGAGGGGCTCAGAGTAGGGTTGGTTCTCCTTCACATAGAAAGGAGGTAGTTGAAGTAGTTCAGGCATTTAAAAAAGGATTCTTCCTGGGCGCATCCTGGGTTAGGTGTTACAGGCATGTCTCGCCAGGAGGTTTGCCTCAGGCAGGCCCAAGACACGCTGGAGGGATTATATCTCTCAGCTGGCCTGGGAACGCTTTGATGTTCCCCCAGACAAGCTGGAGGAGTTGGCTGAGCACAGGGAGGTCTGGGCTTCTCTGCTTAGGCTGCTGCCCCTGTGACCTGGCTCGGAGAAGAAAATGGATGGAATGGATGGATGGATTTGGTTACAGTTAATCTTTTTGGTTTCTTGCTGATGCCCTCTACTATAATTCTGTTGTTTCTCTACTCACTTGTAGGAAACTAGAGGAAATAACTGTAGTTTTAAACGCTTACATGTACACACACAGTTAATGTCCCTCCATTTAGAAAGATGGAGGCATCAGAGTGAACTTCTCAATTCAACACAGAGGCTCTCACAACCTAAATCATGACGTCAGTTTTGAATAAATTAATTTTTTTAATTACATTTATGTATGCTGTATGCATTTTGTTCATTCCTAAGTTGTGAGTGTACACAACAGCCAAAATACTGTCTTTAGTTATTAACATTTGAAATGATGAAGGCACTTGAAATGCAACGCAAAATTAGCTGCCTTCACAGAAAAACACAAACACTTTAAGTACTGTATAAACTGTGTTTACTCTTTCCTTCCCAGGCTTCTAGAATTCCGATTGGCCAAAATTTCTGCACGGCTAGGATTTCACATGTTCTTGACAGTGTTTGACTGTGTTTTTGGCGTTTACATCTGGACAGGTTTTTTTTTTTAAAAACAAAAATGGAAAAATTAAATTTTCAAAAATACCCGTGTACGTATGGACGTAGCCTCAGTCTCTGGTTTCAACACCTTCTCAGATGTATGCTCATGATGGATAACAATAGTAGTAGTCGTGGTGGTGGGTATTCTTGTTAGACTTTCTTTTTCAGAACCATACAAACTTTAATTGGGTGATGTCACAGTGTTTTGAGTTTTGTGTGGAATTATTATTCTTTCCTTTGCATTAAGACAGGGGTGGGGTAACTCCAGGCCTCGAGGGCCGGTGTCCTGCAGGTTTTAGACGTGTCCTTGATCCAACACGGCTGATTTAAATGGCTAAATTACCTCCTCAACATGTCTTGAAGTTGTCCAGTGGCCTAGTTATGAACTAATCATTTGATTCAGGTGTGGTGGCCCAGGGTGATATCTAAAACCTGCAGGACACCAGCCCTTGAGGCCTTGAGTTCCCCACCCCTGCATTAAGAAGATTTTTTAAGTTTAAGCTTTGTACATTTTAGTTATTTTAGTGTATGCATTTGGGTCCTCTCTGCCTGAAACACAGCACCTCCATGACGGGTGACCTGGGTCATGACCCCCCCCCCCTCCCCATAACACCTCTTAACCTTTCTGATGAAACAAAAAAGTGTAAAACTCCCCTTGACCAGTTAAAAGGTTTTGCAGTGTGCTCAGATTTACAAAAAATGTACTCCAAACTGAATTGTTTATCTTTTAAGGTAGAGAGCATGAGGCTGGGCATTGGCAAAATAAGTAAAACATC
Source organism: Perissodus microlepis (assembly GCF_051167445.1). Taxonomy (NCBI): domain Eukaryota; kingdom Metazoa; phylum Chordata; class Actinopteri; order Cichliformes; family Cichlidae; genus Perissodus; species Perissodus microlepis. The sequence continues at coordinate 3,964,404 of NC_140476.1, forward strand.
CAAAGGCAGGTTTTACGCTTCCGTAAGAATAGCTAAAGAATTCTGACAGAGCTGAACTTGTCACTCTGGTTCATCCAGTAAACAATGAGACTCATTATGTACGCAAGTGCCTTAGGTCCATAATGACAAACAAAGTATGGAAATAAAGTGCAACTTATCATTTTTGAAATGAGGCAATTTTCTGTGTTGATTTTTTTAAATAGATTTTTTAATTATTATTAACCACACAGTGAATTTTGGAATTTCTAAGTTGAACATCACCATTTATGGAAAATTCCATTAAAAAACAAAACAAACAAACAAACAAACAAAAACAGTGTACATAAAATTAATGTTTCAGTAAAATACTTGATTAGCTAAATTAAACTCTAATAACTTCTACTGTAAAAATAATATTCTGACATCTAATCTTCTTAGAAGAGACACTTGCTGGCCTATACACCTCATGATTATCAGACTGCATAACTACTAAACCTCCTTCTGTGTAACTTGAATCAACTTACAGAAGACTGATGCTCTGGAAAGTTTACTAACAAAACCTGAGACTACACATAAATAGCATGTACCTTTAACAAATCAGTTCTTCAAATTATAATAATAGTATTATAATATTTTTAGGTCAAGGTAATGTAAACGCAAGACTAGTAGCAGATGCCATGTTGGATGCAGTGATTGATGTGATGAGCCAAAACTCTTCCGGTCCCCTGAGCACAATCCGCATAGTTATTTTCCCGAAAGCTATGCTAAAAGATTTCCACAGCAGCCTGGAACAGAGAGAAGCTACTGATCCTAATCCTAAGGATAAAGGACAGGGAACCTGGGGAGGCATTGGCATTGGCAAAGTCCAAGGTAAAAATATGTAGAAGAAAAATCCAGTACTGTTCTGCTGTCTCCAGTCAATGTTGAACCTTAACTTCTAATGGTTTTGAAATTGGTTTTTCAGGAATGTTTACTGATGGAAATACTGAAAAACCAAAGAAAGAGAAAGACTGCACAGCTGAAGGTCAGGAAGCTGATGCCACTTGCTTCCATATTTGTGGTGTCACTCAGGCTGATGTAGATATAGCCAAGAAACTATTGTTTCAAGAACCTGAGACAACCACAATTGAGGACGAAGCCATTGGTAAACTCTGTGATGCAGACCACCAGAAAATTGATGACATGGAGAAGACCATGGGTATAAGCATAAAAATAGAAAACAGTAAAGTCAAGCTCACTATTGAAGGACTGAGCAATGATGTGCTTAAAGCTACCTCTGAGATCAATATGATGCTAAGCAGGAAAAGAGAGGGTATTCCTGAGCAGTGGGAACGCATGCCAGCTGAGGCCACATGTCAGGCTTTTGCAGTACAAGCCAAGACATCAGAATATGACGAAATCCTGAAACATTTTCAGGCCTCATGCAGTGGATTTGTTACAAAGGTAACATTTGTTATTTATCACTCAGATCATTAGAGCAAAAGGTTTTTGGTGAATGGATCATCAAATTGATACTGACTAATCATTTCTAGATTTAAATTGAAAATGTATTTTCATGCATCTGTTCAAGTCTTTGTGCAGTCAAACCATTATGAAGTTAGTGTTAAACATTTTTTTTAAATCTTTTTTTTTAAAAAGTTTGTTTCACAAGAAAGCCAATAAAAGCAGTTAACATAAATCTACATCAGACTACACAAAAAAACACTTTTCTTCCTCTCAGATTGAGCGGATCCAGAACCCTGGATTGTGGAAGAGTCTAGAGATTAAGAAGCGTGAGATGGAGTTGAGAAATGGTCATCAGAATAACGAGAGACGTCTTTTCCATGGTACCTGCGACAGAGCTGTGCCAAATATTAATGACCGTGGGTTCAACAGGAGCTATGCAGGAAAGAATGGTGAGATATTTGTGGGTGGGGGATGTGTCAGTGTGCCAATTGTTTTCAGTTTGATCTTAATGCTACCGAGAGTTACAGAGTTGGCCATAAACACACTTTTTTCAAAATCAGCTTTAGACTACAGAAAGAATGGAATACACAGAATGTGGAGAAAACTTGCACAAGGAACAATGCTGAAAATAAATATTTTAGAAGAGAGTGAGAGACAATAAAAGGTCAGAGTAGATCAGAATAGGGATTATAAGTACTGGGACTGTGGCTGATAAGGGGAAAGAGCTGGCTGATATGATGGGCGAGAAGGAAGGTAGATATATATTGTGTGTAGGATACCAGGCGGAAGGGAAGCAAGGTCAGGAGCACCAGAGGTGGATTCAAGCTGCTACAATGATATAGATAGAAAATGAAACAGAGTAGGGATAATCTTGAAGGGAGAGAATGTGAATAGTGTTGTGGAGGGGAAGAGAGTGTCAGACAGAATCATGGGTTTCAGGCTGGAAATCAAAGGGTTGATGTTGTCAGTGTGTCTTCAGGGGGAGAAAGTGGTGATTGGAACAGCCCTCAGTGGAGATGTAGGTGAAAGGAACAGAGGTCAAATTTGGAAGAACAGATGGAAGGGGGTTTTGCTAAAAGGATGAAAATGGCTGTGGCCACCAAGTAAAGTCAAAAATCTAATATATGGGTCCACAGTGTTTGGGTTGTGGCTGCCCCTCCGGTGTACTTGCTGTAATTTCTATCTGTGGAACCCGAGGACTGAATCTTCAGATGATGTCTTCTGCTCATCACAAGACACAGAGAAAAAAAACTACCGCATTTTCCGAGCCGCCTTCTTTATACTCTTTTGTCCATTTGCCTCTCTCTCTCTCCTCCTGTCTGTTATTTACATATATCCAGCCACACTCTATCATCCTCTCCATCTTCAACCTTTCACTCTCTTTTAACTAAGGTGGTGGTTATTTTGTTGAAAGCACTTCCTTACATCTTCTTCTTTTCCATATTATACTTAACAAAATTTGTCAATAAATACACCGCATATGAACTTTCAGTTGTGTATTCAACAGCACTTCATACCATTTCTCTTATTCAGAATCATGTATAATGATTGGTTGGCAACATATTTCTATGTCTTTGACTACAAGTTAATTTGATTTACTATTAGCAGAAGCTAATAGTAAATCAAATTAACTCCGACTTGTAACCCCATGTGATGTCTGTGTTATGTGTATAAGGTCGGGGGGGGGGTCCCATTTTCACTGCAGGGCAACCTGCTTGTGACAAATAAAGCTTGATTGATTGATTGATTGATTGAAGCACACAGAAATAAACTCTGTTTTTGTATCAGACATAAAAGACTGGATGTTAATATTTTCTACTCTCTCTGTTAGTGTGAGTTTAATGTGAGGTTAACCTCAATGTGAGGTTATGGAAGTTTGAGAGGATTTAGTGTTTGATTTTCAGACTGGTGCAACTACTAGGAATAACAGAAAGCGTGTCAAAGAGTTTTTTCGTTGACTTTCTGCTGCTCTTCATTTTCAGCTGCATTATATGGCAATGGCACATACTTTGCTGTCAATGCTAGTTATTCTGCCAATGACACCTACTCCAAGCCAAATCAGAACGGGGAAAAGTTTATGTACGTCTGCAGAGTTCTGACTGGTGACTTCACTCTTGGACAGAAAGGCATGGTTACACCACCAGCAAAAAACCCCGGATCCACTGACCTGTACGACAGTGTTGTGGACATTGTTGCCAATCCCACCATGTTTGTTGTCTTCCATGACACCCAGGCTTGTCCTGAGTATTTGATTACATTCAAGTGATGGTAAATGGTAAATGGTCTGTATTTGTATAGCGCTTTACTTGGTCCTAAGGACCCCAAAGCGCTTTACACTATACACAATCATCCACCCATTCACACACACATTCACACACTGGTGATGGCAGCTACAGTGTAGCCACAGCCGCCCTGGGGCGCACTGACAGAGGCGAGCCAGTGAACAAGATTATGAGACATAATCAACTTACATCATAAAAGTGAGCCCATTATGCTACTTTTTAACTCTATATATTTATTCTTTGACTCTATTAGACTAGCTCTGCATGGTCCACAGTTCAAAATCATTTGAGCCTTTTATTGGCTCACATTGTGGTCATCAGAGTTTTGTAACCTTGTAAACCAAAATATCTGAAAATCTTGTGTTTGTGCATCTATAGATGATAGTTTGTGTGCTTGTAAAAAAATATTTACACATTACACTTTTTTTTTTGTTAAGGTCTGTTTACAGACAAAGCAAAAAATTACATGTAAAACTCTTCACTCGAGTTCCCTGGCTGTGTGTGTGTGCTGCAACTACGAATTTTGACCTGATTTTTCTTCCTTTCAGCTGATTGGTCAATGTCATGTCAATCACAAATTTAACAATCCAGTCAGAGAACAGACGGGTTTGGCTGTCAGAGGGGTGCTTTACAGGGATACAGGAAAAATAGAGGAAACAATAAAACATAAGATGGTCACAGGAGGAGATAGATGCCCCTGATCTTGAGACACAAAAACTCAAAAGCATGGAGGTCTCCACCCAAAGTCCAACTTTATTTTACTGTTTTCGCCTCCTAGGCATTATAAACCCTGCACAGGTTTTTTTTTTTGTCTTCTATTTTAAGTACAGAAGATTTTTATGTGGTTTTTTTATGTGTTTTTATGTGTTGATTAAACATACAGTTTAAGGTTATCAAAGAAAGACTAAAAAGAAATAAAATCCTATTTTAAACTCTACACCTTCTGTTTCTGCTTTTACCTCTTCAGTATTGTATCACTGGAGAATCTTTACCTTCCAAAGCAACTTGAGGTGACTGCTGCTGCCATGTAGTGCTATATAAATAAAACTGAATTGAATTAAACTAATCCAGCTTTAACTTATCACATGTTGTGAGTGTAGCTGTGTATCCATCTGAATCCATGGAAAGGTTTATCACTCTGTCCTAAATCTGTCTTTAAACTTACTTTTTTGGTTTTTGGTCTTGCTTGCCTTAACTCTGTACCAAAATCCTTATTAGGACCACAGTCAGTCATAACATTTCTTCTGGACAAACATTTGAATGCTTGCCCATCCTACAAGAGGAGATGAACTGTTCTGCTCAGGGGAGATGGAAAGGCCTTACATGCTAAAACTAAACTAACCCTCAAACTAACCTGTAAAATTAAATCTAGTGCAAACTATGGATAGTGTAATACATTTCCCATTTCCTTACCATGATGCAAGTTGTTTTTAGTAAAATAAAGGGTGGGGATGACAGCATCAGCACACTCTTATATGTGTAGTTTCACTTAAAAATTCATTGAGTTAAATTTCACCCTATACTGTCTCCTTGTGGAAGACAATAACAGTGTTCATCATATTCTGTGATTCTTTTCAAACAAATAACATCAATACCACTTTCTGTTTGAGGAACACAAACATTTTCTGGTAATTGTATAACAAATTTTGTGTATTTTCTAGGTATGAAAACCCCTCACATTGTTGAGTGTGCCCCCACATCTTTTAGTATAACATGAATTAAGTATAGAATTGCTTATATGCTGGGTTGACAGATTTTTTATTTTCTCAAGTTGTCAGTAGCCCAAATTACAAATAAAATAACATTTTCAGAAATTAATTTCTCATCATAATAAATGCATCTCATAACGCAGTTAAAATGTAAGCCCTGTTTATCAGTAACCACTATCCACCTCTGTGAAAGAAATTTATGTCAGGTTTGACCTAATGTGTAACTTCTATATCGAAATTAGACACATGAGACAAGTGCGATTTGAGGGTTTTTTTTAATGCTTAAACATTTTTATTTCTAATATTAAGTATTGGCAGTACTGAAATATAACTTAAAACACTCTTTGAATATCAATTTTCAAACAAAGGATAACCAACTAAAATATGTCTCTGTCCTAAGATCGAGTGGAACTCAAATAGGTTTTAAACGAGCTTACTGAAAGTTCTCACCACCTGCAAATGGCAGTGTGGAAAATAAATCCAGAACATTACTTAATATGTCTGTGAAGGTTCTCAGTCATCCAGGTCATCGTAGTCAAAAGAGCTTGCAAAGAAAGGCGTCTGGACTTCTTTAAGTTGCTTGAAGACGTTTCACCTCTCATCCGAGAAGCTTCTTCAGTTCTAATGTATACCTGGCTTAGCAGGAGGTCGTCAGATAAGTGATAATTTGTACGTAGAAGCTTACAAATGGTCTGTCTGCACTGGTGTTAGGTAAAACAAGCCAAACATTATTTTTTGTTAGAAATGAAGTAAGCTAACTAACACCGGGAAAGTCAAGCAGTTTCTTTCATGTGGACTTCGCTACGAGGTAAATTTCTTACCTGTTGCTTTTGAAGCCCAGATTTCCCTTTTAACGGAGCCGTCCTACTGTTAGGTAGCAGCGCGTGTTAAAAATGACAGTTTGACTCTTCGGCTGTTTTCTAGGGGCCTTGTCACTCATGAGCCCTTAGAATGAGCCCCTGTCCACTGTTATAGTGTCCCGCGGTTTGATAACCACTGAGGGAAATCACAGTTGCCATCACAGAGCTTTATTTAAATCAGAGTCTCTGGTGTAGCCTGCACTCTGGCGCTGTCTGCAGCACACAGTGAGTCACTGCACTATTATATCTGGATTTCTGCTGCGCTGTTCGCCAGAGTGAAAGAGTGCACGCCATTTGAAAATGATTTTTCTTTATGTGTGTGCGTGTGTGCGCGCGCGCGCGCAAAAGCCACGCTTATGTTTTTTTTTCTTGTTTATTGTTAGGGTGGAGTTTTATTTTTATTTTTTTTTAATTGTCAGACAGAATCATGGGTTTCAGGCTGGAAATCAAAGGGTTGATGCTAAATGTTGTCAGTGTGTCTTCAGGGGGAGAAAGTGGTGATTGGAACAGACTTCAGTGGAGATGTAGGTGAAAGGAACAGAGGTCAAATTTGGAAGAACAGATGGAAGTGGGTTTTGCTAAAAGGATGAAAATGGCTGTGGCCATCAAGTAAAGTCAAAAATCGAATATATGGGTCCACAGTTATTGTTAGGGTGGAGTTTTATTTTTATTTTTTTAATTACGCGGACTGTATTCCCCACCCATGGGCGCAGGTGTGTCTACCTGCCATTGGAAGTTTCGAACGCGGAAGTTTGTAGGACTGTCATGGTTGCAGGGAGAGTGCGGCGGACTGGTTTAGCTGCTCTGTAAAACGAAATACGCAAAACAGCAGCTTGTTCGGGCGCTGCGCCTACACAGGTTTTCTGGACTTCCCGACCCGAGTCGTCAGCCGTACAACGACCCAATGGCATCTCCCGGACCGGGGAGTACCAGCGGCCCGGTGCAGGGAGCGGGGCTCGGGGAGAGCCCGTCGATGAGCACTGAGAAACTGAGCTCCTCGGCTGTCAATCGCATGTTAATGGAGTTTCTGATTTACTGCGGGAGAGCCGTGTTCATCTTCTACCCCATATACCTGACGGGTTACCTGGGCCTCAGCATTAGCTGGGTGCTGCTGTGCATGTTTGTGCTCACTTGGTGGAAGAAAAATCGCCAGTGGAAGGACGCCCGGATCGGATCGGCTATTGACTTTGTGGACAATGAAAAGCACACGATCAACACCGAGCTGAAAAGTTCCCTACAAATGGCATCTTGGGTAGGTTATGTGTAAATATGTGTACAATAAGAAACTGTCGCTCTGCATCTGTTTTGCTTTAGAGCACTTCAGCAGCCTGGCAGCAAAGCCTTTTAGGTCAGCAGCTCTCCAGTCATCGTAGAAAAAGCTACCATGTCATTTATTTGTTTAAAACTGTAGGAAATAGTATCGTTCTCCCTTGCACTGTTTTGCATAACAAGACACACTCAGGCTGGTCCATTTTTTATTGCACCACACTCACCCAAAAGAGTGACTCATGGCACGCAACAAGGGTTAGGACAGACAATGAAAGAGGTTTCTTCTAATGTTAGAGGAATTCAGCACGCACAGTGGCTGTGAAACCAGGCCAGATTTTACTGATGGCTGTAGTTTGTGTCTTACAGGCTTATCTGTTCGTGTGTCCATGACCATGAAAGATGCTGATGACAGAGCCCCTGATGACAATTAAATCAAAGTCTCAGTTCATGCAAGACATATTTTAAATACAGCACACCCGAATTCTCATTTTAAAGCAGTTGGATGAGTTCATTTTAAATGAATTAGATTTGCATGACTAATTCTATAATTATATTGCATAATTAATAAGTAATTCATCTTCTGCACTCTTCATGTCAGCATGTTGTGCAGACAGTTTCAACTGAGATTATGTTTACAAAAGCACTTCTAACTTTAATCTATTTTTTCCTAAAGGTGAATTTCACTGATGTGGAGAAGGCTCAGTGGCTTAACAAGGTATAGTACTGAAGTTCACTTACTCCACCTCATCTGAGCTTTATGAGGTATGACACCAAGTATGTGTCCCATCAACACTCTGGGGGGGTTCATTGATAAATTAGCTGAAAGCAGACTGAATGAGTGACGATCTTTCATTTAATTACTGTTAAAAAAAATCGTATTAATTGGCTGTGACTTTGAAATGATAAACAAAAGTTTAATACTATACGCCTTTTTGAGTTCACCTAATTTAAAAGTATACTGTAAGTAAGATTCCATTTACTGTTTGATCAAGGTGTTTCCACATGGTGTTTTTTGTTATGTGTTCAGGTGTTGGAGCAGGCGTGGCCCTTCTTTGGGATCTACATGGAGAAGCTATTAAGAGAAAACATCCAGAAGTCTGTCAGGACCTGCAATACTGCACTCAAAGCATTTACTTTTACCAAGATCCATTTTGGACACATAGTGAGTTGCTGTGATTTATGCACCATTCCTTTTTGTACTGCTTCAAGTCCACTTTAATATGCAATGAGTTTTGTGATTGAGTGAGTTTCTTTAAATGCTTCTTTATTTTCAGCCTCTCAAGATCACTGGAATAAGAGCATACACACATGAAGTGGAACATAGGGAAGTGATTCTGGACATGAACTTAAGGTCGGTCAAATACATTTTTAAAATGTAAATTCCAAGTAGTCTGCATGTTGTTTTCTCTTGCTATCATTTATGTCTGACCAGCTCAGTTCACTCTGCAGTTATTCTGGTGATGTGGACATCGACGCTCAGGTGAACTCAGCAATCACAGCTGGTGTGAAAGGACTTAAAGTGAGCATCTCATTTTTCTGTCTTCTCTCTATCTATCTGCGTCATATTCTTATTGTTCTTCTAAAACTTTCTTTAAATCTTCCAGCTCCAGGGGATGATGAGAGTTGTTTTAGAGCCTCTTATTGGTCAAGCACCTCTGGTGGGAGGAGTCACTTTTTTCTTCATTCGCCGCCCTGTAAGTGGCCACAGATTTTAATCCGTTATGTGATTAGCACTGCTTAAATCTCCAATTGATCTCCAATTGATTTTTTTCAGACACTGGAAATAAACTGGACTGGCATGACAAATGTTCTGGACAGCCCTGCTTTTGGGTAAGAAAATCCCAGAGGTGCTTTTAAATTGAATCATTCTCTTGTTGTCTCTTTAGGGTCATCCAGACTTTTTGATATTTATTTGTATCACTCCATCTTTTGCTTTACAGTTCACTGTCAGAGGACACTATCATAGACATCATCGCTTCTCTCATGGTGTTGCCCAACCGCATGTGTATTCCCCTCATAGACCAGGTCAAAATGGACCAAATGAGGTTTCCACTTCCTCGTGTATGTACCATCACATTTCCAATTCACACATTTAGCTTCACCTTATAACCAGCAGCTACTTGGATTTTTTTGAGTAAGCACAGTGAATTTTAAGACAACATACGTTGTATATGTATACTTTTTGCTCTTTTAACCTATTTTTACTTGTTAATTATACAAAGATTCTATCATTAATATGAATCATGTGCTTTTCCCTCATAGGGGGTGGTGAGGGTCCACTTGCTGGAGGCAAGAGATCTGGTGGCTAAGGATACATACATGATGGGTTTAGTGAAAGGCAAATCAGACCCCTATGCCACACTCAGAGTGGGCAACACAAATTTCAAAAGCAAGACCATCAAAGAGAATTTGCACCCAAAATGGAATGAAGTGTATGAGGTAGGCTAACACAAACACACTTCAGTGACACACACTTTGATTTCAGTAATGGGATTACTATTTGATTCTGCTGTTTTTGTCCCTCTTTTAATTCCCAGACAAACTTGCTATCAGCTCAAATCAGCTAGTTTTTAGAACAATTTCTGCACAACCGTCTCTGATCTGCCTAAAACATTTTGAACTTATATAATGAAAGCTGTGAAAGTTTTGCTTCACACATCAAATCATTTTCAACAGTATTTTTTTCAAAATTGATTTTAAAACATTTTTTAACTGCAGATATGTATCAAAAGTATTTTCTCTTCAGTTTGTGGTAAGGACCCGACGCACACAAAGGTCTTTGCTGTGCTGATGTTTTATTATATATGAAGGCACGCTTGCATCAGGAGGCAGCTCCTTCCTCAGCTCCTCCACTGCACACTCACATCCCCACCATCTCCACCATCCCCAGATATATATAGAGAGCGACAGTCGTTAGTCACAGCACGCACCTCCTCTGCCACACCTACGCAGGACAGACAAGATAACATTTTAGGCTTTTATATTTAACAGTCTTTGAGATATTCATGTTCAAACATTGCTTCAGATTGTACACAAAAAGGCTTGAAAGTGGCTCAACAGACCATTTACCTAAAAATATATATTGAAAAGTATCTGATGGTAAATGGCCTGTATTTGTAAAGCGCTTTTCTAGTCCCTAAGGACCCCAAAGCGCTTTACACAACCTGTCATCCACCCATTCACACACTGGTGATGGCAGCTACATTGTAGCCACAGCCAGGGGGGGCACTGACAGAGGCGAGGCTGCCGGACACTGGCGCCACCGGGCTCTCTGACCACCACCAGTAGGCAACGGTGGCAGTGAAGTGTCTTGCCCAAGGACACAACGACCGAGACTGTCCAAGCCGGGGCTCGAACCGGCAACCTTCCGATTACAAGGCAAACTCCCAACTCTTGAGCCACGATCGCCATATGCAATTTTAGCTTTGCCATATGATATGCAAAGCTAAAATTTTTCAAGAATCATTGTATATGTTCAAATTTGTAAAATTTGTACGTAACTCGGAGATGGTTGAGCAGATGGCCTGTGCAGATTTGATGCGATCATCCTAACACAGACGTTTTTCTTACACTGTAATCCCGTCTGCATCATGCTACTGAAGACAGAGATGCTTGTTTTTGCTTGTAAAAAACAAATAACTCATTATTTGAAGATTACAATTTATTAGTATCTAATATCCCATTTTCTATAAGTAATCTACTAAAAACCTTACCCATAATATTTTAAGAAATCAGACTCATTAAACTTGAAAGACATTTTGAGATATCTTTGTTTTTTTTATGCAGTTTGTTGTCCATGAAGCGCCGGGCCAAGAGCTGGAATTAGAGCTCTATGATGAGGACACAGACAAAGATGATTTTCTTGGAAGGTATTTAGCAAACTTGTGCCATTTTGTGTTACCTATGATTTCTTTGGTTCTTAGCCCTCTGCTGATATCAGTAAAAGGCTGAGGTTGTTGTTGTCATCCCGCCAGGCGGGCAAAGGGGACACTTGAGGTTGTAAATGTGATGACCAGAAAACGAGGTGACGTAGGAGCTTTAAATTGATACCATAGCTGTATGCACTACAAGTCATAGATGAGTTTGAATCTCAGTAACCCTGACCTCAAGGTCAAGGTCAGAGGTCAAGTTTTCTGAAAATTTTGTGACCGCAATAGCTCAAGGAGAAAGTCACCTAGCAGTTTAAAATAGAAAGGTGCATCTAGTTATAGGCAGAAGGGTAGCACTGATAGACTCCGGTATTTCTACTTACCTCATCATGCTGGTCTGAGTCCCGGTGCAGAGCCACGTCTGCCTCAGTGCATTTTAAGAACCAGGCAACAGTTTGAAACTGTTGAGGTCTTTTTTATGGTCAGAAAATCGTATTGGACAGAATCTGTGGATAGCATCAATCATCTTGTATTAGTCCTTCCCAGAGTCATTGACATCAGTGGATTTGTAGCTATGAAAGTGATATAAACACGCAGTTCTGACGCATTATTGACGTTATGTTTTTATTTTACATCTATTTAGATATAACCTCGATTTGGGAGAAGTGAAGAGGGGAAAACAAATGGATCAGGTGAGCTCTTTTATCCTGAATAAGCTCAGTAACCTCTATAACACAACATTTCTTATCAAATGCTCTTGTATGTGTTACTATTTTCTATAGTTTTGTATTTACATTAAAGCTTTTGAAACATCCTCTTATTCTCCCAGTGGTTTGCTCTGGAGGATATACAGCACGGTGAAGTTCATCTTAAGCTCCAGTGGTTTTCCCTTCAGACTGACACCAGCCTGATGAAGGAGGTACAGCAGCCCAGTGTTTCTTCAGTCTCGCTAACATCCGCGTTCATACATTTTACTTTGAACTAAAAGCTGCGGCGGGATGTGCACTGCGCTCAGCTGCTCCATAAATCCCATTATTTTTCCCTCTCCAACACTTTCTTCCAGTCCACCGACAACCTTGCCTGTGCTATGCTTGCAGTGTATCTGGACAATGCCACTGATCTACCAGTAAGAATCTTCTAATGGGAAATATTGCTGTTGTTGTAAGGCATTGATTCAAGTGTGCTCAGCTATATTCTTCCACTTCTGTATAGAAAGATGGCCGTGAGGCTGCAGACCGTCATAAACATGGGAAGAACCCCAAAGAAGAACGGGTAAGATAAAAGTGTCGTTGCATAACTGATGCCAGTTAATAAAATTGGCGTCATTTCTGCATTTTCTACATTTCATTTTGCTTGTTCAAAAAAACCACATTACATAATTTATTTCCTTCTTAAGGGTAAATTGAGAAGATGTTTGCCTCAAAGTGTGTCGTTCACATACGCAGATGGTTGTTTTCTTTGACTGTCCAATAAAACTCTCGGCTTCTGTTTCATTTTAACACTGTGCAGTTGATAGCGCTTTCGTATCTTGATGTCTCGGTCAGATTAGCTTTCTCTTGTAGTTCTAGGTGTGGTTGTGTCTGTGAAAGCTGGTCCTTCCAGTTTGTCTGGTGCATGCCTGTCATTTTGTATGGGTGTGTTATTGTCAGCTAGTTTTCATATCACCTGAGGCTTTTCCAGGTTAACTTTCTCACACTCGCACAACTCATCAGGACTGTGCTGAGAAAAACTTAGAATGATGTTTCTAAGGTAACAATATTCACATTTTTCTTAGACTTTATGAATAAATATGAATCCCATCCATCTGATATTTTGGGCAATTATAGGAAACTGTGGGAATTATTTAAGAAAACGTTTTTACTCAGAGCGTTTAAGCTTCCACTTTGTGCAAGGTGGCATAATTTCATTGCCTCTGACTGTCCTCTGCTGGTCGTAGGATGAAAAAGCAGTCAAAAGTGTGTGAAAAGTAAAGTGTGAGAGAACACTGAGTGTCTTGAGTTAAGGTTTCATTATCCTGAAATGCAAAAAATGAGGGTTGGCCATTGTAGTGTGTGTGTGTGTGTGTGTGTGCCTCTAATGAATCTCAGCTTACACTTCTTTTTCCCACACATGTCCCAGTTTCTGTGGTGTGTTTGCATTTAATACTGGGTTGAATTCATAAGATTCCAGTCTGCTTGTTGACAAACACCCAACGTTTGTAGAACCCACATAGAATTTCAATGACAGAAGGCAGACTGCCGCTGAGTGTCACATACTGCAGCCTGCCTGTCAGGTATGCAGTGATCCATGAGATAAACGACATGTTTAGTGAGATTTCCTGTGGCTTCTGTCTCAGTAGAAACTGCTGAATCATGTTAAATACAGTTGAGAAATTCCAGAAGGTGATCTTCACCTTGTAGCTATGATTATCTAGATCTTATGTGGATTTTTTGTTTTGTTTTTCATCATCAATCCATCCATCCATCTTCTTCCGCTTATCCGGGGCCGGGTCGCGGGGACAGCAGCCTAAGTAGAGAAGCCCAGACCTCCCTCTCTGGGAGGCATCCTTGTCAGATGCCCAAACCACCTCAACTGGCTCCTTTTGAGGTGGAGGAGCAGCTACTCTACTCTGAGCCCCTCCCAGATGGCTGAAGGTCTCACCCTATCTCTAAGGGAGAGGCCAGCAACCCTTCATAGGAAGCTCATTTCTGCTGCTTGTATCCGCAATCTCGTTCTTTCTGTCACTACCCACAACCTCAGGGACATAGATCGACCGGTAAATTGTGAGCTTTGCTTTTACAGACAGCTCTCTCTTCACCACAACAGCGTCCGCATCACCGCAGCTGCAACACCAATCTGCCTGTCGAGCTCCCGCTCCCTACTCCCATCACTCGGGAACAAGTCCCTGAGATACTTAAACTCCACTTGGGGCAGGATTTTTTTTTGTTTTTTGTTTTCTTTTTTCACAGTTTACACAATTACTTAGTTATTCTTAATATATATATATATATATGTGCTCCTTTATAGACATTTTTTATTCACTGTGGTTTTGCAAATGGATGGCATGTGTAAAAAATCTGTAAAAAGGATGAAATCAAAGGTAAACACTGACTTAAGCTCACAAGCACAGGTTTGGCCACAGCTGAAGAATTCATACCGTATGTCTGTGAAGGTTCTCAGTCATCCAGGTCATTGAAGTCTAAGGAGCTTGGAAAGAAAAGCGTCTGGACTTCTTTAGGTTGCTTGAAGACATTTCACCTCTCATCTGAGAAGCTTCTTCAGTTCTAGGGTAAAATGGTGGAGAGTCCCACTGGGTTTAAATCTGGGACTCTCCGATCTTAAATCTGGGACCTAAAGAAGTCCAGACGCTTTTCTTTTCAAATTCATACCGTAATTATGACAAAATTTCACACGAAAAGATGATGGACTGGATGTAAACTGCGACTTAACCGTTATTAGAGATTTACCACTGCAAGTTGGTAATTCTGGTATTAGTGTTGACATAGAAGTCAGTAATTAGAAAACTGATCCTCTCACTGTCTCACTGATTTGCTTTATTTTCAGCTCACAAAGAGAGTCGCCTGCCCCAACTCCTTTGTTGAATTTTCCATTGACAAGGATGTTAAGAAAAGCAAGGTATTGCTCTCACTGCTGATACGTCATTTTCTCCTTTAAATGTTTCTGTTCTTTATATTCCTGTTCATATGTGATGAATCCAGATGGTTAGACTTGCTGATTTGCTACCGTTTATCCACTTTACAATTTTGTTTATATACAGTAGTTATGTTTGTGAACACTTTGTGTGATAATATTTCCCCTTTGTTCATAATGTAGCAGATTATTTTTTAAACCAGAGAATGGTCTACATTGAGGAGCTTTATTATGAAATATGTTAGAAAGCATAGCAGGTATATTTCAACTAAATTCTCACACACACACAAAAATCCCACTTATGACAGAAACGTGTCTGTCTGTGGATGTCTCAACAACCAAACTTATTTGTTATTTACTTCTGTGGGGCTCCAGTAAGAGAAGAACAGAGATTATCTATATTTCACTGCTCCAGATCCTACGAGTCACAGTACTGTCAACAGCATATTTTAAAAGAAAATATTAGTTGTGTAATGTTTTATAGATTTCATACCGTAGCTGCTATTAAGAAGGCATTTAATAAATTCACTTTAAGCTCAACATAATTAAACCTGAATGAAGTACTACAGCATTTGGGCTTGTTTTTTGCCAAAGTTCAGGTGGTAAAACACATTTTAGTCATTTCTAGTTAAATCAGAACTTTTAGTTTTAGGACTGACTTAGCATGGGGGAAAAAACTAAAGCCCACCAGCAACTCTAAGCATTATTTTCTCTAAAGTGGCCTAAAATTAAAAATGTTTGACTATTTTTATTCTAGAAGCACTTTGACCTTTGATCAGTAATATATATAAAGTCTGTGTTGTAAAAATAATTCCATTGCAAACAAGTAGCACAGTAACTGTCTTAAAATTAATTTTTTTTTTTTACTACTCGATTCACTGTTTCCCAGGTTGTGTATGCTTCCAAAGACCCGGTGTGGGAGGAGGGCTTCACCTTCTTTGTGCGTAACGTCAAAGCTCAGCAGCTCTCTATTCAGGTTTGTTTTCTCTCTCTGGCAAAAAAAGCAACAAAGCTATTTGCAAATTTATTTATTTTTTTTTTTTTACATTTTTTTTAACATTAAAGAAGTAAAGGTTTCTAATTGTATTTACCATATTCTTCAATCATTATTTTTCCACAACTACTTTATGATTCTAAATCATATTCTGAAACTAGATTCTTTCAATCTGTCTGATCTCCTCATGAGGTTAATGTAATTTGTATTTTTCATATTTTCTTTGTTCATGTGGTTCAGGTCAAAGAGCCTGAGAAGAAGAATCCACTCGGTGTTCTCAACTTGCCCCTCAGTCGCCTCCTCAACACCTCCGACCTGACTCTAGACCAGCGCTTCCTGCTGGAGCGCTCTGGAGCAACCAGCCAGATCAAACTGAAGGCCACTCTGAGGGTGGGCATGCATACATAAACACAAAGCAAATGATCTCTGTTGGTTTCCCCATTGTGTTTTCCACCTCTCTCATAAGTGATGGTTTTAGCCACAGTAGCATTGCTCATGTCTTCAACTCACACAGATTCTTAAATTGGAAGAGCCTCCACCCAAGCCTATCGTCAATCCTCCTTCAGAAGTCAAACAGCAACAGACCAAACAAGCAGGGAATACCTCAGTCTCCAATCCCTCCAACGCTCCATCCTCTTCTAACGCAGTTTCCTCCAAAGAAATTCCTGTTGTCTCTACTCCGAAACAAGTGCCAACTTCACCAAATGAAGGTTATTTAGCTCAACGCCGTGGCTCCTTCCAGGCGCCTGAAAACAGGAAGGAATCATCTTCATCAGCAAACTTGCGTCGGTTCGACTCTCACAGCCTGCTGTCGGAGAACTCCATTGCTTCATCACGATTCGACCTGTCAGATGGAGCCACCTATCCCGAGTGAGACTTTGTTCTCTGCATGTTCTGTTAATGTCGACGTCTAACCTTTCTAGAAATATGGTGAACTGAGGCAGTTGCTGCATTTTTGAAAGAGTAGAAATAAAAGTGACCTTTGCATATTTGTTTCTCTTTAGGGCCATTAGGAATCATCAGGGTTCGTTTGGAGAGATTGAGCTGGTTATACGCTACGCATCCCTGAGACATAAGCTTGTTGTCATTGTTAACAGGTGCAGGTATGTCCCAAAAATCTGTCCTCAATAGTATTTAAGGCAGTAAAAAATGTAATTAAATATTCAAAGCTTAAATACCGTGGCCTCTACCACACAGGAACCTATTCCCCTGCAGCGAGAATGGCACAGACTCTTACGTCCGCCTGTATCTCCTCCCCGACCAAACCTGGAAGCATCGTAAGAAGACGCATGTCAAGAAGAGGACAACTAATCCTGTCTTCAATGAAAAGTACGCTTACTGGATTCATTAACCATCTTGCACTAATTTTTTCAAATAGGAAGAATTGACAATTTATAGTTTGCAGATTGTGTATCTTTAAAGCTCAGCCATTGACATGGTTTCCTTTTTGTCCCAACCTGCTTTCATCACAGGGTTGAGTTTGACGTCTTACTCGAGCAAGCACAAACTAGGAAGTTGGATGTGTCTGTGAAAAATAACAAGATGTTGGTTTCCAGAGAGAGAAAGGACATTGGCTCGGTGGGTAATTATACTTATAGATCAGATGAGCTACTCATTTGGTAGTGATTCCCTGAAAATATAAATAATAAAATATGTAACTATGTACAATGGGGGGGAAGCATTAGATCCCCTGCTGAATTTGTAATTTTGCTAACTTAGAAGGAAATGAACACACTCTAATATTGATGCAGAAACACAGAATATGAACCGAAAGTCCAGAAAAGAAAGCATTACATCAAAGTGATAAATGATTTACATGTTGATGGTATGTTTTGAGTCACTGTCATGTTGGAAGACCTATCCACAACCCACATTCAGTGTTCTGTCTGAAGGAAGGAGGTTATTTTATGGCCCTGTTCATTGACCCCTTAATGTGCTGAAATCGTCCTGTACCCTTGGCAAAAACAAGGGAAAAAAGTCTCAAAGTATTATGTTTCCAGCTCCGTGCTTGACTTTCTTTGGGTCATACTCAGCATTTCCTTCCTTGTAAACATGGAGGAAACTGATCCTGTAGACAGGTGTGCTTTATAAATATAATGAATTGACATCAGTAGTATCTTGATTGATTGACTGTAATCACAGTAAATTGGTAGGAGCCAGAATAATGGCTTGGTTTTAGTCAATCAAATACTTATTTCAGTCAATGACATGCAAATCAGTTTATAACTTTTATGATTTTTTTTCTGGATTTTTGATAAATATTATGTCTTTAAAATGAAACTACCATAAAAAATGAGACTGTTCATTTCTTTGTGTGAAACGTACTTCCCTTTCTATATTTCTGTTCCTGACCCAAGCTTTAAAACTACTTGCAGCCGTCCAGTGCCACTCTTTGCCTCCTAGTAGATGAACCTATTGTATAATAAAGTCCTTGGTAACTTCCTTCTTGAGTTATCACATTAACAAGATTCTCAAAAAACTTGAGTTTTGAAATCCACATTGAAGTTGAGGTCACTAAGATTCAAAACTCAACTTAAAAAAAAAAAAAAACTCAACTTGAAATTCCTACATCGCCACTGGTGTCTGTCTGACGACAAGACCCCAGAAAGCCTTTTACAGCTGTGGGGTAAAAGGTTGTTAGTGAGACTGCTTGGTGCACGGTGATTTGTCAGACAAATATGCAACCTTTCATTTTCCAAACGGGCTCATAACAGTTTTCTTTTTTATTGATCCCTTTCATGTCAAACTGTCTTTGGCTGTCACTCTTTTGCAGCCTGTTCCAGATAATTAATGGCACTTTTGCTTCTGTCCACAGGTAATAATAGATCTATCAGAAATAGATCTAGTCAAAGGCATCACAGCGTGGTAAGGGGACACTTTTCTTTTTGCATGGTTTATGTGACACTAGCTACAAACAAAATGTTAGTAACTCCTGGTGTGTCGCTCTGATTGCCCCTTTGCTGTGGGGCACTTTTTTCCTGTTTCTTTTTTTTATATAACTTCCTGGACTATTGCTGCTGTTATGGAAGTTTTATAGCAATGTAGCATAAACAGTTTTTGTACAATTTCCCAGATGAGTGTAATTGTGGAGGGCATAGAGCCTATCTGCCTGATGGCAGAAGGGAATTAAAACAATAGAGGATAACCTTTGCTAATTTTTATTTTATACTTATAATCACATAAACGTCCGATATTTCTTTTCTCTGAAGGTATGAGCTCACTCTACCCGGGCTGAAGAAGTGAGTGTAGCATGTACAACTGAGAGAAACTTCAGCTTGAAAAGCTGCTGCTGCAACCTCTGCAGAGAAAATGACAGACGTTCATACTCCTTACTCATCCGAAACACAGCAAACCAAGATTTGTTTTTGTGTGTGTGTGTGTGTGTGTGTGCTTTTTTTTTTTTTTTTTTTTTGTGTAACAAAAAAAGACCCTTAATAACAATGAAAAAAAGGTTTGTGCAAGAAAAGCAATGTCTATATTTTGGTTATTTCATCTGAACCAAAGTTCATCTTTAGTGTTATATTGTAAATAGATTTATTGACAGTTTTTATATATATATTGGGGGAAATCAGGTAAAAGCCAAATGTTTGTTACAGCAATGTAGATGAGTGAGTGCATGGTGAGGAAGAATTACACACTTTGATAAACACTGAAATGCACGAAGTCCCACTAAGCAGATTTTACATTGAGGCAGCTGAGCTGTTCTGCAGCTCATTGGAAGTAAAACTGCATCCAAGAAGGGCACAAGCCAAGTTCTTTGGCCTCAGTTACTGACTCAATAAGATATCATTCCTTTTAAAGCTAATCCTCTCGGACCATTCAAAATAACATCTCAGTACGCCGTCATTCTCTTTATGAAGGACTACAGTTCTGAGCTAAGTAGTTAATCAGAGGTTTGACATAAACACTTTAAAGAAAGATTTTTTTTTGTATTTATGTATTATTTAAAAAAAAAAAAATCTCAATTGTAGTTGGTAAATTTGTTACAGCAGGTGGCAGAATATTTTTAGTAGAACTGTCTTCAGACTACCAGAGATCTATAGTGGATGAAGACTTTGTCTTGGCTAATAGTTTGATGTTTTTCTGTTTTACATTAATTATTGAGCAGGGAAGCTGTTCCCAGTTGTTTTTGAGCTGAAGCTAAAAGGGACATTCATTTTCAATTCATATTTATGGCAAATAAATATCTTCAAACTGATACATGGTTGATTTGACATCATTTCAGTGTGAGATTGTGATTGTGAAAAGAATAAATCTCTTCAGGCAGCTTCCCAGATGACCAGCTGGTCACGTTTGTTAGTCTGTTTAGCGTCCAAAGCTTTCCAAGATATCCTTTTCAAATTTTGTGTGATGGTAGATAATATGCATATCCAAAAATAAAGATTGTAAGTGTCATGATCTTGGGTCTGGTGAATATTCTCTATTTTGTGGTTCTCGTGACTTAGTCTTTTGTATTTGTAGCTCCCTAAGTTAGCTTTTGTATTTTGTGATTTCTAGGCTTTAGATTTTGTTACTGTGCCTCCCTGAATTCCTTGTGTTATGCCTGGTCGCCCTAGTTTCCATGTTCGTGAATTTCTTATTTTACTTTGACAGTCCTGCGTCTATTCTGTTTCACTTTCTCCCTGTCTCATGTGTGTGATTAGTCCCAGCTGTGTTCCCTGTTCCTGTTTCCCTCGTTACCCTCTTGTGTATTTTGCCCTCTGTCTTCCTTTATCTGTTGTTGGTTTGTCTGATTGTGTCCCTCCATGTTTCCAGGTTCCAAGTATCATACAGTGTTTTGTAGTTGGTTTTTCCAGTAAAGAAAAAAAAACGTGCAAAATTGTGAACCGCGTTATAGCGAGGGACCACTGTATTGCTATTTTATTGCTTATTATATTCCTCGCACTGTTTGCAATTTCCACATGCTCTTATATGAGTGATGGAGTACAGTACTACTTTTCAAGGCTGACTGTACTCTAGGAAAGAGTCGCTAGGGGGCAGTACCACCACATATACAGAGTCGGCTTGCTAATCTAAACAGGCGTTCCTGTTTAGATGATTTGTGATCCTGTTTAGTTAAACATAACATAACACCGAAGAGGAAAAGCAGTTGAAGCGTACATGCGCGTGGGTCCTCTTGTTCACAGGCTTTAGGGCGAGTTAATTGGTTACCTAGCAACGGCGCTGAGTTTCTCTAAAGAGTTTATGATAACTATGAACCTTTACAGATAGTTTAACACATGTAAGTGTTAAACCAGGGTTAACACAGGTACGTTCAAAATACTACAGCTGTCTGTTTCTTCTGATACAGCATGCCCCTTCAAAACCATCTTGCTCGAGGTTTTAATCATCACTGTCAATTCATTGAACACTACCTGAACAATGACGCAGCAGGCCAAAACTGAGGGAAACTGAAGTGCCTTTAAAAACAATCACTCCAACAGTATTGTACACAGCTCTTTCATATTATTCATGATATGCAAGCTTTGATATATAAGTGCTTGAAAAATTATTTGAAAGGACATTAAGGTTTGTATGCAGAGAAGGTGATCGGCGGTCCACTCCCCTCCCTGCACTTAATTGCCAGCTCAAGATGTCTCTCCAGAGCCAGGGCAAGTATACAGGACCACCTCCATCCTAACCACCACCTCTTCAACATCCTGCCTTCTGGAAAAAGGTTCAGATCCATCAGGTGCAAAAACAACAGACTAAAGAACACCTTCTTCTCGATGGCTGTCAGAACTCTTAATGCAAACTAAGAGTGTGTAAAGACTTGTCCAACACATCCACTCTGACACTGCTGTTGATCATCCATGTGCAATATCTCAATCTTTCCATGTTCTGTGCAATATTTTTTGGGCTCATGTGCAGTATCTTTGGTATGTGCAATATTTTCCGGTCTTGGGCAGTACTTTGGTCTCAGTAGAATTACCATCTCCACCCTAAATGACCATAGCACCTCCACCCTTATTTATTTATTATATTTTATAATTGCCCTTGTATGCAGACCCACAATGTTTCTTTTTCAATTTTTCTTACGCATACACCATGTATATAGTTTCACTCACATATATGTAAACATTGCTTTTTATTATTATTTTTCCCCCTTGTTGTATATTGTTTTCTCTTCTTACTTTTGCACCTTTGTGGTCCATCTACCCAATTTCACTGTGCAAGAAACTGCACAATGACAATAAAAAGCTCTAAGTCTCTAAGTATCATTTCTGACTGAAAGATATTTATTGCATTTATTAATTTTTATGCAGTATCATATAAAACCTCCAGAGGGAGGCATTGGGTGAAAAAAAATCCTACAGCTTTTCATTCTGGAGTTGTTGGAAATCTGCCTTTGTGATGTTGACTGGCTCTTGCTCTGGGAGGTTGCTGCTCTTGGGCCCATGAGCCACTTGTTGCTGTTGTGTCAGGCATCTTTCTCCCAGATGAAGGACTTGGCCTCTGCTTCTCTGCTGTATCTCTTCAGCCTTGGGGCCAGATCTGTGAGCCTTTGTTTGTCAGTTTCTAGAGTCTCCGTTACGGATATCTCTTTGTACCTTTTTCATCCAGGTCTCGTTTTTCATAACACCCCGCTGCATTTCAGTTAACCAACTATAAAATCTTTCCTGGCTTCCCCGAGTTCAGCTTCCAACCTTCTTCTCTATTAGGACCTTCCTCTAGATGCTTTTTTGATTTTATATATAAGTCTGGGATTGCTGTGGCAGTGTTGTATATGAGCTCAGTGGTTTCAATAATACTGGTAGACAGGTGTTCACAGTAACCATCAGAGCATATCCTCTGATGGTTCTTTGTAAGTGAGCTGGGGGAGTTGGGGGAGATTTGAGTTGAGTTTTTTTTTTTTTTTAATTTAATATAGTGCAAAGGTCTTGAAATGGTATTCAGCTACTCGATTCGATAATGTAATAAAAGTTTAAATAAGACTCTGATTTACAGCTCTTATTCACTGAGCTTTACTCAAGTGAGACTCTGATTTTCACTCTGCCTCCTTCTGCAGGACAGACTCCATCAGAGCAGATACTACTTTGTATGTGATTCTCCTGAATTGCACAACAGGATACACACCATGTGAAAATGTAAACTTTTGTTAAATTAAATTGCATCTATAAAAGTCACACATGATGTTGTTGTTCAAAATTATGTTTACAGTGCAATTCATTTTTTTTAAGCTGAACACATTCTCCACATTCCCCTCCCCAAGTAAGCCTACCTGCACTCAAGAAGTTTCAACATGGAAGTTTTGGGATTACAATGGTGGCTGAGTGAGTGCAGTAGACTGGTTTGTCTACTCTTTAAACCAAAGCAAGACACAGGAAAACTCATTTGTTCAGGCATTGATCCAAAATAGGTTTGCTGAACGTTTGGCAACTGGTCCTCACGGGGAGTACGACCCGATGGCATCCACCAGACAGTTGCCTCCAAGCAACCCAGCACAAGGAGCAAGGCCCAGGGAGAGTCCATTGATCCGGGTGAAAATGTTCAGCTCCTCAGCTATCACTCAAATATTAATTGATTTCCTGATTTCCTGCGGAAGAGCCATGCTCATCTTCTACCCGATGTATCTGACAGGTTATCTGGGCCTCAGTATCAGCTGGGTACTGCTGTGCATGTTTGTGCTCACTTACTGGAAGAAAAATCGCCAGTGGAAGGACGCCCGAATTGGATCAGCCATTGAGTTAGCGGACAGTGAAATAGAAGTGGTCAACACCGAGCTGAAAAGTGCTTTACAAATGGCGTCCTGGGTATGTAATGAATTAATACAGGGAGTGCCGAATTATTAGGCAAATGAGTATTTTGTCCACGTCATCCTCTTCATGCATGTTGTCTTACTCCAAGCTTTATAGGCTCGAAAGCCTACTACCAATTAAGCATATTAGGTGATGCGCATCTCTGTAATGAGAAGGGGTGTGGTCTAATGACATCAACACCCTATATCAGGTGTGCATAATTATTAGGCAACGTCCTTTCCTTTGGCAAAATGGGTCAAAAGAAGGACTTGACGGGCTCAGAAAAGTCAAAAATAGTGAGATATCTTGCAGAGGGATGCAGCAGTCTCAAAATTGCAAAGCTTCTGAAGCGTGATCATCGAACAATCAAGCGTTTCATTCAAAATAGTCAACAGGGTCGCAAGAAGCATGTGGAAAAACCAAGGCGCAAAATAACTGCCCACGAACTGAGAAAAGTCAAGCGTACAGCTGCCAAGATGCCACTTGCCACCAGTTTGGCCATATTTCAGAGCTGCAACATCACTGGAGTGCCCAAAAGCACAAGGTGTGCAATACTCAGAGACATGGCCAAGGTAAGAAAGGCTGAAAGACGACCACCACTGAACAAGACACACAAGCTGAAACGTCAAGACTGGGCCAAGAAATATCTCAAGACTGGTTTTTCTAAGGTTTTATGGACTGATGAAATGAGAGTGAGTCTTGATGGGCCAGATGGATGGGCCCGTGGCTGGATTGGTAAAGGGCAGAGAGCTCCAGTCCGACTCAGACGCCAGCAAGGTGGAGGTGGAGTACTGGTTTGGGCTGGTATCATCAAAGATGAGCTTGTGGGGCCTTTTTGGGTTGAGGATGGAGTCAAGCTCAACTCCCAGTCCTACTGCCAGTTTCTGGAAGACACCTTCTTCAAGCAGTGGTACAGGAAGAAGTCTGCATCCTTCAAGAAAAACATGATTTTCATGCAGGACAATGCTCCATCACACGCGTCCAAGTACTCCACAGCGTGGCTGGCAAGAAAGGGTATAAAAGAAGGAAAAACTAATGACATGGCCTCCTTGTTCAGCTGATCTGAACCCCATTGAGAACCTGTGGTCCATCATCAAATGTGAGATTTACAAGGAGGGAAAACAGTACACCTCTCTGAACAGTGTCTGGGAGGCTGTGGTTGCTGCTGCACGCAATGTTGATGGTGAACAGATCAAAACACTGACAGAATCCATGGATGGCAGGCTTTTGAGTGTCCTTGCAAAGAAAGGTGGCTATATTGGTTGCTGATTTGTTTTTGTTTTGTTTTTGAATGTCAGAAATGTATATTTGTGAATGTGGAGATGTTATATTGGTTTCACTGGTAAAAATAAATGATTGAAATGGGTATATATTTGTTTTTTGTTAAGTTGCCTAATAATTATGCACAGTAATAGTCACCTGCACACACAGATATCCCCCTAAAATAGCTAAAACTAAAAACAAACTAAAAACTACTTCCAAAAACATTCAGCTTTGATATTAATGAGTTTTTTGGGTTCATTGAGAACATGGTTGTTGTTCAATAATAAAATTATTCCTCAAAAATACAACTTGCCTAATAATTCTGCACTCCCTGTATGTGTACAAAATGAGACAGTTGATGGGCATTTTTATTGGGGTGATCTGTGTATGCTGCTTTGCTTTAAAGCATTTCAACAACCTGGTACCAAATGTATTTAACTGACTTGTGGGGAAAAAAGAGAGGTGATAGAAAATAAGATAAGCTTCTTCTTATGTCACAGGATTTCAAAATGTACAGGAGATGTGCTATTAGATTAGATTTTACTGATGGCTCCAGTTTGTGTCTTGTTTGTGTGTACGTGACTAAGAAAGAGAATATGCTTCTGCTGATAATGACAGACTTCATGGATTTAAATCTAAATTACAAGTTTGACTTCATGTACAATTCCATTTAAATACAGAAATCTTAATAAATGTACGTTGAGTTGTATGTAACTTTTTGTAAGACTTAAAATAAATTATACCATGCTTATCCTCCATATCCATTTTATTAAAAAATACCCTAAATGTTGTTGAATGAGAAATATCAGGGTTATTTCTTTGAGTTGTTTCCACCACTCTTAGAATCATTTAATTTTTTCATTTTATTTGAAAGTTTTTATGATCTGTTATCAAGATTTAATGACACCAATACATTTTCAACATCATTCTGCATACTCACTGTGTTGTACAGACAGTATTAATTGAAAATTTGATTCCAGACCCACTTGTATCTCTAACTTTATGTTTTGTTTTTTCCCAAAAGGTGCAATACACTGATGTAGAGAATGTTCAATGGCTTAACAAGGTACAGTATTAAAGCTATTTTGCCTAACATACCTCAGGTGAAGTATGTAAGTCCCAGCAAAATGTATTTGTTTCAGTGACCTATGATTTTTGTTTTATTTTAATCAAGACATTGGAGAAAAGTGTAGTAGCAAACGGCAGTTTGAACAGAGGGTCAGCTAGCCGGCTAAACAACACGCTCCTAATCTTGATTTTTATCGAGTAAAAAGCTTTAACAGAGATATTTTAGTAGGTAAGTATAATAGGTATATTTACCGCTCGCCCCTGCGGGTGGTCTATCCTTCAAGCTCAGGTCCTCTACCAGAGGCCTCGGAGCTTGACGGTCCTGCGCAGTATCTTAGCTGTTCCATCAGAAATCTCTGATGTTATTCCCGGGATTTGGTGGAGCCACTCGCCTAGCTTGGGGATCACTGCACCTAGTGCTCCGATTACCACTGGGACCACCGTTACCTTCACCCTCCACATCTTCTTGAGCTCTTCTCTGAGCCCCTGGTATTTCTCGAGCTTCTTGTGTTCCTTCTTCCTGATGTTGCTGTCATTCGGAACCGCTACATCGATCACTACGGCCGTCTTCTTCTGTTTGTCTACCACCACTATGTCCGGTTGGTTAGCCACCACCATTTTGTCCGTCTGTATCTGGAAGTCCCACAGGATCTTATCTCGGTCATTCTCCATCACCCTTGGGGGCATCTCCCATTTTGACCTCGGGACTTCCAGGTTATACTTGGCACAGATGTTCCTGAACACTATGCCGGCCACTTGGTTATGGCGTTCCATGTATGCCCTGCCTGCTAGCATCTTGCACCCTGCTGTTATGTGCTGGATTGTCTCTGGGGCATCTTTACACAGCCTGCACCTGGGGTCTTGCCTGGTGTGATAGACCCCAGCCTCTATGGATCTTGTGCTCAGAGCTTGTTCCTGTGCTGCCATGATTATTGCCTCTGTGCTGTCTTTCAGTCCAGCTTTGTCCAGCCACTGGTAGGATTTCTGGATTACAGCCACCTCCTCTATTTGCCGGTGGCACATACCATACACAGGCCTGTCCTTGCATGATGGTTCCTCATCTTCCTCCTCTTTCTTGGGTTTCTGCTACCTGAGGTATTCACTTAGCACGCTTGATGTCTTCGTGGATGTTCCTTGTCTCATCTTGGACCGTGGTGCTGACACTCACCAGTCCCCAGCCTACTTCCTTCCGCTTAGCTTACAGACATACTTACAGTCCCAAGTCCAGCTTACATGCAGGATACCTGATCACGGGCAGGGCGTAGGTGTTCTTACCATTCAGCTGACTCCTCAGGAATTGCCTGACCCTCTGCAGGTACTTGGTGGTTGCAGCTTTCCTAACGGCCTCTTCATGGTTCCCATTTGCCTGTGGGATCCCCAAGTACTTGTAACTGTCCCCAATGTCTGCAATGTTTCCTTCTGGTAGTTCGATCCTCTCAGTTCTGACTACTTTCCCTCTCTTTGTTGTTGTTGTTGTTATCATCCGACTACGTTTCTCCAGTCCGACTGACATTCCGATTTCATTGCTGTATATCCTGGTGGAATCGATGTTTCGTTCACTCTTGGCATACAGCTTGATGTCATCCATGTACAGGAGGTGGCTGAAAACTGGCCCACTTTTCATCAGGGTGCCCTGGTTCCTCAACACCTGACGAGGGCCTTGCTGATCTGGGTGACGTCCGAACCGGCATCCCTTCATATTTATCTGTCTCGTTCATGTCTGTGGTAGGCTCGCTTAGCAGTGGCTTGCAAAAGTATTCGGCCCCACATTTTGTCACATTTCAGCCACAAACATGAATCAATTTTATTGGAATTCCACGTGAAAGACCAACACAAAGTGGTGTACACGTGAGAAATGGAACGAAAATCATACATGATTCCAAACATTTTTTACAAATAAATAACTGCAAAGTGGGGTGTGCGTAATTATTCAGCCCCATGAGTCAATACTTTGTAGAACCACCTTTTGCTGCAATTACAGCTGCCAGTCTTTTAGGGTCTGTCTCTACCAGCTTTGCACATCTAGATACTGAAATCCTTGCCCATTCTTCTTTGCAAAACAGCTCCAGCTCAGTCAGATTAGATGGACAGCGTTTGTGAACAGCAGTTTTCAGATCTTGCCACAGATTCTCGAGAAATTTAAAGCAGGCTTAGGCTGCAAAAATATTAAAATAAGTTGTCATTTTAAAAAGTTAAATAAGCCATTTGATACATTAAGCCTTTTTGTTTTCACCTCATATAAGAGAGCAAGTAAAATTCTATGCACTATGTGATCTCATAGGTGCTGAATCAAGTTGCGCTAAAGTGGTGTGGGGTTTTTTTATGTGTTCAGGTGCTGGAGCAGGCGTGGCCATTCATTGGGATGTACATGGAGAAGCTACTTAGAGAAAAGATCCAGCCATCCATCAGGTCCTCCAATCCTGCACTCAAAGCGTTCACATTTACCAAGATCCATTTTGAATACAAAGTGTGTGGTTTTGATTTATGCACCATTTTTATTTGTTCTGCTTCAAAATTCAGTGACATTCATCATTGGAAGTGCATCATAGGTGATATATTGTGGCCGAGTGATTTTTTTAAAATTATTTCGTTTTTTTCAGCCTCTCAAGATCACTGGAATAAGAGCATACACACATGAAGTGGAACATAGGGAAGTGATTCTAGACATGAATATAAGGTTGGTCAAACACATTTTTTCACCTTAGTTTACAAAGTAGTGTGATGTTTTCTCTTGTCATCATTTATGTCTGACCAGCTCAGTTTACTCTCCAGTTATGATGGTGATGTGGACATCAGCACTGATGTAAGCCTGGCAATCACAACTCGTGTGAAAGGACTTAAAGTGAGCATCTCATTTTTCTGTGTTCTCTCCATCGTCTATATCACATGCTTACTGTTCATGTAAAACTCGCTCTGAATCTTCCAGCTCCAGGGGATGCTGAGGGTCATTTTAGAGCCTCTTATTGGTCAAGCACCGCTGGTGGGAGGAGTGACTTTTTTCTTCATTCGCCGCCCTGTAAGTGGCCAGAGACTTTCTCACAGTCTTATTATGACGAGTGGAGCCTTGTAGTTAGTAATGTTTAAAACTCTGCACATAAACTGGACTGGTATGCCAAACCTTTTGAGCATCCCTTCTTTAAGGTCTCAAATAATATTTGAAATATTTGAAATGAATGATTTTATTACTCGGTGTTTACTTGTTTGGTTGCTGTCCTCTCTCATCACATCTTTCACCTCACAGTTCACTGTCTGAGGAGACGATCTTGGATGCTATAGCTTCCATCATGGTGTTGCCCAACCGCATGTGCATTCCCCTCATAGACAAGGTCAAAGGGGACCAGATGAGGTTCCCACTTCCTCGTGTACACTCAGAAAAATAAAGGTGCCAACTGGAACCAAAAGTGGTTCTTTAGACTGATGCCATAGAAGAACCTTTTTTGGTGCCACAAAGAACCTTTCAAACAATGGTTCTTTGAAGAACCATTTCTTTCAGTGGTTCATTGAAGAACCTTTAAAGGTTTTTCAAAGAACCTTTTTAAAAATGGTTCTTTAAAGAACCATTTTTAAAAAGGTCCTTCAAATGGTTCTTTAAAAAACCCATTTTGAAGAACCTTTTTTGAGTGGTTCTTTAAAAAACCATTTTAAATCTTTCAAAATAAAATGTATCATAAATTGAATTTGAGTAGGGTAAAATAAATACGAGAACAGCGTAGACATATATTAATGGTTTATTGTCATTTTGTAGTTACCAAAAGACAAAAAGGCATTTTAACCCTCAGCACAACATCACTACTAATACATGTCACATATTAGTGTTTTAAACAGTAATAATTAAATATATTTGCTATACTATAAATAAATATATATAAATACTATATCTACAGATAACACAAAAATGAATACATGTATTGTTTAATTAATAAAACATCAGAAAGTGATAAAACACATTAGAAATAGCAATAGCTTCATAACAGACCAATAAATCAACACATTTTCATCAGCAGATGCTTGCATGTTCAGTAAAAACATTTCAACAACAAGTTTATGATTAAAATGATCAATGAACTTCAGCCTTACACTATGTAATGTACTTTTCATGTTGTACTCATGGTCCTTTGTTAGTCCAGTTTAGGATAATGTCTCTGACGTATGTTTCATATCAAATATATGTCATATCAAAACAAGCCCACACCTGCAGTTGTTTCAGTTTTTCACTGATGTTTCCTGTCAGCTGGTCAACCTCACTCAGGCGGACATCCATATCAGCCAACCAAACGACAAGTTCCTCCCTTTGTGCTTCAAATCCCTCCCACTCTGAGACAAGGAGCTGAAAGAGAGAGAAAAGAGTCAATTATAAAGAAGAGAGAAAAGTGAAACCCTCCTCAGAAGGTCTGACTCGCATACCTGCAGTTGACCTGTGATGGACTCCTGTTTGGCGTTCACGTCATCCCTTGCCGATGCCAACAGCCGAGTCTGCAGGGTGCCCTGGAAGAGCTGAGTTAATGTTCGACTCCTCCTGGTCAGGCTCTCCAGCTGGATGAACCGAGGTCTCCCCTCTCGCCGCTGCCTCTGAACACAGAAACACAAATTGCATCTGAAGCAGGAGGTGCAGATTTTTTTTCTATTCTTTTCTAAATCCAGGCTAGATCACGTGGAGGTATTTGGAAAACTTTTTTGGCCAGCGGACGACTGTTGTCTTGCAGAAAGTCAAATCAAACATATGTGATACACAATCAATTCACAAGAACACATTATAAAAAATAAGTCCAGTTCTTGCCTGATTTCAAGTGAATTCTGCATCAAAACAGGGTAAAACGAGTGTTTGCAGCAAATGTGAGCACAAAGCCTCACTTTGTACAAGTCTGCTATTAAAGTTCTCCTCTATGCAGACGACTTTCCTGTTTTCAAGGCACAACTTGGATCTGCTGTACGAATCTTATGGATACACACTAAATGAAACAATAGTGTGCACGACTCCAGATTCTGATCCCTCATCCTAATATGGTCCCAACATAGCAACAGCAATAAAGTAAATGTTGAGGCTTCAAAATACAAAGTCCATAAACCAATGGCTGACATGGGTTTTATCATAAGGGTGATAAATATACAGATTTCAGTCTGTCTTAGAGATTTGATGTTCATTTACCTGCAGATGCACTATACGTGCCTGCTCTGTGGTTTTCCACAACGTTTTGCACATCACTATTTAATACAGGAAGTAAGTGAACTAAAACAAGTCATCTTTCTTTGTGAGAGGACCATGTTAATGAAACAAACCTCAATGACATCATAGGGATCCCTAAAGATGCTCCTGCTGCTTCTCTTCCTCCTCATCCAAAGCTTCCTTCTCCTTGTCCTCGCCTTCCATCCAATTGTAATTCAACCTAATTGTGTTTCTCCCCCTCCTCTTCCTCATTTTGTTGGAGCTGTGAACACAATTAATGTGAATCTGGATTCATTTGTGCAAACAAGAAAAATCTACAGCTTTTTGGTCAGAGGTGCTCTTGTGATTTAAGCCGGGTAGAGTAGATTTATGTGTTGATGCTACCTGCTTCAGCTCTGGCTGCTGAGTGATATTTACACCCTGGCTGGATTACAAACTTTAACCATGTGCTGAACTTTGGCCCAGCGTTGATAACTCTTGTTAGTATAACGACCACTTCTTAGCTTGTATGTATGATGGTGGATAAATGAAATATACAAAGAAAAATTAACTATATTACAAAAGGACATCTATCTTGGAAACATCAAATGACCGGAGCATAACTTGTCAACTAGTCCGAAAATAAGTTATACAGGAACAGTCAAGGACACACCTTCTCATGTCACATTTCTATTCATTTCTATATAATTAAAGTTAGAGTTACCTAATCTAATTATTCATTCAAAACACTTATGCATAGCTGTATACAGCTCATACAGAATTCAAAGTACAGGTTCATGTGAGTATTTAATGTACGGCTCAGATCTACAGAATTTCAGAGTTTCTAGAGCAGACACAGAGCTCACGTCACAACAGGCTTCAGGCGCCATTTTAGTGACTTTAACAATATATTAAATTTTAATTTCGGTCTAGCTGACATTAGGTTATGTACGCAGCACGCAATTGAACCACATATTTTAGAAGCCAAAGGTTCAAATTAGCTGGGAGCACCTTCACTTAATTATAACAGTGGTTTTGTTAGGAAAACAGTTTCTGTATACCGGATACTAAATTGCGCTGACGTCAACGGCTAACGTATCTAGCTAATCGCTACTGTTAGCACAACATTAACAGCAAGCTACTATCGTCGTGTCCAAATTCATGAGAAGGGTCTGGCCGCAGCCACTGGGGAGCGCCATATTGCGACCTCCACAGGAGGAGGATGTTACTCTCAATGTTGTTGGTGCATTTCAGGAGGACCCTGCTAATAAAGTTACACAATCACACAGTGAATTCGCGTTTATTGTTATATTTACAAAATACCAGTTGACAGTTGGTTTAAATAATAATAATTGATTGCATTTATATAGCGCTATTCAAGACCCTCAAAGCACTTTACAATTCCACTATTCATTCACTCTCTCATTCACACACTGGTGGAGGCAAGCTACAGTTGTAGCCACAGCTGCCCTGGGGCAGACTGACAGAGGCGAGGCTGCCATATCGCACCATCGGCCCCTCTGGCCATCACCAGTACGTGGTAGGTGAAGTGTCTTGCCCAAAGACACAACGACCGAGACTGTCGGAGCCGGGGCTCAAACCGGCAACCTTTGGATCGATTCGGATCGGTCGCTTCCCAGCTCATCCGACCCGGATCCGCATCGGATCCGCTGTTGATTATAAGCTAGAATGATGCCCGCTAATGTTTGGCTCGGGTGTCCTAAAATCACACTTTCCCTCTGAGAAACAGTTTCATTACACTTTAATACCGTATTGAAATGACCGTGGTCTTCCCTCATTCTCATATACGTCACAACTTTCTCACAGCAAAATCAAACAAATTAGTGACAGTGAATATGGAAAAGTTGTCTTCATTCACTGCAACACACCTTTGCACATGGGCTCGTGAGCGCCTGTGTTGTGCTATATGAATGTTGACAATATGATGCGGTGTTTATAAAGGGACTGAGAAGGAAAGGTATTTAATTAAGAGCAAATTTCATTTAAAAAAAACAGAACTACACTCACACCTTTGCGCATGCGCACACGAAGTGCTGCTCTTATGGAACGCGCGTGCGTCATATTCGATTTGTGCATGTATCTGTTTGTAACGTCCCTGAAAAAGTTGCGGTTTGAAATTTTTCTTCTGCACCTAAATTTTCTGGTTCAGATGAGT
Source organism: Perissodus microlepis (assembly GCF_051167445.1). NCBI lineage: Eukaryota > Metazoa > Chordata > Actinopteri > Cichliformes > Cichlidae > Perissodus > Perissodus microlepis. Next base: position 3,997,810 of record NC_140476.1, read on the forward strand.
TCAGTGAGAAGTGCTAAACGTCCAAATTTACGGATAAGCACACTTAGTGATTCAGTGTCTTCAACTTTCGTTTTAAGTGAAGGTAAGTGCAATCTTTAGACTAAAAATCAACAAGTACAAAAACAGAGTATGTTTTAGCTTCACATCTTACATTTAATATATGTGTTTCAAATCTGAACATTTTAAAAATGATATCCAGTTGATTATGTCAGAAAAGCCCTTTTTAGTGCATTCTACTGTAAAGGTGATTTTACTGCTTACCTGTTAGACGCAGTTTGTCTGATAAAAATTGATTTCCTTTTGTATATTAACTATAAAAACAAAGAGATTTTAATTCTTAAAACCTTTTGACAGTATTTTGGGCCAAATTCATTTAGTTGCTTTGAGCTTTTCTTTACCGCTGTGGTGATTTCCTCTTTTTCTGAATTTTAAAAACTACATTGTGAACAAACAAACTGACATGTGAAAGAGATTCTTTTGCAAGAAAAGCAAGAAAATGTTGTGATCTGTTGCTATGATATGAATCATAACAATATGACGCTATGTTTTTGAAGACACTGGGAAAATAAAGTTCTTTATTAAGAGCGGATTTCATAAATGGGTGTGATTCAAATATTATTCTGTTCATTAAAAAGAACAAGCTGGCACCGTGAAGTTTATATATAAGAGAATTTGCACTGATTTGTACAGAGTTGCTTCTGATGGAAACATGCTCAAATCATAGTTATGAAGTCTGATAAGCTTTGTGTTAGAGACTCACTTAACCCCATGTTTCCCTTTCATTTTACAGCCATGTTGAGAAGAAGCCAAAGACTTCAGTCTAACGGCTATTACGGCAGCCAAGGAGAGCCGTTAATCTCCTACAAGGAGACTTTACACAGGTTAGTGCTGGTCTACATGTTCTTTGTTGTCATCCACTGACATAGATGCATGTTTTGTAATCATAATCCATTTGTTCTTCCATGTACATTTTTTCTTACATGATTTTGTTTTTACTGTGCAGAGTTTTCAAAAGGCGACGGCCCCGTCCCCATCCAGTCCCTGACAATATTGACCGAGACACAGCTGAATACAACACTGTTGACTGTGACACTGTGGACTACAATGACAATGATTTTGTTGACTACAGTAGTGGCAGCAGCAGAGGTCTCTTTAGAGCCATCAAGGCATTGGGACTTTTGGTCCTCATGCTGGCCTTGTGTTTTGGTAAATGATCTCCTTCCACAAACAATTACAGTCTTTCTAGTACTATGTGCTTTTCTTCTGGATTAAGCTTCTCTTCTTATTCTGTGTTTCTCGTCATCCACCAGGATTGATTTTCAGTATTGGAGGGCTGAAAATGGACTTTTCCACCCCGTTCATGAGTGAGGTATGAAAAACATATGAAGCTCATAATATATTCCCTGAAAATTACTCAGATAATGACAGTTTATTATTATATATATATTATAACATGAATGGTTCTTCTCAATTGCAGTACTCAATGAATGGACAAGAACAGGTGGAAAGGCAGCTACAAGAGCTGCAAAGGGAGTTAATGGACTTACGAAAAAGAATTGACTTCCTTCTTCCAGTTGGGGACAGGATGCCCAACTTTGCTCTGGAGGAACTGGGTAAGACATGAAATCGGATCAGAATTCACGTAAGAATTTCTTTGTTGTTGTTTTGCGATTCCTTTCTCACTCTGTGTTTTTATCTACAGGAGCAAAGATTGTTAAAGAACAGTCTTCAGCATCCTACCTTTCAGAACAGGCTGGATTGAAGCTGTGGGGGCTTACATTGATACCCGCAAAACCACCCTGTGTAAGCCCAAGAGTCGTTATTCAGGTATAATCTACTTTCACAAAAAAAACAAGATACTATCTCACACATCTGCATGATTTAATAGTCAAACACTAGCGGTCCAAACTGAACTCTGTTTTTGTTTCTTTTTCTCTGTAGGGTGGAGCACCCATGGTCCCAGGAGTGTGTTGGAGTTTTGCGGGCTCCCAGGGACATTTAACAATTAAGCTGCCACACAGCATCGCCATCAGTCATGTGACACTGGGTCACATTTCTAAGACTGTGTCACCATCTGGAAAGGTCTCCAGTGCTCCCAGGATGTTTTCAGTGTTTGTAAGTCACAGATTTCCACTGCACCACTGTTCAACTGTTGCATTTTACATATGTGTATATAGAGAACAACTTTATCTGTATTTATTTCTGTCTTTTCAGGGAAAGAGAGAATTAGACGACAGTGGTGTCCACCTGGGAACATTCGTCTATGATGAAAATGGAGATCCACTCCAAACATTCAGGATACCCGTGAGTACACTGTGCCATTAGACACATGCACATAGACTTTTCTATCCAGAGTACTTAGAGGTTAGCTCCCCTTGCTATCTGTATATCCTCCCTCATAATAATCACAGTATTCCTAAATTTACCATCCTTTCAAGAGTCAAGAAAACTATTATGCAACTAACCCATCTTGCTTTTGTTTTGTCTCTCAGGACGACAAAGTAGACGTCATCCGCTCCATTACGCTGCATGTGTTGGACAACTGGGGCAATCGTGAGTATTCCTGTCTGTACAAGTTCCGAGTTCATGGAAAGCTGGCATAACTAGCTTCCCATGAACTCCATCTATAAAAGAAAAGAGAGGAAAATGTGAAAGTGAATCAGACTGCAACACATTGAAATAATTGTATTTGAAAAAAAAATGTCAATTTAACCCATTTTGTTTCTCCAGCGAACATCCATCCTACCAGGTAAGACATGTCTGATTAAGATGTTTGCAGTCTGATTCACCTCACCCCCAACCAGCCGTGGCAGAGGGCTTGCCCCTCCCTGAGCCTGGCTCTGCCAGAGGTTTCTTCCTGTTAAAAGGGAGTTTTTCCTCTCCACTGTTGCCAAGTGCTTGCTCAGAGGGGATCATCTGATTGTTGGGGTTTTTCTTCTCTTATATTGTAGGGTTTTTATTCTACATATACAGTGCTTAACAAATTTATTACATCACCTGTCATAGAAATAAGAACACCCCAAATGTCTTAAACCTGTAATTCTTACATTAGGTGATGTTCGACTAACTTTGTTAAGCACTGTGTTATTGTGAATTGGCCCTCAATTGGAACTCATTTGGACTGAATTAAATTTCTTGTAAAACATAAAAATTCTCTAAATTGTCTCCACTGGAAATTTAGAGATATTTTTAAAACAACAAGAATAAAATTTTAAGAAAATATTTTTCATGTCTTTTGGTATTCTTAATTGTCAGAGTATATTAAACAAGCGTGATAACACTATGGCCAGAGGATTTAAATTTTGAAAAATGAACATTTAAACTCCCAAAAGTAAAGAAAGTAAAGTCCATGTTGCATGTGCTGTAATATGAGAAGCCTTCACTGTGATGCAGGCTTTGAGGTTTAGTGAGGTAACTTCAGGTTTAACCATGTGTTTGTAGTTGGGACACCAGATAGACCAGGGGTCGGCAACCTGCGGCTCCGGAGCCGCATGCGACTTTTTAGTCCTTTTAGTGCGGCTCCGCGTGGTTTGGGAAAATAAATTTGGTTTATTTTAAGTAATTAGCTGAAGTGTATTTTATTTATGTTAGTTCTTTTTTTAACTTGTAGTTCTAAATTGGAAGATTATTGTGATATTGAAATACAAACATAAAATTATATTCTATTATTTTTTGATCGCTCAAAATAAGCGTCACACTCACGGAAGCCGGCGTACCCGCTGAAACGCCGTGCATTTATCGAGACTTTCAACCCCAGGTAGGCGATTATGGATCTTCGGATCCACATTATGTCAGCAGCTGTTCTCCACCGTAAACTATGTTAAAAACAAACACCGCTCGCGCCTGACAGATGACAGCTTACAGTCCTGCGTAAAGATGAAAGTGATTTCGTACAGCCCCGATTTCCAGACACTGTGCGCAGAGCTTCGGGAGCAGAAGTCCCATTGTAAACATACCACGGCAGACTCGACGATGTTTCCATGAACATGCTTTTCAGCATCTCTTTATTGACCACTTTTCACACACAGTTGCTGTACAGCCGGCTGTAGCTTTTCAGTTCACAGCCCGACATACACCAACAACAAGACAATAGCATAGATGGCACAGACGTTAAGGTGGCGAGGCGTGATTGCGGGTGCCGCTCAGGTGCATCCGCCTCCCCTGCAGCGGCGCTGCAGACCACGCCCCGCCACACACATTAACCAGGTAAAATACATATTTAGGCAGAATTTTGCAAATATCTGTTTTTCAATTTTTAGCAGCACAGTGCTTTTTTTCCAATTATTTTTTTAAAAGTCAGGCCAAGGCTCCAAAAGCCCAAAGACGATATAAGGGTGGCGGCTCACAACAGTTTTTGTTTGCTACATGGATCATTTTAGTTCAGCTGGGTGTCTTTCCTTTTGTTATATTTCTTTAAGAGTTCAAAATGTGTTAATTACATAAATAAAAGAAAAATTTTATTTATGCCATGATAGAGAAATATAGAGAAAATGTAATTTTCTCTATAGCAGTTCATGGATTTCATAAGCAACACACCTTAGTTGTTCACACAAAGCATAAAGGTAAAAAAAACCAATATATAGACTGTTATCTTCATTTTAGATGTCAAAAAGTATTTGCGGCTCCCAGTGTTTTCTTTTGCGTGGAAATCGTGTCCAAATGGCGCTTTGGGTGTTAAAGGTTGCTGACCCCTGAGATAGACCATTAAGCATATTGCATCTTGTTTTTTAACTTCATCAATTTTGCAGATTTCACTGGAAATTTGAATTTAATAACCCCAAATTTGGACTTATTGATAACAGAAACAAGCTTCTACACTCATTTTATTTAGTTCTGTTATTTTCAAAACAAAGCTTTTTTTTCCTTTTTCTTGACTAATGGTGTCACCTCCTGTAAGTTGTCATGACTTTTGAGTCATGATATGTATAAATTCTAAATGAGTGAAAGTCAGGGACTGGGCCAGATCGGACGGTCTGAGGCAGCTTTGTTCTGGTCTCCACCTCTGTGTGGAGTTGCTTCCTTGAGCTCATCCACTCACATCTGCAGGTAGTTTGAAATCAAGAGGCTGTGCATTTAGGAGCTGTGGTGCTAGATCTCCAGCAGTTTGTATTTCTGCCATGGTAGTAAATGGGCTCTGTCTCTTGTCTTCTTTTTTTTTTTTGAAAAACTTCAAAAAAAAATCCACGTTATGCAAAAACATGCAGGCAGAAAATGCATTACTTCAAAAATCAATGAGGAGAGAAGCAGAGGCCCAGACTTCTGAATCAAAACAACAACACATGCAGATGTTTGACATCAACGCCAACTACAGAAGTGACTTAACAGCAGTGAATCTTTGCACTCTGATGTAGTAAATAACCGGATGCTTGGATGTGATCACTAATCTTACCACACATTTACAGATGATTAAATACACAACTTCCTAACCACAGAAATCTGTGTGAGGTGGCATACATGAGATAGTGGCTTCAGTCTTTCCTACTTGCTGTTTTTGTTACAGTGAAGGAGACACAGGGATGATGCCTTTGTTGTTTTGTCATAGATGATGTGAAGGTAATCATTTTCATCAAGGCCTCATTTTTAGAACAGATTACAAATGGTAAAGATGAATTACACTGGACTCACTGTTTCTTATACGAAGTAATTTTGATTATTAATTACATGATTGATTAACAACTGACTGAAAAGCAGAATCAGATAATTAAAGGTATTTACAGGTTTATCTGACTTTTATACATCACATATACAGCTTCAGCCAAAGTGCCCACTAGAGGGCACACTTGTTCAAAAGTCTACAAATATTCTAAATCACAAAACTAATGAGTCATAATTCTGGTTTGTTTTTGTGCTGTCTTTCAGTCCAGCTTTGTCCAGCCACTGGTAGGATTTCTGGATTACAGCCACCTCCTCTATTTGCCGGTGGCACATACCATACACAGGCCTGTCCTTGCATGATGGTTCCTCGTCTTCCTCCTCTTTCTTGGGTTTCTGCTACCTGAGGTATTCACTTAGCACGCTTGATGTCTTCGTGGATGTTCCTTGTCTCATCTTGGACCGTGGTGCTGACACTCACCAGTCCCCAGCCTACTTCCTTCCGCTTAGCTTACAGACATACTTACAGTCCCAAGTCCAGCTTACATGCAGGATACCTGATCACGGGCAGGGCGTAGGTGTTCTTACCATTCAGCTGACTCCTCAGGAATTGCCTGACCCTCTGCAGGTACTTGGTGGTTGCAGCTTTCCTAACGGCCTCTTCATGGTTCCCATTTGCCTGTGGGATCCCCAAGTACTTGTAACTGTCCCCAATGTCTGCAATGTTTCCTTCTGGTAGTTCGATCCCCTCAGTTCTGACTACTTTCCCTCTCTTTGTTGTTGTTGTTGTTATCATCCGACTACGTTTCTCCAGTCCGACTGACATTCCGATTTCATTGCTGTATATCCTGGTGGAATCGATGTTTCGTTCACTCTTGGCATACAGCTTGATGTCATCCATGTACAGGAGGTGGCTGAAAACTGGCCCACTTTTCATCAGGGTGCCCTGGTTCCTCAACACCTGACGAGGGCCTTGCTGATCTGGGTGACGTCCGAACCGGCATCCCTTCATATTTATCTGTCTCGTTCATGTCTGTGGTAGGCTCGCTTAGCAGTGGCTTGCAAAAGTATTCGGCCCCACATTTTGTCACATTTCAGCCACAAACATGAATCAATTTTATTGGAATTCCACGTGAAAGACCAACACAAAGTGGTGTACACGTGAGAAATGGAACGAAAATCATACATGATTCCAAACATTTTTTACAAATAAATAACTGCAAAGTGGGGTGTGCGTAATTATTCAGCCCCCTGAGTCAATACTTTGTAGAACCACCTTTTGCTGCAATTACAGCTGCCAGTCTTTTAGGGTCTGTCTCTACCAGCTTTGCACATCTAGAGACTGAAATCTTTGCCCATTCTTCTTTGCAAAACAGCTCCAGCTCAGTCAGATTAGATGGACAGCGTTTGTGAACAGCAGTTTTCAGATCTTGCCACAGATTCTCAAGAAATTTAAAGCAGGCTTAGGCTACAAAAATATTAAAATAAGTTGTCATTTTAAAAAGTTAAATAAGCCATTTGATACATTAAGCCTTTTTGTTTTCACCTCATATAAGAGAGCAAGTAAAATTCTATGCACTATGTGATCTCATAGGTGCTGAATCAAGTTGCGCTAAAGTGGTGTGGGTTTTTTTTATGTGTTCAGGTGCTGGAGCAGGCGTGGCCATTCATTGGGATGTACATGGAGAAGCTACTTAGAGAAAAGATCCAGCCATCCATCAGGTCCTCCAATCCTGCACTCAAAGCGTTCACATTTACCAAGATCCATTTTGGATACAAAGTGTGTGGTTTTGATTTATGCACCATTTTTATTTGTTCTGCTTCAAAATTCAGTGACATTCATCATTGGAAGTGCATCATAGGTGATATATTGTGGCCGAGTGATTTTTTTTAAATTATTTCGTTTTTTTCAGCCTCTCAAGATCACTGGAATAAGAGCATACACACATGAAGTGGAACATAGGGAAGTGATTCTAGACATGAATATAAGGTTGGTCAAACACATTTTTTCACCTTAGTTTACAAAGTAGTGTGATGTTTTCTCTTGTCATCATTTATGTCTGACCAGCTCAGTTTACTCTCCAGTTATGATGGTGATGTGGACATCAGCACTGATGTAAGCCTGGCAATCACAACTCGTGTGAAAGGACTTAAAGTGAGCATCTCATTTTTCTGTGTTCTCTCCATCGTCTATATCACATGCTTACTGTTCATGTAAAACTCGCTCTGAATCTTCCAGCTCCAGGGGATGTTGAGGGTCATTTTAGAGCCTCTTATTGGTCAAGCACCGCTGGTGGGAGGAGTGACTTTTTTCTTCATTCGCCGCCCTGTAAGTGGCCAGAGACTTTCTCACAGTCTTATTATGACAAGTGGAGCCTTGTAGTTAGTAATGTTTAAAACTCTGCACATAAACTGGACTGGTATGCCAAACCTTTTGAGCATCCCTTCTTTAAGGTCTCAAATAATATTTTAAATATTTGAAATGAATGATTTTATTACTCGGTGTTTACTTGTTTGGTTGCTGTCCTCTCTCATCACATCTTTCACCTCACAGTTCACTGTCTGAGGAGACGATCTTGGATGCTATAGCTTCCATCATGGTGTTGCCCAACCGCATGTGCATTCCCCTCATAGACAAGGTCAAAGGGGACCAGATGAGGTTCCCACTTCCTCGTGTACACTCAGAAAAATAAAGGTGCCAACTGGAACCAAAAGTGGTTCTTTAGACTGATGCCATAGAAGAACCTTTTTTGGTGCCACAAAGAACCTTTCAAACAATGGTTCTTTGAAGAACCATTTCTTTCAGTGGTTCATTGAAGAACCTTTAAAGGTTTTTCAAAGAACCTTTTTAAAAATGGTTCTTTAAAGAACCATTTTTAAAAAGGTCCTTCAAATGGTTCTTTAAAAAACCCATTTTGAAGAACCTTTTTTGAGTGGTTCTTTAAAAAACCATTTTAAATCTTTCAAAATAAAATGTATCATAAATTGAATTTGAGTAGGGTAAAATAAATACGAGAACAGCGTAGACATATATTAATGGTTTATTGTCATTTTGTAGTTACCAAAAGACAAAAAGGCATTTTAACCCTCAGCACAACATCACTACTAATACATGTCACATATTAGTGTTTTAAACAGTAATAATTAAATATATTTGCTATACTATAAATAAATATATATAAATACTATATCTACAGATAACACAAAAATGAACACATGTATTGTTTAATTAATAAAACATCAGAAAGTGATAAAACACATTAGAAATAGCAATAGCTTCATAACAGACCAATAAATCAACACATTTTCATCAGCAGATGCTTGCATGTTCAGTAAAAACATTTCAACAACAAGTTTATGATTAAAATGATCAATGAACTTCAGCCTTACACTATGTAATGTACTTTTCATGTTGTACTCATGGTCCTTTGTTAGTCCAGTTTAGGATAATGTCTCTGACGTATGTTTCATATCAAATATATGTCATATCAAAACAAGCCCACACCTGCAGTTGTTTCAGTTTTTCACTGATGTTTCCTGTCAGCTGGTCAACCTCACTCAGGCGGACATCCATATCAGCCAACCAAACGACAAGTTCCTCCCTTTGTGCTTCAAATCCCTCCCACTCTGAGACAAGGAGCTGAAAGAGAGAGAAAAGAGTCAATTATAAAGAAGAGAGAAAAGTGAAACCCTCCTCAGAAGGTCTGACTCGCATACCTGCAGTTGACCTGTGATGGACTCCTGTTTGGCGTTCACGTCATCCCTCGCCGATGCCAACAGCCGAGTCTGCAGGGTGCCCTGGAAGAGCTGAGTTAATGTTCGACTCCTCCTGGTCAGGCTCTCCAGCTGGATGAGCCGAGGTCTCCCCTCTCGCCGCTGCCTCTGAACACAGAAACACAAATTGCATCTGAAGCAGGAGGTGCAGATTTTTTTTCTATTCTTTTCTAAATCCAGGCTAGATCACGTGGAGGTATTTGGAAAACTTTTTTGGCCAGCAGACGACTGTTGTCTTGCAGAAAGTCAAATCAAACATATGTGATACACAATCAATTCACAAGAACACATTATAAAAAATAAGTCCAGTTCTTGCCTGATTTCAAGTGAATTCTGCATCAAAACAGGGTAAAACGAGTGTTTGCAGCAAATGTGAGCACAAAGCCTCACTTTGTACAAGCCTGCTATTAAAGTTCTCCTCTATGCAGACGACTTTCCTGTTTTCAAGGCACAACTTGGATCTGCTGTACGAATCTTATGGATACACACTAAATGAAACAATAGTGTGCACGACTCCAGATTCTGATCCCTCATCCTAATATGGTCCCAACATAGCAACAGCAATAAAGCAAATGTTGAGGCTTCAAAATACAAAGTCCATAAACCAATGGCTGACATGGGTTTTATCATAAGGGTGATAAATATACAGATTTCAGTCTGTCTTAGAGATTTGATGTTCATTTACCTGCAGATGCACTATACGTGCCTGCTCTGTGGTTTTCCACAACGTTTTGCACATCACTATTTAATACAGGAAGTAAGTGAACTAAAACAAGTCATCTTTCTTTGTGAGAGGACCATATTAATGAAACAAACCTCAATGACATCATAGGGATCCCTAAAGATGCTCCTGCTGCTTCTCTTCCTCCTCATCCAAAGCTTCCTTCTCCTTGTCCTCGCCTTCCATCCAATTGTAATTCAACCTAATTGTGTTTCTCCCCCTCCTCTTCCTCATTTTGTTGGAGCTGTGAACACAATTAATGTGAATCTGGATTCATTTGTGCAAACAAGAAAAATCTACAGCTTTTTGGTCAGAGGTGCTCTTGTGATTTAAGCCGGGTAGAGTAGATTTATGTGTTGATGCTACCTGCTTCAGCTCTGGCTGCTGAGTGATATTTACACCCTGGCTGGATTACAAACTTTAACCATGTGCTGAACTTTGGCCCAGCGTTGATAACTCTTGTTAGTATAACGACCTCTTCTTAGCTTGTATGTATGATGGTGGATAAATGAAATATACAAAGAAAAATTAACTATATTACAAAAGAACATCTATCTTGGAAACATCAAATGACCGGAGCATAACTTGTCAACTAGTCCGAAAATAAGTTATACAGGAACAGTCAAAGACACACCTTCTCATGTCACATTTCTATTCATTTCTATATAATTAAAGTTAGAGTTATCTAATCTAATTATTCATTCAAAACACTTATGCATAGCTGTATACAGCTCATACAGAATTCAAAGTACAGGTTCATGTGAGTATTTAATGTACGGCTCAGATCTACAGAATTTCAGAGTTTCTAGAGCAGACACAGAGCTCACGTCACAACAGGCTTCAGGCGCCATTTTAGTGACTTTAACAATATATTAAATTTTAATTTCGGTCTAGCTGACATTAGGTTATGTACGCAGCACGCAATTGAACCACATATTTTAGAAGCCAAAGGTTCAAATTAGCTGGGAGCACCTTCACTTAATTATAACAGTGGTTTTGTTAGGAAAACAGTTTCTGTATACCGGATACTAAATTGCGCTGACGTCAACGGCTAACGTATCTAGCTAATCGCTACTGTTAGCACAACATTAACAGCAAGCTACTATCGTCGTGTCCAAATTCATGAGAAGGGTCTGGCCGCAGCCACTGGGGAGCGCCATATTGCGACCTCCACAGGAGGAGGATGTTACTCTCAATGTTGTTGGTGCATTTCAGGAGGACCCTGCTAATAAAGTTACACAATCACACAGTGAATTCGCGTTTATTGTTATATTTACAAAATACCAGTTGACAGTTGGTTTAAATAATAATAATTGATTGCATTTATATAGCGCTATTCAAGACCCTCAAAGCACTTTACAATTCCACTATTCATTCACTCTCTCATTCACACACTGGTGGAGGCAAGCTACAGTTGTAGCCACAGCTGCCCTGGGGCAGACTGACAGAGGCGAGGCTGCCATATCGCACCATCGGCCCCTCTGGCCATCACCAGTACGTGGTAGGTGAAGTGTCTTGCCCAAAGACACAACGACCGAGACTGTCGGAGCCGGGGCTCGAACCGGCAACCTTTGGATCGATTCGGATCGGTCGCTTCCCAGCTCATCCGACCCGGATCCGCATTGGATCCGCTGTTGATTATAAGCTAGAATGATGCCCGCTAATGTTTGGCTCGGGTGTCCTAAAATCACACTTTCCCTCTGAGAAACGGTTTCATTACACTTTAATACCGTATTGAAATGACCGTGGTCTTCCCTCATTCTCATATACGTCACAATTTTCTCACAGCAAAATCAAACAAATTAGTGACAGTGAATATGGAAAAGTTGTCTTCATTCACTGCAACACACCTTTGCACATGGGCTCGTGAGCGCATGTGTTGTGCTATATGAATGTTGACAATATGATGCGGTGTTTATAAAGGGACTGAGAAGGAAAGGTATTTAATTAAGAGCAAATTTCATTTAAAAAAAACAGAACTACACTCACACCTTTGCGCGTGCGCACACGAAGTACTGCTCTTATGGAACGCGCGTGCGTCATATTCGATTTGTGCATGTATCTGTTTGTAACGTCCCTGAAAAAGTTGCGGTTTGAAATTTTTCTTCTGCACCTAAATTTTCTGATTCAGATGAGTTCAGTGAGAAGTGCTAAACGTCCAAATTTACGGAAAAGCACACTTAGTGATTCAGTGTCTTCAACTTTCGTTTTAAGTGAAGGTAAGTGCAATCTTTAGACTAAAAATCAACAAGTACAAAAACAGAGTATGTTTTAGCTTCACATCTTACATTTAATATATGTGTTTCAAATCTGAACATTTTAAAAATGATATCCAGTTGATTATGTCAGAAAAGCACTTTTTAGTGCATTCTACTGTAAAGGTGATTTTACTGCTTACCTGTTAGACGCAGCTTGTCTGATAAAAATTGATTTCCTTTTGTATATTAACTATAAAAACAAAGAGTTTTTAATTCTTAAAACCTTTTGACAGGATTTTGGGCCAAATTCATTTAGTTGCTTTGAGCTTTTCTTTACCGCTGTGGTGATTTCCTCTTTTTCTGAATTTTAAAAACTACATTGTGAACAAACAAACTGACATGTGAAAGAGATTTTTTTGCAAGAAAAGCAAGAAAATGTTGTGATCTGTTGCTATGATATGAATCATAACAATATGACGCTATGTTTTTGAAGACACTGGGAAAATAAAGTTCTTTATTAAGAGCGGATTTCATAAATGGGTGTGATTCAAATATTATTCTGTTCATTAAAAAGAACAAGCTGGCACCGTGAAGTTTATATATAAGAGAATTTGCACTGATTTGTACAGAGTTGCTTCTGATGGAAACATGCTCAAATCATAGTTATGAAGTCTGATAAGCTTTGTGTTAGAGACTCACTTAACCCCATGTTTCCCTTTCATTTTACAGCCATGTTGAGAAGAAGCCAAAGACTTAAGTCTAACGGCTATTACGGCAGCCAAGGAGAGCCGTTAATCTCCTACAAGGAGACTTTACACAGGTTAGTGCTGGTCTACATGTTCTTTGTTGTCATCCACTGACATAGATGCATGTTTTGTAATCATAATCCATTTGTTCTTCCATGTACATTTTTTCTTACATGATTTTGTTTTTACTGTGCAGAGTTTTCAAAAGGCGACGGCCCCGTCCCCATCCAGTCCCTGACAATATTGACCGAGACACAGCTGAATACAACACTGTTGACTGTGACACTGTGGACTACAATGACAATGATTTTGTTGACTACAGTAGTGGCAGCAGCAGAGGTCTCTTTAGAGCCATCAAGGCATTGGGACTTTTGGTCCTCATGCTGGCCTTGTGTTTTGGTAAATGATCTCCTTCCACAAACAATTACAGTCTTTCTAGTACTATGTGCTTTTCTTCTGGATTAAGCTTCTCTTCTTATTCTGTGTTTCTCGTCATCCACCAGGATTGATTTTCAGTATTGGAGGGCTGAAAATGGACTTTTCCACCCCGTTCATGAGTGAGGTATGAAAAACATATGAAGCTCATAATATATTCCCTGAAAATTACTCAGATAATGACAGTTTATTATTATATATATATTATAACATGAATGGTTCTTCTCAATTGCAGTACTCAATGAATGGACAAGAACAGGTGGAAAGGCAGCTACAAGAGCTGCAAAGGGAGTTAATGGACTTACGAAAAAGAATTGACTTCCTTCTTCCAGTTGGGGACAGGATGCCCAACTTTGCTCTGGAGGAACTGGGTAAGACATGAAATCGGATCAGAATTCACGTAAGAATTTCTTTGTTGTTGTTTTGCGATTCCTTTCTCACTCTGTGTTTTTATCTACAGGAGCAAAGATTGTTAAAGAACAGTCTTCAGCATCCTACCTTTCAGAACAGGCTGGATTGAAGCTGTGGGGGCTTACATTGATACCCGCAAAACCACCCTGTGTAAGCCCAAGAGTCGTTATTCAGGTATAATCTACTTTCACAAAAAAAACAAGATACTATCTCACACATCTGCATGATTTAATAGTCAAACACTAGCGGTCCAAACTGAACTCTGTTTTTGTTTCTTTTTCTCTGTAGGGTGGAGCACCCATGGTCCCAGGAGTGTGTTGGAGTTTTGCGGGCTCCCAGGGACATTTAACAATTAAGCTGCCACACAGCATCGCCATCAGTCATGTGACCCTGGGTCACATTTCTAAGACTGTGTCACCATCTGGAAAGGTCTCCAGTGCTCCCAGGATGTTTTCAGTGTTTGTAAGTCACAGATTTCCACTGCACCACTGTTCAACTGTTGCATTTTACATATGTGTATATAGAGAACAACTTTATCTGTATTTATTTCTGTCTTTTCAGGGAAAGAGAGAATTAGACGACAGTGGTGTCCACCTGGGAACATTCGTCTATGATGAAAATGGAGATCCACTCCAAACATTCAGGATACCCGTGAGTACACTGTGCCATTAGACACATGCACATAGACTTTTCTATCCAGAGTACTTAGAGGTTAGCTCCCCTTGCTATCTGTATATCCTCCCTCATAATAATCACAGTATTCCTAAATTTACCATCCTTTCAAGAGTCAAGAAAACTATTATGCAACTAACCCATCTTGCTTTTGTTTTGTCTCTCAGGACGACAAAGTAGACGTCATCCGCTCCATTACGCTGCATGTGTTGGACAACTGGGGCAATCGTGAGTATTCCTGTCTGTACAAGTTCCGAGTTCATGGAAAGCTGGCATAACTAGCTTCCCATGAACTCCATCTATAAAAGAAAAGAGAGGAAAATGTGAAAGTGAATCAGACTGCAACACATTGAAATAATTGTATTTGAAAAAAAATGTCAATTTAACCCATTTTTTTTCTCCAGCGAACATCCATCCTACCAGGTAAGACATGTCTGATTAAGATGTTTGCAGTCTGATTCACCTCACCCCCAACCAGCCGTGGCAGAGGGCTTGCCCCTCCCTGAGCCTGGCTCTGCCAGAGGTTTCTTCCTGTTAAAAGGGAGTTTTTCCTCTCCACTGTTGCCAAGTGCTTGCTCAGAGGGGATCATCTGATTGTTGGGGTTTTTCTTCTCTTATATTGTAGGGTTTTTATTCTACATATACAGTGCTTAACAAATTTATTACATCACCTGTCATAGAAATAAGAACACCCCAAATGTCTTAAACCTGTAATTCTTACATTAGGTGATGTTCGACTAACTTTGTTAAGCACTGTGTTATTGTGAATTGGCCCTCAATTGGAACTCATTTGGACTGAATTAAATTTCTTGTAAAACATAAAAATTCTCTAAATTGTCTCCACTGGAAATTTAGAGATATTTTTAAAACAACAAGAATAAAATTTTAAGAAAATATTTTTCATGTCTTTTGGTATTCTTAATTGTCAGAGTATATTAAACAAGCGTGATAACACTATGGCCAGAGGATTTAAATTTTGAAAAATGAACATTTAAACTCCCAAAAGTAAAGAAAGTAAAGTCCATGTTGCATGTGCTGTAATATGAGAAGCCTTCACTGTGATGCAGGCTTTGAGGTTTAGTGAGGTAACTTCAGGTTTAACCATGTGTTTGTAGTTGGGACACCAGATAGACCAGGGGTCGGCAACCTGCGGCTCCGGAGCCGCATGCGACTTTTTAGTCCTTTTAGTGCGGCTCCGCGTGTTTTGGGAAAATAAATTTGGTTTATTTTAAGTAATTAGCTGAAGTGTATTTTATTTATGTTAGTTCTTTTTTTAACTTGTAGTTCTAAATTGGAAGATTATTGTGATATTGAAATACAAACATAAAATTATATTCTATTATTTTTTGATCGCTCAAAATAAGCGTCACACTCACGGAAGCCGGCGTACCCGCTGAAACGCCGTGCATTTATCGAGACTTTCAACCCCAGGTAGGCGATTATGGATCTTCGGATCCACATTATGTCAGCAGCTGTTCTCCACCGTAAACTATGTTAAAAACAAACACCGCTCGCGCCTGAC
This sequence comes from Perissodus microlepis, assembly GCF_051167445.1. Taxonomy (NCBI): domain Eukaryota; kingdom Metazoa; phylum Chordata; class Actinopteri; order Cichliformes; family Cichlidae; genus Perissodus; species Perissodus microlepis. The sequence continues at coordinate 4,013,881 of NC_140476.1, forward strand.
AGATGACAGCTTACAGTCCTGCGTAAAGATGAAAGTGACTTCGTACAGCCCCGATTTCCAGACACTGTGCGCAGAGCTTCGGGAGCAGAAGTCCCATTGTAAACATACCACGGCAGACTCGACGATGTTTCCATGAACATGCTTTTCAGCATCTCTTTATTGACCACTTTTCACACACAGTTGCTGTACAGCCGGCTGTAGCTTTTCAGTTCACAGCCCGACATACACCAACAACAAGACAATAGCATAGATGGCACAGACGTTAAGGTGGCGAGGCGTGATTGCGGGTGCCGCTCAGGTGCATCCGCCTCCCCTGCAGCGGCGCTGCAGACCACGCCCCGCCACACACATTAACCAGGTAAAATACATATTTAGGCAGAATTTTGCAAATATCTGTTTTTCAATTTTTAGCAGCACAGTGCTTTTTTTCCAATTATTTTTTTAAAAGTCAGGCCAAGGCTCCAAAAGCCCAAAGACGATATAAGGGTGGCGGCTCACAACAGTTTTTGTTTGCTACATGGATCATTTTAGTTCAGCTGGGTGTCTTTCCTTTTGTTATATTTCTTTAAGAGTTCAAAATGTGTTAATTACATAAATAAAATAAAATTTTTATTTATGCCATGATAGAGAAATATAGAGAAAATGTAATTTTCTCTATAGCAGTTCATGGATTTCATAAGCAACACACCTTAGTTGTTCACACAAAGCATAAAGGTAAAAAAAAAACAATATATAGACTGTTATCTTCATTTTAGATGTCAAAAAGTATTTGCGGCTCCCAGTGTTTTCTTTTGCGTGGAAATCGTGTCCAAATGGCGCTTTGGGTGTTAAAGGTTGCTGACCCCTGAGATAGACCATTAAGCATATTGCATCTTGTTTTTTAACTTCATCAATTTTGCAGATTTCACTGGAAATTTGAATTTAATAACCCCAAATTTGGACTTATTGATAACAGAAACAAGCTTCTACACTCATTTTATTTAGTTCTGTTAATTTCAAAACAAAGCTTTTTTTCCTTTTTCTTGACTAATGGTGTCACCTCCTGTAAGTTGTCATGACTTTTGAGTCATGATATGTATAAATTCTAAATGAGTGAAAGTCAGGGACTGGGCCAGATCGGACGGTCTGAGGCAGCTTTGTTCTGGTCTCCACCTCTGTGTGGAGTTGCTTCCTTGAGCTCATCCACTCACATCTGCAGGTAGTTTGAAATCAAGAGGCTGTGCATTTAGGAGCTGTGGTGCTAGATCTCCAGCAGTTTGTATTTCTGCCATGGTAGTAAATGGGCTCTGTCTCTTGTCTTCATTTTTTTTTTAAAAACTTCAAAAAAAAATCCACGTTATGCAAAAACATGCAGGCAGAAAATGCATTACTTCAAAAATCAATGAGGAGAGAAGCAGAGGCCCAGACTTCTGAATCAAAACAACAACACATGCAGATGTTTGACATCAACGCCAACTACAGAAGTGACTTAACAGCAGTGAATCTTTGCACTCTGATGTAGTAAATAACCGGATGCTTGGATGTGATCACTAATCTTACCACACATTTACAGATGATTAAATACACAACTTCCTAACCACAGAAATCTGTGTGAGGTGGCATACATGAGATAGTGGCTTCAGTCTTTCCTACTTGCTGTTTTTGTTACAGTGAAGGAGACACAGGGATGATGCCTTTGTTGTTTTGTCATAGATGATGTGAAGGTAATCATTTTCATCAAGGCCTCATTTTTAGAACAGATTACAAATGGTAAAGATGAATTACACTGGACTCACTGTTTCTTATACGAAGTAATTTTGATTATTAATTACATGATTGATTAACAACTGACTGAAAAGCAGAATCAGATAATTAAAGGTATCTACAGGTTTATCTGACTTTTATACATCACATATACAGCTTCAGCCAAAGTGCCCACTAGAGGGCACACTTGTTCAAAAGTCTACAAATATTCTAAATCACAAAACTAATGAGTCATAATTCTGGTTTGTTTTTGTGCTGTCTTTCAGTCCAGCTTTGTCCAGCCACTGGTAGGATTTCTGGATTACAGCCACCTCCTCTATTTGCCGGTGGCACATACCATACACAGGCCTGTCCTTGCATGATGGTTCCTCGTCTTCCTCCTCTTTCTTGGGTTTCTGCTACCTGAGGTATTCACTTAGCACGCTTGATGTCTTCGTGGATGTTCCTTGTCTCATCTTGGACCGTGGTGCTGACACTCACCAGTCCCCAGCCTACTTCCTTCCGCTTAGCTTACAGACATACTTACAGTCCCAAGTCCAGCTTACATGCAGGATACCTGATCACGGGCAGGGCGTAGGTGTTCTTACCATTCAGCTGACTCCTCAGGAATTGCCTGACCCTCTGCAGGTACTTGGTGGTTGCAGCTTTCCTAACGGCCTCTTCATGGTTCCCATTTGCCTGTGGGATCCCCAAGTACTTGTAACTGTCCCCAATGTCTGCAATGTTTCCTTCTGGTAGTTCGATCCCCTCAGTTCTGACTACTTTCCCTCTCTTTGTTGTTGTTGTTGTTATCATCCGACTACGTTTCTCCAGTCCGACTGACATTCCGATTTCATTGCTGTATATCCTGGTGGAATCGATGTTTCGTTCACTCTTGGCATACAGCTTGATGTCATCCATGTACAGGAGGTGGCTGAAAACTGGCCCACTTTTCATCAGGGTGCCCTGGTTCCTCAACACCTGACGAGGGCCTTGCTGATCTGGGTGACGTCCGAACCGGCATCCCTTCATATTTATCTGTCTCGTTCATGTCTGTGGTAGGCTCGCTTAGCAGTGGCTTGCAAAAGTATTCGGCCCCACATTTTGTCACATTTCAGCCACAAACATGAATCAATTTTATTGGAATTCCACGTGAAAGACCAACACAAAGTGGTGTACACGTGAGAAATGGAACGAAAATCATACATGATTCCAAACATTTTTTACAAATAAATAACTGCAAAGTGGGGTGTGCGTAATTATTCAGCCCCCTGAGTCAATACTTTGTAGAACCACCTTTTGCTGCAATTACAGCTGCCAGTCTTTTAGGGTCTGTCTCTACCAGCTTTGCACATCTAGAGACTGAAATCTTTGCCCATTCTTCTTTGCAAAACAGCTCCAGCTCAGTCAGATTAGATGGACAGCGTTTGTGAACAGCAGTTTTCAGATCTTGCCACAGATTCTCAAGAAATTTAAAGCAGGCTTAGGCTACAAAAATATTAAAATAAGTTGTCATTTTAAAAAGTTAAATAAGCCATTTGATACATTAAGCCTTTTTGTTTTCACCTCATATAAGAGAGCAAGTAAAATTCTATGCACTATGTGATCTCATAGGTGCTGAATCAAGTTGCGCTAAAGTGGTGTGGGTTTTTTTTATGTGTTCAGGTGCTGGAGCAGGCGTGGCCATTCATTGGGATGTACATGGAGAAGCTACTTAGAGAAAAGATCCAGCCATCCATCAGGTCCTCCAATCCTGCACTCAAAGCGTTCACATTTACCAAGATCCATTTTGGATACAAAGTGTGTGGTTTTGATTTATGCACCATTTTTATTTGTTCTGCTTCAAAATTCAGTGACATTCATCATTGGAAGTGCATCATAGGTGATATATTGTGGCCGAGTGATTTTTTTAAAATTATTTCGTTTTTTTCAGCCTCTCAAGATCACTGGAATAAGAGCATACACACATGAAGTGGAACATAGGGAAGTGATTCTAGACATGAATATAAGGTTGGTCAAACACATTTTTTCACCTTAGTTTACAAAGTAGTGTGATGTTTTCTCTTGTCATCATTTATGTCTGACCAGCTCAGTTTACTCTCCAGTTATGATGGTGATGTGGACATCAGCACTGATGTAAGCCTGGCAATCACAACTCGTGTGAAAGGACTTAAAGTGAGCATCTCATTTTTCTGTGTTCTCTCCATCGTCTATATCACATGCTTACTGTTCATGTAAAACTCGCTCTGAATCTTCCAGCTCCAGGGGATGCTGAGGGTCATTTTAGAGCCTCTTATTGGTCAAGCACCACTGGTGGGAGGAGTGACTTTTTTCTTCATTCGCCGCCCTGTAAGTGGCCAGAGACTTTCTCACAGTCTTATTATGACGAGTGGAGCCTTGTAGTTAGTAATGTTTAAAACTCTGCACATAAACTGGACTGGTATGCCAAACCTTTTGAGCATCCCTTCTTTAAGGTCTCAAATAATATTTGAAATATTTGAAATGAATGATTTTATTACTCGGTGTTTACTTGTTTGGTTGCTGTCCTCTCTCATCACATCTTTCACCTCACAGTTCACTGTCTGAGGAGACGATCTTGGATGCTATAGCTTCCATCATGGTGTTGCCCAACCGCATGTGCATTCCCCTCATAGACAAGGTCAAAGGGGACCAGATGAGGTTCCCACTTCCTCGTGTACACTCAGAAAAATAAAGGTGCCAACTGGAACCAAAAGTGGTTCTTTAGACTGATGCCATAGAAGAACCTTTTTTGGTGCCACAAAGAACCTTTCAAACAATGGTTCTTTGAAGAACCATTTCTTTGAGTGGTTCATTGAAGAACCTTTAAAGGTTTTTCAAAGAACCTTTTTAAAAATGGTTCTTTAAAGAACCATTTTTAAAAAGGTCCTTCAAATGGTTCTTTAAAAAACCCATTTTGAAGAACCTTTTTTGAGTGGTTCTTTAAAAAACCATTTTAAATCTTTCAAAATAAAATGTATCATAAATTGAATTTGAGTAGGGTAAAATAAATACGAGAACAGCGTAGACATATATTAATGGTTTATTGTCATTTTGTAGTTACCAAAAGACAAAAAGGCATTTTAACCCTCAGCACAACATCACTACTAATACATGTCACATATTAGTGTTTTAAACAGTAATAATTAAATATATTTGCTATACTATAAATAAATATATATAAATACTATATCTACAGATAACACAAAAATGAATACATGTATTGTTTAATTAATAAAACATCAGAAAGTGATAAAACACATTAGAAATAGCAATAGCTTCATAACAGACCAATAAATCAACACATTTTCATCAGCAGATGCTTGCATGTTCAGTAAAAACATTTCAACAACAAGTTTATGATTAAAATGATCAATGAACTTCAGCCTTACACTATGTAATGTACTTTTCATGTTGTACTCATGGTCCTTTGTTAGTCCAGTTTAGGATAATGTCTCTGACGTATGTTTCATATCAAATATATGTCATATCAAAACAAGCCCACACCTGCAGTTGTTTCAGTTTTTCACTGATGTTTCCTGTCAGCTGGTCAACCTCACTCAGGCGGACATCCATATCAGCCAACCAAACGACAAGTTCCTCCCTTTGTGCTTCAAATCCCTCCCACTCTGAGACAAGGAGCTGAAAGAGAGAGAAAAGAGTCAATTATAAAGAAGAGAGAAAAGTGAAACCCTCCTCAGAAGGTCTGACTCGCATACCTGCAGTTGACCTGTGATGGACTCCTGTTTGGCGTTCACGTCATCCCTTGCCGATGCCAACAGCCGAGTCTGCAGGGTGCCCTGGAAGAGCTGAGTTAATGTTCGACTCCTCCTGGTCAGGCTCTCCAGCTGGATGAGCCGAGGTCTCCCCTCTCGCCGCTGCCTCTGAACACAGAAACACAAATTGCATCTGAAGCAGGAGGTGCAGATTTTTTTTCTATTCTTTTCTAAATCCAGGCTAGATCACGTGGAGGTATTTGGAAAACTTTTTTGGCCAGCGGACGACTGTTGTCTTGCAGAAAGTCAAATCAAACATATGTGATACACAATCAATTCACAAGAACACATTATAAAAAATAAGTCCAGTTCTTGCCTGATTTCAAGTGAATTCTGCATCAAAACAGGGTAAAACGAGTGTTTGCAGCAAATGTGAGCACAAAGCCTCACTTTGTACAAGTCTGCTATTAAAGTTCTCCTCTATGCAGACGACTTTCCTGTTTTCAAGGCACAACTTGGATCTGCTGTACGAATCTTATGGATACACACTAAATGAAACAATAGTGTGCACGACTCCAGATTCTGATCCCTCATCCTAATATGGTCCCAACATAGCAACAGCAATAAAGCAAATGTTGAGGCTTCAAAATACAAAGTCCATAAACCAATGGCTGACATGGGTTTTATCATAAGGGTGATAAATATACAGATTTCAGTCTGTCTTAGAGATTTGATGTTCATTTACCTGCAGATGCACTATACGTGCCTGCTCTGTGGTTTTCCACAACGTTTTGCACATCACTATTTAATACAGGAAGTAAGTGAACTAAAACAAGTCACCTTTCTTTGTGAGAGGACCATGTTAATGAAACAAACCTCAATGACATCATAGGGATCCCTAAAGATGCTCCTGCTGCTTCTCTTCCTCCTCATCCAAAGCTTCCTTCTCCTTGTCCTCGCCTTCCATCCAATTGTAATTCAACCTAATTGTGTTTCTCCCCCTCCTCTTCCTCATTTTGTTGGAGCTGTGAACACAATTAATGTGAATCTGGATTCATTTGTGCAAACAAGAAAAATCTACAGCTTTTTGGTCAGAGGTGCTCTTGTGATTTAAGCCGGGTAGAGTAGATTTATGTGTTGATGCTACCTGCTTCAGCTCTGGCTGCTGAGTGATATTTACACCCTGGCTGGATTACAAACTTTAACCATGTGCTGAACTTTGGCCCAGCGTTGATAACTCTTGTTAGTATAACGACCACTTCTTAGCTTGTATGTATGATGGTGGATAAATGAAATATACAAAGAAAAATTAACTATATTACAAAAGGACATCTATCTTGGAAACATCAAATGACCGGAGCATAACTTGTCAACTAGTCCGAAAATAAGTTATACAGGAACAGTCAAGGACACACATTCTCATGTCACATTTCTATTCATTTCTATATAATTAAAGTTAGAGTTACCTAATCTAATTATTCATTCAAAACACTTATGCATAGCTGTATACAGCTCATACAGAATTCAAAGTACAGGTTCATGTGAGTATTTAATGTACGGATCAGATCTACAGAATTTCAGAGTTTCTAGAGCAGACACAGAGCTCACGTCACAACAGGCTTCAGGCGCCATTTTAGTGACTTTAACAATATATTAAATTTTAATTTCGGTCTAGCTGACATTAGGTTACGTACGCAGCACGCAATTGAACCACATATTTTAGAAGCCAAAGGTTCAAATTAGCTGGGAGCACCTTCACTTAATTATAACAGTGGTTTTGTTAGGAAAACAGTTTCTGTATACCGGATACTAAATTGCGCTGACGTCAACGGCTAACGTATCTAGCTAATCGCTACTGTTAGCACAACATTAACAGCAAGCTACTATCGTCGTGTCCAAATTCATGAGAAGGGTCTGGCTGCAGCCACTGGGGAGCGCCATATTGCGACCTCCACAGGAGGAGGATGTTACTCTCAATGTTGTTGGTGCATTTCAGGAGGACCCTGCTAATAAAGTTACACAATCACACAGTGAATTCGCGTTTATTGTTATATTTACAAAATACCAGTTGACAGTTGGTTTAAATAATAATAATTGATTGCATTTATATAGCGCTATTCAAGACCCTCAAAGCACTTTACAATTCCACTATTCATTCACTCTCTCATTCACACACTGGTGGAGGCAAGCTACAGTTGTAGCCACAGCTGCCCTGGGGCAGACTGACAGAGGCGAGGCTGCCATATCGCACCATCGGCCCCTCTGGCCATCACCAGTACGTGGTAGGTGAAGTGTCTTGCCCAAAGACACAACGACCGAGACTGTCGGAGCCGGGGCTCGAACCGGCAACCTTTGGATCGATTTGGATCAGTCGCTTCCCAGCTCATCCGACCCGGATCCGCATTGGATCCGCTGTTGATTATAAGCTAGAATGATGCCCGCTAATGTTTGGCTCGGGTGTCCTAAAATCACACTTTCCCTCTGAGAAACGGTTTCATTACACTTTAATACCGTATTGAAATGACCGTGGTCTTCCCTCATTCTCATATACGTCACAATTTTCTCACAGCAAAATCAAACAAATTAGTGACAGTGAATATGGAAAAGTTGTCTTCATTCACTGCAACACACCTTTGCACATGGGCTCGTGAGCGCCTGTGTTGTGCTATATGAATGTTGACAATATGATGCGGTGTTTATAAAGGGACTGAGAAGGAAAGGTATTTAATTAAGAGCAAATTTCATAAAAAAAAAAAAAACAGAACTACGCTCACACCTTTGCGCGTGCGCACACGAAGTACTGCTCTTATGGAACGCGCGTGCGTCATATTCGATTTGTGCATGTATCTGTTTGTAACGTCCCTGAAAAAGTTGCGGTTTGAAATTTTTCTTCTGCACCTAAATTTTCTGGTTCAGATGAGTTCAGTGAGAAGTGCTAAACGTCCAAATTTACGGAAAAGCACACTTAGTGATTCAGTGTCTTCAACTTTCGTTTTAAGTGAAGGTAAGTGCAATCTTTAGACTAAAAATCAACAAGTACAAAAACAGAGTATGTTTTAGCTTCACATCTTACATTTAATATATGTGTTTCAAATCTGAACATTTTAAAAATGATATCCAGTTGATTATGTCAGAAAAGCACTTTTTAGTGCATTCTACTGTAAAGGTGATTTTACTGCTTACCTGTTAGACGCAGCTTGTCTGATAAAAATTGATTTCCTTTTGTATATTAACTATAAAAACAAAGAGATTTTAATTCTTAAAACCTTTTGACAGGATTTTGGGCCAAATTCATTTAGTTGCTTTGAGCTTTTCTTTACCGCTGTGGTGATTTCCTCTTTTTCTGAATTTTAAAAACTACATTGTGAACAAACAAACTGACATGTGAAAGAGATTTTTTTGCAAGCAAAGCAAGAAAATGTTGTGATCTGTTGCTATGATATGAATCATAACAATATGACGCTATGTTTTTGAAGACACTGGGAAAATAAAGTTCTTTATTAAGAGCGGATTTCATAAATGGGTGTGATTCAAATATTATTCTGTTCATTAAAAAGAACAAGCTGGCACCGTGAAGTTTATATATAAGAGAATTTGCACTGATTTGTACAGAGTTGCTTCTGATGGAAACATGCTCAAATCATAGTTATGAAGTCTGATAAGCTTTGTGTTAGAGACTCACTTAACCCCATGTTTCCCTTTCATTTTACAGCCATGCTGAGAAGAAGCCAAAGACTTCAGTCTAACGGCTATTACGGCAGCCAAGGAGAGCCGTTAATCTCCTACAAGGAGACTTTACACAGGTTAGTGCTGGTCTACATGTTCTTTGTTGTCATCCACTGACATAGATGCATGTTTTGTAATCATAATCCATTTGTTCTTCCATGTACATTTTTTCTTACATGATTTTGTTTTTACTGTGCAGAGTTTTCAAAAGGCGACGGCCCCGTCCCCATCCAGTCCCTGACTACAATGACCATGATTTTGCTGAATACAGTAGTGGCAGCAGCAGCGGTCTCTTTAGAGCCATCAAGGCATTGGGACTTTTGGTCCTCATGCTGGCCTTGTGTTTTGGTAAATGATCTCCTTCCACAAACAATTACAGTCTTTCTAGTACTATGTGCTTTTCTTCTGGATTAAGCTTCTCTTCTTATTCTGTGTTTCTCGTCATCCACCAGGATTGATTTTCAGTATTGGAGGGCTGAAAATGGACTTTTCCACCCCGTTCATGAGTGAGGTATGAAAAACATATGAAGCTCATAATATATTCCCTGAAAATTACTCAGATAATGACAGTTTATTATTATATATATATTATAACATGAATGGTTCTTCTCAATTGCAGTACTCAATGAATGGGCAAGAACAGGTGGAAAGGCAGCTACAAGAGCTGCAAAGGGAGTTAATGGACTTACGAAAAAGAATTGACTTCCTTCTTCCAGTTGGGGACAGGATGCCCAACTTTGCTCTGGAGGAACTGGGTAAGACATGAAATCGGATCAGAATTCACGTAAGAATTTCTTTGTTGTTGTTTTGCGATTCCTTTCTCACTCTGTGTTTTTATCTACAGGAGCAAAGATTGTTAAAGAACAGTCTTCAGCGTCCTACCTTTCAGAACAGGCTGGATTGAAGCTGTGGGGGCTTACATTGATACCCGCAAAACCACCCTGTGTAAGCCCAAGAGTCGTTATTCAGGTATAATCTACTTTCACAAAAAAAACAAGATACTATCTCACACATCTGCATGATTTAATAGTCAAACACTAGCGGTCCAAACTGAACTCTGTTTTTGTTTCTTTTTCTCTGTAGGGTGGAGCACCCATGGTCCCAGGAGTGTGTTGGAGTTTTGCGGGCTCCCAGGGACATTTAACAATTAAGCTGCCACACAGCATCACCATCAGTCATGTGACCCTGGGTCACATTTCTAAGACTGTGTCACCATCTGGAAAGGTCTCCAGTGCTCCCAGGATGTTTTCAGTGTTTGTAAGTCACAGATTTCCACTGCACCACTGTTCAACTGTTGCATTTTACATATGTGTATATAGAGAACAACTTTATCTGTATTTATTTCTGTCTTTTCAGGGAAAGAGAGAATTAGACGACAGTGGTGTCCACCTGGGAACATTCGTCTATGATGAAAATGGAGATCCACTCCAAACATTCAGGATACCCGTGAGTACACTGTGCCATTAGACACATGCACATAGACTTTTCTATCCAGAGTACTTAGAGGTTAGCTCCCCTTGCTATCTGTATATCCTCCCTCATAATAATCACAGTATTCCTAAATTTACCATCCTTTCAAGAGTCAAGAAAACTATTATGCAACTAACCCATCTTGCTTTTGTTTTGTCTCTCAGGACGACAAAGTAGACGTCATCCGCTCCATTACGCTGCATGTGTTGGACAACTGGGGCAATCGTGAGTATTCCTGTCTGTACAAGTTCCGAGTTCATGGAAAGCTGGCATAACTAGCTTCCCATGAACTCCATCTATAAAAGAAAAGAGAGGAAAATGTGAAAGTGAATCAGACTGCAACACATTGAAATAATTGTATTTGAAAAAAAATGTCAATTTAACCCATTTTTTTTCTCCAGCGAACATCCATCCTACCAGGTAAGACATGTCTGATTAAGATGTTTGCAGTCTGATTCACCTCACCCCCAACCAGCCGTGGCAGAGGGCTTGCCCCTCCCTGAGCCTGGCTCTGCCAGAGGTTTCTTCCTGTTAAAAGGGAGTTTTTCCTCTCCACTGTTGCCAAGTGCTTGCTCAGAGGGGATCATCTGATTGTTGGGGTTTTTCTTCTCTTATATTGTAGGGTTTTTATTCTACATATACAATGCTTAACAAATTTATTACATCACCTGTCATAGAAATAAGAACACCCCAAATGTCTTAAACCTGTAATTCTTACATTAGGTGATGTTCGACTAACTTTGTTAAGCACTGTGTTATTGTGAATTGGCCCTCAATTGGAACTCATTTGGACTGAATTAAATTTCTTGTAAAACATAAAAATTCTCTAAATTGTCTCCACTGGAAATTTAGAGATATTTTTAAAACAACAAGAATAAAATTTTAAGAAAATATTTTTCATGTCTTTTGGTATTCTTAATTGTCAGAGTATATTAAACAAGCGTGATAACACTATGGCCAGAGGATTTAAATTTTGAAAAATGAACATTTAAACTCCCAAAAGTAAAGAAAGTAAAGTCCATGTTGCATGTGCTGTAATATGAGAAGCCTTCACTGTGATGCAGGCTTTGAGGTTTAGTGAGGTAACTTCACGTTTAACCATGTGTTTGTAGTTGGGACACCAGATAGACCAGGGGTCGGCAACCTGCGGCTCCGGAGCGGCATGCGACTTTTTAGTCCTTTTAGTGCGGCTCCGCGTGGTTTGGGAAAATAAATTTGGTTTATTTTAAGTAATTAGCTGAAGTGTATTTTATTTATGTTAGTTCTTTTTTTAACTTGTAGTTCTAAATTGGAAGATTATTGTGATATTGAAATACAAACATAAAATTATATTCTATTATTTTTTGATCGCTCAAAATAAGCGTCACACTCACGGAAGCCGGCGTACCCGCTGAAACGCCGTGCATTTATCGAGACTTTCAACCCCAGGTAGGCGATTATGGATCTTCGGATCCACATTATGTCAGCAGCTGTTCTCCACCGTAAACTATGTTAAAACAAACACCGCTCGCGCCTGACAGATGACAGCTTACAGTCCTGCGTAAAGATGAAAGTGACTTCGTACAGCCCCGATTTCCAGACACTGTGCGCAGAGCTTCAGGAGCAGAAGTCCCATTGTAAACATACCACGGCAGACTCGACGATGTTTCCATGAACATGCTTTTCGGCATCTCTTTATTGACCACATTTCACACACAGTTGCTGTACAGCCGGCTGCAGCTTTTCAGTTCACAGCCCGACATACACCAACAACAAGACAATAGCATAGATGGCACAGACGTTAAGGTGGCGAGGCGTGATTGCGGGTGCCGCTCAGGTGCATCCGCCTCCCCTGCAGCGGCGCTGCAGACCACGCCCCGCCACACACATTAACCAGGTAAAATACATATTTAGGCAGAATTTTGCAAATATCTGTTTTTCAATTTTTAGCAGCACAGTGCTTTTTTTCCAATTATTTTTTTAAAAGTCAGGCCAAGGCTCCAAAAGCCCAAAGACGATATAAGGGTGGCGGCTCACAACAGTTTTTGTTTGCTACATGGATCATTTTAGTTCAGCTGGGTGTCTTTCCTTTTGTTATATTTCTTTAAGAGTTCAAAATGTGTTAATTACATAAATAAAATAAAATTTTTATTTATGCCATGATAGAGAAATATAGAGAAAATGTAATTTTCTCTATAGCAGTTCATGGATTTCATAAGCAACACACCTTAGTTGTTCACACAAAGCATAAAGGTAAAAAAAAAACAATATATAGACTGTTATCTTCATTTTAGATGTCAAAAAGTATTTGCGGCTCCCAGTGTTTTCTTTTGCGTGGAAATCGTGTCCAAATGGCGCTTTGGGTGTTAAAGGTTGCTGACCCCTGAGATAGACCATTAAGCATATTGCATCTTGTTTTTTAACTTCATCAATTTTGCAGATTTCACTGGAAATTTTAATTTAATAACCCCAAATTTGGACTTATTGATAACAGAAACAAGCTTCTACACTCATTTTATTTAGTTCTGTTAATTTCAAAACAAAGCTTCTTTTCCTTTTTCTTGACTAATGGTGTCACCTCCTGTAAGTTGTCATGACTTTTGAGTCATGATATGTATAAATTCTAAATGAGTGAAAGTCAGGGACTGGGCCAGATCGGACGGTCTGAGGCAGCTTTGTTCTGGTCTCCACCTCTGTGTGGAGTTGCTTCCTTGAGCTCATCCACTCACATCTGCAGGTAGTTTGAAATCAAGAGGCTGTGCATTTAGGAGCTGTGGTGCTAGATCTCCACCAGTTTGTATTTCTGCCATGGTAGTAAATGGGCTCTGTCTCTTGTCTTCATTTTTTTTTTGAAAAACTTCAAAAAAAAAATCCACGTTATGCAAAAACATGCAGGCAGAAAATGCATTACTTCAAAAATCAATGAGGAGAGAAGCAGAGGCCCAGACTTCTGAATCAAAACAACAACACATGCAGATGTTTGACATCAACGCCAACTACAGAAGTGACTTAACAGCAGTGAATCTTTGCACTCTGATGTAGTAAATAACCGGATGCTTGGATGTGATCACTAATCTTACCACACATTTACAGATGATTAAATACACAACTTCCTAACCACAGAAATCTGTGTGAGGTGGCATACATGAGATAGTGGCTTCAGTCTTTCCTACTTGCTGTTTTTGTTACAGTGAAGGAGACACAGGGATGATGCCTTTGTTGTTTTGTCATAGATGATGTGAAGGTAATCATTTTCATCAAGGCCTCATTTTTAGAACAGATTACAAATGGTAAAGATGAATTACACTGGACTCACTGTTTCTTATACGAAGTAATTTTGATTATTAATTACATGATTGATTAACAACTGACTGAAAAGCAGAATCAGATAATTAAAGGTATTTACAGGTTTATCTGACTTTTATACATCACATATACAGCTTCAGCCAAAGTGCCCACTAGAGGGCACACTTGTTCAAAAGTCTACAAATATTCTAAATCACAAAACTAATGAGTCATAATTCTGGTTTGTTTTTGTGCTGTCTTTCAGTCCAGCTTTGTCCAGCCACTGGTAGGATTTCTGGATTACAGCCACCTCCTCTATTTGCCGGTGGCACATACCATACACAGGCCTGTCCTTGCATGATGGTTCCTCGTCTTCCTCCTCTTTCTTGGGTTTCTGCTACCTGAGGTATTCACTTAGCACGCTTGATGTCTTCGTGGATGTTCCTTGTCTCATCTTGGACCGTGGTGCTGACACTCACCAGTCCCCAGCCTACTTCCTTCCGCTTAGCTTACAGACATACTTACAGTCCCAAGTCCAGCTTACATGCAGGATACCTGATCACGGGCAGGGCGTAGGTGTTCTTACCATTCAGCTGACTCCTCAGGAATTGCCTGACCCTCTGCAGGTACTTGGTGGTTGCAGCTTTCCTAACGGCCTCTTCATGGTTCCCATTTGCCTGTGGGATCCCCAAGTACTTGTAACTGTCCCCAATGTCTGCAATGTTTCCTTCTGGTAGTTCGATCCCCTCAGTTCTGACTACTTTCCCTCTCTTTGTTGTTGTTGTTGTTATCATCCGACTACGTTTCTCCAGTCCGACTGACATTCCGATTTCATTGCTGTATATCCTGGTGGAATCGATGTTTCGTTCACTCTTGGCATACAGCTTGATGTCATCCATGTACAGGAGGTGGCTGAAAACTGGCCCACTTTTCATCAGGGTGCCCTGATTCCTCAACACCTGACGAGGGCCTTGCTGATCTGGGTGATGTCCGAACCGGCATCCCTTCATATTTATCTGTCTCGTTCATGTCTGTGGTAGGCTCGCTTAGCAGTGGCTTGCAAAAGTATTCGGCCCCACATTTTGTCACATTTCAGCCACAAACATGAATCAATTTTATTGGAATTCCACGTGAAAGACCAACACAAAGTGGTGTACACGTGAGAAATGGAACGAAAATCATACATGATTCCAAACATTTTTTACAAATAAATAACTGCAAAGTGGGGTGTGCGTAATTATTCAGCCCCCTGAGTCAATACTTTGTAGAACCACCTTTTGCTGCAATTACAGCTGCCAGTCTTTTAGGGTCTGTCTCTACCAGCTTTGCACATCTAGAGACTGAAATCTTTGCCCATTCTTCTTTGCAAAACAGCTCCAGCTCAGTCAGATTAGATGGACAGCGTTTGTGAACAGCAGTTTTCAGATCTTGCCACAGATTCTCGAGAAATTTAAAGCAGGCTTAGGCTGCAAAAATATTAAAATAAGTTGTCATTTTAAAAAGTTAAATAAGCCATTTGATACATTAAGCCTTTTTGTTTTCACCTCATATAAGAGAGCAAGTAAAATTCTATGCACTATGTGATCTCATAGGTGCTGAATCAAGTTGCGCTAAAGTGGTGTGGGTTTTTTTTATGTGTTCAGGTGCTGGAGCAGGCGTGGCCATTCATTGGGATGTACATGGAGAAGCTACTTAGAGAAAAGATCCAGCCATCCATCAGGTCCTCCAATCCTGCACTCAAAGCGTTCACATTTACCAAGATCCATTTTGGATACAAAGTGTGTGGTTTTGATTTATGCACCATTTTTATTTGTTCTGCTTCAAAATTCAGTGACATTCATCATTGGAAGTGCATCATAGGTGATATATTGTGGCCGAGTGATTTTTTTTAAATTATTTCGTTTTTTTCAGCCTCTCAAGATCACTGGAATAAGAGCATACACACATGAAGTGGAACATAGGGAAGTGATTCTAGACATGAATATAAGGTTGGTCAAACACATTTTTTCACCTTAGTTTACAAAGTAGTGTGATGTTTTCTCTTGTCATCATTTATGTCTGACCAGCTCAGTTTACTCTCCAGTTATGATGGTGATGTGGACATCAGCACTGATGTAAGCCTGGCAATCACAACTCGTGTGAAAGGACTTAAAGTGAGCATCTCATTTTTCTGTGTTCTCTCCATCGTCTATATCACATGCTTACTGTTCATGTAAAACTCGCTCTGAATCTTCCAGCTCCAGGGGATGCTGAGGGTCATTTTAGAGCCTCTTATTGGTCAAGCACCGCTGGTGGGAGGAGTGACTTTTTTCTTCATTCGCCGCCCTGTAAGTGGCCAGAGACTTTCTCACAGTCTTATTATGACGAGTGGAGCCTTGTAGTTAGTAATGTTTAAAACTCTGCACATAAACTGGACTGGTATGCCAAACCTTTTGAGCATCCCTTCTTTAAGGTCTCAAATAATATTTGAAATATTTGAAATGAATGATTTTATTACTCTGTGTTTACTTGTTTGGTTGCTGTCCTCTCTCATCACATCTTTCACCTCACAGTTCACCGTCTGAGGAGACGATCTTGGATGCTATAGCTTCCATCATGGTGTTGCCCAACCGCATGTGCATTCCCCTCATAGACAAGGTCAAAGGGGACCAGATGAGGTTCCCACTTCCTCGTGTACACTCAGAAAAATAAAGGTGCCAACTGGAACCAAAAGTGGTTCTTTAGACTGATGCCATAGAAGAACCTTTTTTGGTGCCACAAAGAACCTTTCAAACAATGGTTCTTTGAAGAACCATTTCTTTCAGTGGTTCATTGAAGAACCTTTAAAGGTTTTTCAAAGAACCTTTTTAAAAATGGTTCTTTAAAGAACCATTTTTAAAAAGGTCCTTCAAATGGTTCTTTAAAAAAAACATTTTGAAGAACCTTTTTTGAGTGGTTCTTTAAAAAACCATTTTAAATCTTTCAAAATAAAATGTATCATAAATTGAATTTGAGTAGGGTAAAATAAATACGAGAACAGCGTAGACATATATTAATGGTTTATTGTCATTTTGTAGTTACCAAAAGACAAAAAGGCATTTTAACCCTCAGCACAACATCACTACTAATACATGTCACATATTAGTGTTTTAAACAGTAATAATTAAATATATTTGCTATACTATAAATAAATATATATAAATACTATATCTACAGATAACACAAAAATGAATACATGTATTGTTTAATTAATAAAACATCAGAAAGTGATAAAACACATTAGAAATAGCAATAGCTTCATAACAGACCAATAAATCAACACATTTTCATCAGCAGATGCTTGCATGTTCAGTAAAAACATTTCAACAACAAGTTTATGATTAAAATGATCAATGAACTTCAGCCTTACACTATGTAATGTACTTTTCATGTTGTACTCATGGTCCTTTGTTAGTCCAGTTTAGGATAATGTCTCTGACGTATGTTTCATATCAAATATATGTCATATCAAAACAAGCCCACACCTGCAGTTGTTTCAGTTTTTCACTGATGTTTCCTGTCAGCTGGTCAACCTCACTCAGGCGGACATCCATATCAGCCAACCAAACGACAAGTTCCTCCCTTTGTGCTTCAAATCCCTCCCACTCTGAGACAAGGAGCTGAAAGAGAGAGAAAAGAGTCAATTATAAAGAAGAGAGAAAAGTGAAACCCTCCTCAGAAGGTCTGACTCGCATACCTGCAGTTGACCTGTGATGGACTCCTGTTTGGCGTTCACGTCATCCCTCGCTGATGCCAACAGCCGAGTCTGCAGGGTGCCCTGGAAGAGCTGAGTTAATGTTCGACTCCTCCTGGTCAGGCTCTCCAGCTGGATGAGCCGAGGTCTCCCCTCTCGCCGCTGCCTCTGAACACAGAAACACAAATTGCATCTGAAGCAGGAGGTGCAGATTTTTTTTCTATTCTTTTCTAAATCCAGGCTAGATCACGTGGAGGTATTTGGAAAACTTTTTTGGCCAGCGGACGACTGTTGTCTTGCAGAAAGTCAAATCAAACATATGTGATACACAATCAATTCACAAGAACACATTATAAAAAATAAGTCCAGTTCTTGCCTGATTTCAAGTGAATTCTGCATCAAAACAGGGTAAAACGAGTGTTTGCAGCAAATGTGAGCACAAAGCCTCACTTTGTACAAGTCTGCTATTAAAGTTCTCCTCTATGCAGACGACTTTCCTGTTTTCAAGGCACAACTTGGATCTGCTGTACGAATCTTATGGATACACACTAAATGAAACAATAGTGTGCACGACTCCAGATTCTGATCCCTCATCCTAATATGGTCCCAACATAGCAACAGCAATAAAGCAAATGTTGAGGCTTCAAAATACAAAGTCCATAAACCAATGGCTGACATGGGTTTTATCATAAGGGTGATAAATATACAGATTTCAGTCTGTCTTAGAGATTTGATGTTCATTTACCTGCAGATGCACTATACGTGCCTGCTCTGTGGTTTTCCACAACGTTTTGCACATCACTATTTAATACAGGAAGTAAGTGAACTAAAACAAGTCACCTTTCTTTGTGAGAGGACCATGTTAATGAAACAAACCTCAATGACATCATAGGGATCCCTAAAGATGCTCCTGCTGCTTCTCTTCCTCCTCATCCAAAGCTTCCTTCTCCTTGTCCTCGCCTTCCATCCAATTGTAATTCAACCTAATTGTGTTTCTCCCCCTCCTCTTCCTCATTTTGTTGGAGCTGTGAACACAATTAATGTGAATCTGGATTCATTTGTGCAAACAAGAAAAATCTACAGCTTTTTGGTCAGAGGTGCTCTTGTGATTTAAGCCGGGTAGAGTAGATTTATGTGTTGATGCTACCTGCTTCAGCTCTGGCTGCTGAGTGATATTTACACCCTGGCTGGATTACAAACTTTAACCATGTGCTGAACTTTGGCCCAGCGTTGATAACTCTTGTTAGTATAACGACCACTTCTTAGCTTGTATGTATGATGGTGGATAAATGAAATATACAAAGAAAAATTAACTATATTACAAAAGGACATCTATCTTGGAAACATCAAATGACCGGAGCATAACTTGTCAACTAGTCCGAAAATAAGTTATACAGGAACAGTCAAGGACACACATTCTCATGTCACATTTCTATTCATTTCTATATAATTAAAGTTAGAGTTACCTAATCTAATTATTCATTCAAAACACTTATGCATAGCTGTATACAGCTCATACAGAATTCAAAGTACAGGTTCATGTGAGTATTTAATGTACGGATCAGATCTACAGAATTTCAGAGTTTCTAGAGCAGACACAGAGCTCACGTCACAACAGGCTTCAGGCGCCATTTTAGTGACTTTAACAATATATTAAATTTTAATTTCGGTCTAGCTGACATTAGGTTACGTACGCAGCACGCAATTGAACCACATATTTTAGAAGCCAAAGGTTCAAATTAGCTGGGAGCACCTTCACTTAATTATAACAGTGGTTTTGTTAGGAAAACAGTTTCTGTATACCGGATACTAAATTGCGCTGACGTCAACGGCTAACGTATCTAGCTAATTGCTACTGTTAGCACAACATTAACAGCAAGCTACTATCGTCGTGTCCAAATTCATGAGAAGGGTCTGGCTGCAGCCACTGGGGAGCGCCATATTGCGACCTCCACAGGAGGAGGATGTTACTCTCAATGTTGTTGGTGCATTTCAGGAGGACCCTGCTAATAAAGTTACACAATCACACAGTGAATTCGCGTTTATTGTTATATTTACAAAATACCAGTTGACAGTTGGTTTAAATAATAATAATTGATTGCATTTATATAGCGCTATTCAAGACCCTCAAAGCACTTTACAATTCCACTATTCATTCACTCTCTCATTCACACACTGGTGGAGGCAAGCTACAGTTGTAGCCACAGCTGCCCTGGGGCAGACTGACAGAGGCGAGGCTGCCATATCGCACCATCGGCCCCTCTGGCCATCACCAGTACGTGGTAGGTGAAGTGTCTTGCCCAAAGACACAACGACCGAGACTGTCGGAGCCGGGGCTCGAACCGGCAACCTTTGGATCGATTTGGATCAGTCGCTTCCCAGCTCATCCGACCCGGATCCGCATTGGATCCGCTGTTGATTATAAGCTAGAATGATGCCCGCTAATGTTTGGCTCGGGTGTCCTAAAATCACACTTTCCCTCTGAGAAACGGTTTCATTACACTTTAATACCGTATTGAAATGACCGTGGTCTTCCCTCATTCTCATATACGTCACAATTTTCTCACAGCAAAATCAAACAAATTAGTGACAGTGAATATGGAAAAGTTGTCTTCATTCACTGCAACACACCTTTGCACATGGGCTCGTGAGCGCCTGTGTTGTGCTATATGAATGTTGACAATATGATGCGGTGTTTATAAAGGGACTGAGAAGGAAAGGTATTTAATTAAGAGCAAATTTCATAAAAAAAAAAAAACAGAACTACGCTCACACCTTTGCGCGTGCGCACACGAAGTACTGCTCTTATGGAACGCGCGTGCGTCATATTCGATTTGTGCATGTATCTGTTTGTAACGTCCCTGAAAAAGTTGCGGTTTGAAATTTTTCTTCTGCACCTAAATTTTCTGGTTCAGATGAGTTCAGTGAGAAGTGCTAAACGTCCAAATTTACGGAAAAGCACACTTAGTGATTCAGTGTCTTCAACTTTCGTTTTAAGTGAAGGTAAGTGCAATCTTTAGACTAAAAATCAACAAGTACAAAAACAGAGTATGTTTTAGCTTCACATCTTACATTTAATATATGTGTTTCAAATCTGAACATTTTAAAAATGATATCCAGTTGATTATGTCAGAAAAGCACTTTTTAGTGCATTCTACTGTAAAGGTGATTTTACTGCTTACCTGTTAGACGCAGCTTGTCTGATAAAAATTGATTTCCTTTTGTATATTAACTATAAAAACAAAGAGATTTTAATTCTTAAAACCTTTTGACAGGATTTTGGGCCAAATTCATTTAGTTGCTTTGAGCTTTTCTTTACCGCTGTGGTGATTTCCTCTTTTTCTGAATTTTAAAAACTACATTGTGAACAAACAAACTGACATGTGAAAGAGATTTTTTTGCAAGCAAAGCAAGAAAATGTTGTGATCTGTTGCTATGATATGAATCATAACAATATGACGCTATGTTTTTGAAGACACTGGGAAAATAAAGTTCTTTATTAAGAGCGGATTTCATAAATGGGTGTGATTCAAATATTATTCTGTTCATTAAAAAGAACAAGCTGGCACCGTGAAGTTTATATATAAGAGAATTTGCACTGATTTGTACAGAGTTGCTTCTGATGGAAACATGCTCAAATCATAGTTATGAAGTCTGATAAGCTTTGTGTTAGAGACTCACTTAACCCCATGTTTCCCTTTCATTTTACAGCCATGCTGAGAAGAAGCCAAAGACTTCAGTCTAACGGCTATTACGGCAGCCAAGGAGAGCCGTTAATCTCCTACAAGGAGACTTTACACAGGTTAGTGCTGGTCTACATGTTCTTTGTTGTCATCCACTGACATAGATGCATGTTTTGTAATCATAATCCATTTGTTCTTCCATGTACATTTTTTCTTACATGATTTTGTTTTTACTGTGCAGAGTTTTCAAAAGGCGACGGCCCCGTCCCCATCCAGTCCCTGACTACAATGACCATGATTTTGCTGAATACAGTAGTGGCAGCAGCAGCGGTCTCTTTAGAGCCATCAAGGCATTGGGACTTTTGGTCCTCATGCTGGCCTTGTGTTTTGGTAAATGATCTCCTTCCACAAACAATTACAGTCTTTCTAGTACTATGTGCTTTTCTTCTGGATTAAGCTTCTCTTCTTATTCTGTGTTTCTCGTCATCCACCAGGATTGATTTTCAGTATTGGAGGGCTGAAAATGGACTTTTCCACCCCGTTCATGAGTGAGGTATGAAAAACATATGAAGCTCATAATATATTCCCTGAAAATTACTCAGATAATGACAGTTTATTATTATATATATATTATAACATGAATGGTTCTTCTCAATTGCAGTACTCAATGAATGGGCAAGAACAGGTGGAAAGGCAGCTACAAGAGCTGCAAAGGGAGTTAATGGACTTACGAAAAAGAATTGACTTCCTTCTTCCAGTTGGGGACAGGATGCCCAACTTTGCTCTGGAGGAACTGGGTAAGACATGAAATCGGATCAGAATTCACGTAAGAATTTCTTTGTTGTTGTTTTGCGATTCCTTTCTCACTCTGTGTTTTTATCTACAGGAGCAAAGATTGTTAAAGAACAGTCTTCAGCGTCCTACCTTTCAGAACAGGCTGGATTGAAGCTGTGGGGGCTTACATTGATACCCGCAAAACCACCCTGTGTAAGCCCAAGAGTCGTTATTCAGGTATAATCTACTTTCACAAAAAAAACAAGATACTATCTCACACATCTGCATGATTTAATAGTCAAACACTAGCGGTCCAAACTGAACTCTGTTTTTGTTTCTTTTTCTCTGTAGGGTGGAGCACCCATGGTCCCAGGAGTGTGTTGGAGTTTTGCGGGCTCCCAGGGACATTTAACAATTAAGCTGCCACACAGCATCACCATCAGTCATGTGACCCTGGGTCACATTTCTAAGACTGTGTCACCATCTGGAAAGGTCTCCAGTGCTCCCAGGATGTTTTCAGTGTTTGTAAGTCACAGATTTCCACTGCACCACTGTTCAACTGTTGCATTTTACATATGTGTATATAGAGAACAACTTTATCTGTATTTATTTCTGTCTTTTCAGGGAAAGAGAGAATTAGACGACAGTGGTGTCCACCTGGGAACATTCGTCTATGATGAAAATGGAGATCCACTCCAAACATTCAGGATACCCGTGAGTACACTGTGCCATTAGACACATGCACATAGACTTTTCTATCCAGAGTACTTAGAGGTTAGCTCCCCTTGCTATCTGTATATCCTCCCTCATAATAATCACAGTATTCCTAAATTTACCATCCTTTCAAGAGTCAAGAAAACTATTATGCAACTAACCCATCTTGCTTTTGTTTTGTCTCTCAGGACGACAAAGTAGACGTCATCCGCTCCATTACGCTGCATGTGTTGGACAACTGGGGCAATCGTGAGTATTCCTGTCTGTACAAGTTCCGAGTTCATGGAAAGCTGGCATAACTAGCTTCCCATGAACTCCATCTATAAAAGAAAAGAGAGGAAAATGTGAAAGTGAATCAGACTGCAACACATTGAAATAATTGTATTTGAAAAAAAATGTCAATTTAACCCATTTTTTTTCTCCAGCGAACATCCATCCTACCAGGTAAGACATGTCTGATTAAGATGTTTGCAGTCTGATTCACCTCACCCCCAACCAGCCGTGGCAGAGGGCTTGCCCCTCCCTGAGCCTGGCTCTGCCAGAGGTTTCTTCCTGTTAAAAGGGAGTTTTTCCTCTCCACTGTTGCCAAGTGCTTGCTCAGAGGGGATCATCTGATTGTTGGGGTTTTTCTTCTCTTATATTGTAGGGTTTTTATTCTACATATACAATGCTTAACAAATTTATTACATCACCTGTCATAGAAATAAGAACACCCCAAATGTCTTAAACCTGTAATTCTTACATTAGGTGATGTTCGACTAACTTTGTTAAGCACTGTGTTATTGTGAATTGGCCCTCAATTGGAACTCATTTGGACTGAATTAAATTTCTTGTAAAACATAAAAATTCTCTAAATTGTCTCCACTGGAAATTTAGAGATATTTTTAAAACAACAAGAATAAAATTTTAAGAAAATATTTTTCATGTCTTTTGGTATTCTTAATTGTCAGAGTATATTAAACAAGCGTGATAACACTATGGCCAGAGGATTTAAATTTTGAAAAATGAACATTTAAACTCCCAAAAGTAAAGAAAGTAAAGTCCATGTTGCATGTGCTGTAATATGAGAAGCCTTCACTGTGATGCAGGCTTTGAGGTTTAGTGAGGTAACTTCACGTTTAACCATGTGTTTGTAGTTGGGACACCAGATAGACCAGGGGTCGGCAACCTGCGGCTCCGGAGCCGCATGCGACTTTTTAGTCCTTTTAGTGCGGCTCCGCGTGGTTTGGGAAAATAAATTTGGTTTATTTTAAGTAATTAGCTGAAGTGTATTTTATTTATGTTAGTTCTTTTTTTAACTTGTAGTTCTAAATTGGAAGATTATTGTGATATTGAAATACAAACATAAAATTATATTCTATTATTTTTTGATCGCTCAAAATAAGCGTCACACTCACGGAAGCCGGCGTACCCGCTGAAACGCCGTGCATTTATCGAGACTTTCAACCCCAGGTAGGCGATTATGGATCTTCGGATCCACATTATGTCAGCAGCTGTTCTCCACCGTAAACTATGTTAAAACAAACACCGCTCGCGCCTGACAGATGACAGCTTACAGTCCTGCGTAAAGATGAAAGTGACTTCGTACAGCCCCGATTTCCAGACACTGTGCGCAGAGCTTCAGGAGCAGAAGTCCCATTGTAAACATACCACGGCAGACTCGACGATGTTTCCATGAACATGCTTTTCGGCATCTCTTTATTGACCACATTTCACACACAGTTGCTGTACAGCCGGCTGCAGCTTTTCAGTTCACAGCCCGACATACACCAACAACAAGACAATAGCATAGATGGCACAGACGTTAAGGTGGCGAGGCGTGATTGCGGGTGCCGCTCAGGTGCATCCGCCTCCCCTGCAGCGGCGCTGCAGACCACGCCCCGCCACACACATTAACCAGGTAAAATACATATTTAGGCAGAATTTTGCAAATATCTGTTTTTCAATTTTTAGCAGCACAGTGCTTTTTTTCCAATTATTATTATTATTATTAATTTTTTAAAAGTCAGGCCAAAGCTGTAATTTTCTCAATAGCAGTTCATGGATTTCATAAGCAACACACCTTAGTTGTTCACACAAAGCATAAAGGTAAAAAAAACCAATATATAGACTGTTATCTTCATTTTAGATGTCAAAAAGTATTTGCGGCTCCCAGTGTTTTCTTTTGCGTGGAAATCGTGTCCAAATGGCGCTTTGGGTGTTAAAGGTTGCTGACCCCTGAGATAGACCATTAAGCATATTGCATCTTGTTTTTTAACTTCATCAATTTTGCAGATTTCACTGGAAATTTTAATTTAATAACCCCAAATTTGGACTTATTGATAACAGAAACAAGCTTCTACACTCATTTTATTTAGTTCTGTTAATTTCAAAACAAAGCTTCTTTTCCTTTTTCTTGACTAATGGTGTCACCTCCTGTAAGTTGTCATGACTTTTGAGTCATGATATGTATAAATTCTAAATGAGTGAAAGTCAGGGACTGGGCCAGATCGGACGGTCTGAGGCAGCTTTGTTCTGGTCTCCACCTCTGTGTGGAGTTGCTTCCTTGAGCTCATCCACTCACATCTGCAGGTAGTTTGAAATCAAGAGGCTGTGCATTTAGGAGCTGTGGTGCTAGATCTCCACCAGTTTGTATTTCTGCCATGGTAGTAAATGGGCTCTGTCTCTTGTCTTCATTTTTTTTTTGAAAAACTTCAAAAAAAAAATCCACGTTATGCAAAAACATGCAGGCAGAAAATGCATTACTTCAAAAATCAATGAGGAGAGAAGCAGAGGCCCAGACTTCTGAATCAAAACAACAACACATGCAGATGTTTGACATCAACGCCAACTACAGAAGTGACTTAACAGCAGTGAATCTTTGCACTCTGATGTAGTAAATAACCGGATGCTTGGATGTGATCACTAATCTTACCACACATTTACAGATGATTAAATACACAACTTCCTAACCACAGAAATCTGTGTGAGGTGGCATACATGAGATAGTGGCTTCAGTCTTTCCTACTTGCTGTTTTTGTTACAGTGAAGGAGACACAGGGATGATGCCTTTGTTGTTTTGTCATAGATGATGTGAAGGTAATCATTTTCATCAAGGCCTCATTTTTAGAACAGATTACAAATGGTAAAGATGAATTACACTGGACTCACTGTTTCTTATACGAAGTAATTTTGATTATTAATTACATGATTGATTAACAACTGACTGAAAAGCAGAATCAGATAATTAAAGGTATTTACAGGTTTATCTGACTTTTATACATCACATATACAGCTTCAGCCAAAGTGCCCACTAGAGGGCACACTTGTTCAAAAGTCTACAAATATTCTAAATCACAAAACTAATGAGTCATAATTCTGGTTTGTTTTTGTGCTGTCTTTCAGTCCAGCTTTGTCCAGCCACTGGTAGGATTTCTGGATTACAGCCACCTCCTCTATTTGCCGGTGGCACATACCATACACAGGCCTGTCCTTGCATGATGGTTCCTCGTCTTCCTCCTCTTTCTTGGGTTTCTGCTACCTGAGGTATTCACTTAGCACGCTTGATGTCTTCGTGGATGTTCCTTGTCTCATCTTGGACCGTGGTGCTGACACTCACCAGTCCCCAGCCTACTTCCTTCCGCTTAGCTTACAGACATACTTACAGTCCCAAGTCCAGCTTACATGCAGGATACCTGATCACGGGCAGGGCGTAGGTGTTCTTACCATTCAGCTGACTCCTCAGGAATTGCCTGACCCTCTGCAGGTACTTGGTGGTTGCAGCTTTCCTAACGGCCTCTTCATGGTTCCCATTTGCCTGTGGGATCCCCAAGTACTTGTAACTGTCCCCAATGTCTGCAATGTTTCCTTCTGGTAGTTCGATCCCCTCAGTTCTGACTACTTTCCCTCTCTTTGTTGTTGTTGTTGTTATCATCCGACTACGTTTCTCCAGTCCGACTGACATTCCGATTTCATTGCTGTATATCCTGGTGGAATCGATGTTTCGTTCACTCTTGGCATACAGCTTGATGTCATCCATGTACAGGAGGTGGCTGAAAACTGGCCCACTTTTCATCAGGGTGCCCTGGTTCCTCAACACCTGACGAGGGCCTTGCTGATCTGGGTGACGTCCGAACCGGCATCCCTTCATATTTATCTGTCTCGTTCATGTCTGTGGTAGGCTCGCTTAGCAGTGGCTTGCAAAAGTATTCGGCCCCACATTTTGTCACATTTCAGCCACAAACATGAATCAATTTTATTGGAATTCCACGTGAAAGACCAACACAAAGTGGTGTACACGTGAGAAATGGAACGAAAATCATACATGATTCCAAACATTTTTTACAAATAAATAACTGCAAAGTGGGGTGTGCGTAATTATTCAGCCCCCTGAGTCAATACTTTGTAGAACCACCTTTTGCTGCAGTTACAGCTGCCAGTCTTTTAGGGTCTGTCTCTACCAGCTTTGCACATCTAGAGACTGAAATCCTTGCCCATTCTTCTTTGCAAAACAGCTCCAGCTCAGTCAGATTAGATGGACAGCGTTTGTGAACAGCAGTTTTCAGATCTTGCCACAGATTCTCGAGAAATTTAAAGCAGGCTTAGGCTGCAAAAATATTAAAATAAGTTGTCATTTTAAAAAGTTAAATAAGCCATTTGATACATTAAGCCTTTTTGTTTTCACCTCATATAAGAGAGCAAGTAAAATTCTATGCACTATGTGATCTCATAGGTGCTGAATCAAGTTGCGCTAAAGTGGTGTGGTTTTTTTTTTATGTGTTCAGGTGCTGGAGCAGGCGTGGCCATTCATTGGGATGTACATGGAGAAGCTACTTAGAGAAAAGATCCAGCCATCCATCAGGTCCTCCAATCCTGCACTCAAAGCGTTCACATTTACCAAGATCCATTTCGGATACAAAGTGTGTGATTTTGATTTATGCACCATTTTTATTTGTTCTGCTTCAAAATTCAGTGACATTCATCATTGGAAGTGCATCATAGGTGATATATTGTGGCCGAGTGATTTTTTTAAAATTATTTCGTTTTTTTCAGCCTCTCAAGATCACTGGAATAAGAGCATACACACATGAAGTGGAACATAGGGAAGTGATTCTAGACATGAATATAAGGTTGGTCAAACACATTTTTTCACCTTAGTTTACAAAGTAGTGTGATGTTTTCTCTTGTCATCATTTATGTCTGACCAGCTCAGTTTACTCTCCAGTTATGATGGTGATGTGGACATCAGCACTGATGTAAGCCTGGCAATCACAACTCGTGTGAAAGGACTTAAAGTGAGCATCTCATTTTTCTGTGTTCTCTCCATCGTCTATATCACATGCTTACTGTTCATGTAAAACTCGCTCTGAATCTTCCAGCTCCAGGGGATGCTGAGGGTCATTTTAGAGCCTCTTATTGGTCAAGCACCGCTGGTGGGAGGAGTGACTTTTTTCTTCATTCGCCGCCCTGTAAGTGGCCAGAGACTTTCTCACAGTCTTATTATGACGAGCGGAGCCTTGTAGTTAGTAATGTTTAAAACTCTGCACATAAACTGGACTGGTATGCCAAACCTTTTGAGCATCCCTTCTTTAAGGTCTCAAATAATATTTTAAATATTTGAAATGAATGATTTTATTACTCTGTGTTTACTTGTTTGGTTGCTGTCCTCTCTCATCACATCTTTCACCTCACAGTTCACTGTCTGAGGAGACGATCTTGGATGCTATAGCTTCCATCATGGTGTTGCCCAACCGCATGTGCATTCCCCTCATAGACAAGGTCAAAGGGGACCAGATGAGGTTCCCACTTCCTCGTGTACACTCAGAAAAATAAAGGTGCCAACTGGAACCAAAAGTGGTTCTTTAGACTGATGCCATAGAAGAACCTTTTTTGGTGCCACAAAGAACCTTTCAAACAATGGTTCTTTGAAGAACCATTTCTTTCAGTGGTTCATTGAAGAACCTTTAAAGGTTTTTCAAAGAACCTTTTTAAAAATGGTTCTTTAAAGAACCATTTTTAAAAAGGTCCTTCAAATGGTTCTTTAAAAAACCCATTTTGAAGAACCTTTTTTGAGTGGTTCTTTAAAAAACCATTTTAAATCTTTCAAAATAAAATGTATCATAAATTGAATTTGAGTAGGGTAAAATAAATACGAGAACAGCGTAGACATATATTAATGGTTTATTGTCATTTTGTAGTTACCAAAAGACAAAAAGGCATTTTAACCCTCAGCACAACATCACTACTAATACATGTCACATATTAGTGTTTTAAACAGTAATAATTAAATATATTTGCTATACTATAAATAAATATATATAAATACTATATCTACAGATAACACAAAAATGAATACATGTATTGTTTAATTAATAAAACATCAGAAAGTGATAAAACACATTAGAAATAGCAATCGCTTCATAACAGACCAATAAATCAACACATTTTCATCAGCAGATGCTTGCATGTTCAGTAAAAACATTTCAACAACAAGTTTATGATTAAAATGATCAATGAACTTCAGCCTTACACTATGTAATGTACGTTTCATGTTGTACTCATGGTCCTTTGTTAGTCCAGTTTAGGATAATGTCTCTGACGTATGTTTCATATCAAATATATGTCATATCAAAACAAGCCCACACCTGCAGTTGTTTCAGTTTTTCACTGATGTTTCCTGTCAGCTGGTCAACCTTACTCAGGCGGACATCATTATCAGCCAACCAAACGACAAGTTCCTCCCTTTGTGCTTCAAATCCCTCCCACTCTGAGACAAGGAGCTGAAAGAGAGAGAAAAGAGTCAATTATAAAGAAGAGAGAAAAGTGAAACCCTCCTCAGAAGGTCTGACTCGCATACCTGCAGTTGACCTGTGATGGACTCCTGTTTGGCGTTCACGTCATCCCTCGCCGATGCCAACAGCCGAGTCTGCAGGGTGCCCTGGAAGAGCTGAGTTAATGTTCGACTCCTCCTGGTCAGGCTCTCCAGCTGGATGAACCGAGGTCTCCCCTCTCGCCGCTGCCTCTGAACACAGAAACACAAATTGCATCTGAAGCAGGAGGTGCAGATTTTTTTTCTATTCTTTTCTAAATCCAGGCTAGATCACGTGGAGGTATTTGGAAAACTTTTTTGGCCAGCGGACGACTGTTGTCTTGCAGAAAGTCAAATCAAACATATGTGATACACAATCAATTCACAAGAACACATTATAAAAAATAAGTCCAGTTCTTGCCTGATTTCAAGTGAATTCTGCATCAAAACAGGGTAAAACGAGTGTTTGCAGCAAATGTGAGCACAAAGCCTCACTTTGTACAAGCCTGCTATTAAAGTTCTCCTCTATGCAGACGACTTTCCTGTTTTCAAGGCACAACTTGGATCTGCTGTACGAATCTTATGGATACACACTAAATGAAACAATAGTGTGCACGACTCCAGATTCTGATCCCTCATCCTAATATGGTCCCAACATAGCAACAGCAATAAAGCAAATGTGGAGGCTTCAAAATACAAAGTCCATAAACCAATGGCTGACATGGGTTTTATCATAAGGGTGATAAATATACAGATTTCAGTCTGTCTTAGAGATTTGATGTTCATTTACCTGCAGATGCACTATACGTGCCTGCTCTGTGGTTTTCCACAACGTTTTGCACATCACTATTTAATACAGGAAGTAAGTGAACTAAAACAAGTCATCTTTCTTTGTGAGAGGACCATGTTAATGAAACAAACCTCAATGACATCATAGGGATCCCTAAAGATGCTCCTGCTGCTTCTCTTCCTCCTCATCCAAAGCTTCCTTCTCCTTGTCCTCGCCTTCCATCCAATTGTAATTCAACCTAATTGTGTTTCTCCCCCTCCTCTTCCTCATTTTGTTGGAGCTGTGAACACAATTAATGTGAATCTGGATTCATTTGTGCAAACAAGAAAAATCTACAGCTTTTTGGTCAGAGGTGCTCTTGTGATTTAAGCCGGGTAGAGTAGATTTATGTGTTGATGCTACCTGCTTCAGCTCTGGCTGCTGAGTGATATTTACACCCTGGCTGGATTACAAACTTTAACCATGTGCTGAACTTTGGCCCAGCGTTGATAACTCTTGTTAGTATAACGACCACTTCTTAGCTTGTATGTATGATGGTGGATAAATGAAATATACAAAGAAAAATTAACTATATTACAAAAGAACATCTATCTTGGAAACATCAAATGACCGGAGCATAACTTGTCAACTAGTCCGAAAATAAGTTATACAGGAACAGTCAAGGACACACCTTCTCATGTCACATTTCTATTCATTTCTATATAATTAAAGTTAGAGTTACCTAATCCAATTATTCATTCAAAACACTTATGCATAGCTGTATACAGCTCATACAGAATTCAAAGTACAGGTTCATGTGAGTATTTAATGTACGGCTCAGATCTACAGAATTTCAGAGTTTCTAGAGCAGACACAGAGCTCACGTCACAACAGGCTTCAGGCGCCATTTTAGTGACTTTAACAATATATTAAATTTTAATTTCGGTCTAGCTGACATTAGGTTATGTACGCAGCACGCAATTGAACCACATATTTTAGAAGCCAAAGGTTCAAATTAGCTGGGAGCACCTTCACTTAATTATAACAGTGGTTTTGTTAGGAAAACAGTTTCTGTATACCGGATACTAAATTGCGCTGACGTCAACGGCTAACGTATCTAGCTAATCGCTACTGTTAGCACAACATTAACAGCAAGCTACTATCGTCGTGTCCAAATTCATGAGAAGGGTCTGGCTGCAGCCACTGGGGAGCGCCATATTGCGACCTCCACAGGAGGAGGATGTTACTCTCAATGTTGTTGGTGCATTTCAGGAGGACCCTGCTAATAAAGTTACACAATCACACAGTGAATTCGCGTTTATTGTTATATTTACAAAATACCAGTTGACAGTTGGTTTAAATAATAATAATTGATTGCATTTATATAGCGCTATTCAAGACCCTCAAAGCACTTTACAATTCCACTATTCATTCACTCTCTCATTCACACACTGGTGGAGGCAAGCTACAGTTGTAGCCACAGCTGCCCTGGGGCAGACTGACAGAGGCGAGGCTGCCATATCGCACCATCGGCCCCTCTGGCCATCACCAGTACGTGGTAGGTGAAGTGTCTTGCCCAAAGACACAACGACCGAGACTGTCGGAGCCGGGGCTCAAACCGGCAACCTTTGGATCGATTCGGATCGGTCGCTTCCCAGCTCATCCGACCCGGATCCGCATCGGATCCGCTGTTGATTATAAGCTAGAATGATGCCCGCTAATGTTTGGCTCGGGTGTCCTAAAATCACACTTTCCCTCTGAGAAACGGTTTCATTACACTTTAATACCGTATTGAAATGACCGTGGTCTTCCCTCATTCTCATATACGTCACAACTTTCTCACAGCAAAATCAAACAAATTAGTGACAGTGAATATGGAAAAGTTGTCTTCATTCACTGCAACACACCTTTGCACATGGGCTCGTGAGCGCCTGTGTTGTGCTATATGAATGTTGACAATATGATGCGGTGTTTATAAAGGGACTGAGAAGGAAAGGTATTTAATTAAGAGCAAATTTCATTAAAAAAAAACAGAACTACACTCACACCTTTGCGCATGCGCACACGAAGTGCTGCTCTTATGGAACGCGCGTGCGTCATATTCGATTTGTGCATGTATCTGTTTGTAACGTCCCTGAAAAAGTTGCGGTTTGAAATTTTTCTTCTGCACCTAAATTTTCTGGTTCAGATGAGTTCAGTGAGAAGTGCTAAACGTCCAAATTTACGGAAAAGCACACTTAGTGATTCAGTGTCTTCAACTTTCGTTTTAAGTGAAGGTAAGTGCAATCTTTAGACTAAAAATCAACAAGTACAAAAACAGAGTATGTTTTAGCTTCACATCTTACATTTAATATATGTGTTTCAAATCTGAACATTTTAAAAATGATATCCAGTTGATTATGTCAGAAAAGCACTTTTTAGTGCATTCTACTGTAAAGGTGATTTTACTGCTTACCTGTTAGACGCAGCTTGTCTGATAAAAATTGATTTCCTTTTGTATATTAACTATAAAAACAAAGAGTTTTTAATTCTTAAAACCTTTTGACAGGATTTTGGGCCAAATTCATTTAGTTGCTTTGAGCTTTTCTTTACCGCTGTGGTGATTTCCTCTTTTTCTGAATTTTAAAAACTACATTGTGAACAAACAAACTGACATGTGAAAGAGATTTTTTTGCAAGAAAAGCAAGAAAATGTTGTGATCTGTTGCTATGATATGAATCATAACAATATGACGCTATGTTTTTGAAGACACTGGGAAAATAAAGTTCTTTATTAAGAGCGGATTTCATAAATGGGTGTGATTCAAATATTATTCTGTTCATTAAAAAGAACAAGCTGGCACCGTGAAGTTTATATATAAGAGAATTTGCACTGATTTGTACAGAGTTGCTTCTGATGGAAACATGCTCAAATCATAGTTATGAAGTCTGATAAGCTTTGTGTTAGAGACTCACTTAACCCCATGTTTCCCTTTCATTTTACAGCCATGTTGAGAAGAAGCCAAAGACTTCAGTCTAACGGCTATTACGGCAGCCAAGGAGAGCCGTTAATCTCCTACAAGGAGACTTTACACAGGTTAGTGCTGGTCTACATGTTCTTTGTTGTCATCCACTGACATAGATGCATGTTTTGTAATCATAATCCATTTGTTCTTCCATGTACATTTTTTCTTACATGATTTTGTTTTTACTGTGCAGAGTTTTCAAAAGGCGACGGCCCCGTCCCCATCCAGTCCCTGACAATATTGACCGAGACACAGCTGAATACAACACTGTTGACTGTGACACTGTGGACTACAATGACAATGATTTTGTTGACTACAGTAGTGGCAGCAGCAGCGGTCTCTTTAGAGCCATCAAGGCATTGGGACTTTTGGTCCTCATGCTGGCCTTGTGTTTTGGTAAATGATCTCCTTCCACAAACAATTACAGTCTTTCTAGTACTATGTGCTTTTCTTCTGGATTAAGCTTCTCTTCTTATTCTGTGTTTCTCGTCATCCACCAGGATTGATTTTCAGTATTGGAGGGCTGAAAATGGACTTTTCCACCCCGTTCATGAGTGAGGTATGAAAAACATATGAAGCTCATAATATATTCCCTGAAAATTACTCAGATAATGACAGTTTATTATTATATATATATTATAACATGAATGGTTCTTCTCAATTGCAGTACTCAATGAATGGACAAGAACAGGTGGAAAGGCAGCTACAAGAGCTGCAAAGGGAGTTAATGGACTTACGAAAAAGAATTGACTTCCTTCTTCCAGTTGGGGACAGGATGCCCAACTTTGCTCTGGAGGAACTGGGTAAGACATGAAATCGGATCAGAATTCACGTAAGAATTTCTTTGTTGTTGTTTTGCGATTCCTTTCTCACTCTGTGTTTTTATCTACAGGAGCAAAGATTGTTAAAGAACAGTCTTCAGCGTCCTACCTTTCAGAACAGGCTGGATTGAAGCTGTGGGGGCTTACATTGATACCCGCAAAACCACCCTGTGTAAGCCCAAGAGTCGTTATTCAGGTATAACCTACTTTCACAAAAAAAACAAGATACTATCTCACACATCTGCATGATTTAATAGTCAAACACTAGCGGTCCAAACTGAACTCTGTTTTTGTTTCTTTTTCTCTGTAGGGTGGAGCACCCATGGTCCCAGGAGTGTGTTGGAGTTTTGCGGGCTCCCAGGGACATTTAACAATTAAGCTGCCACACAGCATCGCCATCAGTCATGTGACACTGGGTCACATTTCTAAGACTGTGTCACCATCTGGAAAGGTCTCCAGTGCTCCCAGGATGTTTTCGGTGTTTGTAAGTCACAGATTTCCACTGCACCACTGTTCAACTGTTGCATTTTACATATGTGTATATAGAGAACAACTTTATCTGTATTTATTTCTGTCTTTTCAGGGAAAGAGAGAATTAGACGACAGTGGTGTCCACCTGGGAA
Source organism: Perissodus microlepis (assembly GCF_051167445.1). Lineage (NCBI taxonomy): Eukaryota > Metazoa > Chordata > Actinopteri > Cichliformes > Cichlidae > Perissodus > Perissodus microlepis. The sequence continues at coordinate 4,048,684 of NC_140476.1, forward strand.
CATTCGTCTATGATGAAAATGGAGATCCACTCCAAACATTCAGGATACCCGTGAGTACACTGTGCCATTAGACACATGCACATAGACTTTTCTATCCAGAGTACTTAGAGGTTAGCTCCCCTTGCTATCTGTATATCCTCCCTCATAATAATCACAGTATTCCTAAATTTACCATCCTTTCAAGAGTCAAGAAAACTATTATGCAACTAACCCATCTTGCTTTTGTTTTGTCTCTCAGGACGACAAAGTAGACGTCATCCGCTCCATTACGCTGCATGTGTTGGACAACTGGGGCAATCGTGAGTATTCCTGTCTGTACAAGTTCCGAGTTCATGGAAAGCTGGCATAACTAGCTTCCCATGAACTCCATCTATAAAAGAAAAGAGAGGAAAATGTGAAAGTGAATCAGACTGCAACACATTGAAATAATTGTATTTGAAAAAAAATGTCAATTTAACCCATTTTGTTTCTCCAGCGAACATCCATCCTACCAGGTAAGACATGTCTGATTAAGATGTTTGCAGTCTGATTCACCTCACCCCCAACCAGCCGTGGCAGAGGGCTTGCCCCTCCCTGAGCCTGGCTCTGCCAGAGGTTTCTTCCTGTTAAAAGGGAGTTTTTCCTCTCCACTGTTGCCAAGTGCTTGCTCAGAGGGGATCATCTGATTGTTGGGGTTTTTCTTCTCTTATATTGTAGGGTTTTTATTCTACATATACAGTGCTTAACAAATTTATTACATCACCTGTCATAGAAATAAGAACACCCCAAATGTCTTAAACCTGTAATTCTTACATTAGGTGATGTTCGACTAACTTTGTTAAGCACTGTGTTATTGTGAATTGGCCCTCAATTGGAACTCATTTGGACTGAATTAAATTTCTTGTAAAACATAAAAATTCTCTAAATTGTCTCCACTGGAAATTTAGAGATATTTTTAAAACAACAAGAATAAAATTTTAAGAAAATATTTTTCATGTCTTTTGGTATTCTTAATTGTCAGAGTATATTAAACAAGCGTGATAACACTATGGCCAGAGGATTTAAATTTTGAAAAATGAACATTTAAACTCCCAAAAGTAAAGAAAGTAAAGTCCATGTTGCATGTGCTGTAATATGAGAAGCCTTCACTGTGATGCAGGCTTTGAGGTTTAGTGAGGTAACTTCAGGTTTAACCATGTGTTTGTAGTTGGGACACCAGATAGACCAGGGGTCGGCAACCTGCGGCTCCGGAGCCGCATGCGACTTTTTAGTCCTTTTAGTGCGGCTCCGCGTGGTTTGGGAAAATAAATTTGGTTTATTCTAAGTAATTAGCTGAAGTGTATTTTATTTATGTTAGTTCTTTTTTTAACTTGTAGTTCTAAATTGGAAGATTATTGTGATATTGAAATACAAACATAAAATTATATTCTATTATTTTTTGATCGCTCAAAATAAGCGTCACACTCACGGAAGCCGGCGTACCCGCTGAAACGCCGTGCATTTATCGAGACTTTCAACCCCAGGTAGGCGATTATGGATCTTCGGATCCACATTATGTCAGCAGCTGTTCTCCACCGTAAACTATGTTAAAACAAACACCGCTCGCGCCTGACAGATGACAGCTTACAGTCCTGCGTAAAGATGAAAGTGACTTCGTACAGCCCCGATTTCCAGACACTGTGCGCAGAGCTTCAGGAGCAGAAGTCCCATTGTAAACATACCACGGCAGACTCGACGATGTTTCCATGAACATGCTTTTCAGCATCTCTTTATTGACCACTTTTCACACACAGTTGCTGTACAGCCGGCTGTAGCTTTTCAGTTCACAGCCCGACATACACCAACAACAAGACAATAGCATAGATGGCACAGACGTTAAGGTGGCGAGGCGTGATTGCGGGTGCCGCTCAGGTGCATCCGCCTCCCCTGCAGCGGCGCTGCAGACCACGCCCCGCCGCACACATTAACCAGGTAAAATACATATTTAGGCAGAATTTTGCAAATATCTGTTTTTCAATTTTTAGCAGCACAGTGCTTTTTTTCCAATTATTTTTTTAAAAGTCAGGCCAAGGCTCCAAAAGCCCAAAGACGATATAAGGGTGGCGGCTCACAACAGTTTTTGTTTGCTACATGGATCATTTTAGTTCAGCTGGGTGTCTTTCCTTTTGTTATATTTCTTTAAGAGTTCAAAATGTGTTAATTACATAAATAAAATAAAATTTTTATTTATGCCATGATAGAGAAATATAGAGAAAATGTAATTTTCTCTATAGCAGTTCATGGATTTCATAAGCAACACACCTTAGTTGGTCACACAAAGCATAAAGGTAAAAAAAACAATATATAGACTGTTATCTTCATTTTAGATGTCAAAAAGTATTTGCGGCTCCCAGTGTTTTCTTTTGCGTGGAAATCGTGTCCAAATGGCGCTTTGGGTGTTAAAGGTTGCTGACCCCTGAGATAGACCATTAAGCATATTGCATCTTGTTTTTTAACTTCATCAATTTTGCAGATTTCACTGGAAATTTTAATTTAATAACCCCAAATTTGGACTTATTGATAACAGAAACAAGCTTCTACACTCATTTTATTTAGTTCTGTTAATTTCAAAACAAAGCTTCTTTTCCTTTTTCTTGACTAATGGTGTCACCTCCTGTAAGTTGTCATGACTTTTGAGTCATGATATGTATAAATTCTAAATGAGTGAAAGTCAGGGACTGGGCCAGATCGGACGGTCTGAGGCAGCTTTGTTCTGGTCTCCACCTCTGTGTGGAGTTGCTTCCTTGAGCTCATCCACTCACATCTGCAGGTAGTTTGAAATCAAGAGGCTGTGCATTTAGGAGCTGTGGTGCTAGATCTCCAGCAGTTTGTATTTCTGCCATGGTAGTAAATGGGCTCTGTCTCTTGTCTTCATTTCTCTGCGTTTACTCTTTAGTAACTTTTGTATATCATCTTCTCTGTAGAACTACACACCTGCTACTATATAACTCATCTGGAAATCTTACCTCTCCTGTCTCGAGGAATTTCCAGTTATCAGCAGGTTTTTGCCATTCTGCTTGCAGCTACGCCAGGGGTGGCCAACTCCAGGCCTCGAGGGCCAGTGTCCTGCAGGTTTTAGATCTCAACCTGGGTCAACACACCTGAATGAAATGATTAGTTCATTACCAGGCCTCTGGAGAACTTCAAGACATGTTAAGGAGGTCATTTAGCCATTTAAATCAACTGTGCTGGATCAGGGACACATCTCAAACCTGCAGGACACCGGCCCTCAAGGCCTGGAGTTGGACACTCATGAGCTGCGCCATGCCTCTCCAAAAAGCCCCAAAATCACACACGCTTGGTTTGAAACCCAGCCAGCCCACTGATAACCACCCTTGCCATCATCACCCAGTGCATGCCAAGTAAGGCAAAGCAGAGCAGTTATCCAAGCAGCCATTCTCCATCTTCTCACCTACGAGTACTATCTTATATGATACCTGATATAGCTCATAGCTTCTGCCCACCCAGCTCCCCCTCTTCCCAGCAGCACTTTGAAAACAAATACTGAAAACACAAATCCCACCATCTGGCTCTGTTTTTGGTGCTCAGTAACAGTCGAATCATGGCACTGAAAATTCTTTTTTAATGGTATCCGTCATGTTCTCTAGGAAGTGGTTGGAGAGCTCAACCTCACAGCTGTGTAAACTTTCATGTGCTCTTCTACTAAAAACACTTAAAGTGCTTTACACAACTTGCCTCATTCACCCAGAAGATCCATTAGAGCTGATTGAGGAGCATCAGGGTGCAGAAGTAAGCTTGAGAGAAGGCGAGAAGGAGAAAAGACACAACCAACACGAGCACAAGGACAAACTAGGGTCACACACACAACTTTATACAAGTAAAGACACACATACATGTACAGTAGTACAAAGAATATTATGTAAAGCCGCTCGACAATAGTGGAAAGAATACCAATAAAGTGTATCAATATGAGTCAAAGTATGCGTCTGCAGTTCAGCATCAACAAATGAAGTTAACAGGAGTTCATGTGACTAGTTCACATGACATAGAAATCAGCTTTTAAACAGAGTGCAGTTATGGGTTTCTTCAAATATTAACTAGGTGACAATAAATGTCACCCACAGAGCCACCAATTAAACTGTAAACAAGACATGATCAGCGTTAATTGTTCACTGTTTCAAAAGAAAATAAAGTCCCTGTAACAACGTGTCAGTGACACAGATGTTTTTGAAGCTGTTGTTAAAGTTGTTTACACCAACGTTTAAATCTAATACAACAGGAAGGAAGAACAAAAATGGTCACAACTATTACTAACAGTGTGACTCACAGTAGTAATTGCTTCATTCAAGCTGCCACATCAGAGCACTCTACCTGAAAAAAAGGACAGCAGGTGTGTTTTTGTAACATTTTTTTAAAGAAAAAAACTTAAATGAAATTAAACATGAATTGTTTTTGAAGTTTTTCAAAAAAAAAAAAATCCACGTTGTGCAAAAACATGCAGGCAGAAAATGCATTACTTCAAAAATCAATGAGGAGAGAAGCACAGGCCCAGACTTCTGAATCAAAACAACAACACATGCAGATGTTTGACATCAACGCCAACTACAGAAGTGACCTAACAGCAGTGAATCTTTGCACTCGGATGTAGTAAATAACCGGATGCGCATCCCGCAGCGGTGCAAAAAAAAGAAAAGACGCCACAAAACATTCTGAGGCGGCCCATCACCACAACAAAAGAGTCCAGGCGGCCTACCTCGGGTCCCGTGACGGCAGTAGGACGCTTTAGGCGGCCGACCTCGAGTCCAGTGGGGGCAGCGTTGCAGCTCCGGCGGGCGGCCGTGGGTCCGGCAGCAGCAGCAAAACGGTTCTGGGGGCCTACAACTGATCCAGTGGCGGCGGAGCTGCAGCTCCGGTGGCTTGCCATGCGTCCAGAGGTGGCGGCGCTGTACCTCCGGCGGCCTGCCACAGGTCTGGCGGTAGCAGTGAAACGGTTCCGGCGGCCTGCCCTGGGTCCGGTGGCGGGGGCGCTGCCCCTCCTGCGGCCTGCCCCAGGTCCGGTGGCGGCGGCGGTGCTCCTCCGGCGGCCTGCCCCGGGTCCGGTGGCGGCGGCGCCGCTGCTCCGGTGAGCAACAGCGAGGTGTGGTACATGGCCGATGACGCGCTGGTCGCTGACGTGGACGCGCTGGACGTGGATGGCGTGAAGGGCGTGCTAGACATGGGCAGCGTGGAGGGCGCGCTAGACGTGGGCAGCGTGGAGGGCGCGCTAGACGTGGGCAGCCTGGAGGGCGCGCTAGACGTGGGGGTCCCTCCGGCACACTGACCTCCAGTTCTGGCCGAGCGGGTCTCTCCGGACCTCCGAGCCCCTCCCGCTCGCCGATTTCCTGCTCCGGCTCGCCGATCTCCTCCGGCTGCGGCGCGGGCTCCTCCCGCTCGCCAAGCTCATCTGCTGGCAACGCCGGTCGCTCCGGCTCGTTGAGGTCCTCCAGCAGCGGCGCTGGCTCCTCAGCTGGTGGCTGGCCGAGCTCCGGCGCGGGCCCCTCCCGCTCGCCGAGCTCCTCTGCCGGAGGCGCGGGTCGCTCCCGCTCGCCGAGCTCCTCTGCCGGCAACGCCGGTCGCTCCCGCTCGCCGAGCTCCTCTGCCGGCAACGCCGGTCGCTCCCGCTCGCCGAGCTCCTCCGGCGCCAGCGCCCCCGCTCGCCGAGCTCCTCCGGCGCCAGCGCCTCGGCCGGCTCCCGCGAGCTCCTCTGGCTCCCGCGAGCTCCTCGGCCGGCGGCGCGAGCTCCTCCGGCTCGCCGGGCTCCTGCTCCTCGGCTGGCGGCGCGAGCTCCTCCGGCTCGCCGGGCTCCTGCTCCTCGGCCGGCGGCGCGAGCTCCTCCGGCTCGCCGGGCTCCTGCTCCTCGGCCGGCGGCGCGAGCTCCTCCGGCTCGGGCTGGGCAGGTCCAGGTGGCGACATAGCAGCCGGTGAAAAAGATGGCAGAATGGTGGCTGCAGGCAGATGAGACGACGGCGGTGCTACAGCTGCAGATGGTGAAGCAGCGAGTGGTGTGGAGACCTCTGACCGAGGTCTCCGCAGCGAGTGGTGTGGAGACCTCTGACCGAGGTGATGTTACCTGCGCTGTCGGCTCGTCCACTGCAGACACAAACACAGATGGTGAGGGAAATGGAAAATTGTCCGTACTACTCACCACAGCCGGCTCTTGAGATGTCCGTGGATCAGGCTGCGGTGAGGAACGTCGTTTCCGTGTAGACGTCGGGGCCGGCGTCTCAGGCTGTGAAACCACCAGCTGTCCGGGCCGGTGAGCAGCCTGAGGAGGAGAGTGGAGGTGGAGGGTGGAAAGCAGGAAGTCCATGACGATTGGATTGAGATCGTCAACCAGCCAGGGAAATTTAAAAAGCGTCTCCTGCAGCCGCCTCTCCACGGCACGACGCAAACCTTCCGCGGGCTTCTCCCACCATAACTCACAGAGTCTGTAAACCCTGTCCATAATCTCCCTCCTGAGCCTCTCCTCAGAGACCGCTGGGTCCATGTCTGGCGGGATCATTCTGTCACGGTTTGGCATGGCAAACCGTGGGGGTGTGAGGAAAAGGAGGACCCAGGCGCGGAGCTCTGTGTGCTAAGCAGTGTGTTTATTTACAGTGGTAAGGAAAATAACAGTAAATCCTCTGTGCAATCCCGACTCCCGTGACGTGTCCTCTTCCCAGTGTCCCTTCTCCCCGCTCCTTGGTGTCTGAGCACCCCATGCTCGCTGTCCTCTCGTCTCCCCGCTTCTCCTGGGGAGATAACAAACAGGCAGCCGTAAGACACACACACAATGCGGAAGAACAATCGTACTGACTGGCCGAGAGACTGACGTGAAGTCACGCAATGATCCCGCGTCGGAGAGAGCTCCACCACACTCTCAAGTAGCTCCTCCGACGAGGCCTGATCAGCTGCAGGTGTGACATGGTCTTCAGGTGTGGCCAATCACCTGCCAGGGCCACACCCACACACACAGACACATATGCAGGGAGAACGAGGGACAGCAATACAAAATACATATATTATAATATTAGTCCAAAACTGCTCAGGGTCCCTGGGTCGCTCAGACCCAGTACCCTGACAAAATAATTGTATTAGATCCAAAACATCCGGAAGCATAAACACAAATAACCACACACATAGAGACGGGGAAAGCAGAGAAAACAACAAAACACTACACACGGAAAATAAACATATTTATAAGGACCTCCCGAGGAGGATGACCCATGAGGATCGCCAGCCCGAGGTAAGTACAAAAAGACATAAGTCCTGGGTCCCCAGATCCAGGCCATGATATAAAGTGGTCAGTGTAACTGTTCTCCCAGGCAGTATTATAAAGGGTAGTATCCAGGCATCCATGAAAAAGAAGATTTATAAGGTTGAGGTGAGTTAGAAGTAAGCTAGCCAGCTGACATGATATATTTTGTACCGGCTAATGTATTTAATAAAACGCACATACAACACTGCTAAAACAGTGGAAGTAAACAAAATTGAAAATCTCCATAACAGAGTTTTTTGGAGAGTTAGTTACGTTAGTTGAGATTATCTATCTGCCGGGTGACTAGCTACAGTGGTGCCAGTACACACAGCAGCACTGCAAGTGTTTCTTAGAATGTTTAGGGTAAGCATTAACTTTCTTTCAATGTACGTGCATGTTGAGGGTCAGTCAGTGAGGTTCAGCTCCTGTGAGTGCCCGATTGGCAAAGATAAGTGCCATCATATGGCTGCATTGTTGATTTGGGTGGAGAAGAATGTGTATCGCACTGATGTGGAATGTGTATAGAAGAGCGTGAAATTATCCAAAGCAGAAGAAATTACTGCCAAGAGAGTCTGACATGACACCATCAACAACACAAGGTCAGTTATTCATTTAAAATTCACTCTTTGTTCTAATTATTCTCTTAATTTTACTTAAAGCATTGTGTTTAATATTGAGACACACATGTAGTGTACATCAAAAAATTTAAAATGTTCTTTAAGTGAAGAGTCCTATATAAATGCTCGATAGTATCTGATCTTAAAATTACTACTTATTAAAAGTATTTTCTGTTTCATTTTATTTAAGCTGGAATCAAAAGACCTGTCACCCAGGAGGACAAAGAATGGGCAGTGGCATCTCTCTCAGAACTTAAGCGTTTTACAGGGATGGGGTGGATTTTGAGTCCAGAAGGCCCTCAGGGAATTTGATATTTACTTTAACACATGGTATAAATTATACATTTATGTAAACTCCTGTAAACTACAGATCATAGTGTTTGCCTCCACTGTCCCCACTTTAATTTTATATGTATTTTGTGTACTCTACACTCGACTTTGTCTACTCTGTGGTCAAGTTTGCTTGGTCCCATTAAAACCTTTAAAATCCTTTTGCTTTAAATCTTGACTCTACCAACAAAGACATTTGATGGAGTGCTAAGGAACCTGCGATTTGCCCAAGCAGAAGACAAGGCTAATTATTTACTGGCATCACTGGCTGTGTCTAAGGAAGAGGAGAAACAGGTCAAGGAAGCAACAGTTGGGCTAACGAAGAATGCATTGAAGTAAGAAAGTGCCTTGAAATTAAGTCTGTTAGGTGTTAAGCAAGAAATTTTAGTTAACTGTGTCTCTTAATTTGTCTTTGTTTATAAAAGTTCAGTATATCACAAGAGGAGAATTGCAGCCAGCAATTTCGGTTTGGTCCTGGGTGCAGTCCAGCGGTGCTCATACCCTCCTTTCTTATTTAAGACTCTGCTTGGCCAGTGCAACCTGACAGAAGGATCTAATGTAAGCTGTTAGTAAATAGGGTCTGTGCTTCTGTAGCTGAGATATAATGTACTGAGTGAGTCACAGTGAACATTCTCAAAAATGCATTGTATATAGTTTATTTTTTATTATGTGAATTTTTTTTTTGTAATATTAAGGTTCCACATGTCACTGTTGTAGTGGGGCTTTATTCAGTGAGACACCGCATGTAGACTGGGGCCAAGGCCCTGTCTCAATATGCGTACTTGTGCGTACTTGCGTTCTCGTGTACTCGTGATACGTCATCAGTCGGAGACCAAGTACTGTTCCAATTCAAAGTACGCATCAAGTCGAGAACGCGAAAAAGTCCCGGATGTTGATGCTTTTTCCGCTGAAGAATCAGAATGTATGGGCAAAACTCTGATTGTGCACCCTCTGTTGGAGCCTACTAAGAACATTTCTGTCGATACAGAGTTAACCCCGGACAGTTTGAATTCAGTCTTGACATGTACTGCTGAATCTATGAGTGATGCTGTGGGTTCGCAACCCAAGAATGGGGAGGGAGACTTAACGGGCTGTTTCTGCCCTGTTCTCTTAGAGCAGAGAAGCCTAAGCAGAACTGTTTCTTCTGAACTCGTTCAGCTAGTTAAACCGAGCCCTAGAGGCTCAGGGGAGCCTATACCACCCCCTGCATCACGCTCACTACAAACACCTCTTCAACTGTTAGCTCATTCAGCAGCCCAGTTAGCTGTTCAGCTGCCCTCAGGTCAGTCAGCTGCCCAGTTAGCTACCCCGTTACCTATAGCACAATCATCTGCTCCTTCACTAGTTTCGTTCTCACCACAACGGTCACTTCAGTCTTTCTCAACCCAGTCTCCTGCTGAGCAGCCATCTTTTCTCACTCGTGTTAAGCAGAAAAACATGCCCAACAGGACTGTTTTCGTTCCTCAAAAGCTGGCCCGATTAGAGACATTTACTACCTCCAGGGCCTCCCCAGAGTCCGAGTTTCAACCCGCAGTTGACTCTGGACCCCTGGAGGCTAAGGAGTCAGCCGAGGACTGCACCCAGCTGTTGCCTCCTGAGCCTAACCTATGTGTTGCTCAGCCCCAGTCCCCGCACCTGCTGGTTCTGAGACTGTTTTCGCTGGAGGGCCCGAGGAGCCCGCCCAGCCTCCTGCTTCGCCAGCTGGAGGGCCCAAGGAGCCCGCCCAGCAACCTTCCTCGTCAGCTGGGGGGCCCGATGAGCCCGTCCAGCCACCAGCTGTTCCACCAGCAGCCTCATCCACGCCTGCAGCAGCAGCCGCATCCACAGTTTCGTCCACGCTGCCACCTGCTGCAGCGCCTCCGTCTCCGGCTTCCACGCCGCCGCCAGCTGCAGCCTCGGAGTCGTCATCCTCGCCAGCTGCGGCCTCCGTGTCTTCATCCTCGCCAGCTGCGGCCTCCGTGTCTTCATCCTCGCCTGGTCCAGCTTCAGCTTCACCCACGCCGTCGCCTGGTCCAGCTTCAGCTTCACCCACGCCGTCGCCTGGTCCAGCTTCAGCACCACCCACGCCGTCGCCTGGTCCAGCTTCAGCACCACCCACGCCGTCGCCTGGTCCGGCCTCTGCCTTAGCTTCGCCTTCGCCTGGTCCAGCCTCGTCTGGGTCTGCGGTTTATCGGCCACCTTCCAGGCTACTGGTCGGGCGACATCGCCGCCGCTGCCTTCCGCGCGGCCGGCCCCCGGAACCCCTTCGCCTGAGTCGCCGCCGCTGCCTTCCGCGCGGCCGGCCCCCTGAACTGTTTCCACATCGCCGCCATTGCCGCACGCACGGCCGGCCCCCGGAACTGTTTGCCCGTCGCCACCGTTGCCGTCCGCACGGTCGGCCCCCTGAACTTTTTAGGGACTCATGATAGATTTGGTTTAGTTTGTCGATTTTCCTGGACTTTTTGCTCCTTGTCTTTTGGTTGTTTCTGTCCCTCCTTCCTGGACCCCCTCCGCCCTCCCTGGTCTGGTTTCGTGGGTCTGTTGGTTTTGTTTTGGGCTGTCGGGAGCCAGCCCTTACGGGGGGGGGGTACTGTCACGGTTCTGGGTCATGTTGACCCAGCTTTCTGTTTTTCATGCTTTGGTGTTTTTCTAGATTATGATTTGATTTATCAGTGATACTGTTTTGATTATGATTATTATTTAGTAGGCTTGGTCAGTGTCAAGTCTGTCTCTCTCTGTCTAGTCCGTGTCTTAGTAAAGTGTGTTTTGTTTCCTGTTTTACTTTGAAGGTTCTTGTTCCTGTCTGATGTCAGTGTTCCGGCTTTGCTCTCCCTGTCTCGTTAGGTCTTATTCCTCCCAGCTGTGTCCCCCTTCTGTCTCTAATTCCTTGATGACTCCCTCAGTGTATTTAAGCCCAGTCTGTCTTTGTGTCAGTGTCGCGTCGTTAACGTCTGTTCACCCGCACTTGCTGTGTGTTCATGATTTCCAGTCCTCCTGCATCTCAGTTTAGAGTTTTGTTTGCTTTTGTGAGTTTTATTTTATGTTGAAGTTTTGTTCCAGCAATAAAGCTGCATTTTCAGTTGAAACCTCGGTTCCTAAGAGTCCTGCATTTTGGGTCCACCACTCCTGCCTGCCTGCCACACAGCCGACCATGACACAACCTGAAGAGCCGGTTCGGAGCCGAAAGAGCCGGCTCTTTTTAGAGAACCGGCTCTTTCGGTTCGGCTCACTAAAAAGAGCCGGAAATCCCATCACTAGTACTTAGAATTGAGAAAGGGCCATGCTGCTAGTGATGGGATTTACGGCTCTTTTTAAAGCTCGACTCACTAAAAGGAGCCGGATTTTTCGGCTCCCAACTAGTGATGTGCGGGTCGATCCTGAAATATCGATTTCTCCGATACCAATCATTTATGTTCTAGAATCAATTCTCACATTAAAATATCGATATTTTACTAATTTAGAGTAAATTTGTAGTTTATCATTAACAGGAACACAGTGGAAAGAAACTATAACATTCGGATTGTCTACATTCAAAGGAACTACTTCCTCTTCCGCCTTTCATAGTCATGTGCGAAATACAGCTGTATAAATGTCTCGCAGCCCCTTGGCGTGCGCACTCACAACAATGGCTGAGTGTAATTGGAGTCATGTGCGGACATATTTTAACTCCACAAACAGCTTAGACGTGGTTTGCGATATATGTGGCAAAAAAGTGCTCCAAGAGTGAGGTGTTGTGGCCATACTAGGGAGACATTCAAAAGGGCTGTTTGGGGGGGGGATAAATACATTTTACAGGGTTTATTTATTGGATAAAATACGTTAAATGTCACCGTTATTATTGGCCGGCCCGGAAACAGCGGGGGTTGTCCAAATTCAGAGGCTGCTTCCACCTGAGGACCCGGCCTTTGCGGTCTAAAGAAAGCCGGGTAGTACGTCACGAGCTCCCTCGGTGGACTGAAACTCTGCCGTCTGCTCCTTGCTATCTAAAATATAACCGGGCACTGACTTAAACTCTCGACCGTCTCACACTTCTGTTTAATCAGTTTTCTGTTTGACGTTTATTCAGCTGTGTGAAAACCCCAGAGGAACCCACCCGAGGGATTAATAAAGTTAAATTTAATTCAATCTAATCTAACAACTTTAATCTCAGCCAAACCGATTTACTCACGAACAAATAAAACACTGAAAAAGCCAAACAATAACATTTTTAAGTTATCAAAGTGACTTATATATCATGTTTAACCCGAGTAGCGAAAGACCGCGGGGGTTTGAAAACGATGTGTCGACCGGCTCAGATATTTGAAGTTTACACAGCTACATACTCACCTGAAAATACAGGGAGTGCAGAATTATTAGGCAAATGAGTATTTTGTCCACATCATCCTCTTCATGCATGTTGTCTTACTCCAAGCTGTATAGGCTCGAAAGCCTACTACCAATTAAGCATATTAGGTGATGTGCATCTCTGTAATGAGAAGGGGTGTGGTCTAATGACATCAACACCCTATATCAGGTGTGCATAATTATTAGGCAACGTCCTTTCCTTTGGCAAAATGGGTCAAAAGAAGGACTTGACAGGCTCAGAAAAGTCAAAAATAGTGAGATATCTTGCAGAGGGATGCAGCAGTCTCAAAATTGCAAAGCTTCTGAAGCGTGATCATCGAACAATCAAGCGTTTCATTCAAAATAGTCAACAGGGTTGCAAGAAGCGTGTGGAAAAACCAAGGCACAAAATAACTGCCCATGAACTGAGAAAAGTCAAGCGTGCAGCTGCCAAGATGCCACTTGCCACCAGTTTGGCCATATTTCAGAGCTGCAACATCACTGGAGTGCCCAAAAGCACAAGGTGTGCAATACTCAGAGACATGGCCAAGGTAAGAAAGGCTGAAAGACGACCACCACTGAACAAGACACACAAGCTGAAACGTCAAGACTGGGCCAAGAAATATCTCAAGACTGATTTTTCTAAGGTTTTATGGACTGATGAAATGAGAGTGAGTCTTGATGGGCCAGATGGATGGGCCCGTGGCTGGATTGGTAAAGGGCAGAGAGCTCCAGTCCGACTCAGACGCCAGCAAGGTGGAGGTGGAGTACTGGTTTGGGCTGGTATCATCAAAGATGAGCTTGTGGGGCCTTTTCGGGTTGAGGATGGAGTCAAGCTCAACTCCCAGTCCTACTGCCAGTTTCTGGAAGACACCTTCTTCAAGCAGTGGTACAGGAAGAAGTCTGCATCCTTCAAGAAAAACATGATTTTCATGCAGGACAATGCTCCATCACACGCGTCCAAGTACTCCACAGCGTGGCTGGCAAGAAAGGGTATAAAAGAAGAAAAACTAATGACATGGCCTCCTTGTTCACCTGATCTGAACCCCATTGAGAACCTGTGGTCCATCATCAAATGTGAGATTTACAAGGAGGGAAAACAGTACACCTCTCTGAACAGTGTCTGGGAGGCTGTGGTTGCTGCTGCACGCAATGTTGATGGTGAAGAGATCAAAGCACTGACAGAATCCATGGATGGCAGGCTTTTGAGTGTCCTTGCAAAGAAAGGTGGCTATATTGGTCGCTGATTTGTTTTTGTTTTGTTTTTGAATGTCAGAAATGTATATTTGTGAATGTGGAGATGTTATATTGGTTTCACTGGTAAAAAATAAATAATTGAAATGGGTATATATTTGTTTTTTGTTAAGTTGCCTAATAATTATGCACAGTAATAGTCACCTGCACACACAGATATCCCCCTAAAATAGCTAAAACTAAAAACAAACTAAAAACTACTTCCAAAAACATTCAGCTTTGATATTAATGAGTTTTTTGGGTTCATTGAGAACATGGTTGTTGTTCAATAATAAAATTATTCCTCAAAAATACAACTTGCCTAATAATTCTGCACTCCCTGTATGTTAAAAGTTTTTTTGCGACCCAGAAAGAGAAATAAGAGTAATATTAAAACTAAGTAGCTGCAGTAGTAGTAGCCATTGTTGGAAACTGGAATTGGCTGGGCCGCGCTATAAATTCTGTGATATGGTTTTTCAATTTTGTTGCCCGGTGGAAAATTGGGAAAAATTCGGGAGAATGGTGGCTCCGGGAGATTTTCGGGAGGGGCACTGAAATTCGGTGTTCTCCCGGAAAAATCGGGAGGGTTGGCATGTATGGTTGTGTCAACATCACTAACATGGTCAAACACCTCAGAGTAAATCATATCACAGAATATGACGAGCGTATGTTGAGGCGAACTGAAGAGGAGGACAGGGACAGGTGCTGCTAGGGCGAGACAGACATCTCTCACGGAGTCCTTTAGTGCTGCAGGCAGGCAAGGTGTTCAAATAGCGCACAACTTCAGTTTTTTTTATTTCTATATGATGAACTCTGCATTATTAAATAATAATAATAAGTAATCTGATGTCCTGTAATCATTATGATGCTATAATTTGAGATACAATAAATAAAATAACTTTTTGTACAAAGTATCGGTATCGGATCAGTATCGTCGATACCACCCTGAATATTACTATCGGATCGGAAAGGAAATCAGTGGTATTGCACATCACTACTCCCAACCAGCTCTTCAGGTTGTTTTGTTGCTTTAATTAATTTATTATTAACAACAATATAAAATTATGTACAAAAGGAATTACTAATGTAAAAAAAAAAAAAAAACCATGGTTTTATTTATATATGTTTATATAAAAATATATACGGTGCCCCCTAGAGACAAAGCACGTACAAACTCCAAAAAACATGTACAAACTCCAAAACACATTTCTAGCGTTAACTGAACTTAGAAAACAGAGCTACCTAGATCAGTGGTCCCCAACCCCCGGGCCTCGGACCGGTACCGGTCCGTGAGTCGTTTGGTACCGGGCCGCGAGAGTTGAGGCTCAGGTGTGAAATGTATAGTTTTCAGGGTTTTTATCGGTTTTCAGCGTTATTTTGTTATCGTTTTTATCGTTAACTCTGTTTCCCTGGGTCTTTTCACGTGTGTTATGAATAAATCTTCTTTTTTTCGGTACCGGTACTAGTTTTATTTTGTTGTATTTATCCGCGACACATTAAAGGCCGGTCCGTGAAAAATATTGTCGGGCATAAACCGGTCCATGGCGCAAAAAAGGTTGGAGACCGCTGACCTAGATCACTTAGGCTACGTCCACACGTACACGGGTATTTTTGAAAATGGAGATTTTCCGTTTTAAAAAATAATCCCATCCACACGTAAACGCAGAAATGAAGGAAAACGCTGCTAGGAACATGCCAAAGCAACAGGTGGCGATATATTCCTAACCGTGTAGAAATGTTGGCCAATCAGAAGTCTAGAAGCGTCGGTGGGAAAAAGTGAACAAGGATGGGGCATAGAAGCAGAACCGAGTCGTATGTGTGGAGGGAGAGTAACTGTGTGTGTCTATGTAAGCATTTAAACACTGCAAAGAGTACAATTAACAGTAACAGCATTGTAGAAATTCATTTCATCAAAACAATAACGTGGCGCACAGTGTGACGTCAAAAAAGGCGCACACCTTTGACGCTGCGTTTTCTCCGTTTTTCTTGTCCACACATAAATGCAAAAACTGAGTTTTCAAAAATATCCACCCTGGCCGGAGTTTTTAAAAATCTCAGTTTTCAGTGACCGAAAACGCCGTTTACGTGTGGACGAAAGGTGCAAACGCATAGAAAAATCTGCGTTTTCAAAAATACCCGGGTACGTTTGGATGTAGCCTTAAATTACACAATTCAAGGCATATGTGTATTGTTTGTGTATTTATACACAAGCACTCATATATATTCAAATAATTTAAAAAAAAAAGTTCATTTACCTTTTACTACCACACACCAAATCCGGTTGTTGGTACTTCCTGGCTTGTGTAGCCACTAGGTAACAAAAGCTCAACATTGCGCCTTGCATCCTGGAGCACTTCTGTTGTGTTTTGTACATGTTTTGGAGTTTGTACGTGCTATGGAGTTTTTACGTGCTTCGGAGTTTGAACGTGCTTTGGAGTTTGTATGTGCTATGGAGTTTTTACGTGCTTTGGAGTTTGTACGTGCTTTGGAGTTTTTACGTGCTTTGGAGTTTGTACGTGCTATGGAGTTTTTACGTGCTATGGAGTTTTTACGTGCTTTGGAGTTTGTACGTGCTTTGGACTTTGTTCGTGCTATGGAGTTTGTACGTGCTTCATTCATATCTGCATGAGAAATGCATCATTCAAACTGTTTATTGTTAGTTTTAAAACAAATAAGTTGTTTTTTTTATGATGTAAAATCCCGAGTATATACATAAAACACGTACGAAAAATGTATGTATGTTTCTAGGTCTGCTGGAGCTGCTCAATTTGAATCCACCAATCAGAGAGGCTGTGTACTTTTTCCCGCCAAAACAGCTGCATCTGTTTCAGCCCTTTTACACACACAGTACAGAGAGACAGGCTTTTTGCAGTGTATTTCTCATATTGAGGATTCCCCTCGAACAAATGGCCATAATTTCCTAACTGTAGGGTCATTCTTAGAGTGTTTTGTTCAGAAGAAATGGGGGAATCTTTAAGTGGTGACCATTAATAATTAAAACATGAATTATTAAAGATATATGACTTGTAATGTACCATAACTGAGTAGAGGCGAAGCAAAAACTGCCTTGACTTGCCCTCAAACAACGTTTTGTAACTCTAAATCTATATGGAGCATCGATATCATTCTTTCACAGAGATACAGCAGGCTTTGGTGAACAGTGATGGAAGTTTTCAGGGCTCTGTGGAAATCCATCAAAAAGATATGACGAGAGAAAAAGTGCTTCATTTCCAGAGTGTGAAATCTGAAGAAATCTGAGCAGGGGACAAATTTCCAACCCTCAAACAAATGTAATTCATGGCCAAATGGTAATTTGGTCTTGACTTCTGCACTTCCATAATTATTTGAATAAAACAGCAATTTAAGCATTAAAACAGCAGGAATGGTAAAATGAATAATGAAATGAATTTGTTGGCTTCTTCAAAGGTACCGAATGAAATATTGTTTATGGACCTGCCCCCTTTAATACCTACAAAATACAATATTAAGCTTTGATCTTCATTTCTAGGTGTGTTATTAATGTTTTTAAACTGTTTAAGAAAAACATATATAACATTTTAGCCTTCTAAAAAATAAAAAATAAATTAAAAACTGTAACATATGATGCTGACCATACAGATAGGCAGTTGTTGACCTAGTGGAGGAATGTTCTTTATGGAATGTTTAAGTGTTTAAAAAGTCTGTTAAGCTCTGTACATCCTTAAGGATTAAAGAGTGTTTTATTAACCATGCTTTCTGTTTCATTTAATAAACACGGCAGTTTTATGCATTTCCAGCTATTTAATAGATTTAAAAAATAAATAAATAAATAAACAATTAGCACAGGAATACACTTGAAACTATAACTTTTAAATATTGTTTAAATTAATGAACATAACAAGTAATAAAAAAAAGTATAAGTATATATAAATAAAATATAATTAAAAAACAATTCATTCTTTATAAAATAAAATTTTGCATATTTGAACATTTTAAACCGTATGAACAAAAAAAAGGAACTATATACATATTTTTTTTAATTCTCTATTTTTGATGTCAAAAATTTGTTTTCCTCTGATTTTCACACTGGCGGTGACCGTGGCCTTCTCAAAGTCTTCCTCATAGGGCTTCCACGTTTCACCATCGATGAACAGGGTTTCTCCAGTTTGTAGGAGTACCTCTAGTTGGTTGGACTGCAGTGCACTGCACTGCTCTGCAGTGGCCACACCAACTATATGTACCTCTGTTCTGTCATCTTCCTTTGTCTGTCGATACACAATAGGCATATATTTAACCTTGCAAGCTTGACCTTTTTTCATATAAAAACTACAAAAATATGGTAATCACGTGTCTTGATGCACGGTCAATCATCCAGGTAAGGAAATCCCAAAAGATTGATTCTGTTCATCTGGACGTAGCTTTTTCAAGTGGGAGAAGCATTTCGTCACTCATCCAAGTGACTTCTTCAGTCTCAGCTGACTGCAGGTTTCCCCAATTTTATAAACAATACATTTGCACAATGACTGAAACTAGCACCACTGAAGGAACAATGGGCTGGGAGGTCAGTTCCTTAATCAATAATATGCAAATTGTCATGACCATTGATCAACAACCACTGATCAAAGACCACTGAGACCTGCAGTCAGCTGAGACTGAAGAAGTCACTTGGATGAGTGACGAAAGGTTTTTCCCACCGAAAACGCTACGTCCAGATGAACAGAGTCAATCTTTTGGAACAACTATAATTCGAAACATTTTGGTAAATGACATTGCTATTACATGTTGGTACAAACATATGGCTTCTTCATACCTCAGTCTTTGTATATGAGGTCGTCTGCAGCTGTAGACCATAAGCTGAGCGGTTCAGTTTAACGTGGGAGACCTTTATGTGGTCTCCTACATGAACATCATGAATTGATGCCTCCCTCCACAAGGAGACTGTCATGGTGTCGTGCCCATCCTGATATCACAAACATGACAGAATGAAAGATTTATTCATTAACTAATACGAAAAGTCACTAACTACCAAAAAAAAGCCTGCAAGCTAATACAATCTGCTCATCTAACACCAATCTCAAATATGCCAAATGCTAAATTTCACCATTTTCAATATTACACTTTCGTTGCACCATTACCTGCTTTAGCTGCAGCTTTCTTATAGGCACTTGTTGTTTGCCTGCAACAACTTTCCTCACTGCCGAACACTGAAAATTCAATTAAAATCTAATGTCAGTTATAGTGATTGCATAAACCTGTGTGTGTAGATCTAGGCGTTTCTTTTTTTTTTTGACTTACTACATCTATTATTTTATTATTGTTGTTAATGATAAATCTAAAACCATTTACAAAATAACAGCGGTTGATCTTGTTCTCACAATTTAGTGTTTGTTTGACAACAACAACAACAAAAAATATTATTTTTTACTTTTAAAGACATAAAAAAGTAATGGTTTCTTTGAAAACCTAAACAAATATTTATTTAAATGTCCCTGGGAGCCCGCAAAACTCCAACACACTCCTGGGACCATGGGTGCTCCACCCTACAGAGAAAAAGAAACAAAAACAGAGTTCAGTTTGGACCGCTAGTGTTTGACTATTAAATCATGCAGATGTGTGAGATAGTATCTTGTTTTTTTTGTGAAAGTAGATTATACCTGAATAACGACTCTTGGGCTTACACAGGGTGGTTTTGCGGGTATCAATGTAAGCCCCCACAGCTTCAATCCAGCCTGTTCTGAAAGGTAGGACGCTGAAGACTGTTCTTTAACAATCTTTGCTCCTGTAGATAAAAACACAGAGTGAGAAAGGAATCGCAAAACAACAACAAAGAAATTCTTACGTGAATTCTGATCCGATTTCATGTCTTACCCAGTTCCTCCAGAGCAAAGTTGGGCATCCTGTCCCCAACTGGAAGAAGGAAGTCAATTCTTTTTCGTAAGTCCATTAACTCCCTTTGCAGCTCTTGTAGCTGCCTTTCCACCTGTTTATGTCCATTCATTAAGTACTGCAATTGAGAAGAACCATTCATGTTATAATATATATATATAATAATAAACTGTCATTATCTGAGTAATTTTCAGGGAATATATTATGAGCTTCATATGTTTTTCATACCTCACTCATGAACGGGGTGGAAAAGTACATTTTCAGCCCTCCAATACTGAAAATCAATCCTGGTGGATGACGAGAAACACAGAATAAGAAGAGAAGCTTAATCCAGAAGAAAAGCACATAGTACTAGAAAGACTGTAATTGTTTGTGGAAGGAGATCATTTACCAAAACACAAGGCCAGCATGAGGACCAAAAGTCCCAATGCCTTGATGGCTCTAAAGAGACCTCTGCTGCTGCCACTACTGTAGTCAACAAAATCATGGTCATTGTAGTCCACAGTGTCACAGTCAACAGTGTTGTATTCAGCTGTGTCTCGGTCAATATTGTCAGGGACTGGATGGGGACGGGGCCGTCGCCTTTTGAAAACTCTGCACAGTAAAAACAAAATCATGTAAGAAAAAATGTACATGGAAGAACAAATGGATTATGATTACAAAACATGCATCTATGTCAGTGGATGACAACAAAGAACATGTAGACCAGCACTAACCTGTGTAAAGTCTCCTTGTAGGAGATTAACGGCTCTCCTTGGCTGCCGTAATAGCCGTTAGACTGAAGTCTTTGGCTTCTTCTCAACATGGCTGTAAAATGAAAGGGAAACATGGGGTTAAGTGAGTCTCTAACACAAAGCTTATCAGACTTCATAACTATGATTTGAGCATGTTTCCATCAGAAGCAACTCTGTACAAATCAGTGCAAATTCTCTTATATATAAACTTCACGGTGCCAGCTTGTTCTTTTTAATGAACAGAATAATATTTGAATCACACCCATTTATGAAATCCGCTCTTAATAAAGAACTTTATTTTCCCAGTGTCTTCAAAAACATAGCGTCATATTGTTATGATTCATATCATAGCAACAGATCACAACATTTTCTTGCGTTTCTTGCAAAAAAATCTCTTTCACATGTCAGTTTGTTTGTTCACAATGTAGTTTTTAAAATTCAGAAAAAGAGGAAATCACCACAGCGGTAAAGAAAAGCTCAAAGCAACTAAATGAATTTGGCCCAAAATCCTGTCAAAAGGTTTTAAGAATTAAAAACTCTTTGTTTTTATAGTTAATATACAAAAGGAAATCAATTTTTATCAGACAAGCTGCGTCTAACAGGTAAGCAGTAAAATCACCTTTACAGTAGAATGCACTAAAAAGTGCTTTTCTGACATAATCAACTGGATATCATTTTTAAAATGTTCAGATTTGAAACACATATATTAAATGTAAGATGTGAAGCTAAAACATACTCTGTTTTTGTACTTGTTGATTTTTAGTCTAAAGATTGCACTTACCTTCACTTAAAACGAAAGTTGAAGACACTGAATCACTAAGTGTGCTTTTCCGTAAATTTGGACGTTTAGCACTTCTCACTGAACTCATCTGAACCAGAAAATTTAGGTGCAGAAGAAAAATTTCAAACCGCAGCTTTTTCAGGGACGTTACAAACAGATACATGCACAAATCGAATATGACGCACGCGCGTTCCATAAGAGCAGCACTTCGTGTGCGCATGCGCAAAGGTGTGAGCGTAGTTCTGTTTTTTTTTTATGAAATTTGCTCTTAATTAAATACCTTTCCTTCTCAGTCCCTTTATAAACACCGCATCATATTGTCAACATTCATATAGCACAACACAGGCGCTCACGAGCCCATGTGCAAAGGTGTGTTGCAGTGAATGAAGACAACTTTTCCATATTCACTGTCACTAATTTGTTTGATTTTGCTGTGAGAAAATTGTGACATATATGAGAATGAGGGAAGACCACGGTCATTTCAATACGGTATTAAAGTGTAATGAAACCGTTTCTCAGAGGGAAAGTGTGATTTTAGGACACCCGAGCCAAACATTAGCGGGCATCATTCTAGCTTATAATCAACAGCGGATCCAATGCGGATCCGGGTCGGATGAGCTGGGAAGCGACCGATCCGAATCGATCCAAAGGTTGCCGGTTCGAGCCCTGGCTCCGACAGTCTCGGTCGTTGTGTCTTTGGGCAAGACACTTCACCTACCACGTACTGGTGATGGCCAGAGGGGCCGATGGTGCGATATGGCAGCCTCGCCTCTGTCAGTCTGCCCCAGGGCAGCTGTGGCTACAACTGTAGCTTGCCTCCACCAGTGTGTGAATGAGAGAGTGAATGAATAGTGGAATTGTAAAGTGCTTTGAGGGTCTTGAATAGCGCTATATAAATGCAATCAATTATTATTATTTAAACCAACTGTCAACTGGTATTTTGTAAATATAACAATAAACGCGAATTCACTGTGTGATTGTGTAACTTTATTAGCAGGGTCCTCCTGAAATGCACCAACAACATTGAGAGTAACATCCTCCTCTCTGCTTCTTGATGCTCTCCGGTCGCTATGGTAACGCGTAAATAGTTCTTTCAAAATAAGACACACGGCTACAACACGGGAAAAGACCCAGGGAACCCGACTTAACGATTAAAAACCCTGAAAACCATACACTTCACACCCGAGCCTCAACTCTCGCGGCCCGGTACCAAACGGGCCCGGGTGTTGGGGACCGCTGCCGTTCAGAAGACACGGCACTAGATTGATTGACAATGGTCTACAGCAATCAGAACGCACAAAACAATTTGCTGTTTAAAAAATAAAAAATAAAAAATCAGCGAAACAGCGAGTCCGTGAAAGGTGAACCACGTTATAGCGAGGGACCACTGTACAATAATTTCCAGTAGCACTGCTGATATATGAAATGGTGAGTTTTGAGGTTGTCTTCAAACAAGTGCATTGTACTAGAAAAGGGTGTTTGGAGGATTAAAAATTTAAAAAGTAATGACTATTTTATATTTGTGAAAAAACTTTATGCAGAAAAAGTAGCAAAGAAACAAAAACATAACACATGGACACTTTTGGCCATGAAAAAGCTGGAGGGATGGTGATTTTTTTTAATAAACCCAGATTGTTTAAAAAAAACAATTAGAATCAAATTTATTTATCAGCAGCATCAATAGTAACAAAAATACAATTTAGTTTTCGCTGTCAAAGTCGATTTAACTGAAGTTGTGTTTCCGGTTACTGTGGAGGTCACGTGTTTCCAGTTAGTGTGGAGGTCGCAATATGGCGCTCCCCAGTGGCTGCAGCCAGAAGCTCTTGAAATTCATGGGCTGCATCCTCCTGAGGACCCGGCCTTCGTGGTCTACGTGGGCCGGGTCCTCAGAAGGTCAGGTAGGCCGGAAGTAAACGGCTGGGGAAATTGGACGGTCTAGCCTTCTGATTAGCGTCACCGCTGTCTCGGTGGAGTTTAATAAACTCGGCCGTCTGCTCCTTGCTATCTAAAATATAACAGGACAATGATGAGTAACAAAAACAAAACAGTAATAAGGTTTTAATGAAAATGTTTTACCTTTTCCAACAGTCCCAGAATCCAGAGCTTCAAAGTCCAGCAGGTACTGAAGACTGTTATCGGTTTCGCTGTCACCGTCCGTGAGAGGTTTTTTCCCCCGAAAGGTCAAGGCCCGCCGCTCGCGCACTCTGTCTGCGCATGCGCATCCCAATGACTGACCCCCTCCGTCCACTCCCGGGAGGTTATAGTATGACGTGTTCTGACCTCACTCTCTCTCTCCCTGTCATTTATTTGGCTCTAAACACATATTAACAAATTGCTCAGTGATGAACAACTACTCAGATCATTTACCTAAGCAGTGCGCTTTGTCAAAACCAAGTGTGTGTTCATTACACTGACATTCTGTTCCTCAATTGTTATTTACTTGCATTTTATAATTTGACTTTACATACTGCTGGGTGGTTTGTAAAGTTTACAATAACTAGTATTATCATTATGCTATATTTTCAAAAATATATAATAATCTCAAAAGTAATGCCTTGGAGTAGAAAATAGTAATGCTTTCATCTTTTAACTGCCGCTGTAGGTAGCTCAGCATCCAGCTGCTATGTAACTCACGTTCATTCTCTCTCCCAACTCTTCCTTCCAGTCCACGGACAACTTTGCCTGTGCTGTGCTTGCAGTGTACCTGCACAGTGCCACAGATCTACCAGTAAGTATCTTCCAATAGAGAGTATTAGAAAATACTGACGTAAGTCAGTGATGCAAATGTGCTCAGCTGTATTTTTGTACTGCTCTACAAAAAGATGGCCATGATTCTCGAGAAAAGTAGTTTCACTTTATTATCTTCTAATTTTATAAGAATATTTGGTACCAAAGTACAGTATTAGAGCGCTTTATATTTAACTGAGTGTTGCGCCACTAAAAAACGGGGTAATACACAGTAAAAGTGTGTTTATTTTAAATTAAAATTTGACATAGGTATATAAAAAATTCAAGCTTTGTTTTACTCATTAAAAATAACAGAGAGTGATATATTTTACTTCTCGGCAGCGAGCACATAAACATCTAACTTTCTGTGTGATTGCACATATTGTTTTTAAAACCAGCCCACTGGTCATAATGGAGATATTTTTTCATCTGATATCAGATAAAACTGGCGTCAGTTCTGAGAATGCATTTTGTAATTTAATTTCTGCTGCACTAAAAAAGAAAAATAAATCACATAAATTTGTCGTTAATGAAAAATTTAGATATGGGGGGGGGGGTTGTTAAATGTCTTTTCTTTCTACTATAAAATTGTCCGAAAATGTAACTCTCTTGAACAATATTTCAACTTTGCATTCGAGTTTGTGGCTCATAACCAAGGACAGTTGTTATCTTTCATTGGTACTTAGCTTTTCTTTCATTTTTGTGTCCTAGAGTTGACGATGCTTTTGAATGTTGATGTCTCAGTTTGATCAGGAGCTTTGTGTTATCACTCCAAGTGCTCTTGTATCTGTGAAAGCTGGCCTTTCCCATTTGTCTGGCAAATGCCTCTGATTTTACGTAGCTGCGTTACTGACAGCTGGTCTTCCTCCTGAGCAATGTTCAGGTTACGTTTCCTAGTATAAAGAAAAATGCAGAAAGTGAACATAATCGGGAACTTTTGAGGAAATTAGAACTATTAAATCTTTTTTTTTTTTTTAAATCAGACACACACTGACACATTACCAAGGTTGCTATACTCACAGATCTTTTTATAGTTACATGCTATTATGTGTGAATCCATTCATCTTGTTATTTAGGCACTGGCAGGCAAGGAGCATGTTTTCACAGAGACCAGCTAAACATTTCTCAGTTCTGTTGCCTTCAGAAGCATTGCCTCTGACTGCCCTCTGGTGGCCATAGTGTGACAACGCAATAACACAGTGAAGTGTGTGGGAGTATTTTTGCAACGGCCTGTCATTATATCAGATTTCCGTCATTACTGTGGTATTCCCCAAAACAATTGTATTCTTATTTTTGTAGATATTTATTTATTTATTTATTTTATTTGATATCCAAATAGCACCAATAAAACAAAAATGCCCTTAGAGTATGATTGTAAGGCAGTGGAGAGAAGCTCTTCAACCAGAACTGTACAGAAGTTCATAAAATAAACAACTGCACAATTATTTATTACATTATGATATGTGTATTATACAAAGAGAGAAGGTTCAGGTTTATATCCCCCCTCTGGCCAGGGTTTTTCTTTGCAGACTTTGCATGGTCCTCCTCATGTCTGCGTGGGTTTTCCCTGGCTTCCTCCCACAGTCCGAAGTCATGCAGGTACCGGGGTTAGGTTAAATGGTGATTCTAAAACAGCCATAGGTGTCAAAGTGAGTGTGAACGGTCGTGTGTCTCTGTGTGTTAGCCCTGCGATAGACTGGCGACCTGTCCAGGGTGTACCCCACCTCTTGCCCTGTGCCAGGTGGGATAGGCTACAGCCCCTCCCCCTTCAACTGGATGAGTGAAAGAAGATAGATGGATGGTTGGATTCAAGGATAAACTGATTTGTTGGTCAATGATAAAAGCTCACTAATATCTCACAAAACACATTTTGCCTATACCTGAAGAACTCCTAGCCTAATTGTGACAAAATGTCCCACAATTAATGAAATGAAATAATGGTATGGATGTACACTTACCTGGCTGGCACAGGTTTATATGTGCAAGGGTTTTTTCTGGTTTAAATGTTGACAGTGGCTCACAGAAACACAGACTCAGCTAACAGTAGTTGTAAACTAGAACAGATGTTCTCACTGCCTCACTGGTTTGCTTTTATTTCAGCTCACAAAGAAAACCACCTGTCCCAACTCCTTTGTGGAAATGTCCATTGACGACGACGTTAAGAAAAGCGAGGTAGGTATTGCTAATACGCCATTTCCACCTTTAAGTGCATATGTCCTTTTTTCAATTATTTTTCTACTGTAAAAATTTTAAACACTGGTCAGTTCATCTGCTTCAGAGATTGCAGTTACATCCACACATCACAGTGACCGTCTCGCTTAACTAATGCTCTCTTTCCACAGGTTGCGTATGCATCTAAAGATCCAGTTTGGGAAGAGGGCTTCACCTTCTTTGTGCATAATGTCAGTGCACAGGAGCTCATTGTTCAGGTTTGTCATTTACTCCGTACTGTTTGTAAAATAATGTAAAATAAATAATTTAAAACCTTTAATTTAATAACCTAATTAGAAAAGTGATAGCATGTTCTCACATTTTTTCCATTTTTTTAATCAGATGTGCTCTTCATACAGTTTTTGTTTTGTATGTCTGTAAACCAATCATTCAAACCTTGATTTCTCCAGTGTGTTGCCAATGTTGCAACACCATATTCCATCTGATCTCTTCATAAGTTTAATCTAATCTCTGTTTTTTCATATTTTCTTTGTTCATGTGGTTCAGGTCAAAGAGCCTGAGAAGAAGAATCTACTCGGTGTTCTCAACTTGCCCCTCAGTCACCTGCTCAGAACCTCCAACCTGACTCTAGACCAGCGCTTCATGCTGGAGCGCTCTGGAGCAAACAGCCAGATCAAACTGAGGGCCACTCTCAGGGTGGGCATGCAAGGCTAAATATCTCTTAGGTTTCCCTGTTTTATTTATTTGTGTTGTTGTTTTTGTTCCCCCCGCCCCCATTGTGTTATTCACTAGTACTGCCAATACAATTCCTCATCAGCTCTGATGTAAATCTCACACAGATTCTTAATTTGGAAGAGCCTCCATCCCAGACTATCTTCAGTCCTCCTCCACAAGTCAAACAACAACAGGCCAGAAAATCAGGGTACAGCTCAGTCTCCAATCCCTCCAATGCTCCACCCTCCTCTCACACAGCTTCCTCCACCAATATCCCTGCTGCCTCTACTCCGAACCTGGAGGGAGCATCACCAAGCGAAGGTTATTTGGCTCAAGGCTGTGGCTCCTCCCAGGCGCCTGAAAACAGGAAGCTATCATCTTCATCAATAAACTTGCGTCGGTTCGACTCCCACAGCCTGCTGTTAGAGAACGTCATCGATTCATCGCGATTCGACCTGTCAGATGGAGCCTCCTATCCAGAGTGAGACTTTGTTCTCTGTGTGTCCATTTCTGTCCTCTAACGCTGACTTTTAATATTTTTACAGATATAATGAACTAAGCGAGATGCTGCATTTTCAAAAGAACTGAAAGAAAGAAAAAGTGACATTCATATATTTATTTTTACCTCTAAAGGGCCATTAGGAATCATCTGGGTTCATTTGGAGAGATCGCGTTGTCTGTACGATATGCAGCCATGAGGAACAAACTCATGGTCTTTGTTAACAATTGCAGGTATGTCACAGCGATCAAGCAGCACCAGTTATGATTTGCATTTTTAGTGTGATGACATTAAACTCTTTTTCTAATAAGCACCATATGTTGAAATAATATATATACACATAGGTCCAGGATATTGAAAATATGTCATATAATATGTTTGCGGTAGCTGGTATAAGTCATAAACAGGTTTAATTTAAGAATATTAAGATATTCATTATTTTTTGTTTTAAATTATCTGAACTCAACACATCAGATGAGAAAAAGGCAACAGTTAGAGATTGAAAATTGCACATATTATATACAGTTTTCTTTTAAAATCCTCTGTCACACAGGAATTTATTCCCCTGCAGTGAGCACGGCACAGACTCTTACGTCTGCCTGTATGTCCTTCCTGTCCAAAGCATAAAGCATCGCAAGAGGACCAGTGTCAAAAAGAGGACGATCAATCCCATTTTCAAAGAAAAGTAAGCGTAATAAACTCATTCTACATATCCAGTTTGTTTTTAAAAAATGAAGAGCTGGGCGTTTTAAAGTTTGTGCACAGTGTTACTTTCTTTTCCTTTTCTGCCAATCATCTTTGGTCACAGATTTCAGTTCGATGTGACACTCAGGGAAGCACAAACTAGGAAGTTGTATGTGTCTGTGAAAAGTAACAAGATGTTGGTCTCCAGAGAGAAAAAGGACATTGGCTTGGTATGTTATGCTACGTCAGGGTAAACGGCATTGATACCTTAAAAATAATAAAACTATACACTGAGGAATATTCCTATTTGTAAATAAACATTTTTATAGTAATTAGAGTGATATATGCTTCTGATAAAAAATAATCTTAATATTTAAAAACATATTAAGAAATAATCAGTATTGGTGTCATTAAAATTGAAACAAATATAATTACTATATAATATATACAACACATTTTTTCTGATACAAGCTTTAAAAAGCAGTTTAATCTATTTGTTATCTATCTATCTATACATACATATGAGTGTCAGTATGAAGCATCTTATAAGGGGCAATATTCCCTTGTTTCTAGGTTTTCGCTAAAATAA
Organism: Perissodus microlepis; assembly: GCF_051167445.1. NCBI lineage: Eukaryota > Metazoa > Chordata > Actinopteri > Cichliformes > Cichlidae > Perissodus > Perissodus microlepis. Next base: position 4,077,186 of record NC_140476.1, read on the forward strand.
CCACTTTCAGCACCAAATACAAACTGGTGCTGGTTTCTTTGTTTCTTTGTTGATTGCAAGTCATGGACATGGACTCTAATGTAAAACAGTGTGTGGGTGATTATTTGTTTTTAGATATAGTCACGTGAATATTTCACACTTGTTTCTCTAAAGGTATGAGCTCAGTCTGCTTGGGCTGAAGAAATCCATCTAGCAAGTAGTGGATCTGAGAAAAGCTTTGCAACTTAAAAATCACCTCATCAGCCACTGCAGGGAAAACTGCAGACATGATGCTTGAAGAGTTTTATACTCCTTTATGGATTTTTTTTTTCAAAAGTAGCAGAAAAACTATCTTTGATAGTGTAAATAAGGAACACTCTGATCCCAGGCACAAAATTCATCTTCCAATCTAGTAACACTGGAGGTCTTACTTGAAACTGACACACTTAAACATAAGATTAAAACAAGTTTGTGTCACTTTTTGTATGCAAGAAAAGACAGTTTGTCAGAACTACAGGGAGTGCAGAATTATTAGGCAAATGAGTATTTTGTCCACATCATCCTCTTCATGCATGTTGTCTTACTCCAAGCTGTATAGGCTCGAAAGCCTACTACCAATTAAGCATATTAGGTGATGTGCATCTCTGTAATGAGAAGGGGTGTGGTCTAATGACATCAACACCCTATATCAGGTGTGCATAATTATTAGGCAACGTCCTTTCCTTTGGCAAAATGGGTCAAAAGAAGGACTTGACAGGCTCAGAAAAGTCAAAAATAGTGAGATATCTTGCAGAGGGATGCAGCAGTCTCAAAATTGCAAAGCTTCTGAAGCGTGATCATCGAACAATCAAGCGTTTCATTCAAAATAGTCAACAGGGTCGCAAGAAGCGTGTGGAAAAACCAAGGCGCAAAATAACTGCCCACGAACTGAGAAAAGTCAAGCGTGCAGCTGCCAAGATGCCACTTGCCACCAGTTTGGCCATATTTCAGAGCTGCAACATCACTGGAGTGCCCAAAAGCACAAGGTGTGCAATACTCAGAGACATGGCCAAGGTAAGAAAGGCTGAAAGACGACCACCACTGAACAAGACACACAAGCTGAAACGTCAAGACTGGGCCAAGAAATATCTCAAGACTGATTTTTCTAAGGTTTTATGGACTGATGAAATGAGAGTGAGTCTTGATGGGCCAGATGGATGGGCCCGTGGCTGGATTGGTAAAGGGCAGAGAGCTCCAGTCCGACTCAGACGCCAGCAAGGTGGAGGTGGAGTACTGGTTTGGGCTGGTATCATCAAAGATGAGCTTGTGGGGCCTTTTCGGGTTGAGGATGGAGTCAAGCTCAACTCCCAGTCCTACTGCCAGTTTCTGGAAGACACCTTCTTCAAGCAGTGGTACAGGAAGAAGTCTGCATCCTTCAAGAAAAACACGATTTTCATGCAGGACAATGCTCCATCACACGCGTCCAAGTACTCCACAGCGTGGCTGGCAAGAAAGGGTATAAAAGAAGAAAAACTAATGACATGGCCTCCTCGTTCACCTGATCTGAACCCCATTGAGAACCTGTGGTCCATCATCAAATGTGAGATTTACAAGGAGGGAAAACAGTACACCTCTCTGAACAGTGTCTGGGAGGCTGTGGTTGCTGCTGCACGCAATGTTGATGGTGAACAGATCAAAACACTGACAGAATCCATGGATGGCAGGCTTTTGAGTGTCCTTGCAAAGAAAGGTGGCTATATTGGTCGCTGATTTGTTTTTGTTTTGTTTTTGAATGTCAGAAATGTATATTTGTGAATGTGGAGATGTTATATTGGTTTCACTGGTAAAAATAAATCATTGAAATGGGTACATATTTGTTTTTTGTTAAGTTGCCTAATAATTATGCACAGTAATAGTCACCTGCACACACAGATATCCCCCTAAAATAGCTAAAACTAAAAACAAACTAAAAACTACTTCCAAAAACATTCAGCTTTGCTATTAATGAGTTTTTTGGGTTCATTGAGAACATGGTTGTTGTTCAATAATAAAATTATTCCTCAAAAATACAACTTGCCTAATAATTCTGCACTCCCTGTACAAGCAAAAATCAGCTTGTTTTTCAATGCTAAATAATATTTTCACAGTTTCCATCAAACTGCAGTAAGTTGAGGACTTGACCATTAATGTTGATGGTTGATCAGACAGTACCACTAAGTTAATGAGTGTCATGTGCTCTTTGGTCAACATGTATCTGGTCCCACTATCCTCGCAAAAATGCACCTTGGACATATCTTATGGTGTTAAGTTGGCAGTCTGCACATAAATGAAGTTGCTTTTGGTGACCATAAGTCACTCTTTTAATGTTCATTTTAACTAAGTATTAACAACGTGTTTGTATTAGGATCTGGCATTCAATTGATGACTGTTATTTCAGAGATGAACGTTTGATCCTCTTCTTTATTTGAAAGATCCTCTCCACTATTATAATGAAGCAGTGCAAGGGAATGGATCTTTTTATTTCAGCAATCTCAATCTAATTGTGACAAGAATAATCCCAGGATGACTGTAATCTATTTCTCAATCATTTTGTAAATAAGGTGACAGAGTTACCATAAGATCCAAGTTCTCCTTATGTTCCTCAGCATGTGAAGATGGCTCTTAGTGAGCTGAGTCCTTTACGTCATTCTTTCCAGTTATTGTTAATGGCTTTGTTACAGTAATGGACTAGATCAGCGGTCCCCAACCTTTTTTGCGCCACGGACCGGTTTATGCCCGACAATATTTTCACGGACTGGCCTTTAAGGTGTCGCGGATAAATACAACAAAATAAAACTAGTACCGATACCGAAAAAAAGAAGATTTATTCATAACACACGTGAAAAGACCAAGGAAAACCGAGTAAACGATAAAAATGATAACAAAATAACGCTGAAAACCGATATAAACCCTGAAAACTATACATTTCACACCTGAGCCTCAACTCTCGCGGCCCGGTACCAAACGACTCACGGACCGGTACCGGTCCGAGGCCCGGGGGTTGGGGACCGCTGGACTAGATAAAACCCTCTTCATACTTATTAGAGATTTTACCTCTTTCCTGTTTGGGACTTTTACAAGTATGGTTCTTCATTTCTAACTACTGTTAACAACTGTTTGAAGTAAGGTTGTGGCATTCCCTGTTTTAAGCATTCCGAGCCAGTTTTGTTACTTTAAAAAATTTAATCTTGATGCCAGTTCTGTTGGGAATTGTCCATCTGTTTCAAAATTGCCATTTACTCTATCAGGAGATTATTAGAAACAGTTGTGGGGAGTCAATTGAGATCCTTTTTATGCAAAAAACAGATTTCTGACCTGTTCCAGTTTGATTTTCCAAAGCAGCACTTCCTTGAGATTGAGAGTCTATAATGTGATTCTAATGGTATTTGATTCAGGAAATTGTTCTGTACTCATTTTAGTTGATCTCAATAGAGCCCTTCATACCATTGACTATGGTATGTTACTTAATAGGCTTGAGGTTTCGGTTGGTATCTCTGGCTTGGTGTTAGACTTCCTCCGATTTTTCAGACAGGACTTTCTCTGTTTAGGGTAAGCAACTCTAACATTGCTTCTCTAACCTGTGAGGTTCCACAAGGTTCAGTCCCGGGTCTCTTACTACTATATCGCTACATCCTTCCTTTAGCTGCCATCGTTCAACCTTTCCATTTCTTATTTATTTATGCTGACATTCAGCTGTTTTTGTCTTTTAAGCCTTACCGGCTCGAGAGGCTATCCACCTAGTTCAATGTCTATCCCAACGATTGATTTGTTTTGAATTTCAACAAGACTGAGGCCATGATTGTAGCTCCTGAACTACACTGAAAAATCAGTCAAGTGATTGCTTCCTTTTGCTCGTCCAGCATTCAGAATTTTGCTATAGTATTTGTTTCTTCTTTAGGCTTTAACTTTTATATAAAATCTATTTCACATTTCTGTTTCTTTCATTTAGGTGTATAGTCTCCTCAGCTGAACTGGAGAAAATGATTCATGCAAACCGTAAAGTCCTTTTTTACTGACTTAGTTACATCATCTATTTTTCACTTCCAAGCTTTACAAAACGGTGCAGTCAGACTGCTGATGTGTTTTACGTGTTTTATGTGTGAAATTCACATTCTTGCACAGAGGTCACTAAGTGAACAAGGTCTAGACTATTTATCTAAGCTTGATTTTACTCCTTCGAGCCTTCGATCACAGACTCTGAATTTAATAACTGTTCCTTGTTAGCGACTGAAGGGGGGGGGATTTTTATTGCTATTTATGTTAGCTGATTTATTGTGACTTTTATTTTATTCTTTTTGAACTTGCTTTTGTATTATTGTTAACAGTGTTTTTTTTAATCTTCTGATTTTTTTTTATTGTGATTCTTCCTCATTTTAATTTATTTGAATGTACAGAACTTTGTGACTATTTGTCTGTGAAAACAGGTGTATTAATAAACATTATTTAATCAAACAAAGCTCAGTTCCTTACTACTGAAGAAAGGTAATGAAATGTTAACGAGATGCTGTACAGCTGGCTGGGTGAAAACCCTCACTCCCATAACGGCATCCAGACCAGCTGTCTTTCCATTCTCCATCCTCTTCACAGCTGCCCTCACTTCCTCCTTACCAATCCTCTGCACTTCCTGATTCACTAACTGTGCTCCCCTCTCTCTCCTTTTGTTCCTTTCATCTTATCAACACACTCTCTTTGCACGCATATTAGTACAATACCATCTCTGCCCATACACCATAACCTGCTGCACATCCTTTCCAGCTCAATCTTGATGTCTAGCTTAAGTGAAACTGGGACCGTTGTGGGGGGCCACACCAACCACACGGAATTTGATTCTGCTCAATATATTTTCTCTTATAAACTGCTACTGGTAAGAGTAGATGTTTACAAGTGGGTAATAAAAATGTGAAACATGCATAGTGAAAATGCCAGAATTAATCAGCATTGCCAAAAATAACTATGAAGAAAATGTGCACTGACACAAACAAGAGAAAAAGAATACATTGAAAAAGAGTAGAACACAAACAAACATTTGTACATATTTGTAGAGTTTGCATTCAATTAAAACTGGGTGTGAGTTTCATGTGGTTGAACCCACTGCGTGGATATGGGGATCTACATTATGTGGTTAGGTGAGTCATCATTAAATAATAATAATATCAATAATAATATTAAAAATATTGGTAATAATAACAATATAAGTAATAATACCACCGCCAGTACTATTTGTACCACTACTGATGGTAATGATAATACTAAGAAAAAGACAACAAAAAAATCAAATGAAGCTAAATAAAGATATTAATGAAAACATGAATTGAAATAATGATAAAAGAAAGATGAGAATTGGTAACAAAAAATATATATGAAGTTTCCTTTTTGTTAATTACGTCATCTGCTATTTTTCCGTTCCTTTTTTTCTTGTCCATGGAGAGAAATGCGGTCTGTTTGGGACATAAACGAGCGCAATAAAGTCGGGTTCAGTAAGAGAGGATCTGTATCTGTATTTGTTAAACTTCATCACTGAGGAATTTTAAGATCCAAAGAGAACCGACACCTTATAAGCACATCTCCGTGTGCGTGGAAAGTCCTGACTTGAAGCGCACTACTGACACAGTAGGTGCCAGTAAGGAATCAAAAGTGCAACAACGTGCGTGTGATTGTGCGCTCGTGCCCTGATGACGTTACTGTGTAGTTACAACATCAACAATATGGTTCGGGGTGTTTTGGCACTGACTTACACAGCACCTCCCGGTGCAGAATAGGCATACAGCGTGAAAATCTAAGTTCCAGGTCTGGATTTATTTCCGTCATTTTATCCTGCATATTTATTTTTGTTTAAAAAAAAACACGGAGAAGGTTTAGGACTACTATGAGCGCGAGGTAAGTGTGGAGGACTGGTTTGTCTACTTTTCAAATGAAAATGAAATGAAATACGCTACACAGAAAGTTGTTCGCCCACTGATCATACAATAAGTGCGTTTTCTGAACCAGGTCCTCAGACCGTGTCTGACCCGATGGCACAAAAATCGTCCGAAAGCATGCAGTGCACGGACAGGCTGAGCTCATCGACTGTTAACCACGTAATAATAGAGTTCGTGATGTACTGCGGGAGAGCGGTGTTCATCTGCTACCCTGTGTATCTGTTAGGCTATCTGGGCATCAACATCAGCTGGGTGTTGCTGTGCGTGTTTATGCTCACCTACTGGAAGAAAAATCGCCAATGGAAAGTCGCCCGGATCACATCAGCCATCGACTTAGTGGACAATGAAAAACGCGCGATCAAAACCGAGCTGAGAAGTGCCTTACCGATGGCATCCTGGGTATGTTCTGTTTTTCTGTTACAGCCTAAACTTCTGAGGGAGGTTTTTAATCATCACACCTCTTCATCTTCCACCAACGCCGTCATGCATGACACTGTGACACGTCAACTTTTAACTTTAATGTCCAAAAGTTGATTCTGTTCATCTGGACGAAGCGTTTTGTGGGAGAAACGTTTCACTTGGATGAGTGACGAAACGTTTCTCCCACAAAACGCTTCTTTTTCAATCAACTTTTGGAGATTTACTTACCTGGATGATTGAGCATGCATCAAGATTTTAACTTTAATGCTTTTCCCCCAAAGGTGCAATTCTCTGATGTAGAGAAGGTTCACTGGCTTAACAAGGTACAGTATTCAAAATTTTTCACATGTTAAGAGTGATATTATCTATTAAGTCCTTTTTTTAAAACAGGTTCTCTCAGTGAGATTGAAATCTCTTTTTCAAGAAAGATACCAAGACTAAAAACAGGTGCAAGAGTAGTTGCAGATGCACAAATACAACAATTTGAAATTTTCACATTATGCACTGTGATACACAGAATTTAATTCAAATTCATTCAATTCAATTTTATTTATACAGCGTCATATCACAACAACAGTCACCTCAAGGTGCTTTATATTGTTAATTATACCCTACAATAATGCATACAGACAACATATGTCTCACTATGAGCAAGCACTTTGGAAACAGTGTGAAGGAAAAACTCCCATTAGAGACCTTAAGGTGGATATAGATGCACTCATAAAACAATAGCACCATAATCAAGTGGAGACAAAATTGTGGGTTGTGCAATGATCTTGCAGCTTGTGAATGAGATTAAAAAAAAAAAACTATATAAAAACCAGATCTTCATCTTTTTTCATTTTTTTTTATAGAAAAGTCTCTTTATCATCCAGCCAGAGTCTCAAGTATCTATAACAATCAACTGTTTCAGCTTTACAACCATAAAAGGTTTGAATATGGACTGTAGGGTGATTCAGTAAGAAGGACTAGATGTTACAGTCCCTGATAATGCATTGCTTTAGATGGAGAGACTCTTGAGGGATGGCTGTTATGAGGAAAGGCAGCCCAGACTTTGTCAGCAGCACGCATCGTTGTGTGCCTTTTACCCAGGCTAATCTGACATTTTCCTTCCTTGGTTAGGTTTAGGGATTAGAGATCTGATCTAGCTTATGATTTTAAAATTTAGGACAAATCGTCAGTAGTGGACCTTGGATTCATCGGGTATTTCGGCCATTATCACTAGACATCCTCATCCAAGGAGGCCCTGCCAGGGTTGATCAGGCCCTGGAGTGTGTCACTGGTTTATGTTAACTTGTTATTTCTCTTCTTCTTTCTTCTGTTTAGTTTCCTACAGTTTATTTTCTATCTATTCACTGCAACTGAGAAATAATACTTACCTTTTTAGCATTTATGGAGCCTTGAAAGGGATAGAAAAGGTGATAGAGAGAAGTCAGACAAAAACAGGGGGCGCCTGATCTGGCTTCCCACACCTCCCTGCCGGATCGGGCTGTACTGGATACCTTTAGGTGACCTCATTAAGATCAAGTAGAATCCCGCCCATATTTGTAATGTTTTGTTCTTTTGATGCATTTTTAGGCTAATTTATGACAATTGTCATCTTTATTTTGACACAAACATTGGAAGAAAGATGGAAAATGTGGGAGAGAGAACATGTAGGCACACTGCAGCCATTCCAACAGTGGATCTGCTGCTTATGCCATATGGAACCTAACAACATGCACCAAATAATGATTTTTAAAAGATTTAAAGCAAAATCTGTTAGTTTCATATAAATGCAAAATTATGGCATGTTAAAAATCAGTCAAAAAGAAAAAAAAATGGAGTCATTGTTGATCAGTTTATTCAACAGTCTAGTTAGACCTAACCAGAACGTGGCACCACTTATTTTTTTAAAATGTACTGTGCTGCATGTAATGAGAGTCAGAACTGCCTTACTTGTCCCATATTTGGGGGTTGTGAAGTGGTAGCACCATGACTCCTGGTTTGAACCTTCTGTCGTTCTATGTGGCGTTTACATGCTCACCCTGTTCCATGCATGTTCAGTTAATTGGTGATTTAATTGGCACTGAAGATATGTCCAAATAAGCCCACATCAAATATCATAAAATCTGGTATCCAATACACCAGTTAGTCTGTAAATATTGAATCAGCTACACATAGGTCCATTAAATCTTGGACAATGATAAGTTTTACTACTGTAACTTGCACTCTCCACTTTCTGCTGTGACACAACAAATTTCCTACGTATGGGACTAATAAAGGTTTCTCTTCTCTTCTCTTCTCTTCTCTTCTCTTCTCTTCTCTTCTCTTCTCTTCTCTTCTCTTCTTTTTTAAAAATAATTTTTCGTCTGTATTTCGCAACAGTGGATTTGAAATCAAACAGTCAATATATGATAGAAGTGCTGACTTCCAGCTTTACTTTAAAGGTTTTTAAAAGTATAGTATTTTCAGCTCACCTTGCAGATGAGTTTGTGCAGTGATGAGGTGTCTGTCATCTGTCCTTCCATCCACAATTCCCAGGAATCATTCCTGCCAGATTACTGATCAGAGTTTATGATCACCTAATGAACTTATGGGAGTTCCTAAAACATGCTGATGCATGTGAATGAGGACTTTATGAGACAAAACAAAACAAAACAAAACAAAACAAAACAAAACAAAAAACTTTCAGAGAAAGAGAGAGACAGAAAGAGCACAAACCTGCAGCCAAATTAACAATCTGGTATATTCTTACAAAGATTCAATGCCCTAGCCAGCTCAGCAACACCAAAAGCAAAGAAAGACCACAGAAGACAACTAAAGTGCATTATAACACAATTGTTTCCATGGTTAAGAAAAACTTCACTGCATCTAACCAGGCCAAGAACACTCTTAAAGAGGTAGATCTATCATTCACAGAGCAAAACCCAACACAGCAAGGTTCAAGGTTCAAGGTTCTTTATTTGTCACATGCATAGTTATACAAGTATAACACACAGTGAAATGTAGCCTGACACGCTCCTCGACATGTGCAAAAATGGGGGGTGGGGGGGGGGTGGGGGGTGGGGGGGTAGAGGAAGAACATTATATATATAAATAGTATATACATTGGGTGAATGTGCAGTAGTAGCAGCAAGCAGGTGAATTCTGTACATTAATATGAATAGACATCTGACTATTATACAGAATAGACAATATAAACATATTTAAAATTAAAGGAATTTGGAATGTACATTGTGCCTGGTTTAGAGTGTCTGGAAGAGAGTCCTGTCTCAGTCAATTATAGATGATGTGAGAGGGCGGGTGTGTGTGTGTTTAGGGCCCGGATGGCTTGGGGATAGAAGCTCCTCTTGAGTCTCTCTGTCCTTGCCCGGATGATGCGGAACCTTCTACCAGATTGCAGAAGTTGGAACAGTTTGTTGCCAGGATGGGACGGGTCCTTCAGTATCTGCGCTGCTCTAGTCCGGCATCTCCTGGTGTAGGTGTCCTGAAGCGGGGGGAGAGCGATCCTGCAGCAGCGTTCTGCTGTACGGATCACTCTCTGGAGAGCTTTTTGGTCCTTCACACAGCTGTTCCCAAACCACGATGTCATGTTCTGTGTGAGGATGCTCTCCACAGCGCCTGTATAGAAAATCCTGAGGATCTTTGGAGAGACCCTGAACTTCCTCAGTTGTTGTAGGTGATACAGGCGCTGCCTAGCCTTTTTGGTCTGGACCTGAATGTGGGCAGCCCATGTCAGGTCTGAGGAGATGTGGACACCAAGATATTTGAAGGACTGCACCCTCTCCACTGGAGCTCCATTGATGATAATGGGCTTGTAGTCTCTGTGCTGACCCCTTCTGAAGTCCACCACCAGCTCCTTGGTCTTGCCGACATTCAGCTGGAGGTGGTTGTCCTGGCACCATGATGCCAGATTCTTCACTTCATCCATGTAGGCCGCCTCATCGTTGTTGGAGATGGCACCCAACACCACTGTGTCGTCAGCAAACTTCACAATGGTGTTGGAGCCATGGGTGGCCACACAGTCTGAAGTGTAGAGGGAGTAGAGCAGTGGCGAGAGGACACATCCCTGAGGTGCTCCTGTGTTGATGGTGATGCTGTTAGAGACGCATCTACCCACCCTCACCACCTGAGTTCTGCCAGTGAGGAAGTCCAACACCCATGCACATAGATGGCTGTTAAGTCCCAGATCCCTGAGCTTTGTGAACAGTCTGCAGGGCACTATTGTGTTAAACGCTGAACTGTAATCAACAAACAGCATTCGCACATAGTTACCCTGTTTCTTGTCCACGTGGCTGAGGGTGGTGTGCAGGACGTGGGCGATGGCATCCTCTGTGGATCTGAATGCAGGCTGAATGCAGTGACACAAACAAGCAGCAACTTGTTTTTTGGAATGTATGTGGTATTTGTTTTCAGGCAGAAAGAATAATAGTTCAGGAATACGTGACAAAACAAAAGTTCTCCGCATACAGGAAATCTTATAGATTTTAATTGTACCCAGGTCCCTATTCATGGACATAACTGACACAAAAAGAAAGAGTTCATAGAAAAAAATGATTTTCTTTTTTACTTTGTTAAACAGAAAAAGCAAGCTCCTTATAGAAGAAAAAACTGGACAAAAATTGGAATGTGATATTGAAGGAAAAGTTAAAAAACTAACAGACAGACACATAACAAACCCAAGCCAACAAACATGGGGAGAATTACAGAATATTTTATGTAAGAACACAACCTAGAAATAACAATTTCAAAGAAAATAATAAATCAAGCAAATTCCTAGCAAATCAACTCCAGCGTAACAAAGGAAAGTCACTCACAGTCAGACATTCAGCTGGGCAATACACACAACAGGACATTAATAATACCTTTTATAGTCCATCCATTCGCTTCCGCTTATCCTTTTCAGGGTTGCAGGCAGCACTGGAGCGTATCCCAGCCGTCATAGGGCGAGAGGCGGGGTACGCCCCTGGACAGGTCGTCAGTCTGTCGCAGGACTAACACACAGAGAGAGACAACCATTTGCATTCACACCTATGGGCAATATAGATTAATCAATTAACCTATCCCCACAAACTGCATGTCTTTGGACGGTGGGAAGAAGCCAGAGTACCCGGAGGGAACCCACGCAAACATGGGGAGAACATGCAAACTCCACACAGAATGACCCCAGCCTGATGGAGGAACTGAACTCAGGACCTTCTTGCTGTGCGGCAACAGTGGTATCCACCCTGCCACCGTGCTGCCAGATAACTTTTATGCCTTTATATACCTTTTGTAGTTATTACTGTGATTTCTATTCTGCTGAAAATAAACACAATCCAGAAGATATTCGGTTATTCCTCTATAACACAAACTAGTTAAGGCCCTGCTGATCTAGAGTACACAAAACCTACACCTTGATGCAAAGCATGAGGACAGAAGGTCAAAGTCAGAGATAGATTAGCTGAAAGCAACATGGAGACTGCAGGAAGTGCAAACTATATTAAATAATTACTAACAAAAACATTTTACAACTAAGTTGTAATTTTAGAAAGCTAAACAAAGCATTTGATACATTAAGCCTTTTAGTGTTAATCTCAGTTAACGTTGTGAGTAAATTTCAGTTTGCTATTCTGAATCAAGTGTTCACATGTTTTTTTGGTCGTGTGTTGTCAGGTGTTGAAGCAGGCGTGGCCTTTTTTTGGGACGTACATGGAGAAGCTACTTAGAGAAAACATCCAGCAGTCCATCAGGTTCTCCAGTCCTTCACTGAAAACTTTTACTTTTACCAAAATCCACTTTGGGCGCATTGTGAGTGTCTTTGATTTGTGCAGTTCTGAAAAAGAACTGAGTCTGTCATGGTCCTGTGGCTGCTACCCAGCATTTTGAGCTTTTTGCACTTTGAAGTTTTGTTTAGTTTAATTATTTATTTAATTCCTGGCTTATTTAGTGTTTACATTTACTTCATTTATTCCGTGTTCTGTGTATTTTGTTTTGTTCCTAGTTCTCAGTTGCTTTAGAGTTTAGTTCTTCCCTCAATGTCACTTCCTGTTGCGTTGAGTCTCCTTCATTGAGTTCATTTGTGTGTTTTCCCTGTTAAGTTTTGCTTTTCCTGCTTTATTTTCACCTCTGTCAGTGCACCCGATGGTGGCTGTGGCTACAACGTAGCTTGCCATCACCAGTGTGTGAATGTGTGTGTGAATGGGTGGATGACTGGATATGTAAAGCGCTTTGGGGTCCTTAGGGACTAGTAAAGCGCTATACAAATACAGGCCATTTACCATTTTGTGAGTTGGTTGCTTGTATTGTGCTTTGTTCCACTGTGTGTGTGTGTATATATATATATATATATATATATATATATATATATATATATATATATATATATATATATATATATATATATATATGTATATAGTTTCTGTCTCCCCTTGTCAGCACTTCTGTTCACCTTTCTCAGTGTTCCATAGCCCTAGTATGTTTCCAAGTTTGTTGTTTTTCAGCAACTTTTCAGTTATACTGTGGTATCTTATTCTTTGCTTCTTTTCTGAAATCTGTCAACGATCTAATCAATGACTCGTGTTCAGTCTGCACTCGGGTCTTCATCTCCCTACACATTACAGGGCGACTGTAATGGAAATAAAAACAGAATGCAATGCAAATCTCATAAATCTGTATTTCATTCACAACAGAACACAAAATATGTTTTGTAATATTTCAACTGAGAAAATACATAATTTAAAGAAAAATGTTAGCTCATTTTGAATGTGATAGCAGCAACACGTCTCAGAAAAGTTGGGATGCAGTCACGTTTACCACTCTTCTTTCTGCTTCTGATGTTTTTAGTTGGTGAAAGTTCTTCTACTGCAGGCAATCCATGATTTTGCAGTCCATCATTACTTCTTAGAAACTCTCTCTTTCTAAGATGCTCCAAACCTTTTTAAGACATCTCATGGAGTTCAAAATGAGCTATGAGTATTTTTTTTCTTAAAATGGTCCATTTTCTCAGTTCTACTGTGAATAAATTATAGGTCTGTGGGATTTGCAGATCATTGCATTTTGCTTTAATTTACATTGTGCACGGCGCCCCAGCTGTTTTTAAATCGAGTTTGTATTTGTTCTGCTGGAAATCCACCCTAATATCCAGTGACATTTATACATTGGAAATGCATTGGAGGTGATGTGTTGTGGCTGAATGGTTTTCTTTAAATGCTTCTTTATTTTCAGCCTCTCAAGATCACTGGAATAAGAGCATACACACATGAAGTGGAACATAGGGAAGTGATTCTGGACATGAACATAAGGTCAGTCAAACACATTTTTTTTTTACTTTAAATTCCAAGTCGTGTGCAGGATGTTTTCTCTTGCCATCATTTATGTCTGACCAGCTCAGTTTACTCTGCAGTTATGACGGTGATGTGGACATTCGTGCTGACATGAACTCAGCAATGACAGCTGGTGTGAAAGGCGTTAAAGTGAGAATCTCATTTTCCTGTTTTCTCTCCATCATCTGTATCACATGTTTACTATCCTTGTAAAACTTTCCCTGAATCTTCCAGCTCCAGGGGATGATGAGAGTTATTTTAGAGCCTCTTATTGGTCAAACACCGCTGGTGGGAGGAGTCACTTTTTTCTTCATTCGCCGCCCTGTAAGTTGCCACAGATTTTCTCAGTGTGGAGTTGTGAGATGTGTATTTGTGTGTTTAATATTATCTAAAGCGCTCTTTTTTTCAGACATTAAAAATAAACTGGACTGGCATGACAAACCTTTTGAGCAGCCCTGCCTTTAGGTCAGAGAATCTTTAAAAATAATCCTATTATTACCGATTCATCCAGAATTTTTGATGTTTGCTTGTCTCACTCCATCTTTCGCTTTACAGTTCACTGTCAGAGGAGACCATCATGAACATCATTGCTTCTTTTATAGTGTTGCCCAACCGCATGTGTATTCCCCTCATAGACCAGGTCAAAATGGACCAAATGAGGTTTCCACTTCCTCGTGTATGTACCATCACATTTCCAATTCACACATTTAGCTTCACCTTATAACTGGCAGCTACTTGGATTTTTTTATAAGCACAGTGCATTTTAAGATAAAAAAAAAAATATGTTAACTATTTGCTCTTTAAACCTATTTTTACCTTTACTTGTTACTTATACAAAGACACTATCATTAATATGAATCTTGTGTTTTTTCCTCATAGGGGGTGGTGAGGGTCCACTTGCTGGAAGCCAGGGACCTGCTGGCTATGGACACATACGTGATGGGTTTAGTGAAAGGCAAATCAGACCCCTATGCCACACTCAGATTGGGCAACATACACTTCAAAAGCAAGACTGTGAAAAAGAATCTACATCCAAGATGGAATGAAGTGTATGAGGTAGGCTAACACAAATTCCCCCACACAAAATTCAAACACATGACTGTATTTCATACCCTGTAATGCTGGGTGTGTCACTCATCTTCGGTTTTACTTGTTTCATTGTATTGTTGTACAGCATCAGTATCTATTATTCCATTTTCTGCATGTGACCTTGTCGTCTTAGTGCTTTTAAAAACTTCCTCGCTTTCTTTATCTGTGCAGTTTGTTGTCCACGAGGCCCCTGGCCAAGAGCTAGAAGTAGAGCTGTATGATGAAGATGTAGATAAAGATGATTTCCTTGGAAGGTATGTCGTACAGTTTTGAGTTATGATGATGTTTTTCTTGGCTTTTCCTTATCTCATCATGCAGGCCGCAGTCCTCGTGCAGAGTCAGTTATGCCTCAGTAAATTCCTAAGAAAAGCCCTTCTCAAAGTTCCTGGCATCAGTGGATTCTTACCTGTGAAGAGCTTATAAAAAATCTAACTAATATTGACATTAACAATGTGATTTGTATTTTACATTGGCTGTCTGCTTTAGCTATAAGTTCGATTTGGGAGAAGTGAAGAGAGAGAAACAAATGGATCAGGTGAGATCTTTTACCCTGAATAAGCTGACAAATGAAAAATGTATCTAAAATCAGGGTTAATGGAATTGAAACTGAAAGAGTGTACGAAAATAAATTTCTTGGAGTGATAACTGATGATAAGCTTAGCTGGAAGTCTCATATAAACCACGTGAAAGCAAACATTTCAAAAACCATTGTTATTCTCTACAAAACAAAGCATGTCCTGAACAAGAAATCATTATACACACTTTATTGTTCTCTGTTGCTTCCATATATGACTTATTGTCTAGAGATATGGGGTAATGCTTATAAACAAATACTCTTCCTATTTCTGAGTTATAAAAAAGAGCTATAAGAATTATAAATCAATCAAACTATATAGAACCAACTAACTTTTTTTTAATAAATCTGAATACCCTGAAATTTTATGATTTAGTTGAATATAAAATGGCACAGATAATGTATAAAGCACAAAATAACTTGCTTTGCCACAGTACCCAGAAGCTGTTTAAAGTCAGAGAGAGTTAATATGACTTAAGGAGAACAGATTTCTTAAAAAAAACAAGGTAAGGACAAACATAAAGCAGAGATGTGCTTCTGTTAGAGGAGTTAACTTGTGGAATAGTTATGACAGTGATTTAAAAAGGTGTAGTTCATTTTCCTTGTTTAAAGACATGTTTAAAAATAGAGTATTAGAAAAATACATAAATTATTTTAATGAAATTTAATTTAATGTAGTTACTCATCTCAGGTGGAAAGTTTTTGCTTTGCTTTGTTTGTTTGTTTGCTTTGTTTTGTTTTACTCTTTGCTTCGAGCCCTGTGTACATGAGCTGCATGCTAAAAGATCTTCTGTTAAAAGGGTTGGCGTAATAAGCAACCCTTGTGCTTCAGGCAATACCTTTTGATTAGCCTTGTCTCGTGCTTTCTTGCTTTGTGGTAGATCTTTTTTCTGCATTCACTGAGATATTTGAATGCTAATCAATAAATCAATATTCAATAGATTAATCTTCATAACACAACATTTCTGTACCACAGTGCACTGTTTCATATAAAATGCATGTGCTACCATTTTCCCTGGTTTTCTGTTTGCACTAAAGCCATTCAAACGTCCTCTTACTCTTGCAGTGGTTTCCTTTGGAGGATGTGCCACACGGTGAAGTTCACCTTAAGCTCCAGTGGTTTTCCCTTCAGACTGACACCAGCCTACTGCAGGAGGTACAGCAGCCCACTATTTCTTCAACATAACATTCGAATTTGTATATTTCACTTTGAACTAAAAGCAGCAGCTGTATGTGTGTCAGTGTCCAACTGCTGTGGAAATCACATTTCTTTCCTCTCACAACATTTTCTCCTAGTCCAACGACAACTTTGCCTGTGCCATACTTGCGGTGTATCTGGACAATGCCACAGATCTACCCGTAAGCATCTTCTGTTGATAAGTAGTATTGTTCTTGTTGTTGTCATGCAAATGTTCTCAGCTGTATTTTTGTCCTGCTCAGAACTCAGACCAACAGAGGCTCAGGAAGAACTCAAAAGAAGCGCAGGTAAGACGACAGCTTTTTTAGCATTAATGCATCAGGCTGTTTTTCTTGTTGCAATTTGTTTTAATGCCAAATTTATACAGATATTTGGATCAAATGTGCAATATTAGCTCTAATAATAGAGACGGCAAAGCAAGTCCTTCACTATCACTTGTTTTGATCACGTTGAGGACCCTTATGTCTTTCTGTCCTAAACATGTTTATAAAAATATCCGTGATTTTTGGGTGTTAGTGGGAGCCCAAAGCTTATTGAGTTTGCCAGTGAGAGTATGTTTTCTTTTACAATAATAGATGAGCATATTAAAACAAAAGTTTTGTTTTACTTTTATTTACTTCATTTCAATGTCCTGCAGCTGATAGTGCTTTTGTATATTGATGCCAAAAAGCCATATCAGTCAGGTCATCTGCTTTCTGTAGGTGTTCTAGATGTGCCTGTGCGTGTTCAGAGGTGGTCTTTCCAGTTTGTCTGGCGCATGCCTGTAATTGTATATGCCTGTTATTGCCAGCTGCTCTTCATCTAACTCCTTGAACCGAGACATGTACAGATTAAATTTCCCAGCCTTAAGAAACATGCAGGAAGGAAACTTAGAACATGGAGGAAACAGACTTTTTTTTAAAAAAAAAAATGAAGGTTCTACTTTCACAGATTTCATAATTGATATAAATTCCATTCATTTGGTATTTTAGATAATTATAAACCAACTGGTAGAATTATTAAGGATTTTTTTTAAATAACAAAACTCTTTTACTCTTTTCTCAATTCAAGGTTTCCTAATTTCATTAGTACTGTCCTCTGCTGGTTATAATGTGAAAATGCAGGATAAAAATGAACTGAAAACTTAATTTCTTATCTTTATGCATCATTATTTGGAAGTGTAAAGACGGAGGTTGGCCATTAGTATTTTTTTCTGCTTCAGTAATGATTGTCAGCATAAATGTTTTTCTTCTTCCTCGTTTTAGTTGGTGGTGTGGTTTATTACAGAGTTGAATAAAGAACGTTGCAGTTTATTGTTGGAAGACTCCCAATTTTGGTTTTGTACAAGCCAAATAATATTTTTATGAAAGGAGTGTCATAAGAATGCTACCAGAGAATCCAGGTGAAGTATGAAATAGTAAAGTAATTGCAATTATATGTTTATATAATCCCACTCAAACTCATACATACATTTGATAAATGACATTTACAAATCCATAGAGACACCGTGAACCATTCTCCTAATGAGGACTTCATCCTGAGGGTTCGCAGGATTCCTCGGTCACTGTATTAATTAAACACTGCTTACAATTGGTTATGCAGTAATCACATTTACTATAATTATTCTTTGTTTCCTGTAAAAAAGCTGACTTGTTACCTCCCTTTTGTGCCTACCTTTAAGGATTTGTGGGTAAATATAATTACACAGTAATTTCAAATAAAATTCTGTGAAATTCCATTTAATTACATGGGACTTGGTCTTACCAAAAATTTGAACGTCTGTTTTCTGCAGAATCAACTACATTTAAAATATGAGTATAAACAACCAGATAAACTAGTTCTTCAAAACACATTTAAAGTCAATATAAAAATCCAAAATATTCACCCGGTTATAGGAAAAAGCTCACGGAGACCTCACAAAGCACACAGAATTCATCACATAATTATGACAAAATTCACACAAAAAACAGGAAAAAAATATGGAACAGATGTAAACTGCTACCTAACCTGGTTGGCAGAGGTTTACAATTACAAGGCAGGTTATATGTTTTCAATATTGACACTGACTGAAAGAAAAAGATCCACTTAACCGTATTGGAATTGGAATAGAGCTCTACAGATGTTCTGACCAGGTCATTGTTTTGCTTTGTTTTCAGATCACAAAGAGAGCAGCCTTTCCCAACAGCTTTGTTGAATTTTCCACTGACAGCAATGTTCAGAAAAGCAAGGTATTGCTCTCACTTTACCATAAAAACACATAACTTTCCCCTATGATATCAAATATGATCATTAAAGCTGTTATTATAGCTGTATGGGCACTTGCTTTAAATGGTAATGCTTCACCTTTTTTCATTAAGTTACAATTTGTTATGAATGAAAAAGATCACTTTTATGATATTTACAGATTTTAGACCATTTCCGCTACCAGGAAGATCAAAAGTGAGGTCAGAGTAGAGGTCTACAGATCAAATGGAGATATCAATTCATTTGAAATTTGATAAAAGCCTAAATTCAGTAAAACTGAAGAATAGTTTGGGATGAGAACCCATCTGAAAATGAGCACCTACCTGCATTTTTGGCAAAATTCAAGTCTTAAAATCAATTTTTGTCATTTCTGGTTTCAAATAAGAACGTGTGTCACTTACCTACCAACAGTTTTAAGCAACATTTTTAGGTTTAGTGATCCAAAATAAATACATTTTGACTGCATTTTATCTGGAAGCATTTTGACTCTAGATCAGTGAAACTATTATAAAGTCCGTTGAAAAAATACTGCAGTGACAAATGCAAAGCACACTAACTGTGTCATCTTTTTGCAGTGAATAACTTGAATTACTACTGATGCACTGTTTCTCCAGGTTGTGTATGCTTCCAAAGACCCGGTGTGGGAGGAGGGCTTCACCTTCTTTGTGCGTGACGTCAACAGGCAGCAGCTCTTTGTTCAGGTTTGTTTTTTAATCCAGAACAAATTGCTGTCAAAAACAACCATTTGGAAAGTATTGTTTTTAAAAACTTGACTATAATCACTGCTGCTAAAAAAAAAAAAAAAATAGTGCTATATTTATCATGTTCCCATTTAATTGTCCAATTTTGACTCAGAATGAAACTTTTATTACAATTGACACAAATGATTCTAAAGCATATTCTGAACCCAGACCTCTTTCAGTCTATCTGATCTCTTCATGAGGTTAATGTAATTTGTGTTTTTTTTAATATTTTTTTTGTTTATGTGGTTCAGGTCAAAGAGCCTGAGAAGAAGAATCACCTCGGTGTTCTCAACTTGCCCCTTAGTCGCCTCCTCAACACCTCGGACCTGACTCTAGACCAGTACTTCCTGCTAGAGCACTCTGGAGCAAACAGCCAGATCAAACTCAAGGCCACGCTCAGGGTGGGCAAGCACACACACACACCCATCTGTCTTCCTGTACAAAGCAAATGTTCTCTGTTGGTTTTCTCATTGTCTTATTCACCTCTGTCATAAGTAGCATTGCTCATGTCTTCTATCTCACACAGATTCTTAATTTGGAAGAGCCTCCACCCAAGACTTTCATCAATCCTTCTTCAGAAGTCAAACAGCAACAGGCCAGAAAAGCAGGGAATACCTCAGTCTCCAGTCCCTCCGATGCTCCATCTTCCTCTCACACAGTTTCCTCCAACAATACCCCTGGTCCCTCAACTCCGAACCAAGAGACAGCTTCACCAAATCAAGGTTATTTAGCTCAAGGCCGTGGCTCCTTCCAGGCATCTAAGAAAAGGAAATCATCTGCGAATGTGCGCCGGTTGACCTCTCACAGCCTGCTGTCACAGAACTCCATCACTTCATCCAGTTTTGACCCCTCGGATGAATTCTTATTTCCAGAGTGAGACTTTGTTCTCTGCGTGTCCTTTAATGTCAACTTCTAACCTTTCCAAAGATATCCTGAACTGAGCTGGATGCTGCATTTTCAAAAAAGTATAAAAATGAAACTGACCTTTGCAATTTTTTCTCTTTAGAGCCATTAGGAATCATCAGGGTTCATTTGGAGAGATTGAGCTAAATGTACGCTATGCAACCCTGAAACATAAGCTTATAGTCTTTATAATCAGATGCAGGTATGTCACAAAAATCTGTCCCCATTACCATTTAAGTTATTAAAAGGCTTTAATTAAAATATACAGAAACAGTTCTCCTAAATACCGGGGCCTCTCCCACACAGGAACTTATTGCCCTGCAGTGAGCACGGCACAGACTCTTACGTCCGCCTGTATCTCCTCCCCGATCAAACCTGGAAGCATCGTAAGAAGACGCATGTCAAGAAGAGGATGATCAATCCCGTCTACAATGAAAAGTAAGTCTAATACGCTCATTCACCATTTTCTATTTGTTTGTTGTAAAGGAATAATTTATATTTTTATACTTTGTAGTTTGTGTGTCTTTAAAGCAGACACTGAGATGGTGTCACTTTCTTTACCTGCTTTCATCACAGGTTTGAGTTTGATGTGTTACTTCAAGAAGCACAAGCTAGGAAGTTGGATGTGTCTGTGAAAAACAACAGCATTTTGGTCTCTCAAGAGAGAAAGGACATAGGTTCGGTATGTTAAGCTCATTTTGAAGCTGAACTACTCATTTGGTATTGATGTCTTAAAATATATATAAAAAAAATATAAAACTATATATGGAACAATATATGGAACAATATTTATACATGTACATTTTTTTCTTATACATATTTATGCTGACATTTGCTTTTTATTAAAAAAAAATCCTAAACATATATTGCATGGTTTATGAAAATATAACTTGAAAAATATTTTTTAAATATTTTTAAATAACAAGTACTGCTATCATAACAATTGTAACAAAAATAAGCAATATTTTTTGTGCTAATAACACTCATGCTGCTCCTGGTAAATTCTGCATTTTTCTTCCTGTCACAAGCTTCAAAGACTTAAAAGCTTAAAACTCTCTAACTGAGCTAAACTGCTTTATGTGTTTACTCATTCTTCAGACAAATATGCGACCTCTCATTTTCCTACTTTTCTTCATTGTGGTTTAAATATTTATTTTATTTTCTTCATATGTGGCATAAATTGAAATCCTAGCTGCTTTCACTATCACACTTTTGCAGCTTGTTCCAGACAACTAATGGCAGTTCTGCTTCTTTCTGCAGGTAATAATAGATTTATCAGAAATCGATCTAGTCAAAGGCGTGACAGCGTGGTAAGGGGGCCAGTTTTCTCTTATTACAATTAGATTTATGTGACACTGAATGTGAATGTGCTGACTTTAAGTATCAATACTTCCTTCTTTTATTGTCTTGCGGTCATCAGTTTGTAAAGAAAATCCTCCCTGACCAGCTTAATTAAAGGAACAGTTTGAGGAAAATTCACATATTGACTTTCTTGCTGGGAGTTAGATAAGACTGATGGTTCTCTATTCCTCTGTCTTATCTGGTGGTAAATGAAGCTCCAGCCTGCAGCTCATTGACTTAGCACAAATAATGGAAACAGCTACAGCGGCTTTGTCCAGCAGTAATAAAATCTGCCTGCACCTTTGTTGCTGGGCACTTTTTAACTGGTTTCCTTTTTTCTATATAACTTCCTGGAACTTCCTTGCTGCTTTTATGGAAGTCTCACATTGTTTTTGTACCAATTACACAATTGTGAGGCATAAGAAGACAAATGTTTCTGTGTTTCTGTGTTTTAGTTAATTTAGCTGAAGTACAGATAAACTTGTGGTCAGATTACAGAGAACAATCACAATTCCAAAAATGTTAGGAAACTGTGTAAAACATAAATAAAAATTCAAAATGATTTGCAAATATATATAAACCCATAATAGAATATAGAATTTAAACATATGAAATGTTTAAACTGAGAAACCTTCAAGAAAGTATTACCTTATTTAAAATTTCATAGCTGTAACATGGTCCAGAAAAGTTGGGAGAGGGCAACAAAGGGCTAGAAAAGTAAGTGAAACTGAAAAGAAACTAATTTTTTTTGGCAACAGGTTATTAAAATATTCAAATATATTAAAAAAAACAAACAAGTAAAGACTTGCAATCTAAGGGCTTACATATCTGGAAAGTCACTGTCACTGCTCAAAGGTATAAACAGGTTTTAGAGGAACTTATGCTCTCGTCCAGGTGATGCCTTTTTCAAGGAAAGGCCTTGCATATTTCAGCAAAAACAATAATAAACTGCACCTGTTAAAACAGGATGATCTCTTCAAATGGCAAATGTTTGTGTGCTTTTAAAAGACGAGTGTTAAACATGATTTGGAAACAGTTATGCTATGGTTCTTACGTAATAATGGTTCCAACCTGAACTCATGGTGAAGTTGCATATTTGTTATTTTATCTGCACTTCTCCATTTTGTCCATTTTCAATTTTCACAAGTCAGATTCCAGTGAAACAAGATCAATTTTTCATGACTGTGACTCTGCGAGCCTCCTTGACATCTCAGTGGAAATGAATTCTTATTACTTTGTGCAATAGAGCCACCCAGTAACAAGAAAACTCATTTAACTTGCAGCAACAAATACATGTTTTTTAAATAACTGGTTGACCAAATCTGGTTGTAGGGCATGGACCCTAAAAAAAACAGAGTGTGCATGCTTATTTTTTTTATCCACACGATCTTATGAACATTTCATGCTTCTTTTCTCTGAAGGTATGATCTCACTCTGCCTGAGCTGAGGAACTCCATGTAGGAAGTGGAACAGAGAAATACTTCTGTGTGCTGCGATCTCTGATATAAGAAGTCAGTCTGGTTTCCAGACAGTCCTACTGAAGATCTTACTTGAAATAGAATAAACCTGAGAACATTCTGGTTCTCTTGTTTCCACATGTTTTCTGGATAATATAACATAAACCAGTGGTTGTTAATAATATAATTTCTAGGCATTAGAAAATATTCGTTTCTCTACAGAAACAAGGCAGTGTCTGTATTTTTAATGTTTTATCCGAGCCAAAGCTACCTTTGTAATTTTGTGTAAATAGTTTTTACAGTTTTTATGCAATATACTGAGGGGAATAAAATAAATAAAAGAAATGTGTAGATGAGTCAATACAGGGCAAAGAATGTTTACACACTTTGATAAACACTGAAATGCACAAACTCATACTTAAAATATTTTACATGTCAGTTACCGATATAGGGAGAAGTACAGTATGCATTTTAAACCTAAAGACCTCAGACCAGCTACATTAATCTATTTTAAAAACTCACTCATAGCCTTTATGAATAGCTTCAGTTGTCAGTTGAATAGTTCATAGCTCAGTTGGTATTTGGTAAATTGGTTTCAACAGGCATCAGAATATCAGAGTGACTCTATTATTAGACTGTCAAACATTGATGGTGGGATGGTAAAGACGTTGTCTTGACTAAAAGTTTAATGTTTTGTATTAATTATTGAGCACAGAACCAGATTCAGATTGTTGTATTTGAGTTGATGTTTAAAGTGACTTTTATTTTTACTAATATTTATGGCAAATAAACATCATCCAATAAACACATGGTGTATTTGAAATAATTTCAATAAGTGTATGATCATAACAGATTTCTTCATCTTGATCTATCTTTGTGTATCTTTATTTTACAACATCATTCATTCTTTGAATGTATTGAGGAAATAAGAATAGGTATATGCAGGCACAGTGACTGTGCAGGAATGTTTTTTTTTCTATATTCAGTTATTATAAGATAGAAATATCTCAAAGAATGCTGAAATGAAACCTATGAAGTATAATTACGAGGAGCGTAAACTAAAAAAGTGCATCTTTATTAAACATGGTTTTGTTTTTATTGCTTTTCTTATTGCTCTTAGTTTCTCCGTTTTCCACTTCTCAGCGCTGTATCGGAAAGGGGGCAGTACAACCACGTGCCACACAATGAAAGGACTCGCTCACCTAAACATTGATGTTGCCAGGGGAGATTAAAGTCTAACAGACCCGCGAGGACTTTCACGACATAACGTGAAACACAGAAACAGTGTTCACGACAGACACAAAAACTCCAGAGAAAAGCAAATAAAACGTCAATTATTTTAAATATGAAGCTTTAGATTTTTGTTGCTATTCTACCCAAACGTCCACGCGCGCGGGTCTTCCTGTTGTCCACAGGTGTTTACGCGAGGTCACCGTTAATCACTTGGCAACTGCCCTAGCAACGGCACAGAGCTTCGGTAAAGAGTTTAGCGGTGGTTTTATGGTAATTTGGCACAAATATGAGTTCAGCGAAGAAAAGAAAAACTATCACAGGTAGTCGCTCACTTTTGCCACTGAGTCCAGCACAGGTAAGTTCAGAATACCTGATCTCGAATGTCGTCTGTGTTTCTGTGCTGCTAACTGACCGCAACAAAAAAGTTAGGAAGCCGGTGTTAGCGCACTGCGGACGTGAAGTCCAGCCTATGTGTGTAAAGAAGACAAATGAAAGCTTGACCCTGGTTGTTATAGCAAATTATTAAGATAGCTAATTATTAAAGTTAATTGTTTTATTTATTTACTTACTTATTTTCAGGTGTATGTGTATGCCTGCTTTCATTTAGGTTAGCTTAGTCTTATTTGTTTTCGGGGGAGGGCGGAGGGGGACTTACCTTGAACTCCTCTCTGTTGTACCATAATAGATTCCAGTATTCTGGAGTCAAATGTCAGAGGTCATTATTATTATTATTAACAGTTAAAGCTTGGCTGGTATTGGGTCTTACAACTGGACAGTGATCTGATGCACGCCTGTAAACCTCCAACAGAGCGGCTGAAAAAAAAAAGTCCAGGCTCTGCAATGGCCCACTCAAAATTCAAACCTCAACCCACTGAAGTGCTTTCGTTGGATCTTTAAAAAGAGGTGTGAATAAATGACTGGTGTCAGACCCTAAGCAGAACCAACTGTGAAAAGTTGAGTGGACCATAATTACTCCACAATGATGTGAGAGACTGAAAGCCATACAGAAAACTCTTACTGTTACTTCACATTATTGCTGTTAAATGTGCTTCTGGGGTGTGCTTTTTTTTAAAGGGACTGCTTCGAGTCCTGAGGAGACTTTATTTCATATGGCTGTGTATTTAATTTTTTTAGAGTTTGTTTTTATTTTTCTGAAGGCTTGTATTTCTGTTAACTCAGCAATTATCTCAATTTCTAATTTAGTTTAGTTTTTGATAACTCCAATAACCTCTCTCCACTGCCCAGGTCCTCAAAAAGCAGCCCTGGATGGAAGCAAGACCGTCATTTTCGCTGTTTCCTCTAATCACACAGAAACCTGATAGGACTGAAACAGCTTCAAAACGTGGGTTCATTCCTCTAGGTTTTGAGTTGTTGCCTCTTTTTTTGGATGGTTTTATGCCAGCAGTTTTGTTTTGTTTTTGTTTTTTTTTGTAGCTTACAGCTTACCTTCCTGAACTGTTTCTGTGCTGTAGGAGATGAGTTAAATGATGAGGCAGGCAGCAGGGCCTTTCAAAGCCATGGCAGACCTCAGAGTCAGTTTGAGGACAGAATGTGGATGCAGACCCGTTGGACCTCCAAGCGTCGCAGCAGAATCCGCAAAAGCATCAGTCGAAAAAACCTGAATCTCAGAAAAAACCTGGTTAAATTTATATGGTGAGTTCACTGTTTATTTCTGGTCCTTTATAAGTACTTATTTGTCTGTTATAGTACAGATATCAATCTGTTTAAAATATAAAGTAAAGCATGTTTATCTCCTCCCAGTGAATGGTAATTTCTTTCACAGTAATACACTAATTCAAACTAAAAAGCAGCTAAAATAAACATTAAATAAACTGCTAATGGACAGATCTTTATGTCAGATTTCTTTTAACTTTTGCAGAAGGCTGGGAGCAGCCAGTCTGTCTGTTTCTAGCAGCAGTGAGGGTAGCCTGCAAGTGAAAGCACAGCTTTTACTCTACTGCATTATTTTAAAACCTTAGATGCTTTATTTCTAATTGAAATATGATATCTAAATTATGCTAAGCTTCTAGCAGTATGTAAAGTAATTAAAGTTGCTTTTTTGTGGGCCTGAAAAAAACCATATTACTGGTTTGGTTGTCCGGCATGGAAAAAATGCTCTGCATGCTGACACCGGGCTTTGAGTTTGACATGTGCTGTATGCTTTGGCAGCATGGAAGGGATGTGACTAACCACTTCACCACACATTTATGGATGGTTTTTGCATTAATATTGAATAAACATTTTATGTTCTTACTATAATGTATAAGAAAACTTTTTCAAAGGCAATACAAACCATAACTGAGATTAAAGTATTGCGGCTTTAATGTGTTTAATATATGGAAATACTATTTAATATGATAAAGTGGCATCTGTTTTTACTCTTATTTGCATTTTCTGACTTAGCCGGCAGGAAGAGGAGGAGGAGGAGGAGGAGGATGGCAAAACACCAGCAAGTAGAGACTGTGAAATGGTAAAATTGAACTGTGTGCTTCATGTTCGGTCACTTTTTTTATTGTGTATATCCTCATTAACAAGATGTTGGACCCGAAGTGTAACAATTCTGTAACAGAAACAAAAATCCCCATCCAAATGTTTGCAATATGGTGATGTAGTCCCAGTTTCCCCTACACTGACACCCATGCATAGATTTTAATGCACAGATAAAGGATTCAGGTTTAGAGATCATTTATGTAACAAGTTTACTGGAAACATAATGGTAAACCAAATCCTACAGGGAATTTGTAAAGACGACTTTTTTCTTCAGTTTTTCTTGTTTACTTCGATATCATCTCGGTTGTGGTTTTGAGCAGTTCTTTTTGAAAATCTTTATACAATATAGTAATCATGTTTTCTTGGTTAAGTGCTTGCAGTTGGTAACTGCAGGATTTTTTATTTACCGTGAATGATTTCCTTTACTTAAACATGCATTTTGATTTGGTAGTATAGTAAATGCAAGAAGTAAAAACACATTAATTTGAACTTCCATAGTGGTGCACCTTAAATAAATGAAAACAAGTAATATACTAAGAATATACTGTAGGTCATTCAGAAAGCACGCACAAAGAAAAATGTGTGTGCCCAGTAAAAATGGGATATTCACATGTTGAATCATATCTTTGAGTTGCATATAGGTGCAGAGTGATTCACTGGATATAGATGGATAATTTTATCAACTATTTTTTGGCTTTTTTTTTGTCCTGTCAGAGATATAACTACTACATTGAGAATGGTATAGACCTGGACCATGTGTCACCTCTGGAGGAGTCTTGGGTGGAGAGCATTATGAAAAGGGTCTCCCCAAACCTGAGGTGCCACAGCGCATCACTGGAACTGCTGGTTGATGAGATCAAGGAAGACTATTTGCACAGCATCAAGACAGCAATCTGTATTTATTCATATATACTTAATATATACATATACTTTTAATCCGCAAATCATTCTGAGAATTGTTTATGAAATCCAAAACTAATTTATAGTCTTTTTTTATTGGGTTAATATGTTGGGTTAACACAAAACCTGAAGAGTTTAGTAATAATAATAAGAAAGTGGTTTCAGTGTGGGGTTTGTGTGTGTGTGTGTGTGTGTGTGTGTGTTTGTGTGTGTGTGTATAATTGCAGTGAAATATACATTCAGAGAATCAAAGGAAAGTGACAAAGAGAAAGAAAAAGATCTGCCCCCTCACAGACTAGAGTAAGTCTGCAGGATATTTATTGCATTAAAAACCTCTGCTAATATTCATAAGCAGTAACTACAAGACTAAACAAAATGTTCTAATTGTGTAAAGGCTCGTGGAAAATAGTTTTTTTCCTTACTGGCCCTTTATTGTTTACTGTCAGAGTGGAAAAGGTGCCAAAACCATGGAACAAGTCTTTTGTCCATGCACGCAAGAGGATCGGTGAAAAGCTTTACTCTGTCAACCCCACTGTGCTGAAAATACTCTACCTTTGGCATTTCTCCTTCAAGTGAGTATGGTTGGAAAGATGATAGCTTCAAATTAA
Source organism: Perissodus microlepis (assembly GCF_051167445.1). NCBI lineage: Eukaryota > Metazoa > Chordata > Actinopteri > Cichliformes > Cichlidae > Perissodus > Perissodus microlepis. The sequence goes on from NC_140476.1 coordinate 4,105,566, forward strand.
TTTGGTTAAAATGAAATATTTTCTAATTTAGAAACTTTTAAATTACAAATGAATATTTAATTTAGTCACAAGTCCAGTATGCTGAAAATAGACTGTTGTTACTGGTATTTGGAAGCTGTTATGTAATAATTGATGGTGTAAAATATAGATCTCTCTCTGCTTTTTGAAAATTTGTGGCATTGAAACATTGCACCATGTCACAAACATTAAAAAAACAAAAAACAAATGATCAATGTAGAAGAGTCTTGTTTGCCCTGCTTGGCTATCTGGTTACAGAAATCTCCGGCTGATAGATGTAGAGGAGTTCCACCGCAGAAACGAGTCCATAGAGCTTTCTGAGTTTCAGCAGATTGTCGCTCGACATGTTGACAGTGCCAGAGGAGTCCTCCTCCAAGAGTAAGTCTGCTTTGAAATTCCACCGTTTTCGGTTTGAAACGCATTTGGTTGTAAGATGTTTAATGACTTATTTCATGTACTGCCTGTTTCAAATCCACCCACCTCATTTCATTAGGATTTAAATCTGAGCTGACTCAGTATTTTAAAACCCTCCATTACTTATTTTTGAGTCATTTTTTGCAGACTTTATAAGTCACAGTTGAACCAATGGCTAGAAGGTTCCACTCACAAAGGCCACAGCAGACTATCCCAAAAGTCCTTTGCCTATGATTTTAGGTATGGTGGTGGAGTCGTTGGCATGGTCACAGGAAAAAGTTTCCCTGTTCAAAGCTTGACTGAGGCCCGTCTGTGTGGAATTTTCATTTTCCCCCTATGGCCTGTAGGGGTCTTCACCTTCGTCTCACAGTCAGAAGACATACATGTTAGATTAACAGTTCATTCTAAATAGGCCAGGGTAAATAAAATGCTTAAAGTTAATAGAATAAAGTGCTGTATCAATGTGGCTTGTAGTTAAAGTGCTTTGAGTGGTCAGTTAGACTGTCGGGTATCGACATGTGTGGTTCTCATTAACGTAATGTAATCTTGAAGCTGATGTTGTGTTTCTTTTTGCCCTAGTTGGCTCCTTGAAGTACAGAACATTTACCACCAAGGGTGCAAGTGTGAACTGGTGCCTTTCAAAAGCAACATGACCAAACTAGAATCTTTTTTCAACTGTGTGGCTGCGCTGATGACTTCCCAACTGCAGAATCTTCTAACAGATTCAATCATCGACTATACACACTTAATTTCACAAGATCCGGTAAGAAGAAACTGAGTAAGCTAAAGGGATTTAAATATATTTTGTTTATATTTTATGAGAGGGTGAACACTTTTTTTTTTTTGGTATCATTTTAATTTGGTCACCTAGCGTTCAGAACGAGCCAGTGAGCACTCAGGCTTTGTTCTGCATCTGATCTTAGAGGACAGGGAGATCAAGTTTGAGCCCAACCTCAAAATATATGAGGAGGCCTTCCTAAATGTGTACGAGTTCATGCTCAGATCTGTCAGCGTGATACCTCGTGTGGAAACCAAACTGTACTCTGACTGGGTAAGGAGACAACTCTATATACAGCCCTGTTTAATAGCACGCTTCCCCCTGATTTTTATACCTTACTTTGCTTTTCTCCAGCCAAGCTCACAGTTTGGAAATACCCTGAAGCCCATCATCCTTCCAGAGGTCCTTCATGCCCACCAGGAGGAGGTACGCAGGGTATTCTGGGCTGAGTGTGTCAGGCCCAAGGAGTACATCCACAAGTATGATAAATATGCCACACTGGTATCGAGGCAGGCGGAAAAAGATGTGGAGCAGGTCCTCCGTGACCAGCACTCTTTCCAGGAATTTATGGTGCAGGTGCTATACTACCAGAAGCTTATCGATGAGATCCGGTATATGCCTTCCAAGGTAAATGCATTAAAAAAAAATCCCTAAACCAAGGTCCCATAACTTACTCTGTAACTATTCATGTTTCCTTCCAGTTATACTGATATATATTTTGCTGAAATAGTGTCAAATCAAAAAAGCTAAACAGTGGGAAAGCATAAAACTAATAATCTAATTCTTAAATCTGTGTTTCTTTGATTGGGCTTATTTAAAAGCTCTTGCATCATTTATCACTGGTCATTTCTTAAATTGTGTTAACTGTGTCACTTATTTATACCATGGATTTTAGGTGGTACGACTTGGCATGTTTGAGGTCCAGTCCTATAAGCTCATCCAGTCTCTTGTCAAGTGTGCACGGGACATACAGCAGAAACTGGTTACACGGATGCTAGATGACCATCAGAAAGCCAACAAGAAGTTAGTTGGTTCTCTTTTTTTTATTCTCAGCAAGAGTGTTTTCTCTCTACATCAGCATAGTTCACCAATACAGCGGAAGGAAGTTATCATTAAAAAAAGCTGAGAGGGATTAAGCAGCTTCTGTTTGGCAGATACTACTGAAATATGCATAGGGAAGCTTAAGAGTGCAGACCTAAGCTGGTCACTCTAAAAGAATACACTGTGTGAAAGTCATAAGGGATGTCGTTTAGTGCTCTTTGTGATTTTCGGCCCTGTGTTAGCTGCTCTGTGGTGTTCTCTATTGCCAAGCGGTGCCATAATAAGATTGTAAATCTGTGAAATCCTCCGTATACATCACTGAATTAATGCCATTCTTCCTCTCACAGGCTCTGTCATGAATTTGAGCAGATTTCAGAGAAGGCAGTGAGCACACCGCCAGATACTCAAAAGCTGATGGAACTTAAGGTGACTGCACCAAAAAATCACACATACCAGGCTTGTTGCATTATGCCATGCACAATTGTCCTTTACAGATTGTCCACAAAGCAGTTATGGAGTGCACTTAACACCAGTCAGTAAACTTTGTCTTTTATTTCTTTTCTTGTGGTTTTGAGTGTTTTTGGTAGTAGGCCCTCAGCTGAGGCTACAGAAAGCCTGGAAGGTCTTGCATTCCTTCACACTTATGAACTACCTTAGTATGGTTGCTGTACATTTTTTTAAGATATAAATGACAATTTTTTTTTCTTATCCAGGCTTATATTAAAAAGGTGGAGACCACAGAGATGCCTCTTTTGCAACAAAGACTAGCAGACTCTGCCACGCAGTTGTGTTTCCTGGTGGAGTTTGCCACCCTGTCAACACTGGATATGAAGCTCAATACAAAGACAATCCAGTGGTTTAAACGTATGCCATCCATCTTTGAGGAACACCAGCAGATAGTTAGCAAAATGACGGAACAATATCAGAGTGGGCTTAAGGTCTGTGTTTTTCTGTTTCAGTGTATTTTAATGTTTAATGTAGAGAAAACATACCGGTGGCTAAAATACAAGGACATCTTTCCTTACCCTCATTCCAGTTGTACCGTGAGCACTTGTTGCAAGAACTGGACAGCTATAGTAAACAAGTGGAGGAGTTTAAGGCCTTTCGTGAGACAGCCAATCTCAGCAAGTACCTGACAAAAGCTCAGGCCCTCAATACCAAACTGGAGTTAGCTGCTGAAAAGGTATATCACAACTTGTTACCTGCAAGCCTAGAGATATATATCTGTACAGGTAGTGATTATATATATATATATATATATATATATATATATAAATACACACACACACACACACACACACACACACACACACACACACACACACACACACACGTATGTATGTATAAAATGCTGCCCTCTAGAGGTTAAATGTATATAAAATTGCTTAGTTCACAGGCGTTATCTCAGGCTATATTATGTGTTTATGTCTTATTTATAAATCAACTATGCATCTACTCATTATTTTATCTTTTCTTTCCATGTCTTTGTTTATTTCTGTATTTTACTTCTACTCTTACCTTTGACCCTTACCTCTGTGGAAAGATTAATGATTTAAATCTAGACGAGGAGGCTTTCGGCTGGTCTGTTTCCCAATATCCAGAGCGGACGAAGGCGCAGGAAAAGTTGACACCATTCCTGCGCCTCTATGAGACAGCTACTGATTTCATAAAACAGCGTGAGAAGTGGCTGCATGGACCCCTCACCAGTGTGAACCCAGACAAGGTAAAAGCAGTAGAAAAATTACTTTGTATTCAATGCAGGAGTGACTGGGGAGTTTAGGTGACAGATTGAGCTCAGTTCTAATTTTCTGATTTTCATTCATATAACAATGACATTCTCTGTCTTATTTACAGCCTCAGTGGTCCAACAGTAGTATAAGGGCATCCAGACCGTCATAAAGATTCAGATTTCTATTTTTTTGTTGAATGGTGCATTTTATCAAGTCCCTGGGAAGATAAAAAAAAAAAAAACGGAACAAATATAAATGCAAAAATAACGCAGAGCTTATTTTGTAGTATTGTGAACATTCAAAACAGCTAACTTGGGTAGTTCAATAAGAAAGTGGTTGGTCAGAGTAAGAGTAGACTGAGTAAGAAAGCAATAAGATTAAATGGTGAATATAATGTAAAAAAAAAAAATCAAATGAACTTAGTCAACTTTCTTTGTATAACTAAAGCCCTTGAAGGAGCTGATGGATTTTTTGGACTGCATTTTTATCTGTTTGTGCCTTCTTATTTACATAATGACATCACTGCATGTGGTACTTTTTATTATACTCTGATGGTATTAGTATTATTAGCACTGCCATTTCCCTTTTATATTACAGCCATTTTTCCACATACTATATATATATGAGAGCAGCAAAGCACTCAGCATTTTTCACTTCACTGATGTTGAGCTCCACAAAGCAGAGCTCCACATGAAACAACGTTTTCTGCTTAAACTCCTTTCCTTTTTTCCTTTTAATGCTTATTTAAGTACTTCTTTCATTAACTACATCCTCAGCTATTATTACTATAAGTACATCTGTAAGCATTCCTAACACTGCTGCTGCCTCTACTACAATCAATAATTGTACTATTAAAAACACATTGTTAAATCTAGGATTTAATACTTGCAAGAAAACACCCTAAATACTCATAGCAACCATCTACCTTTTCATCTTGTGTTGTGGAAGTTTTCCATTAAGGTTCACACTCCCTTGCTACCTCCCAGAGTCCTCGAAGAGACAAAAGACTCTTCCTGTGGAGTTGTCTGCTTCCCCCAACTTCCTTACTAGACCCCCACCATTTGTCTTACTGTATGAGTGTGAGACATGTTAGAATCCAGTGGCACCAAGGCATTATACAATAAAATAATGTGATTAGTACACAAGTAAAAGAAATTCCTATACATCTTGGCAACAACAACAGTACAAATCTTGGAATAACCTTTAGCTTTCTGCCTTTATGTTCGTTTGTTTAATGTCTGTGTTCTTTGATTTATAAAAAAAATTAAAAAATAAATTTTCCTTTTGTATTATTATAAATCCTGCTGTAGAGTGGAGAGCTAAGTTATGATGTAATGCTAGCAAACATGATTCCTAAGGTCCACACACAGATAGCAAAATCCAAAACTGCAGTTCAGGCCTCCAAGATGGTCAGTCAGCTGACCACAGCTTCAGTCATTCATAATTTTAAACTATAATATGATTTTAAAGAGGGAGTCTATTTTTTAAACACCCTGTAACTGTAGTAATGGAGGAAACTCAAACCTTTTTTTTTTTGTACTAGGTTGTACACATATGCATATTTCTATTATAAATTTGGGCATTTTAACAAGGGAGTCTAAAGAAATTGACCTTTGGAGCGAGTATGAGAAGACAACTTTATTATTCAGTTTAATGAGTCATTATAACGTAACTTAAGTAGAAAAAGTTATTTAAATTTTTGCTAAAAGTTATTTTAACTTTTGCTAGAAGTTATTATAGCTCTGATGAATAAACATTTGGTGGTACAAAAATATGACATAATAAATATTTTTATTGAATTACTTGATGTGAAATTTTTATAAATTCTATTTATGTCCTGTTGTTATGTAAAAAAAATACCCCCATTCCCAAAATAGGTAGAAGGTGATGTTGGCAACTATTGGCGCGCTCTATACAAGCTGGAGAAATCCTTAAGTGAAGTACCCAATGCCCTTAATATAGCAAACACTATAAAGGCTAAGGTGGAAGACTTCAAGGAACACATTCCTATGGTGCAGGTGAGAAATCAAGAGTAAGATTTGGTATTTGACTTTAATACAATATCATTTGAAATTTTGGAAGTAATTTGGACTGGATGTACTTTTTCATAGGTACTGTGTAATCCCGGCCTGCGTAAACGTCACTGGGATGCCATGTCGGACTTGGCTGGCATCTACCTGGAGCCAGCTGATGATCAGGTGTCTGTGTCTAACTTCCTATCAATGCACCTGGAACAGCACTTGAGCAGCTTCGAAGGCATCAGTGAAGCAGCCAGCAAGGAGTACTCACTGGAGAAGGTCATGGAGAAAATGGCCAGTGAGTGGGATCACATGGAGTTTAATCTCCTTAGCTACCGAGAGACGGGCACCTCAATCCTGTCATCGGTGGAAGAAGTGCAGATGTTGTTGGATGATCACATTGTGAAGACACAAACCATGAAAGGCTCACCCTTCATTAAACCTTTTGAAGTGGAAATACGGTGAGAGTCAAGAGGAATTGTTTTTGAGTAATTTTGCTTTGCTTGCTTGGAAAATAAGTTTGGTGTAATGTTATTAAGGGGAAAATTCCATACACTCACTATTTAGCAGCAATCTGTTGGCAGTCTATGTATTGCTTGCTGCAGGGCTCGGCTGAGATTGTGTGGCAAACAGACATCTGTGCCCCACCGCCCTTACTGCTAATGTGAACTTGTTGCATAATTTAGCTGCCAAAATTGACTGTTTTTGTGAGCATCTGTGCTGCCCGAAACACCAACAAAGAAGCCCAGAGATGTACGGCTTATTCATAGATGCTGTGGTGATAGTGAGCTAATGAGTTCTATCCAGAAGGACTTCACATTTAAACAGATGCCACATGTGGATTAAAGTACCCACAACAATCCCTGCTGAGATCAGAAGAGCTTGAAACATTTTTTCAACCTCTACAGAGAGGTAAAAGGTCTGAACTGATGAACTGAAACAGTTTTATAGGGAAACATTGCACATCATTGTACAAGTATAATAAGCAGCTATAGAAAATGTCTTATGGATGTTGTGTGAGTTTTCATCAAAGACATGGAAAGCACACATGTGTGGTCTTAGTTTAGGTCTGGTCGTGTTTTTTTTTTTTTTTTAAATAACTGTGATCAGGATGAAGATGACAAATATTATATGTAATCATTGAAAACAAAAACTTTAAAAATCAGTTGGAATTTTTTTTTAAATGCACCAACCTTTTTTATTTTTGTGAACAATGAAATATTATATAGCAAAGATTGCAAAACAAAACAAAAAAGAATAATAGCATGTAAAGGAATCAGTTTGTCTTTTACAAAGCTTGAATCTGACCCTCTGCATCTGATTGCAACATTTTAACTGCAAAATGACTACACATCAGTAAGTAATATTATTATAATTTTTATCATTAGGGAATGGGAGGGCAAGTTGCTGCTTCTCCAAGAAGTTCTGGACGAGTGGTTAAAGGTGCAGTCGACTTGGCTGTACCTGGAGCCCATATTCAGCTCCCCAGACATCATGGTTCAGATGCCTGAAGAGGGACGCCGATTCACAACTGTTGACAAAACATGGAGAGACATCATGAAACAGGTTTCACTGGTGAGTGTTTTTGATCTAACACTATTGCCTTTGAAAAGCAAAAATCTGAAGGAGATTTGGGTTTCAAGACCTGTGTATTTGTACTTGTTCTGTGGTTTGAAATGCAAATATAGCTATAGCGCATCCAGCTCAGGACAAGTATTTATTACTAGACAGCATACACCTTAAAATTTCAAGTGTTCTACTGTAATCAGATTAAATTCAGTGCATTAACCTGAGCAGGTGGGTCAGCGTGCAGACACATAAACATAAACGCACACTGAGAGATTGTGAGAATATGTAGGAAAAGAACAATGTCAGCCAAATACACCGATACAGCCAAAGCAGAAAGGAGCATTCAGACAGAGGGAATGCGATAAGAGTGAATCAGTCTGAAACGGATGGGGAGCGAGACAAAAACAACTGAGCAGGGATAGAAAGTGAGTGTTGCAAGAGCATCCTCAAAGAGTTTCCAAAGGGTAATTGGCGTCCTCAGTAGACCTGAAATGAGACACATCAATTTCAGGCAGTGTCCTCCGAAAGCCCAGCCTGACTGCACCATCAAATAGAAATTATGGATTTTGTCTGGAAGGGGCAGGGGTGTATGGAACCACAAAGAAAATGAGGTCACCGAGGGATGGGCAGCCTGCACACAAAGACGCTCATGTGTACACTCTAAGCTGCTTTAATATGTTGCACTGTGTTATTGAGCATGTCAGCATAAATACTAAAGCAGTACAGTTTAAACTTAATTTTTTTCCTGTATAATGGAGCTCAGTTTCTAAAGGCTATATGTACTTTTTTCTTTTATTAAAGTAACGTATGGCCAAAATGTTGTATCAATATAAGGATTAAAAATTTAATAGAAAATAGAGTGAGAGAAAATTATAGATTATGAAGGCGTGATCAAAAAGTTTGTGGATTGGTTCATTAAAAATCAGAAATTTTACCTCAATAAATTTCAGTGTTTCTCTATTCAAGGTCATGTTTTCAAGACCATCCAGATTGTGGTGGATATTTTTAGATTGCTCCCTGGAAGTCCTGTTCTGACCACTTGGACTGTGCGTCTGGAATTTGGCTGCAGACCTTAAATTCGTCCAGAGAGCAGCCATCAACTTCAGTTTCAAATTTAGCCAGATTTTATTTAAAGGATCATTAGAGCTGGGCCTCCAGCTTCCACCGAGCAGTTTTCAACAGCTTTCAGTTACCGAGCCTGAGTGCGGTGTATCAGATTCAGTTCTGCACCGCGAAATCATACTCCAAAGTAAACCTATGCTCTAAATTGACCTTTCTGCAGTGTCCTGAAGCGTCATGTTGGAAGGAGAGCGTTCATCGTTGCGTTGTATCATGCCACACATACAGCACAGTGCTGGCCACAGTAACACAATCTGCGCTCAACAACTTGACTGCTTGCCAGATTTGGTTCATTGTAAGTTTGTCAAACAAAAATCAAACTATTTGGAAGCAGTGGAAGAGATGCATCGAGTATGAGGTTGGGAAAAAAAATTGGTATGGCATAGTATTATAATATTTTGCATGGGGGATATTGTATATATATTAGTGCATTGAACCAAAGGGAAAGTGGTTCAGTGTGGCACCAGAAAATGATCTTAAACAGATCCCCAAAATTTAATTTTCTTTTTAAAAAATTTTTTTGATAGAGGAATTCCCTATCAAACCCTAACTTTTGATAAATGTGAATGTATAGCGCTACCAGTAATGACAGGGGGAAAAAGTTTGTGAACTTTTTAAAAAATGTCAGTTAGATAGCTAAATAAAAACAAATAAACAAATAAATAAATAACCAAACATCGCCTCCCAGTTTTAGTAGTCAATTTTGATGTCTCACTCTGACATGTCAGTGCTGCTGCTTCTCTGCCCTGGTGTTTGACACCCAAACATCCATCTGTGTGCTCTGGTGGGAGATTTACTCATCACTCATTAATTTCTGTATTTGAGGGCAGTGATGAGCTCAAAATCTGTAACTGTCCTCTGCTGCTGTAATATAACCCCAAATCCAGGCAAGCTGGGATGCTGTGTGTAATGTAAATAAAAACAAAATGCAATGATTCAATGCAAATCTCATAAACACACGTTTTTTTCACAGTGCAAGACTGAAAACATAACAAATTTTGTCAGTTTAAACATTTGATATGTTTTCTGTCTTCTCTTGTGTATAAAATATGTATTTATTTCGAGTCATTGCGTTCTCGTTTATAATTTAACAGTGTCCCAACTTCATTGTAACTGGGGTCATAAATCATTTCAAACAAGAGTTCCCCGACAAAATTGTAATTATGGCCATAAAAATTATGATTTTCTGCTTTTTGTTCTCAAATTTTGTTCATTGCTTAAAGCTCATTTTAATTCACCACCACACGAGGGCCAGTTACAGAAAAATACCTCCATGGCATGATCTTGTACTGCATCAAAATCTGACAAACAGTACATCCCTTCTCTTTGTCAATAAGACTGATCAGTGATGCATGAAATTAGAATCATCTCAACTACATGCTATGACACGAGTGTGAGCAAAGTCAGATCCTCTGTCCACATCAGGACGTCTTTGCCCAGGTTGTTGTCATCACATCAGCCACTGGGAGTTGCTCAAGATCCACTCATCTTCTAGCACCTTACAGCATCACCATCTTCACTTAATTTTCCTGGTCTTTTTTTTATTTGCTGCTTGTATTAGTGTGTCACTTACTTTACTATTGCATGCTCAGTTGAAAGTACAAACAGGGTAAATCAATTTAAAAGATTTATTTCTATGAACCTGATTCCTTTTAACTATGCAGCGCACCACACCCAACTTCCTTTGAGTGAGTGAAGAAGGGGAGAAACAGCTTACCTATGAGCACAAAGAGAAGACGACTGGCATAGTGTTTATTAATATAACCATAGATATAGATATACCTCTAATAAACCTGAGAATGAGCTAGTAAACTAGCCAAAGACTAGTTCACACTCATATTGTGTAATAAAGGACAACAAAATTTTTGTCCTGGATGTGTGTTATTTTTTTAAGACCTGCTATATCAGCTGGGAACAGTTCCTACCCTTTGCTGATTTGTATGGTGCATAGAAATCTACATTACCTCACAGTACCTCCATAAAGCAATATTAGCATTTCAACATAAAATATAAAAATAGACCTGTTATTACAATGTACTCCTAAAGAATGGACCAAAATCACAAATGTGAAGATTCATAGTTCATCAATCAGGAGCACTTTGTCAGAATAATTACATGCTGACAGAAATGCAATCAAATGTGCCTTGTCTTTGCAATTGAGCTTGAACGTCTGATTTAGGCTTTCATTTCTCGGTTACTGTATTTTAAAATTGTATCTTTTGGCCTGATTTAAGAAAGAAAAAACATGATCTACAACAGTTTAAACCTCTCATTGTTTAAATGTTACTTTCACTATATTTGTAGGAAACAAAACCTTGGGAAAACTGCCTATACTTGGCACATTATACAAAGTCAAGAGCAACCACGTGTTAAGGATGACTAAATCATTGCAAATCAGCATAAGGTGATACCGTGTCTGCACCATTTTTACCTTCAAGGTATAATCAGTTATCGTTTTGGCTTTCTCTTTCTTCTACATCCAACATTTGTTTGGCTTCCAGACGTCTCTGTGTCAAACCTTTGATCAAGTTATCCAGCCAGTATATATACTAGTTTAAGATAGCCTTGATGCTTCCTTGTTTTACCTGATTGATTTTTCATGTGCATTACTGTATGGAGCCCCTTACCAGATTTGTTTTCTTTTGGTGACAGCCTGTTTGTTCTTGTACATGACCAGCAATCGGGAGAAATGCCTTGTTCTTCTCTTACTCCATGTTTATGAAATTTTGCACAATTTTGAAAAATTCACAATCTAAGGAGACACAAACACGGGTCATCTGACCAGGAATCAGACCGCGGGCATTGTGATTATGTGTTGTAACCATTAGACCAAATGTTCATCCATGTTTTTTCATGTTGACTCCACACTGGCTCTGCTCCTTCCTGTCTGTTATTTCATTCCTAGAAGATGATATCAGACTTCATTTCAGAACTGCCAAAATCTTCATGTGAGCGGGTTAGAGGTTCACTGTCCAACCTTGGAAATTAGACAGACTTTTTATTTAGACGCTTCCTGGGGGTGACAGCTCCAGAGGATATTGAATTAGTGTACAGATGAGATGATACGAGAGCTGAAATATTTCAAAGGTGCTAGACATGCCTCAGGTGAAATCTCTATTGCTCTCTCCCACCATAGATTTTTCTCTAGACTCTGTGTGACAGGTGGATCTCAGTGTGGAGCATAAAGTGGATTTTGTTAAAGGAAGAAATTGCAGTGTTTTAGTGTCACCTTCAGAGCAGCATTGACAACACTTATGCAAAGCAGAAACCTAAAAGGAATGTGAATTTCTCCTGAATGTTAATGTTTTATAAATAAATCAACTCACTCCGATCACTATTATTTAGTCATCGGAGTAGTCACTTTTGCATTTTTCTCACTTTTCCAACATGGTAACTTCATTCATTTGTAATTCTGGTATTTATGTTGTGCTTTAAGCTGTCCAGGGTGCACAGTCTGCCACTCAAAGCCAACTGGGATAGACTTCAGGCTGTGTTTTACACTAATTTTCTGACATTTGTGGTTAATAGCTGTATACTCAACATTTCTGTTTCCAGGCTGCCACACTGTTGAGCCAGTTGTAAAGTAGCACATTGTTCCTCACCAAATGCTGCCGTGCATGTTATTCGTCTCATTATCCCTCAGAATTTTGCTCTTCTGATGGATTTGAATTTGCTCTCTCTGTCAGTGGATCTCTGTGCTGTGTATTGATATGAGCTGAGTCCTGAATTTGCATCCAGGATGTTTCCAAACTCTTATGTATAATTGTCAGTGCAGCCTCACCAACTTGTATGCAGGAAAGATGTGAAAAAGAAAAAAAAGAAACAGTTGCTGATTCATCCAGGACTAGTATTATCACAGGACTCTGTATGGTATTTCCTTTTAACTAGAGCTTTATCAGACATTTATCTGACTATGACTAAGATTAGTGCTACTTCTCATTGAACTAAGTCATGGTGCTGTACAAGATTGTGACTATCTGGGAAGCTAATGTGATATAACGTTTGTATTCTTGTATTAATAGCTAACCCAGTGGAAAGCTTCATGTTACAAATAAGCCAACATAAAAAAAACATTTTGGTAACACACCTGTGAAACTGAAGTGTGTAGTTGCCTGTTCACCACCCAAAAGAACATAAACTCAGAACTTAGAATAATCCATTTCAAACGTTTTGTACTAATTAGTTTTTTAAATGTGCTGAAGTGAGTTGACAATGAAGATCAGATTTCCCGCATTGACAGTGGACAAAGCATTAAAGGTGATTCTCTTCAATGCAGAACAAGCACGTGTTGGCTGTGATAGCCATCGACAAGATCCTGGAAAGACTGCAAATGTCCAATGAGTTTCTGGAAATGATCCTCAAAGGTCTTAATAACTACTTGGAGAAGAAACGTCTCTACTTTCCACGGTTCTTCTTCCTCTCAAACGAGGAGCTGCTGGAAATCCTCTCTGAGACCAAAGATCCTACAAGGTAAAGAACTATAAGTGTGCACACAGTTAGATTTATTTTTTATCATAACAACAATAATAATAATTTTAATCAATTAGCTATGGATGTTATCGACAACCCTTAAAGAGAAACCCCCCCATCAAAACTAGCTTTGTACTAGAGATGGCACGATACCACATATTTTATGTCCGATACCGATACCGATATCATAAATTTGGATATCTGCCGATACCGATATGAATCTGATATAGTGTGTTTTTTAATCAATAAAACATTTTTTTTAATATCTTGCTGCATTTTGTATAAGTTCATACTCAAGTTTAAATAAACAACAACACTAAAGCTATTCTGTTATACCTGTATGTAAAAAAACACACTGCACCCAAAATATTTCATAGTTCAGCAACACTGATCAATCTAATAAACTCAAACCTACTCCATCCTCCCTATTCTGGTATTTTAAAGAGTACTTAGCAGAAATATTAAGCAACCTAACTAATAGGGTTGCAAACTCCCAGCAAAAGAAAATAGGGAACCACCCTCCACCTCATGATGCTTAATCGACGTAATCAAATTTAATTTGATGCAGGGTGAAAAAAAAAATGCACAGAAATAAATTATTTTTCAAGAATAATTAAATAGATTCAACATCTTTCTTCAATGGAATTGCAGACTGCACAGATGGTACTTTCCCAAAGGAAAAAGTAGTATAGCTTACTAGGGTATATTAGACTTAACAGTTACTATATACAGTAATGGACTTCTATACATTTTACATCAGATTAAAACTTTGGGTGTAAGATTCAGATAATTATAAAATAATGAAAAGCTAGATATTTTAAATGAGAATAAGAAAGAAAAGTATGTCTTTGTGCCCCCTTTTCCCTGTTCATGCCCTATCGGCCCCCCTGGCTAAACTTTGCTAGATCCGCCCCTGCACAGTTACAGCCATCAGCTACGTAGAAAAGGATCCTGGTCTAGAAAGTAATATTAAATAAATTTTAACAACAGCTTAGCAAGGTTAAACGTGCTGCTGTTGTTCAGCTGCTGGTTTCCTCTTTCTGGTGCAAAGTGGGCCAAAAACAAAGAAGAGAGACGGACTTGCGACAGAAAAGCCGATCAGCTGATCATTAAGCCGTTTCACGATTGAAGTAGCAGCAGGAGAGAGAGAGAGAGAGAAGAGGCAGTCACTCTATATATCAGTTGTTAAGCTTAACATGGGAATGCTTTACAAACATTCAGAGATGAACTTACACACTTGCTTTACTTCTTTCTGGGATAACTTCCTCGGAGATGAAATGCTGGGAGGCTACAAATACACACAGCCGCTCTATCACGTGGTACATACTGCTCGGTTATGAGCAGAGTTACGCCGTGTCGCAAGTTTTGTGAGGTTCTTCTTTGATATTTAATGGATCGATTACATTTTTTATTTCTCACCGATATCCGATCCAGTAATTTAGGTCAGTATCGGACCGATACCTATACGTAATATCGGATCGGTCCATCTCTTCTTTGTACTACAATGTATAGCATATAAAAAGGTCTCAGAACATTTTCCAGTAAAAAGATTTGAAACTGAGATTTATGAAGTGAAAGAAGAAATGCAGAAAAGGAAATGGAAGACTGTGATTGGGGGCTATAAATTAATCATAACAGCTCTTTGTTTTCTTGTGCTTACAGCAGCTACTTTACCTCCATAGTGGTTACCCAGAAATCCTCACTGATAACCAACACTTGTCTCATTTCACCCTGGGCGTTCAGTTAATAATAAATGTGATTTGAGGCAAGATGTTCAAGCCTCTTACTCTCCTCCTGTTATTTCTTTTTCTCATTTCATTTTCATTCTGCTCTCCCTCAATTCGCTCTCTGACTGCTGGGACTTCACAGTACATCTGTACAGATACACAGTCATCAGCTCTTCTGTAAAGAAGGGATTTCTGCAGCACTGATGTGGATGGTGGGTTTGTGTAGGCCACAGAGGGGTATTAATGTTGGGGGAAATTTGCATTACTTGTCACTGAATGTAATGTCCTGAGAAAAACGCTTACTTTAAATTCAGGGACTTTTTTAGCAAATGCCACAGACAAATGTGGCATTTACAACATAGCAAACCACAGGACATGAAGCGTTAAATTAGGATGCTTGACTGAGAGTCATCTCTTTGAGGTTTTATAGGTCCAAGTGTATGAAAATTCTCCAACTAACTAAATTCAGTGATTTAATACTCAAAGAAGTCATAATCATATACTTGTGTACCTTTTGGAAAGTAACCTGATACTATTAAGACCTAAAAAAAACATGCTTTTTTGCCTACCTATGGATAGAAAATCATGTAGCAGCTGGTGTCTTGTGGCAAACTGAAGAACACTGAAAAGTATTGAGACTTGAGTGCAGTTATCTTTTTTCGTGTGTGCTCTCTTTTTCTTTTTAAGAATTTCTGTTTTTTAAACTCTTCTGTAATTGACAAATCCAAGTTTTATTATTCAGTACAACAAATGAGAGCTCAGCCAGTATAAATGCAGACCAATAAATCACCCTCATTGCTGGGGACATAAGCATCAAATAAAACCCCCATTGTACAATTTTGTTTCAATATTCTTTGAAATGATTCTGTTTGCAAAAGTTTCTATTAGTAGAAAATTACACTGTTCAAATAATAATCCATTCTTCTGTTGCTTTGAATCAGTTTGCTCAATTTCCTCAGATGAAAGCGGGAGAGAAGATTTATTACGCGATGTCTTTTTGAATACAGCAAAATCAGAAGTTTTCAAACTCTCCACATGGGGAATTTCGCACATAACGATATAGAAATTGTCTGGGTGATATTGATCCAGACACACAGACAATTTACTGCTTGTCTCACTGACAGTGCAGTAAAAGAGGGGCATCAGCAGCTTGCAGACAAAGCTGTAGTTTTGTCTAAAGTGGATTCATTTCAATCCAAATTAAGCTTCACAAAGCTAACAGGCTAACAGACAATTGTATATATGGCTGTGTGCAAGCTTGATACTGTGTTAAAGTGAGGGACAGTGTAAGTTTGCATATATTTTGGCCATTTGATCAGATATACAGGCCTGTGGACCTTGAACTGTAACTTTGAGTGATTCACTTTCTTGCATTCCTCTCCACAAGGGTGCAGCCCCATCTGAAGAAGTGCTTTGAAGGCATTGCTAGTGTGTTGTTCACTGATGTGCTGGATATCACCCACATGAAGAGCAGTGAGGGTGAAATGGTGCAGCTCCTGGATGTCATTTCCACCTCCAAAGCCAGGGGACAGGTGGAGAAATGGCTTTTAGAACTGGAGAGTGGCATGACTGCCTCCCTGCATAAGGTGTTGTGTGGATTTTTTTGAACTATTTTTAAAGATTAATTCATTTATAGCATAGAGAAACGTTTGAAAACAACATATTTCATACCTCAGATGCTGTTTTTAGATTGCTTTATAAAAGTAGTAGGGTTGAGAATTTGCTCTTATGTGTTATTTCTGTTTCCAGCCACAGTTGGCCGCGTATGTTCCAGGTTGCACCAAAGCCTAAGGGTGCAGCCAAACCATCATGATACACAGTTATTTGAGAGATTTGCTGCTATTTTGGTCAATTGCAGGTAATAGGGGAGGCTATCGAGGCATACCCCAATGAGCTGAGGATAAACTGGGTGCGTGCTTGGCCAGGCCAGACTGTATTGTGTGTTTCACAAGTCTACTGGACGAAGCATATCCACAAAGCTATCAAAACAGGACAGAAGGTAATCAGCTCAATATATATCTATTTTTTTATATATATATATCATATACAGTATATCCTGAATATGGGCTAAAAAGTTGATTGTCAACAATATCACCAGATTGGGCTGTTGTAACCAGCTGCTGGATGGAAACATCTCACAGAATAAATGTTTTTTTAATATCTGTCAGAAATTCTTTACAATTTATTTCACAGGATTAAGGACAGTGAGCCAATTAGAGCACCAAGAAAAATGCAATCTCTTGATTGTGGACTTTTTTTTTATTAGTAATTTCAAAGATTGAACTTGATGCTGTTATCTTTCTGTCTTGATGAACTCTGTCTTCCTCTTCTTTCTGTTTAATGATGTTTCTCCCTTAGGCTCTTGATGCTTACCTGGAGCAAAACAACAGACAGATTGATGACATTGTGGGTCTTGTGCGTGGAAAACTGTCCAAGCAGAACCGGGTCACCCTCGGAGCCCTTGTCGTGCTGGATGTCCACGCCAGGGATGTGTTAGCCACACTGGTGCAAAAGGGGATAAGTGATGAGAATGACTTTGAGTGGCTTAGCCAACTGCGCTATTACTGGGTGGTATGTGAAAGGAGTGATTGGGGAAACTGGGCATTCATGGCAACTCATAATACCATTGCAGTCATTTACTTCAGACTCTGCATCACACGCTTTGCAGGAAAACCATCTCCAAACCAAGATGATCAATGCTGGTTTGCCATATGGCTACGAATACCTGGGCAACACTCCACGTCTGGTCATTACACCACTCACAGACCGCTGCTACCGGTAAATCTACTGCAGTAACATACCCAAGAGTTAACTGCACTGTTAGTTAGTCTCCTGTCTTATTACTTTTAACACAAAGATACATTTTTTTAGACTTTTCCTATCATCTTAAGGTGATATAATGTTACAGGTATAACAAGAACTGAACAAGGCTTTCACTTTCAGTTTTTGTTACCCTTCAGCTATGCAGAGAAGGGTGAGGGAAATTCAGTGTAGAGGCTACATAGTGTAAACATTTGCATCTGGCAAGCCAAGAGCGTGTTGTCTGTCTAGGATACGCTAAACATAGCTCAATGCTTACTAGTAAAAGAAAAAGTACTTTAAACAGGAAAGGGTCCAAGAGGACCAAGAAGTTGTTGCAGTTTAATTTTTTTTGTAGTGAAGTTTCTTGCAACTTATTACAGCCTTATTCTCCCTGACAGGAAGAACGTTAAAGAGTATTTGACATTAATGTTAAAGGTTCTGTGCTGTAAGTCCACAGGTGAATCAAAGTTTTTCAGAAAGCTTGTTGCTGTCGTCTGTGGCAGTGTCCAAAACAGTTGGAACAAGAGTTCATATTGTTGCAGTAATGTTAAAATACTATAAAAGCTGTGCACACTCCTTCAAAACATAAATGGTGATCAATCAATGATTTTGGAAAATAAACATACATACACATATAGAAAGTGTGATGTACCTCACTGAAACTTTAATCTCTAGATTTCAGATTAAAAAGCTTGTAAGCCATCAAACATTCAAAGTTATATTTTCATTTACCTGAGAACAATAAATTCATTTTACTTACTGGTCATTTTTCCTTTTTTAGCACGCTGTTTGGAGCACTTCACCTTCATCTGGGAGGAGCTCCTGAAGGCCCAGCTGGCACAGGAAAAACAGAGACAACCAAAGACTTGGCCAAAGCTGTGGCCAAGCAATGTGTGGTCTTCAACTGCTCTGATGGTCTGGACTACATTGCTTTGGGCAAATTCTTCAAAGTGAGTAAATTGTGTTAATGTGAGTCAGTCCCAGCAGACATACGCTACAAAGTTTTAGACGTAAGTGAAACGTGGCACTCGAAAAGATGTTTTACTTCACATAGCTCATCAGAGGAACATATTCATACATGCTGTTTCCGTCTTCTTTGGATGGAAGTGCGGCAGAACACACACATCTACCTTGGAATGTCCCACTGGTGTAACTATTAGCACTTCAAAGATGTAGATAATAGAAGAAGACACAGGGTAAGGTTTCATTCTTACAGTGTTTCCCCTTCCCCACATGGCACACAGCCCTTTAAATGTCAGCCTCTTTACAGCCTGTTCTGAAAAATAAAATGTGGCACAGTGGTGCATTTGTTTGTGGTATACAAATATATGAAGACTGCACCCGCCATAATTTTCTGATGTAAATATTGTGAATATTTATCCTTATAACAATAGCACCACACTAATAGGCCAGCAAGGCCGCCTCAGTGACCCACAGCGCCTCTGCGGCGGATGAGTGTCATGTAATTAGAAATGATCAGAATAATATAACTCCTTACACACATTTTTTTCCACGCTGATCCAAAAAATAGTTTGGATAAGAAGTAATGCTTACTTATTTACTTACGTGTGTGTGTGTGTGTGTGATCAGGGCCTCTTGTCCTGTGGAGCTTGGGCCTGCTTTGATGAGTTTAACCGCATTGACTTGGAGGTACTCTCCGTGGTGGCGCAACAGATTCTCACAATACAGAGAGGTTTGTGTTTGTGCCTTTCTCTCCCTTTGATCTTTAAGAAAGTTGGCAGCACACCTGAAACAAATTTGACATAATCTCAGCGGTGAAAAAGCAGGCTTTTCTACAAAGCACACTAACACTGAGCTAAGGCAATTTGTGTTGGTCAGCAAAACTTCAAGCTCAGCAGTGTTTAGCAATGAGACCTCTGAGTGCTGCAGGCGTTCAATGACTTGT
This sequence comes from Perissodus microlepis, assembly GCF_051167445.1. Taxonomy (NCBI): domain Eukaryota; kingdom Metazoa; phylum Chordata; class Actinopteri; order Cichliformes; family Cichlidae; genus Perissodus; species Perissodus microlepis. The sequence goes on from NC_140476.1 coordinate 4,125,158, forward strand.
GTCATGAGATGCAGCCATGGCGATGCCCAGAATTTCTCCCAGAAAAAAATTAAATGTTAGTAGGTTTTGGTTAATTAACAGATGTTAGGATGCTTGTTTTAACAGTCATACATAAACATAGAGCTTTTCCTTGTTTCCTATTATGTCAGATTTTGGACCAAATAAAATTCCCTTGAACTTGTCTGGCCTACGCAGGATTTGTTTTACACCATGGGAGTATTTATTTTTTATTATTATTATTTTTTTACACAGACGCTATAACTTTAAGTTGGGTAATGTGTAATGTTATTAGCCTGCTGTTGCCATTAACCATTTCACACACATAAAACCAGCTAAACAAACCTAAAATTCTAAAGAACCAAATTATAACTTTTACCTGTTTTACCTTTTACCATTTATTTATTACACATTAGAGTACACAGCATAGTCTATCCAAATAAACTGGTTTCTCTCTCTTTTTTGTCAACTACTGTACATGCAGAGATGCAACTAAGGCCAACAGAGCTGTGCTGTTCTGTTCATGCCTAAAAGCTACTGTTATAGCATACTGCTATCCCTATCTGTTTCCAAGTTGTCCTCCCCCGTCGCCCCCACTGGCACCTTAGTGCCAGTCGAAGTTAGTATTGTTAACTTTTATTACTGGAATCGTGCTAAGTTGACAGATTATTGAGTTTCTTAGCCTGCTGCCACAAATGTTAGTACCGGTATATCAATTCATGTTTATATGTGCCACTTATGGAAATGTGCTGTTAGGAAATTCCCTAAATCAGCAGTTGGATTGAATCAAAAATCCATTTGTAGCTGACTATATTGTTTCTAACTGCACTCGTGCCCCCAGGAATTGCTGCCCACACCGAGATGTTGATGTTTGAAGGGACTGAGCTTAAACTGGATCCCTCTTGCGCTGTGTTCATCACTATGAATCCTGGCTATGCTGGACGGTCTGAGCTACCAGACAACCTTAAGGTACAGTATCAGTTCTTGTCACTGTTCCTGTTTTAATTGTTCAAAATCTGATTCTTTTTTTTCTGGTAATTTAGGAAATGGTGCTGTCTTCTAAAATTAGCTCAAATTAGATTAGATTGTTTTATGCTTCTCTCTTCTACTACTTCAGCTCAGAATCTTTTGAGCCTTAAATCATGTTTTCATTTAAGATAAGATAAGATAAGATAAAACTTTATTAATCCCTCGGGTGGGTTCCTCTGGGAAATTCGGTTCCAAATAAGCACAGCACCGACAGAAGTTATAGAGTTACAGAATATTATATATATATATATATATATACACACACACATATATATAAATACAAAGACATATATAGATAAAAATATACAAAGGGGATAAATAGAATAAATAGGAATAAAATAAAAATAAAAATACAAGTGGATTGCACATTTCAAGTATGGAGTCTATTGCACCGTTGACTATTAACAAAAAGTATTGCACAAAAGGTAATTGCACAGTGAGGTGAAGAGGCACTACAGCTTAGTTGTTCCCCCCTCCTTTGTCCTCCTGTTTCCCCTCCCTCTCCCCTCCAGAGAGGAGTTAAACAGTCTGATGGCGTGTGGGACAAAGGAGTTTTTAAGTCTGTTGGTTCTTGTCTTGGGGAGAAGCAACCTGTCACTGAACAGGCTCTTCTGGTTGTTTATGGCCGTGTGCAGAGGGTGCCCAGCATTGTCCATAATGTCCAGCAGTTTCTTTAGTGTCCTTTTCTCTGCCACTGTCACCAGAGTGTCCAGCTTCATGCCGACCACAGAGCCAGCCTTCCTGATCAGTTTTTCCAGCCTGGATGAGTACAGTGATTTAGTACATCTTTAACTAATTTTTTTGGTTTCATACCAGGCTCTGTTCAGGACTGTCGCCATGATGGTACCAGACTACGCAATGATTGCAGAGATTGTCCTCTACTCATGTGGTTTTGTTAGTGCGCGACCCTTGTCAGTGAAAATAGTAGCTACTTATCGACTCTGCTCTGAGCAGCTCTCCTCACAGCACCACTATGACTATGGTATGAGAGCTGTCAAGTCTGTGCTAACTGCTGCTGGAAACCTTAAGGTACGTGAAAACAGCTTCACGCTCATATGAAGGGAGACTGTGTCCTTAATTAGAGGGGCAGGGGGAGGGATCACCGATCCGGGACGAGCTTCGAGCAGCAGAGAGCAAAATGGTTTGAATGTAAGCAGGCAACGTTAGCTCTGTTCCTCAAGCTCACTTCTGTGTGCTTTTTATTAGGAGCAGCACACATGTTCAGTGTGTGTATCCTCAAAACTGCCCTATTCTCAAGGCAGCAGTGTTTAGGGGACATCTGTTAATTGAGCTCCAAAAAATAACCAGATTTCACTGTCAGCTGCGAAACTGCTAGACTGCAGTGGTTGAACTAAAGGACCCAAAAGTAAGGAAAGTATAATTGGGGTGTGCAACATTTCTCAGCTCTTGCTCAGTCTTTCCTGATAAAAGTGGTGCTGAGCAACTTAAAAGGCAACCACTCACATAGCTGAGTGTAAGGAATTGCTTCACCCTAAAAGAGATTTACTTACATTTTTAATGCACCAGAAGTAAGTTTTAAGTCAGGTTGGGTTATAAGTTGGTGTTTCTGGGGTATTATTTCTTTATCTATTATTCCCCAGGAGCAATCTTTTAAACACAAGAGTCTGAGGACTGGCCCATATCAGTGCATTTCAGAAAAACAACATGACAAACTGTTTTGCAGAGTACTGTAATTTGTGAAAGAGAGGGATGTGAGTCATAGTGACCTTATGCATACTGAGAATTTTATCATCGGGTTCTGTACAAGCATAGCAGAAAATTTAAGCCTGATGTCTTTTAAAATGTTGTTTTTTTTGTTTTGTTTTTTCATATGCAAATGTGTTTTGTGAGTTCCCTAGCAACAGCTGCTGATTTCTCTTTTAGGCAAATATGGCAAATATTGTTTTTCTATGCATTACATATCTTCATCCTCTTCCATTGTTGTGGTGTTTAGCTCTTTACATTTATGCTCAGAATGGTGCCTTGTCTGATTCTCTTCCCTTCACCTCAGAGTTGTTTGTTTTACTACAGCTCACCTTTCCAGAGGAGAATGAAGACACCCTGTTGCTGAGATCCATTATTGATGTCAATCTGCCCAAATTCCTGGACCACGATCTGCAGCTATTTGAGGTGTGTGGAGCTCTGCTCGACTTGATAAATGGAGTCGTTCACATCAACTGATGTCAGCTCAAGTTAATTCCAGTCAGTTCATTTGAACCCATGATGCACAAGGACAATTTAAGCACCAGTCAGAACATTTGACTGGGTTATACGTGTGTTTGCATGAGTGAACGAATATTTATGTGTCTATCATTTGTCCTCAGTCCGAACATCAAAGTCAGTGTGTGTTGCCGTTGTATGTTGTGGTTAGTATGTAAGGATCTGTATATACAGTATGTTCCATCATTCCACTCCAGTATTCTCTACCAATTCTCATTTTTCATATCAGGGTATCACCTCTGACCTCTTTCCGGGAGTCAAACTCCCAAAACGTGACTACAATGTTCTGCTGGAGGCCATTGAGGATAACTGCCAGCAAATGAACCTTCAAGTCACAGAATTCTTTGCTGAGAAAATCCTGCAAATCTTTGAGATGATGATAGTGAGACATGGCTTCATGTTAGTGGGTGAACCGTTTGGTGGAAAGACCAGTGCTTACCGTGTGCTGGCAGCTGCCCTTCATGATGTTTTTAAGAAGGTGAGATGTTGTTTTAAATCTAAAAATCTAACCAGTGGATTGTAAAATAGAAACTCCCAGCTCTTTTTGCACTCTATTGACACTTGGACTTAACGGGGTGGTTTGAGTGGTTGAATAAGAGTCATGATAATGGCAACAACAACATAAGTGGTTAAAAGTGGCACTTGGCCTTAGGTTGAATGGCATTTAATATGTTCACATATCATGTTCTGAAAGAAACGGAAAACAAAGCTTATTTTTAAGTGGCTGACAAAGCAGAGTTAGTAGTTTTTAATAGTGCTACCTGAGTCCTTAATACATAAATTTAATCTGTGAAAGAAAAAAAAAACCTAACCCTTTGTGTCAAGTAAAAATATGTCTTACATGCAATATTCAAGGCTTATCTGAGCTACATGATTGTCCCAAGTAAACACATCCATCCACTTTGTCAGAGCTGTAGTCTTTGTTTAGTAGTTATCGATCTCCCAGAAAGGACCAGAACTGGCTTGTTGTATTTACATGGCTGAGAGGGCTGAGAGGCATCCCACCAAGGAGACAGATGAAGGCCTGCTGATGGAGCGCCTGGGAATGCCACATTTATCATCGTCATCCTTGTCGCTGCACATCCACTGATCATGTCCAGCCTCCCTCCCCTCACGCTCCATTTTTGTTTTTTGTTTTTTTCCTCCAGCAGTTTTTAACTCAAACTGACATCCTGTCTGAAGTGCCATTTGAAGCAGGTTTTGCTTCTCTTCTTCAGTTAGCACGAATCCTGTCATACTGGCAGTGATTTTGTAAGCAATTTATGTGTCAAGGCAAAGACAGGTTGGTCAAATGAGTGTCATAGAAACACATTTAGTCTGTTTTTGCCTCAACTACGGAGTGCAGTCATCTTATGTATAATCATGTGGCTCACGTTTGTCTGATTTGTATTTGTCTGGACAGCTTTTGTTTTTTTCCAGTAAGAATATCTCTTTGCACGCATGGCTTTTTTTTGTTGTTATATCAGGGTCTGATGGATGAGAACCAGGTACAGATCACAGTAATCAATCCCAAATCCATTACCATGGGCCAGCTGTACGGCCAGTTTGACCCCGTCTCTCACGAGTGGTCTGATGGCATCCTTGCTGTCAGCTACAGATCCTTCGCTGCCTCCCAGGTAAGACTGCTGGCCATGAATGTTTTGCAAAAGCCTGCAGAGTACTAGCAGGAGATCATCAGAAATTTCAGGTCAGAAACAATCAATGAGTCAAAAAGTTAAAGCAGCCAAGCAGTGGTTATTCAGCTACATGCACTTTCAGAGTCATACAGATGAACATGTTCAGCCTGGTGAGCTGTGCGATTATGTAGTGTGATTATAAGTTCTTGTGAGGAAAAAAAAACCTCTACTAGTACTTACTACTACTGCTATTACTACAGGTATCTGAGAACCAAAACATCAAAATCAGCTGACCCTTTGCTATGCTAACTGTGCTCAAAACAGGGTTATAGTGAATCCTTTTTTCTATTTTGCATCATATTTTTCCTCTCCCAGTGGTGGATGCTTGTTTCAGATATGAGATAAATAAGGATTATTTTGAACAGTTAATCATGCACAGCTATTTTATCAGGGTCCAAGTATAAAAGTATGAAAATGGAACTGAGCAGAACAGGTGTACACTAAACCCTTTTTTTCCTGTTGCTTTTCTTTTTGGACAAAATGCTTTTCTGTTGAGAATATAATTAGCAGTTTTATGCATGTGATTTTAGTGCTTGCAGTTTAAATATATTCTGCAGATAGTGCAGAACTGTGATTAAACTGTTAAAGGTCGAGTAAGCTTTTTGAAATTCATGAACTACTGGACTAGCTGTCTCTTTCTCGTCCCTGGATCCAAGCAACATCATCATGCAATGATGTTTTCTATGTGGAGTAAAAATCGACTATACTTTATTGCCACATTATTTTAGCATTTCTGTAACATTATTGCACTTATCTGTCAGTTCAGAAAAATATTTTTGGAACAACTTTGTATCAGTTAAAAGTAAAAAAAAACAAAAAACAATTATTATTTATTATTTGTTTGTCTTCGTGCAGATAAATAAAAATTTTGAATGGGAATGTTTGCCAGTGTATATTATTCTGACTTTATTGCGAGGCAGGCGGCAATACAGCATATGCTTTGTTCGTAATGAGTAATTCAGAACTGAATCAGGAAAGCAGGAAACTGCTGTTGCACTCCCCCCTACAAGGTAAAACTTTAAAGCACATGGTAATTGTGGTACAGTTGGACCAAATGTCCTATGTGCATCCACCTACTGTTGGTAGCTGTGCAGGAATAAGATGAGATCGAGATAAATTATTGTCTGCTCACCCTCAGTTAATGAGTTTTGACGGATCTTTATACAATAGGCATGACATTCCAATTAATTGCAAGCTAGTAGAAAGAAAGGCTTCAGTGGCAGGTAAACAAGAGAAACATTCGGCTGTCTTGTTAAAATTAGATCTTTAATAACTCTCTTTCATTGTGACACACACAGACACACACACACTAGACACACACAGGCAGACAATTTACAGGCTGCACTAGAGGCATGTCCTAATGGAAAATCATTTCTTCCCTTTATTCTCAGTGTTTCCAAATTAAGTTGTCATTTAAAAAAAGTGTTAGTATATAAAACTGTCATATTACAAATTGTAAGGAGTAGCATTATATACTGATGCAATCAAAACAGAAAGCAAATCTAGCTTTTTTAAAGTCATTTTCTTCTGCAGACAGTGGTCTTCCTTTGTTTTTGCTCTTTTCTTGCAACACATTTTACTAAACTCATTTCATGTGCACTAATCTGGAGTAAACTGCGTTGTAGTGTATTAAATTTCTGCATACAAAATGCTTTTTTTTTTTTTTTTTTTTTTTAGATCATTAAATTACTGCATGTTCACTTCCCTCACAAGCACCAGATGGCCCAGGCCCAGGCATCTCCATTTGTTTATATTATAACAAATCAACTTAAAGTACAGCTCTTGCCAGCCCATTTAACTGGAGAATTGACACTTGTTGTCAGCCCCCATTATGACAATGTGGGTGTTAATTTCATTTATTTAGCAGACATTCTTCACTTACATTGTAATTCACAGGAGTTCAGTTGTGACCTTGGAAGTATGCACAATGATTTCAATGTGAGTGCAGTATGTGGACAATACTGGCACATAAAGTTGTAAGACATGCACTCTTTTCACAAACCTTTAAACACATTTTTTCTAACCCTGAACATCATAATTATCAACACTCGTGTTTTTCCTGGTTTCTCTGATATTTTCAGACCACGCCCACCTTCTTTGCATTTTCTTCTGGGAAAATTCCTTAATGTGCATGATCCTCAAACTTTATTTTGAATATTTGTTTTGTTGTTAAATTTGTTGATTACCAAAGTTTCCAGATCGCCATGCTTCATGCACGGCATACACGACATACAGGTAAAGCCCACACAACCTGTTGGTGCAACCGGGCAACATGCATTCGGACTGAAGGTGTATATGTGCTTGCTAATCTGTGCACAGTCAGGACAGACCGAATTATCTCGCTATCTTAGCTGTTATTTTGATACTTCAACTCTTCTCACAGACTAAAATAAATAACTGCAGGTTGAGTACATCTGCGACTCTTTGGATGCTGAGAGCTGTTGACTTTTTTTTTCCAGCAACAGAGTGAGTAACAGCTATTTTCAAAATGAGCTGGACATTTCATACTGATCTCTGACTGTAGCTGGCTGTGAGATGAGTGTGCAGGGATCATCTATAAACTGCAAAAATGAAGATACTACAAAAATATAAAACTTACAGAGTCACCAGAATGATTTTACACGTCACTAAACTTCTGTTGGTTGTACTAAACAGTCATTTTTAAAGGCTTTATATTTCACTGTACAACACTGCATAACTTCAGTGTTATACAGAGTCACTTTACTTATAAATAGTCTTCTGATACTGATCAACATACTGCTGGCAAGCCAGCAGGTCATGATTGTGGTTAATAATCGTAACCTTACTTTATGTTTTGACCTCACAGCTTAACAAATTAGCTTCAGTTGTGTTGAAATGATTTCTTATGGTATGAATTTCATATTCCTTGTGTGTCTCAGAGCCCTGACAGAAAATGGCTCATCTTTGATGGTCCAGTGGATGCTGTGTGGATCGAGAATATGAACACAGTACTCGATGACAACAAGAAGTTGTGTCTGATGAGCGGTGAGATCATTCAAATGTCACCACAAATGAGCCTCATCTTTGAACCCATGGACCTGGAGGTGGCATCTCCAGCCACGGTGAGAGACTCCTTTAATTTAGACTTCATAGTTTTACCCAGTTTTTATTAGATTTTGTGATATTTATTTTGTTTTATATAAATATAATTTTAGTGTGCAGGATTTTGATATTAAACAGGGCCAGAGTTTCACTGAGTTTGGTGTGCTGTCCTCATTATCACTGAATGTGTGAGAGCCAAAACCTCCACCTTTTCACTTTCCAAATGCTGGCTATCAGGCAGGTTCTACTTGTGGCTCTGTATGATGTCAATGAGTGCAGATACCTCTATCATGGCACACAGCTGTGCCTTCAATCTGAAGAAAGCCTTGACGGTAAGGTGGTCTTAAGCTAAAACAGCTTATTTCAGGCAGAAGATGAACCGAGGTCCTGAACCAAGGCCAAGCACAAGATAAATAACGACAGAACTATAAATCATGAGGCCACCTTGAAGTTCAGTCATTCATGAATACTCTGGTCAAAAGCCTGTTTTAGAGGACTCGACCTCTGCGGTCTCTGGGTTTGTTTATTGGGAATTTGTTTTTGTTCTATTGAAATTCTCTTTTTTTTTTTAAATGTTTCAATAATTAGAATGACAGATGTTTCTGTTTTGTTGTGGGACTGTGAAGAATTTTATTCTTGGGAAATTTGACTGGTTGATCTTCTCTGTTTGCAGAATTACTGAAAATCTGAACAGATATATGTATTCACCCATTCCATGTCCTGGTGAATACATTTATACAAATAAAAACGGTTCTCAGACATAATTTTCAAGATCAAGATAGATAAACACAGTCTAAACGAGGTTCAGGCTCTCGGTTCATGCATGCTGTGGTATTTTGAGCCTTTGCAGAGGTATTCAGTCTTCGAATGCTACTTTTCTGTTTGCACTGTTGTTATTTGTACGTCCACCTCTGCTATTGGCTTTGGGAGACTCTAGACAGCAATGCGCTAACATAAGCCACATTTCTTTACGAAGCCACAGTGACATTTATCAGGAGGGCATAACACTTGAGATAGCATCCTCCCCAACCTCCTCCTCACCGTTTCCACCCTCCACTGTGTAATTTCAAAGGTGCTAAAGGAAATGTGTGCTATAGGGTGCGTAATCTGTCAATCATCAAAACAAGAGATCACAGGGGTGACACACCTCTCTCTTCCATTTGAAATAACCTGCAGTCCTTGTGTACCTGTAGTTTTCTTGCAGTATATATTCTTTGGTTATTTGTTGTGAGGCAGAAACAAAGGATGTGCTTCAAATGCATAGATGTCTTGAGAGAATAGCTTCTGCCTCTGCTTTTTTTATTAAACAGACTTCTATTTTTGATTCTCTATAGCCTGGCATCTGTTCCTTTCATTACGCTGAATGAAGAGGCATCAAACATTTTGTGATCACAGTGAACTCTTCATAATTTGTGCACTTCCAACACTTTTGTGCACTATTGATCCCTCAGTTTTTATTTCTCTGTTTAAGAGTATGTTTATTAAAACCTTAACTTATTTACTGTTTTTGATAATATCTTCTAGCTTTATTAGTACTTCTTTGCCAAGCTATTAATGGGATGTTACAGAGAACTTCTGTCTTAAGGCAGCAACTCTTTCATTAGATAATAATTACAAATGATGTGATGAATGCACGGTGCATTAATTTGCACTATCACTATATGTTTTTTGCTCCACTGCTATTTTTATATCACATCTACTTTCAGCATTGTATACCTTTGTCTTCTGATAAGGAGTCTATCATAATTCTGCCTGACAGTTTATAGTTAATGTTATTTACGAACAATATTCTTGTGAGTGATGAAGGATAACTGTTTACATGTTTATTTTCTAATGTGATATAAATAATTGTGGCAGGTGTCTCGCTGTGGTATGATCTACATGGAGCCACATATGCTTGGCTGGCGGCCTCTCATGCTGTCCTGGCTCAGTACCCTGCCTCCTACAGTCAGTGCTACGCACAAAGACCTCATCACTGCCCTCTTTGACCGCCTACTGCCAGCCTGCCTACAGCTCATTCGAAAGGCCACCAAGGTGCTTAGAAACTTTTTTTTAACACTTTCAAGTTGCCAGTACTTCAATTTTAGAGCAGCAAGTGGTCCAGTCAGCCAGGAATTGAACAGAAACTGCCAGGGGCATTTGCATGATTTCTTTTGCAAATGAATTTTGTGTAATTTTATTTTTATGCTTCTGTTACTTTCAGATGTTTATAGTTGCCTTCTATACTAACAAATTATGTTTTTCTGAGTCTGGTTGACTTTTTTTTTTTTTTTAAACATCATTCTTATTCCAAATTTGATTTTAGGAGCTGTCTTCAACGTCTGACACCAACCTAGTGAAGTCCCTCATGAATCTGATGGACTGTATGATGGATGAATTTCAGGATGAAGCAAAGATTAAGAACGTGGATGAAAAAAATATTTGCTCCTGGCTGGAGGTTTGTGTCCACACTACTGCTGCTAATGCTGCTATTTTCTATTGAAGTACTATAAAACATAGTAACATATGAAATAAGTAAAGGTCTTTATACCTTTTTAGCATTTTAGCCCAACCCTAAAAGATGGCTTTACAGAGCAGTCCACAATATACAGTTTTCACTTCCCACAGTCATTGCAGCTCTGTACCTCTTTGATATGCATAATTTGGCATACAGCATTTTGGCTAATTAGTTGATATGAAACAGTACAAACAGAAAAAGTCAAACTCGCAAGAGCTTAGAAATACTGAACCAACATCCAAGACTCCCCATTGTGTCCGTTCTCATTTGATCACATTAAAAAATACGCGGTGTACTGCAAATCTGAGTCCTGTTATATGCACAGAATACAAATTGAGAATATGTCTCATAAAAAATTGGCACTGTCAGGTTCTGTTTTGTGTTGACGCTGTAAGTCTGGGATGTTGCTCTTGGAAGTGTAAGGAAATGCTTACATGAACGCAAATGAGAAAAAAATACTGCTGTTACTTTGATACAAAAAAACAGTTTGTTTCTAAAATCATACTTGAGTAATACAAATTAATACTGTAGTTTAAAGTATCAAAGTGTGGAACTTGAGCATTTATTTTCTGTAATCTGTAGCTCAGTGTTAACAATACAGATATAATACAGAAAAGAAAACATTCCTTTTGTCTTTCTAAATTTACTGTATTAATAGGGTCTGCCCCGACAAAAAACGGAAAAGTTTTAGCAGATGAGCCCTTTCATTCCCCCCCGGTTCCAATTGATTTTTTGCCTCTGAATCATGTCTTTTGAAAGCACTGCTATTATTCCCCTGTGGCATACTGCACTGATGAATGCCTTTCAACCCTCGCTCCTATGTTTCTCAGCTAGTCATTATCAAAGTGTTGAATTAATCAGCTTTTTAACAGCAGGAGCTATCATGAGGATGCTAAGCTTCATTTCCAATTCCTACAGTATCCCCTGCTGGGTTTTTTTCTAACAAAGGTCCTCTCTTTTTAGATTTTGTTTTTTGTCTCATTTAATAACCTGTACAGTACTTGGAGCTGGGCTGATGTGCATGAATGCTTTAAATTAGTATAATAAACACAACCTATGACTCTTTAGTAAAATGTTTTAGAACAGATTCTATATGTCCATGGGATTTTTATTTTTATGCTAGACTGGTGGTATCTGTTTACCTTCTCACGCCCACCAGAATATGTAGTCTATTTAGTCGTCTAAGACTGCTCATTGGGTAAATATACTACAGTGTAGAAGTCTTTCACCAGGACATTCCAGGAGACAGGCGGGCCCTAAAACATGTCCTCCAGCAGGCGATTGGTGTGAATTTCACCTAACCAACCATCAAAAACACACTTCATGAAGGTGGCCTCAGAGCCTGACATCCTCTAGTGGGCCCTGTGCTCACTGCATGGAGCTCAATTGGCATTTGCCATAGAAGTGGCAGGTCCACCACTGGAATCCTGTGCTTTTCACAGATTAGAGCAGGTTCATCATGAGCACATGTGACAGGCAGGATCTGGAGAAGGCATGTTCAGTTTGACCAGTTTGGTAGTGGGTCGGTGACAGTCTGCGGAGGCATATCCATGGAGAGAAGTATTTGAATGAAATCCTTGGACCCATCGTCAGATGCTGTTGCAGTGGGTGCTGGGCTTCTCCTGGCCTCAGGTAGTGAGATGATTCCTCGAGGATTAAGGAATTAATACTACTCAGTGGCTCCGCACAGTTTTTCTCATCAGACAATTTTAAATGTCTTGGAAAGTTGTCTTTTCAATGTATTTTAATGTTGTTTGTGGTGAGTGTGATGTGATTAGCTCATAAACAACCCCAGTTTCCTGAGTAGGAGTAATTTTTTTTTTTTTTTGAACTTTGAGCTTTCGCCATTGATTTCATCAATCATATCCACAACATATATCCATACTGTAGGCGCCAGATGTCTGCTTTATAATTTTATTTACAATTGAGTTCGTATTTGTTTTATAATTCATAGATTCATTACATAAGTCATCTTTTCAGGATTAATAAATATGAAAATATATGTTGTGTTTACATAAAGTAACGTTTGGGATTGGAATCTAAAAGGGGGTACCTCTTACTTTAAGTATGTAAGTGCAATAGTAGCATGAAACCCTGTGTGAGGGGGAAGGGGAGGAGCATGGACAGAGCGGTTAGGAGTCTCACGGTTTTCTGACCGTGTGCACAGGTAGTTCTGGATAACTGCCTTTTTTTGGAACTTTCATGCTTATTTAGGAAGGAGTTCATTGTTACATCTTCAGTTTGTGATAAATAAACAGTCTTCAAATTATAATGCAACTGGAAGCATTTCTTTTGGAAACCAGGACTTGGTTTATTGGCAATTACCCTATACATACTGATATGCTTGAGCAGTTAAAACCAGTAATGATGTTCCTTTTCTTTTACAAAGGGCATGTTTACGTTCTGCCTGATCTGGTCAGTGGGTGCCAGCTGTGACGATTTGGGCCGAGTAAAGTTTGATGCTCTGGTAAGAGAGGTGATGAATGGCCCCTTAAGTAAGGAGACAGCAGCCCGCCATGGCATTCTGGTCACTGTGGAGGCTCCACCGAATCAGCTGACACTCCCCTTACCCACTAAGGGAACCCTCTATGAGTACTGCTTCGTTAAAGAGGTAAGAGTGCAAGAGGTAAGATACTTTTGTGCATGATATTTATAAGATGCTTGTATATAAATTTCAAGTGTTTTAGGATTAGAATAAATCCTAACCCTGAATAAAATAGAATAAAAACAAGAAAACTGAAGATAGCAGTGGTTTTGTTTTTGCCATAATCACAATATGTACAAAAAAGAACTTAACTCTGAGTTTTGTAATCTACATGGAGAGACATACCAATATAAATCTTTCCTCCCCTGAGATTGTTGGGGAAAAGGGACAGTAATTTTTTATCTGTCTGTGACCTTTATGGTTGCATACTGCAGTCTCTTTCACATCCCTCCATCTGGCTTTAATGTGCTGTAAATTTTAGTAATTTTTTATTTTTCATTCAAGGATTGTTTTCTTAGAAAACGGTTAGTTCCCTTTTCAACACGGATATTTGAGATATTCTTAATATCTGCTTTGAAAAGGACATATGTACATGAGAGATAACATACCAGATGATGACACACACACACACACACACACACACACACACACACACACACACACACACACACACACACACACACACACACACAGGTTGTGATCCTTGTACCCTCTTTTTTTCGTGCATGTGATCTGAGGAGAGCAATTCCTTCCTGCTTTAAGCAGCAGTTTAAGTGTTGACAAGCCCGGTGGCCATTTCATCAAATAGTATTATCTGTGATTAGTAGTCTGGTACTGTATGTGTCCAGCACTCACTGAGCTTTATATCGTAAATGAAAGTTTCGTCTTTTCATTATTTCCATGTCAGGGCCCGGGCAGGTGGGAGCTTTGGACAGATAAGTTAAAGGCTGCTCCCCCCATAGGCAAGGACATGCAGTTCAATGAGATCATCGTTCCCACTGAGAACACAGTACGCTACATGGCACTGATGGAGCTACTCGTCACTCACCAGAAACCCACTATTTTCATCGGTCCCACTGGCACTGGCAAGAGTGTCTACATTACAGTGAGTCATGCAATGCATCTACTTTACAGATCGAACCTTTCGAAAGCACTACAGTATTTTGTGTTTACGCAAACTGATTTGAGGTAATATACACAGTATAGCAAACTCTATGAAGCTCAAAGCTGTTAGTTCAAATGATGTCAGACAAGAACAGTCTTTTTACATTGCTGTAATAGAAGCATGTAATCATTACTTAGTGCCTAATTTGTAGTTACATTTAGAATAAAACCACTTTTGAATGTGAAATTGATCTAAGATGTTAACAGTCCACATTATTGTAATAGCTGTCATTTAATACAACCTTTGTTAAGTCGTGCCTACCCACCCTGTCTCCCATCATGGTCGACGTGATCAGCAACTCTGTAGAACTCATATGGTAACATCTGCTTTCTGCCTCTTTCTCTAAAAAACAAACAACAACAAAAACAACTGTGTCACCATATGGCGACCTTCCACTGATGCTCTATTGTATCTCAACTACAAATTGTCCAGTTAGCTCCCTCCTCTGGTTTTGTCGGCTGGTTGAATGACATCAGAATTTCAACCAACTTTTTCAAAATAAAGAACAATAAAAATGAACTATTGGTTGTGGCTTTCAAAACTTTGCCTGCAAAAGTGGCTCATCTTCATCTTAATGTGGGTGGATGTTCCATTTCACACACATTTCCAGAAGTCTGCGAACTGGGTGTCAACCTGGTCTCTGCTCTCTTGTTCCCATCACATGTCAAATCCATCTTTAAATCTGCCCTTTACCACCTAAAGAACTTCTCCAGACAATGGCCTTCATTCTCAGACTGAAACCCACACTCATATCTTCATCACCTCCCTCCTAGACTACTGCAACAGTGTACTGTTTTCCTAACAAAGCCCTTGGACAGTATGTTCAGAACTTAGCTGCCAGTCTCTTACCCACACTAAGACCTGGCTCTGTTCAAGTTCTTCTCCTCACCTGCAAATACATACATGTCCTTGCTCTTACATGTCATCCTGAACTCTAATTTTTAAAATGAATGCCTTTATTATACTTTATTGCAAACAGTGATACAGACAGCTGGCAACCTGATGGCCCAGTAGTCTTTCCTGATATACTTTAGGGCAGCTGATTTAAAATTTTCTAGTTTTCTTTTGTGAATGATCAGAAAACCAATCAAAGATCCAGGATTGCAATAATAGTGTTTCCTACTTTACTACAGTTCTGTGAAAAGCTATTTAATTTGCAATTGAAGGTGGTTAGTTGTGACATTTGGAGTGTACATAAAATTTATTTGGTTGCATTTTTTTTACATAGTTTAAATATTTCTTTCAGAACTCTAATGTTGCATTTTTCTATTTCCTGTACTTAAGAAGCTATGAATGCTCAGAAGACATTAACTTAGTGATGCAGTAGGTCACATGTCCACAAACAATGATGATAATATCCAGTCAGAACCACATCTTACATAGTACAAACAGTTAAATAAGTCATCTACGAGTAATACATATTGCTTTGGCAAAATGGCAATATGTATGTATTTTGATGGCCTGTAACTTTTAAAAATTGCATTGTATAAAGGTAAAGATTATTCAAATTTTGATTAAATTCACTGAAAATCAACTCACTCTGATGTGGTCTGTTAGGACATTTTTCACTTTGAGACAAAACTGGGACATTGCCCTGTTCTGCTATTATTATCTTGTCCACTTTAAAGCTCTTTTTTATTTACATAAATTGTTATCAGATACAGACAAACATTGCCTGTGCCATTGATAGCATCACTAACTCAGATGATTAAACTTAGATGTAAGACTTGCAGTCCCAGGCTAGAGTAAGTGCTGCGAGCACGCCAATCGTTTGGAGGCAGCTACAGAAGCCAGGTGTGAAGTGACCACCTTGGAAGAATACAGAGTATCTCTCAGCAGTGCTTTGACTATTTATATCAAGGACTAATCCGTCCTCCGTTCCTTTGCTTCATTAGTTCATCCATTAGCAAGTTCAAACTTCAGACTCTGGGGTGAGTGGAGATCATCTCACTGGGGAGTCTGCCTTGTACTCCACTGTCTGTCTGTCTGCCTGCCTGCTGAAGTGGCTCTGTCCCATGTCATAACCAGCAGACCGTGGCAGAATCCCAAATCTGGCACAAGTGATAAACGCTCAGACTATGTGAATATGTATGGCACCGTGCCCGCACTTGTATCCTCGACCGACTACTTAAAGCAAATTCACCTGCACCACACTAATCTGGGGTGAGACTCAGACGAGTGATGCTGCTGGTTTATAATTTAGGGAAGAGGGTGATGCACTTTGTCTGCATCTTGTGATCATTCACATCACACGCTCCCTTTGATTAAGCAGCTCATTATTCAAATAGTTTGACAACCTCCATATGACCGCTTAATATATGCTTATGCAGAAAGCAAGCTAAGGATGTGCTCTGAACCTAAAAATAAAATCCTAATAAAATGCATCAGCTCTCTATGTATGCTATGTTCCCTGTTCATATAAACACAGAAGGAGGTTTGTTCAGTGGGTGCCCGTTATTTTGAGCTTTTAATAAAATGTCCTTTCTGTAAACTCATGCAGTTTGAAAAAGTCACTGATTTTACCGTTTTAGCCTGTGCACCATTACTTTAGAGCTTCTCCTCAGGGAGACACCTCATTTCACAATTTATTTATCATTTTCAGGGATTAACTGAGAATTTTTTCTAATGAAATACATACTGACAGCCACTTTTAATTTTAATTAGATTAAAAAGCTTATCATAATCATTTATCCAGATAAAATTGAAAATGATCCTTTTTATGTGTATTTGTAACAGGTACTTTTGATATGCTAATTTAAAATGGGGTGAAAATGAGCACTACAGTGTTTTTTTGTTTGTTTGTTTGTTTGTTTTTTGTGTGTGCGGCAATCAGCAAGGTTATTAATTTTCTAGAAGTATTACTACTACTGAC
Organism: Perissodus microlepis; assembly: GCF_051167445.1. NCBI lineage: Eukaryota > Metazoa > Chordata > Actinopteri > Cichliformes > Cichlidae > Perissodus > Perissodus microlepis. Next base: position 4,142,162 of record NC_140476.1, read on the forward strand.
ATACCTAGTTCTTTATAAATCACTTGTAGGATTTGAATAAACCAGAAAGAAAGCCTTTATGAGTATAAACCCTCCACTGAGTACAAGAGCAAGATTTCTGTTTGTCTCATGTCTTGGAGTGTGATACCTTGTTGTCGAAGTCAAAAATATTAAGCCAATTTGATGTAAATATCCAGAGGAACTTTTACTTAGTGCCTCTGATATCGACTTTTTAGGTTAACAGAAGGTTTCAGTTAAGGCTGTGATATATACCTGGTTATAACATAGAGAAGATCAGCAGGAAAGGAGAGGAAGGTGATTTATTTTATATATAAGTTACACTAAAAGTAAATAAACTGAATAGCTGGAATAAGTTGGTGTGACCATCACCCTTTCTACTAACGGAACACCAGATCTCTGATCATTAACACATTTCTGTGTGATGTGTTATTAGTGTTTGTTCTTGCTTTATATCTGTGTATCTTTTTTATTACAAAGTATTATGTGACCTGCCCTGAAACTACAGATGTAAACTAGCAGGTTTGCTGTAATCTGCCATGTTGTGGATATGTTTATATTTTTGATACACTGATGTCCATTAAGATGCATTGCTCCTGGTAAATAAACAAATAATAAATAATGAACAATGAAAGAAATGTAATATACTGTTTACCGTATGCTCCCATACCTTGAGATCTGATGATAACTTGTGTTCATATTTCAAATCTCTTGCCTAGGACTTCCTGTTGAATAAGATACAGAAGGATGTGTACACCCCATTGTTTATCAACTTCTCAGCCCAGACTACAGCTGCCCAGACACAAAACATTATTATGTCCAAGCTAGATAAGCGGCGCAAAGGAGTGTTTGGCCCTCCAGTGGGGAAAAAAATGGTAGCGCCTCTTTATCACCTACATTTTATAATTTTTGAACATCTTGTTTCTTTGCCGGTGTGCACTCGATCTATTGAGCGTTAAACAGTGTGGCAGCGTACAGTTTTAAATACACCAGATAATTTGTTTTTCTCTAGTATATGCAGTTTAAGTTTAAGAATACTAATGTTACATTCTATTAGGTGGTATTTGTGGATGATGTAAACATGCCAGCGAGAGAGGTTTATGGTGCACAACCTCCTGTGGAGCTGCTTCGCCAGTGGCTTGATCACTGGAACTGGTATGACTTGAAGGACTGCGCCATGATTAATCTGACGGATATCCTGATCATATGTGCGATGGGACCACCTGGTAAGTAGCCGCACTGATACTTAAAGGTTAATTAGAAATGCCATCAGCCAATGACAGAAATGTCAGTGCTTGATTAAAATGTTTGTAGAGTGAGTATTCTTGTTTTTCTGTTGCTCGAGCGACTGTTGAGTCAGTGTCACAAACCATTCCCTGCCGTTTTGTGAGCTTCTCATTGCCTTAAGGTTTTTACAAATGGAAAAAATGCTTACCACATCTGTCTCCAATACAACAACCAGTGTAAACATGAAGGCAACCTCCTCCACTGAAGCAGCTGGCAGTGACAGCTGCAAAAGGAAGGGGATGGGAGCCACTCTCAGGTGGCCACATTTTTGGTGATGCGTGAGCTGACAGTTTTTTAGTTTTTCTGAGGTCTGCGTATCTGTGGCAGCCACTGAAACTAAATGCTGTCCCAAGTGTTTACCAGCTGCCACGGTGATAGCTGGTCAAGATGACTCATCTCAAGAATTATTAATGTATAATTTTTATGTTAAGTTTAGATTTTTTCTGGCCATTGTTTGTCCCAATCGAAGAAGGTTGGAGGGATTGTCAATCTCAGGTAAAGGAGAGAGGAGAGGTACTGCGGCCTCAGTTGAGTTTTTCATTGATTTGACTGCTAGGTGCCCACCTTCTACACTTTGTTTCCCTGCATTAAACTATGACAGCAGGCCTCTTGTTCCTCTGGAAGCTGCTTGGTAGTCTGCCAAAACCACACTGGTTTTGCTGAGCTTCAGGTGATCGCAGTAACACCATGTGATCGTGGCTTCTATTGATCTTCTGTACTCAACCGTAAAAACAGTCTCAAAGGGAAGCCAGTATGTTTCTCACTGGAATCATGCCCTTCATTATATTGATAAAATGTCAATATATTAATAACTTGCATTTTGCAACAAAATGCGCTCAAAACCTTTGAACAAATTCCTTAAATTTTTACTACATATACTATACTGTGTAAGACTGGACAGACAAGGATGTAAAATACTTGCTCTATCAGGCTTCAAACTGTGAGTTAGTAATTCCAGTTTGTATTTTGTTGTCTGCTTTTTTTTTTAGGTGGGGGGCGTAACCCTGTCACTCCTCGGTTCCTGCGTCACTTCAACATGATCACCATTAATGACTTTGATGAGAAGACCATGTATACAATCTTCTCCAGGATCACAAATTGGCATTTTACCATACGGTAACACTAACAATTAGGATGTTGAGACATTAATTTTATTCAAATTTACCAAATGTGCCTGTGTAAATAACCATGCCTTGCATATACAGGATAATCAGTTACTCAATACCGCAGAAGATCTTTTTGAGCAAAATATAGTAAATACCAGCTAGGATCCAATTATTCTGTACATCAGTGTCTGTGTCAGTCATTTGAGGATTAAAGGTGGTACTTTTGCTCTCCCCTTTTTGCTCTGCCACATTGTTTACTTCAGAGACCATAAGACCAAAAGCAATCAGATCTTCTGGACAGATTTCAGATCTCCACTAGCACTCATCCAGGCACATATGGCAGCTGCATTTTAAAAATATACATGTTTTAAAGATGTTTTTGCATTTTGAAAACAGTTATATTTGTTTAAAGATAGATTTTTGATAATACCATATATTTATGAGTTCAGTGTTTAGTTAAAACAACAATTACAGATTCATTTTTCTGACTAAACTCCAGGAACAGGATCTCAACAATGAATTCATTTGATTTGCAGGTTTTTATTCCCCAAGACATTTGCTACTCTGACCTCTCAGATCGTCCATAGCACTTTGTCAGTTTACCAAGAGGCCACCAAGAACCTGCTACCAACCCCCACAAAGTCCCATTACTTGTTCAATTTACGTGATGTCTCCCGGGTTATCCAGGGCATCTGCCTGTCACGGCCAGAGACTGCAGAGGAACAGTCTGTCATCAAACGGCTCTGGGTCCATGAGGTAATATCGTACATTACAAACAGTATGAGGTACATGAAAGCAGCATAACTAAAGTAACATAACGTATTGCTGTGGAAAGTGGAAATACATTATAAAATAGCTTCAGTCAAGCCAACAAGATTTGGTGTTGAGATCTGTCCATATATGTCTCTGCACATGTCTGTTTCTTTCCTTTTCTTGTTAATCCACAGGTCCTGAGGGTGTACTACGATCGACTGGTCCACGACACCGATCGATCCTGGCTTGTAAGTCATCTACAGGTTGTGTGTCAGACTCACATGAAGGAGAACTTCCATCAGCTTTTCCAGCATCTGGACCAGGACCAAGATGGAAAGGTGACTGAAGATGACCTGCGCAGCCTCATGTTTTGTGACTTCCATGACCCCAAAGGTGAGGACCGCAACTACCGCGAAGTTCATGACTTAGATCGGCTACGACAGGTTGTGGAATCACACTTGGAGGAGTTCAACAACACCAGCAAAGCACCAATGAATCTGGTGCTCTTCCGTTTTGCCATCGAGCATGTGTGCCGGATTTCCCGCATCCTCAAGCAACCCAGTGGGCATGCCCTGCTGGTAGGGGTTGGTGGGAGTGGGCGTCAGTCTCTCACCCGTCTGGCTGCCTACATGGCAGAGGCAGAGCTTTTCCAGGTGGAAATATCCAAGACCTATGGAACCACTGAATGGCACGATGACCTGAAACAAATCCTGAGGAAGGCTACGGAAGGAGAGGCTCATGGCGTTTTCCTGTTTACAGACGCTCAGATCAAAATGGAGTCATTCTTGGAGGACATTGGCAACTTGCTCAACACTGGTGAGGTAAAGTGGATGGAAGAGAGAGACTGACTACTTCATTCAGGTGAACAGATGGTGACACATGGAGAAAAGGTGCGAAATTGTAAATATTTTCTTATTTCCAGGTGCCTAACCTGTTTGCGGTGGATGAGAAGCAGGAAATTAGTGAGCGAATGCGTGTGCTGGACAGGCAGCGTGATAGAGAAAAACAAACAGATGGCAGCCCCTTGTCGCTTTTCAACATGTTCTTAGAGCGCTGTCGCACACAGCTGCATGTGGTGCTGGCCATGAGTCCCATTGGAGATGCTTTCAGGGACCGTTTGAGACGTTTCCCCGCACTCATTAACTGCTGTACTATTGACTGGTTTCAGGTGAGTGTATGTATGTTACATACATGTTTTGCTGTGCTTTTTGTCCCATCAGAGGTTTGCACTAATAGTTGACCAGTAAACACAGAGCATGTAGTGTATTTCATGCTCCATGCTTCATTAGTAACTGATAACATTACCAGTACCACATAGCAGAGGGTAAATAGTAATGTCTGGAAGCACACCAGTTAAAAACAGGAAAACAACCTATTTCCTTCCTTGTTAGACTTGGCCTGAAGATGCCCTGCAGGCAGTGGCCTGCCGCTTCCTGGAGGATGTTGAGATGACGGAAGAGGCCCGAGAAGGCTGCATCACTATGTGCAAGAGCTTCCACACCTCAACCGTTAATTTGTCTCACCGCTTTTTGACTGAGTTGCAGCGTCACAATTATGTCACTCCAACCTCATATCTGGAGCTCATTTCCACCTTCAAAGCTTTGCTGAAGACAAGAAGAGCGTAAGATCAAGATATATTTTATGTATCTCTATTCATTTGTAACATTTTTCATTCAAGTGCTGCTTTTAGGTTTTAGTTTAAATTGACTTCATCAGTTGATGTGAATCAAGCGGCACAAAAATCTAGTTTGAAGGTGTAAGCGTTTCCCTTTAATCCCTCTGTCCTTTGCTCAGTGAGGTGATGAAGATGAAAAGTCGCTATGAAGTCGGTCTGGAAAAGCTGGAATCAGCTGCAGAACAAGTGGCTACCATGCAAGTTGAGCTAGAGGCTCTACAGCCACAGCTGCTTGTAGCTAGCAAAGAGGTAGATGAGATGATGGTGGTGATTGAACATGAATCTGTGGAGGTGGCTGAGACAGAGAAGGTGGTGAAAATAGATGAAGCAGTGGCCAACGAACAAGCCATGGCTGCCAAAGCTATCAAGGATGAATGTGATGCTGACCTGGCTGAAGCTATGCCCATCCTGGAGTCGGCCCTGGCTGCGTTGAATACTCTGACCCCTCAGGTAAAAGCTGAATATTTTAATGTGGCTCAAAGGCTAAATGTAGTGTACAGCAAATAGTGATTAATGATTCTGTCAACAGGATATCACAGTGGTGAAGTCCATGAAAAGCCCACCCACAGCAGTCAAGCTGGTTATGGAGGCAATTTGCATTCTTAAAGGCATCAAACCAGATCGTGTGCCGGACCCCTCAGGCTCTGGTAAAAAAGTGGAAGACTTTTGGGGCCCAGCCAAAAAGCTTCTGGGAGACCTAAGGTTTCTCCAGAGCCTCCATGAGTATGACAAAGATAACATTCCTCCAAATCTTATGGCCATCATCCGCACCAAGTACATTACCAACCCAGACTTTGTGCCAGAAAAGATTAGAACTGCATCCACTGCAGCTGAGGGTATGTGTAAGTGGGTTTGTGCCATGGACAAGTATGACAAGTAAGTAATATTCTCATCTTGTGTTCTTAGTTCTGAAAACTAATGTATATGCACCAAGCCTGGGCAAGCTTTTCATCCGTCTTAGTGATTAACATGAGGCTTAGTTAGCTTCAAAGGGGTAATAAGTTTCTGGCTGTATACCATGAATATGCCAGGTCCCAAGTGATTCATCTGCAAGGCCAATTCCAAGATATGACTCATTGAAAAGGAAATGTTAGCATCATTATTGTTGTGACATTCTTAAATGCTACTTTTATTTATTGATGCAAAGTTTGTCATAAAATTCAATTTTCCTGTCTGCAGTGAAGTTCTTAATATTTCTCAACAACAGTATCCAGTTTCATTATAAGGATGGCATCGGGTGACACTTTCCATACACAGTAAAAGCGTTAATTTAAAAACAATAAGATGAGATATTATTTAATTCATATTTTCATACTGCCATGTAGTATGAAGTATTTCATCTTTTATGTTCCGAAAGCAGTCAAGAAGTTGCAGAACTTTGATGTTTGTTAATTTATATTCATGCAGTGTAGATGAGTAATTTTGTAAAGATAAACTAACTCATATTGGTTTGTTTCACCTGTACTTCACACATATCTAGTAAATTACTCTTATGTATTGCACATTTAGATTTATGAAGATAAGATTATATGTTTTTCAGAGTTGCCAAGGTGGTGGCTCCAAAGAAAGAGAAGCTGGCACAGGCTGAAGGGAAGCTAAAGGTGGCCATGGAGGGCTTGAGGAAAAAGCAGGCTGCTCTAAAAGAAGTCCAAGATAAACTTGCAAAGCTTCAGAAGACTTTGGATGCCAATAAAAACAAGAAAGCTGACCTAGAGAGTCAGGTTTGCTATCTCTGATGGAGAATCCAATTGATTGTAATAATTGCCATATTTGAAATTTTAAACAGATCTGATCACTGGAAATGATCATATCTATTACATGTTCTGTAAATGTTAAAATATAACAGTCAGCAGTTTCTCCACTGAATGTAAACAAATGTATGCAGTTATTCATCAACACCAAAAAAACAACAAAGAAAAGAATATGGCACAGACAGGAATCAAGTACACTGTTTTTGAACTGTTGTTCAGTTTCCTTTTGTAATGATATCTTCCAGGTCGATCTTTGCAGTAAGAAGCTGGAGCGAGCAGAGCAGCTCATTGGAGGTTTGGGTGGGGAGAAGACTCGCTGGAGTGAAATGGCCTTACAACTTGGAAACCTCTACAATAACCTGATTGGGGACATCCTCATCTCAGCAGGCATAGTAGCTTACCTGGGAGCATTCACGTCAAGCTACAGACAGGTACAGACTATAGATTGTATTGAAAATAGCTTAATGACTTTTTTTTATGGCCATAAAAGATATGCCATAAAAAGCTGATGGTGTATTGTTGTCACTCTAGCTGGCAGGTGGCGAGAACACCTACATTTGTGAAAGCAAGTTTCAAGTTTTCTGAAAATCTTATGAATGTGATAACTTGAAAACGTGGTGAACATTCTGTATTATTGTAGGGTCTATACCTCAGAATGTAAAGTGCCTTGAGGCCACTTTTGTTGTGATTTGGTGCTATATAAATAAAACAGAAAATTTGTACCATAGGTGCATCTACTAAAAATCTCAGATGAGTTCAAATCTCAGTGATTTCCACTTCTCTGGGTAGAGTAAGTTTTCTGAAAATCCTGTGAATGTGATAACTTAAGAACAAGACGATGTAGCATTTTGAAATTGATACTATAGGTGTATCTACCTGGAGACTGAAGGGTAGCACTGGCAGTCACCAGTATTTTTATTGTTAGCTATTGAAAGTGAAATGCAAATTAGCATTTTAACCCAAAAGATGAATTTCAGCAGTGCTAACACACTAGCTAAACTAAGCTATCAGAAATTTAAAAAGAACACTGGGTACACCAGTGTCTTCAGGTAAAATGGGCAGGTGATGTATTTGGTAGCAGGTTAGTGTGTTTGTCTGCATCTAGGAAAATGAAGAAAGTCGTTACTAGTAATCTGCTGCTTTCCAGGATCAGACACAGGAGTGGATGAATCTTTGTAAGAGCAGAAAGATCCCATGCTCCCGCAACATGTCTCTAATGAAATCACTGGGTGATGCAGTAAAAATTCGCTCGTGGACCATTGCTGGCTTGCCATCGGACAGCTTCTCCATAGATAACGCAATCATAATCTCGTGAGTACTGAAGTCCAACTTTCAAAGGCCCAAATATTACCATAATGTTTAACATTGTATTTACTGTGATGTAAATGGACTTGACTTAAATGATCTTGTATGTGAATTCTTTACAGAAAACTGAATTAAATTGAAAGGAGAAAGACAGGATTTTGAGAATCTCTCAAAGGCAAAAATAGAAGGAGAAAAGAGAACTTGAAATAGACTTTTCACCAAAGCACTTTAGAGGTGCACTGCACCTTTGGATTGTTGCTGTAATAGAGACAAGGGTATTTTATTACTCTGCAGGAATGTGTTTAGATGCAGTGTTTGAGGTCACTGTATATGTGGATTAACAAAGAACCAGGATAAAATTGGTCAGTTTGTCTAAAATGAATGGTAAAAAAATAACACTGTTTGTGTAAACCAGGGGTAGGCAACCTTTCTGATGATGTGTGCCAGTCAGTGTGCCATATAATTGCATTAGCAATAAATTTAATAATGCTCTATATTAACAGTTACACACTATATAGAACAACTTTATAGAATTATATTTATTCGCAGATGTTGGCAGCTATCAGCGAATAGTTATCAGCTATTTTGAAACAAAAAAAGACTTTTTATCCATAACAGCAAATGAACTGTACAACAGAAAATGCAAATGCTATTTATGGCCTCCTCACAACAATGATAAGAAAAATAAACTGAGCGATATGGCATGTTTGTTAATACAGGGATACACATGTTAAACTGATCTCTGGTCTCCCACTCAGAGACACAGCGTTCAGACGGCTACCTGAGAGAAAATCTGCTCACACAGATATGTAGAGCCAAATACTGTCAATAATGCCTCTGCAATATTCTGAAGACAGTTAAACTTGACAGGTAGTGATGTTCAGCAGCTGAAAATGCAAGCTCCATGAACACGCACAGCTATGGATTCCAGCTGCGTTCGTAGTTCTGCAAATTTTGACCCCCACATAGTCAAGCTTTTCAGTTCAATCAGCTGCATTTCGATGTCCTCTGTGTCCAGCCAGTTAATGCGAGACAAACCCAGCTGCTCATTAAACCTTTCTGGTTTAATCAGAAAAGAACACATTGGTCCATACACCTGAAAGTCCTGAAAACACATAGTGAATTCTATCTCGAGTCTACGGATGTATCCATGTATTTCCGTGGGGCTGATGCTGCACTGAGTGGACAGCTCCTGAAGCATTTGAAGTGTCGGAATTTAGCCAATTACAAGTTGAATCTGGTAGTTGGGGTTGTTAGCTAAGATACCGTCATTAAGAAGCGGCACAACTAATGTGTCTATCCGAGCTAATTTGCAATGTGCACCGCTGGCCCGGCCATTTATTTTTTTAATGCACCTTCTCAGATTAATTCACTGCGCGTCGTGCCCAGGGCTGGACTGGGACAAAAAACCGGCCCGGGCATTTTGACTAGAGACCGGCCCACCAGGTATTAAAGCCATAAAGCCTTTGAATGAAAATGAACATTGTTATGACAGTGATGTACAGTCTTGTTGGTTTATGTATGATTTCTATACATTTTACATCAGATAAAAACTTTAGTTGTAAGATTCAGATAATTATTTATTAAAAGCGAGACATTTTAAATGAGAATAAGAAAGAAAAGTATTTCTTTGTGCCCTCCTTTCCCTGTTAATGCCCTACCTGGCCCCCTGACAAAACTTTCCTAGACCCGCCCCTGCACAGTTACCAGCCTTCAGCTATGTAGAAAAGGATACTGGTGTTATTTGTCTCTCAGAAACAGTTCATGACTTCCCATCAACTCATTCATGTCACCTAAAAGGTAAACCTGTTTCTCCATCACCTGCTCAGCTCTGATGATTCAGTAAGGACGTCTCCTGGTTTCATCTTCATGTTTCCCTCTCACCAGATAACCAAACTGACATCATGACCAGCAGCTTTACAGCTGTGGCTCCAGCAAACATCAGCTGATACTAGAAATTAATATTAAATAAATTCTAACAACAGCTGATCAAGCTTAAACATGCTGCTGCTGTTTAGCGCGACATCCACTGGTTTCCTCTTTCTGGCGCAAAGTGGGCGATAAACAAACAAGAGAGAAAAGCTGATCAGCTGATCATTGATCATTGAAGTAGCAAAAAGAGAGAGTGGGAGAGAATGAGAGAAGAAGAGGCAGCTGACAGCGTAACGACAGAATAACTCCAGCTTTGTGTCTTTTCCATTCTAGCTGAAGTCCGGGACAAACTGTGTTCCTTTTCAGCTCAATGCGAAACGCGTAATATTTTCTCTGAATGCGGGACGATTCTGTTTTTTACGGGACGGTTGGCAACTCTACTAACTAACCTTATGAATAAAAAGTGTTCACTATCAGCAACATCAAAGCACCCACCCAGCTGTATAGAACCTCCGTCATGCTAGCTAGCACACAGTATGAGTTATTGTAACTGACTGTAAAAAGTCAGCACAACGAAAATAAACTCCACCTAAACTTGGTTTATATCTGACCCAGATAGACTGCAGGTCATAACTTCTTACCTGAAGTTCAGTTCATTGACTGTCAGACCGGTGGCCGCCTCGGGTCTCTCCTCCTCCTGCCTCCCCTTTCCCTCATCCACCTGCTGGCCTCATTGGAAGCTCCTCCATTGCCACCACCAAACAACTGAGTTATTTTTACACATCTGCCAGCATCTGGCCAATCCACCATCTTTCATTGTTTATACCGTAAAAAAACAACAACATAAAAACGAAAAATCACCATTGGGCATACCGGGCATGGCCAGTCCAGCTATGGTGGTGCCATCAGTTAACCCTTTGTGTGCCAGCTGTGGCATGCATGCCCAGGGTTGCCGACCCCTGGTGTAAACGAAGAACAAAATTGTGCTGTAGTCACAGTACTATTGCCACTGGGGTTCTATCCAGCTGTGAGCTGTCTAACTGCGCTCAGTCGGTTTTCACCTCTCAGCTGCTCTCTGCATCGCAGTTGTTGTTCTTCAGCATTCCCCCCAACCCCGCATGTCTCACAGTTAAAAAGATCTTTCTCACTGACAAGGTGGCCTCATTTGATCACACACTGCTGTGTGTGTGTGTGTGTGTGTGTGTGTGTGTGTGTGTGTGTGTGTGTGTGTGTGTGTGTGTGTGTGTGTGTGTGTGTAGTAATGCCAGGCGGTGGCCATTGATGATCGATCCTCAAGGCCAGGCCAACAAGTGGGTGAAAAATATGGAGAAGGCCAATAACCTGCATGTTATTAAACTGAGCGATGCTGACTTTGTACGCACTCTGGAGAATTGTATCCAGTTTGGCACACCAGGTAAGTATAATAATTCTTCTAGTTCAATGCGTCTGCCATGGCTGCCTCAACCACACTGTTGCACTCCCTGTTACTGCCTGCTGAGGTCTCTCTTTACCACAGAAACTAATTACTGCTGCCCCAAGACTGCAGCTCCCTTTTGTTCTCTGTTGTTCTGTAGTGGCAAAATTGAAATTAGCGATGTTTCTGAGTGAGACATTTCTGAGTGAGCCTTTATTCGGCCTAATGTACTGTTAATATGTCAGACTACTATAGATCACATAAAAGCTCAGGAGAAATCAATTATGTGTTCTGCATTTATTTTTTCTCCTGCCCGGTGTTAGGCTTAAGCTGCGATGTGTAGGCAGATGTGACGATGTCTTTGGACCGTTTTTATGTGACCAAGTGTGGTTGAGGCAGCCATGTGTCTGATTTTATTAATCTCTGTAGCCCCGAAGTGGAAAAGCATTCAATCCCCAGTGCTGCTGTGTAGATGTGACCTTTTGGTCCTCAAACTGGTTTCAGAAAAGAGCCCACCATGTCTCATAGAAAAGTATACAACATGTTTTTAAAAGTTGTGGGATAATATTGTAGATAATTGCTTCTCATATTATTTTGAAGGTGCCACGGGGGCAACTTCAAGAAGGAATTAAGACTCAGAAACAGAGAAAGCTGCACCACCATTACAGATACATCTAAATAATGAGCTGACCCAGCCAGCCGCTAGGTCTTTGCTTACTGCGAGGCTAACAGCTCAGAGAGTAACTTGTCCTTTTACGGCGCAAAAGAGTGCCCTGAGGGTACAGTTTCATCCTTCACAGCCTGTTTTCTTATTTCACAGTTTTACAGTTTCTTGCTGTTTGTATTGCCACTTGTAATCCTGATGATGCACTACTATTCTTTCTTTTAGCACGGTTGGGCTGGTGCTTTCATGGCAAATCTCCTAGGATATGCATGTGTTTATTAAATTTAAAAACATGCTTTTTAATCTGGTAACATATATTAAATATTTATGCCTATAAAGGGTTGACCTGCTTTGGTAACTAACTTGTAAGAGAAAGTTCATCAGCTATCACTCCATCTGAAAACTGAAGAAAAAGTTAGTTACCACCTAAAGGCAAAATGTCAATTATAGATGGGCTGATGTTGGTAACATGAGAAGAGCATTATCATACTTAATGTGAAATCGTATTAATAATGATGTCATGGGAGTAAGGCGATTGCATTTTCGTGTGCTTCACTGATTTCTTGATATTACTCATGTATGCAACTGCAGTGGAAGTTCACGGTTGAGTACTAATCACAGAAAGCTGAAAGACAGTTTAATTTCAACTTTAATTCATCACATAACTTATAATATATAGTTTATGCGAGCCAGGAATGCATCAGCACAACTATTACAAGTCTTTGTATGGAGTATAAACTTTCGTTGTTGGGAAGGGTCTCCCACTGCTCCTTAATATGATTTTAAAGATTTTTAAATTGAAAGAACATTTTCAAGCAAGATGCAGAGTACTTTCCAGAGGCAGGAACATGGCCACAATGACATGAAGTGAGAGTCCTGCATGAAATAAATGCACCATGAAATAAGTAAAATGACAAGCCGTGACACAATGCAGTACAGCGCATTTAAATCAAAACAACTGAATAAAACTAATATTAGAGAGAGATGTAAAATGAAACATGACAACAGTGAAATGATAATGGTGAAAAAAAGTTGTATTAGATAGTTAAATTGGGTAAAGAATTAAATATCAAAGGCAAAAGACCAGATTAAAGACCATTTATAGTGTATTTTTAACCAGAAAGTGAAACATTTGGCATGAAGAGTCTCTTTTTCACAGGTAGAGCAGGCGACCGTATGCAGGGTTTGAATGCGTGTTTCTCCCAGTTCTGCCAAAATGGCTAACTGGTGATCTATAAGATACTGGTAAAGGTGTTGTAGGTAAAATGCTTTGTCTTGGCTGAAGAGTTTGGAAATATTTGAAGCTTTGAAGCAGCTCAGCTGTTGAGGCAGTAGTGTTGGTCGCCTTAGACAGTTTGACAGCTTTTTATATTTATAAAGACGTCTCTCTCCTGATTAGAAAAAACATTGATTTGAACATTTTCTGTCAGTGCTGCTGGAGAATGTCGGTGAGGAGCTGGATCCCATCCTGGAGCCTCTGCTGCTTCGACAGACCTTTAAACAGGGCGGTGCAATGTGCATCCGTCTGGGAGACTCTACCATTGAATATGTTCCTGACTTTCGCTTCTACGTCACTACCAAACTACGCAACCCTCACTACCTGCCTGAGACTTCTGTCAAGGTACTGTAGGGATACTGCCGTCACCACTGTTCTGCTTTTCTTCTCCCTACTATAGGATAAAGTGCAGTAATTATAACTATGAAACCTTTTTTCTTGTACTGAAGTCCATTTGGAAGGTGCAGTAGGATGCAGGACTGGTAGTGCAGGTTTGCAGCAGTTTCATTATAATGGCTTGCTGGGAGTTTCACTGGCCAGCTTGTTGGATCAAGTATCTGAGCATCCAGAAAGAACTTGAATGGATAAAATTCCCGGTGATTAGCTTTAATGTTTTAATTCTACGTTGTGGAGACACGCAGAGAAACCTTCTATCCAACATATTCCATCACTGAGACGTAAATCTGATACCACCTTTAGTTAAAGCAGAGGATAGCATTCATAGTCACCACACATAACAGTGCTGTTTACAGCAAGTTTCAGTGTTGCTGTAACGAGCCGTATGCAGTCCTCCATGCATTCTGTACTAACCTCTTCCACACAGATGGAGCTACAACCCTTTAATTGTGTCACAGCTAAGGATAGATGTATCTACCACAACAGAGCCAACATAGAAGGGAATAATAAAACACAAGCACACACATAAACCAACAGAGTCATCTGCAGGCTTCTGCCTTTAAAATATCAATAATAATAGTGATAAATAGCATCATTTAGAACTGAGGTTTGATTTTCGTTTTGTTTTTTTATTTAAAGTTTTCATTTGATATCAGATGAGATCTACTTTTCTTCTTTGGCTCTTAGTTATTGATACCACCCAAATGACATTTTTACCTCAATAACACAGTGAATCATTGTTCAGTGATATCACCTATATCACCTTCCCAATGGAACACAGCCCCCATCCACTCTGAAAAAAGGTTCCAAGAAAAGGAGCATTAAAGGAAAATTGCATTACTGAGAGGCAAGGGGTTGGAAAGCATTACAGAAGATCACATTTCAAGCATCTATTTGCAGGGGCTCTCCTCTTTATGGGCAGCCATTAGATTGATTCAACTCATTTTTCACAGCTGGCTCAATTCTTCCCTTTTTTTTCCCTCATTTTTCTTAAATCTTTTTTTTTTTTTTTGTCTTCTGTACAGTACACTATGAGTTTCCATTATTCCCATTAAACCCTATTTGAAACGCAATAGCTCCAAATACAAGAGGGTAAGCATCTAGAAAAAAAGCCCTTAGGAGTGCAAGGGACGAGGCGAGGCAAAGAAGGAGGGTGTATGTGTGAAAAGGACAAACTGGAGATTTATACAGGCTCTGAGTCTTTACCACCAGCTGAGTGGGTCTCACGGCATCAATAGAAATGGAATTAAGCCCCGAAGAAGTGCACTCTTTTATTAGGGCAGAGAGTAGATAGCATATATAGGCTTTTAACCTCCGGGTAAGTGCAGCGCAGGATGACTACGCCTGTGGTAAAAGACACTCCTTCAACTCCTGCAACACCTTTCCACAGAAAAGGAGAAAAAAGTAAATGCATCCTACCTGTACTTTGCCAAGGCTGAAGCAGTTACTGAAATTGATTGGGTAGGAGGTTTGGCCAGGAGAACAGCTCTAAAGCCGAGACGATCAACACTTCACTTTAATGGCTGAGAAAAAGGGCGGACACCTTCCTCTGAAACATACACACGTACATCACTTATTCTTCAACGATTATGTCTCCATAGTTGTACGTGAAGTGGATATTCTGTGTGATGTAGGTGACTCTGCTAAACTTCATGATCACTCCAGAGGGCATTCAAGACCAGCTACTGGGCATTGTGGTAGCCCGGGAGAGGCCTGACCTGGAAGAAGAGAAACAGGCTCTCATTCTGCAGGGAGCAGAGAACAAAAGGTACAGAGGCATATGTTAGACCAAGGTCAAATCCATTCAACTAATTCAATAAAATCTCTACTTCCCCGAGTGAAAAATACTGTAGACTATTAATTCAGAGTTTCTTCCTTTTTCTTTTTTTTTTCAGACAACTGAAGGAGATCGAGGACAAAATATTAGAGGTCCTGTCCTCCTCTCAGGGCAACATCCTGGAGGATGAGACTGCCGTCGAGATCCTCTCTGCTTCCAAGGTGCTTGCCAACGAAATCTCAGAGAAGCAGGCCGTGGCCGAGGTGACAGAGAAGAAGATTGATGAGACCCGCATGGGTTACACACCTATTGCCGTGCATTCGGCAATCTTGTTCTTCTCTATTGCTGACCTGGCTAACATTGAACCCATGTACCAATACTCCCTCACCTGGTTTATTAACCTCTTCATCAGCTCCATTGAGAGCTCAGACAAGAGTGATGACTTGGAGCAGAGGTAGGCAGGCCTGACTAATGTACTAGCAAAATACTAGTTCCTGCTGGTCACCAAAACAGTGTTTTAAAGGTCTCTGTTAAAAAATTAAATGCAATGCTGGTGATGGTGCATTAATGTGATTAAAGATTATTAAATGATGGCATGCATCTCTTTTTTCAGACTGCAGATCCTGAGAGACCACTTTACCTATACACTGTATGTGAATGTGTGTCGCTCTCTGTTTGAGAAGGATAAGCTACTTTTTTCCCTCTGCCTCACTGTCAGCCTGCTTATGCATAGCAAGCTGGTAGGAATTTACACACGCACAGACACATTTGATAATGGAGAACACACACATATTGTTTGGTTTTGTTTTTTTTTTTAATAAGTGATTAGATAATCAAACAAGCTCCTTAGTGTCAGTTTTCAGCTCTGGTCTTCTCGAGCATTGTTTTAGATTATCTGTTTCTTCTATTTCCAATTTGCATAAACTACTTATCCAAAGATAATCCCCCAAATTGTCAAGCATTAATCCACTTAATTACAAATTCTGGTCATTCTGCTGCTGTGTTAACAGGACATGTCACTAATTAATGTTTTAGGTGGAAGAGGGGGAGTGGCGCTTCCTTCTAACGGGCGGTGTGGGCCTGGACAATCCCTACTCCAATCCCTGCACCTGGCTGCCTAAAAAGTCTTGGGATGAGATATGCCGCTTGGATGCGATGGAACATTTCAAAGGCCTGCGTCAGGACCTGACAGGCTGCAGAAATGAGTGGAAACAGGTCTATGACAGCCCAGTAAGTCGCCTCTCGCTGGGTTTGTTGAATATAGTAAAAAAATATGATGACATTTTTCATTTATTGTTCTAGTTTAAACTCAGAAAAATAAACTTTGATGTAGTCTGTATTAAGTACACTTGAAATAAAATATTCAAGTCGGTTTATGTTTTAAATTTGATGATTATGGTTTATAGCATATGAAAATCAGAATTTCAGTGTGCTATTGGTACCATTGCATTGGCAATATTAACAATTATAGGGAAGATTGCTGATTCAAGAAGTAGAATCTGCCTCCATGCACAGGAATGGAGCTACAACTGTCTGAGCCAGAGACCACATCAGAATATTTTACCTGGACTTTTGCTCAGTGGTTCAAAGTCTTCTTTTCAGATGAAAGTACATTTTGCTTTTTATTCGGAACTCAAAGCGTCCCACCGTCTGGAGGAAGAGTGGAGAGAATCAAAAGGTGTTTCAAATCCAGTGAAGTTGGCCAGTGTTGGGTGCTATGTTATCTGCTTATGTTGGTGGTGGTTGGCCCACTGTGTTTTATCGAGTCAGCCATCTACCAGAGCACTTCATGTTTCCATCTACAGAACGCTTTATGTGGATGCCGATTTTCTTTTCTCCACCAGAAGTTTGCTTCTGCCCACAATCCCAAAACTGCTACCAAATGGTGTTTTGACCATGTTGTTAGTGTCCTTTATTGGCCAGCTAGCTGAAAGAGACTACATGGGGTATTGTCAAGAGGAAGATGAGAAAGATCCAACCCAAAAATACAGATCAGCTGCTATCAAAGGGGCAGTAAATCATCCTAAAATGTAAAGTTAATCAATATTAAACATTAATTTAGCTGCTGTGACTTGTGTCGTATTTTAGGAAGTGTGTTAACTTCTAGGTGGAAGTGAGTTTGGTTACAGTTTACATCAAACTGGTCTTCTTTTGGTGTCAACAGAGTATTGAAATTAAAACATCTGTCTGCAGTCTGTTGGTTTGATAGATCAGAGTGGATCCACTGACCCAAAGTTTACTTTAGAAAATGAATATGTACATCAAAAGATTTAACAATTATTATTTTTTGTTTGTTTCTATGTTTTTCATCTCTGCCCTCTTACCCAAACCTTATAGATTAATTACTTGACGTACAGCCGACAAAATATTATAATTATTTTTCGGTGTGGGTGTTATCTGTGTCCTGCGGGTGGCATGGTGATGGTTTCCTGGTTTAAACGACCACCAGCTGTTTGAAGCCTTTCTGTGTGGAGGTTGCATGTTCTCAGCGGGGTCTCTGAGTATTCTGGCTTCCTCCCACAGTCCAAAGACATGCATGTTAACCGGTGATTCTAAATTGTCTGTAGGTATGAATGGTTGTGTCTCTGTGTCACCTTGTTACAAGCTTGTGATCCTGTCCAGTGTGCACCCTGACTCTTTCCCTGTGGCAGCTGGGATAGACTCCAGCCCCAGAATTGGATGTGTAAGTGGAAGAAGATTGATGGATGCATTGAGTGTTTTGGAAGTGCTTGTCTTGTAGACACAGACTAGAGTAAAAGTTGCTGCTTTGCTGGTGAAAGCACAACAAGAAACGGAGTCTTAATTTCTTCTTAATATGAGTAAAAGTGTTTGATTGGCTGTGCAGATGCAAAACAATCAAACCTTGGGAAAACAGTGAATGAGATAAAATAGCAGCATTAAACACAAGGCCAGCTTCGCCCAACTTTAAGCTTAGCAGGGTGGCTCTGTGGAATCTCACAACTGGGGTGCAGCGGCGCTCCCCCCTTCCCTGCCTGGGAACAATGTGGATGCAGAGTACTTCAGTTTATATATTCAGTGTAGCATGTATGCTTTGACTATTTTACCACCTTTTGTCTTGGCTAGATTTCTTTATTAATCATAACATGTGTTCTCACTTTGATTCCACACACATGCCATAATTTGATTCGTTACATTGTTATCTTTTTTCTTGATATTAATGATAGATATGCCAAACAAATCATAGGATTAGTTGTTTTCCTGTCAGATTATGATGCACACAGAGACACTGTCCATCTTTGAAACACAGAGAATCACAAACTGAGGTTTCATCTAATCTAATCAAATCTATTCAGCTCCTGTTGTGCTCCTCACATCTATGCAATCTAAATGCAAGAACAGCTGCTTAATCAATGTGTGGCGCATTCAAACATGCGTGCGGCGTACAGGCTTGTGTCTTTGCCGTCGCACATACGTACACACAAACCATCTTTGATTTATAATCAACAAAATCAGCCACAACACTTCTGTCTAATTACATCGAGTTTGTTCCAGTTGTAGAATTCACATTTATTCAATTTTGATGTAAGAACAGCTGTTCAATCAAGCACACGGGCACTCACACACGCTAACACACCCTGTTCACACAGTGAATCCCCAGGAGATCCTAAATAGGTGTATCCATCTCAAAGCACCTGCCAACACACATAGCCAGAAGTCTCTCGACAAACAGCCTAGGGGAAATAATTCCAAAAGTTCCCTCTACCATTGCTCACTTCCTCCGGTGCACTTGTTCCACTAATTAATCAAACATATTGCTGTGACCTAAAACCCATTTCTGTTTTTTTTTCTTCTCTTCCCCATTTCTGTCTGCTTCCATTTGTTACCTTTCTTCATGCTTTTCATTTGCATGTCTAGTTATGTACAATATTTCTCTATTTTTGGAATTTCGATTCACCTTTTTGCACGATTGCACTGATTAACCTTGCCTGTCACCGAAAACTTGACATAATTATTCCTTAGCTGGTATTTGATTAGGATTATTTTGATCAACAGATTTAAAATATCTAGTGCTTTTCTACAGCTATAGCTTAAAATATATATTTATGACATATGACAGGATTAATATTTGGAAAGTTATGCAGTGTGAAACTAAAAGTACTTCCCATGCATACTTAGTCTGAATCAAAACTGACTCTGCTTTGTCTATTTGCAGGAGCCCCATCAGACTCAGTTTCCTAATGAATGGCAGGAGAAGCTGAGCCAGTTTCAGAAGATGCTGGTGATTCGCTGTCTCAGGCCAGACAAAGTCAGTCCACATGGGGAATGATCTCTTTTTATAACCTTTTTTTCACATAAAACCTCTAAAACATTCCTTTAACTTGTCCTCAGATTGTTCCAATGGTTCAGGAGTTTGTTTCAGACAAGTTGGGCCATCACTTCATTGAGGCGCCACCCTTTAACTTAAGTAACACCTTTATAGATAGCCACTGTTGTGCCCCCCTTATCTTCATCCTTTCCCCTGGCTCCGACCCCATGGCGGCTTTGCTCAAGTTTGGAGATGAAAAGGTACAGAGACATTACAACTATAGCTGTCATCCTGCTGTGTGCATGAAACTGTAAATGAAATCAAAATTGCCTCTAACAATGAAAGAAATTCAATCTCGATATTTACCGGGTCTAAAAAAAAAAAGAGAGAGAGAGACCTCAGTCAAAAAGCAGCTAAAAAATGAAGTGCACCACTCTTCTTATCTCTCAGGGCTTTACTGGTAACAAGCTGACGTCCCTCTCTTTGGGCCAAGGCCAAGGTCCTATTGCTATGCGCATGATTCAGACAGGCATTAACGAAGGCACCTGGGTGGTTCTGCAAAACTGCCACTTGGCCACTTCATGGATGTCAACACTGGAGAGAGTTTGTGAGGTGAGGACATGCACTTTTTCGGTACACAGCAAGTTATATTGTTCCAATATATGCATGTATTTACTTGCTTTTTGCCTCTGTGAGCAGGGGCTGAACCCAGATACCACCCACCCAGACTTCAGGCTGTGGCTTACTAGCTACCCATCTCCCACATTCCCTGTGGCGGTGCTCCAGAATGGTGTTAAGATGACCAACGAAGCTCCAAAAGGTCTCCGCTCCAACATTGCACGTTCCTTCTTAATGGATCCCATCTCTGACCCAGAGTTTTTTGGCAGCTGCAGCAAGCCGGTCAGTATGCAAACATGTCTTGGTGGCTTGCTGTGCATGTCTACCATGGCTCCATCAGCGGGTGGATTTCAGGATGTGTGTGTTTTAGCAGTGGGATACGAGCACCACTATTTATCTTAGATCACATCTTTCATCTGTTCCACCTCCCAGGCTGTGTTCAAGAAGCTATTGTATGGCTTGTGTTTCTTCCACGCCCTGACCCAAGAGAGGAGAAAGTTTGGACCTTTAGGCTGGAACATTCCATACGAGTTCAATGAGACTGACCTCCGGATCTCTGTACAGCAACTACACATGTTCCTGGAACAGTACCAGGTAGATGTTCTTGAAATGTTTCCATTCACGGGCAATTTTTTTGCTTACTGTGTTTTTCTCTCCAAAAAACATTGTATTTCATCGAGTGAACGCAAGCGTTTAACCAGTTACAAATTCCATGCAGTCTGGGATGTAGTGCTTTCATATAAACTTTACATAGAGCTGTATGAAGTGAGTTTATCTCACATGCAGACCCACATCCACAATGTACTCCTATATAGCTGTCAGCATCTAAGCTCATATTAAAAATTCTGGCTTTTACAACTACCGTCTGCTTTGCTCAAGTATTCCTTTTCATAAGCCATATTCAAAACCCCTCTTGACATTTTTCCACATACAGATAGCACTCCAATCCTCCACCATCCCCTCTTCCTGTGGAAAAAGCAGTAGACATAAACTACTGAGGATCTTTTTGGAACGCAGTGACATTTTCAGCTTGTGGCTGAGTGTTGCTCAGTGCATTTTTAAGTGAAGCCCTCCTCAAGAAAATGCCAAACTGGCCACAACTTCACCCTTCTGCATCCTCACATGCTTTTTTTGTGTGCAAATGCTGGTTCTAAAGTGACAGGTGTGTCAGGTCACAGCATTATAACCCCCTGACAAATACTGTGTATGTCCCCTTGGTGCTTCGAAATACTTCTAACCTGTTGTGGTTTTGAATGGGATAGTTTGGATGTTTTATGGTTTCTGGCAGTGGGCTGTAGTTGGATCCTCGGGTTCTGTGGATTGTGGGGTGGGGTCTTTGTTCATCCGGCTTGTTTTACAGCTGTTAAGGAATTTTTGCATTGTGACAGAGCACATTGCTCTGCTGAAGAAGCTTCTACCATGAGGAGGGTTTGCAGCAGTGTTGGCTGGTACGAGTCAAAGTAATGTCTGCATGAATGCCATAAGTTTCCCATCGTTTTGTTTCATTGCAAAACTTCACCTGTCAGAGCTGACAGATCTGTGTACATTGAAAATCAACTACCTCTCACTTACCCGCTGTTATGTTCTCTTATGAAATGAATGATTTATTGTGTTGTACAGGAAGTGCCGTTTGATGCCCTCTGTTACATGACCGGTGAGTGTAACTACGGCGGGCGAGTGACTGACGACTGGGACAGACGAACCCTGCGCACGATCCTCTCGATCTTTTACACCCCAAAGATCATCCAGGACCCTGGCTACACATTTGACCCCAGTGGGCTGTACTATGCACCAGCTGAGGGAGATGTAAGATATACAGAGTCTCAGATAAGATTTTTTTTAAACGAATCACCTCTTTGGTTAAGGTCTGGCTGTAGGCAACAAAATAAGCACAGGATTTATGGTAATATGTCAATACCAGGGAAATGTTTTTGCAGTATTCATGATGCAAAGTCTCACTGATCTGAGTTGTCACTCTCTCCTTTAGTCACATTTAGTAACTTCTCGTTACTTTTATTATCTTCAAAATGTGTGTTTGGTGCCACAACAAAAACTCCATCTCACTCCTGTTTATGGACCAAATATAATGTGTTTTTTATCAGGCACACTCCATTTCCAGGGACAATAATTGACTTCAAACCTCATGATCATATGCTCAGTTCAGACTTATGGTAGATGCACTACCGGTCAAAAGTTTGGACACACCTTCTCATTTAATGTTTTATTCTTTCTTTTTATTACTTTTTATATTGTAGATTCATACTGAAGATAGCTTCATGATGTGGTCTCCTAAAATGGTTTCACTTCACAGGTGTGCTGTGTCAGGGTTCATTTGTGGAATTTCTTGCTGCCTTAATGGGGTTGGGACCATCAGTGTTGTGCAGATGTCAGGTTGGTACACAGCTGCCAGCCCTATTAAAAATGTTAGAATTAATAATATAGTACGAACCAATCAGCTAAGTAGAGAGAAATGACAGTTCATAATTACTGTAAGAACCAAAGGTCAGTCAGTCCGGAATCTTGCTAAAACTTGTGTTCCCAAAAAACCATCAAGAACTACGACAAAACTGGCTCACACAAGGACTGCCACAGGAAAGGAAGTCCAAGAGTCACCTCTGCTGCTGACAATAAATTCATCAGAGTTGCCAGCCTCAGAAATCGCAAGTTAACAGCACCTCAGATTAGAGTCTATATAGATGCCACATAGGGTTCCAGTAGCAGACACATCTCTACATCAACTGTTCAGAGGAGACTGTGCGAATCAGGCCTTTATGGTCAAATAGCTGCTAAGAAACTACCACTAAAGAAAAGAAAAAAAGCTGTTCAGATTTGTTTGGGCCAAAAAACACAAGGAATGGACATCAGATCAGTGGAAATCTGTGCCTTGGTCTACTCCAAGTTTGAGATCTTTGGTTCCAGCCACTGTTTCTTTGTGTAACATAGAAAAGGTGAACAGATGGTCTCTACGTGCATAGTTCCCAACATGAAGCATGGGGGAGGAGGTGTGATGGTGTGGGCGTGCTTTGCTGGCGACACTGTTGGGGATTTAGTCAAATTTGAAGGCACACTGAACCAACATGGCTACCACAGCATCCTGCAGTGACGTGCCATCCTATCTGGTTTGTGTTTGGTTGGACCGTCATTTATTTTTCAACAGGACACTGACCCCAAACTCAGCTCCAGGCTGTGTAAGGGCTATGTGACCAAGAAGGAGAGTGATGGAGTGCTGTGCCAGATGGCCTGGCCTCCACACTCACCTGACCTATCCCACCTAGGGTGAGATGGACCGCAGAGTGAAGGCAAAAATGGCCAACAAGTGCTCAGCATCTGGGAGCTCCTTCAAGATTGTTGGAAAACCATTTCAGATGACTGCCTCATAAAGCTCAACGAGAAAATGCCAAGAGTGTGCAAAGCAGTAATTATAGAAAAATATAAAATGTGTTTTGAGCTATTTCACACTCTTTGTGTTCACTACATAATTCCATATGTGTTCATTCATAGTTTTGCAGATTCTCACTGAAGCAACAATGTAAATAGTCATGAAAATAAAGAAAAACCATTCAATGAAAAGGTTTGTCCAAACCTTTGACTGGTAGTGTATGTATGCTGTATGAATGGATATATGTGATTGGTGTTTTTGTTTTTTATATTTTCTATTCTTTACCCTGCTAATCAAAATGTTGCCTGTAGACTCTGATGAAAACTACATGCTGAATGCATCAACGAAATAATACAGTTCTTCTGTACTGTAAGAAGAACTGTAAGTGTATCTGTATCTGTAAGTGTTCCTTCAGCTTTAACCTCTTCACATGTTCTACTCCTCAGTATTTGCCTCGATGTCACAATATGTCAACCAGGTTTAAGTGCAGTCTGCTAAACTAGCAGATGCTGAGTTTGTTCATGCTGTTGAATTTTTGATATATAGTACAGCATAGGTATGTTATTCACTTGTGTTTTCATTCATATTCAAATATCAGTTACACAAAGCTGCTGGCAGTATCATTGCCTTAAAATTCAATAAAAGTAAACCTGGCAGTTTTTCAAGGAAGCATATTGCAGGACTCCTTTGCATTGTTGTTGAGCTACCTTTAAAAAGTCATTAACAGATAAAATGTGTGTAACAAGGCACAGCAGGAAGCCACCATCAGTTAGGGCTGATATATTTGTTAACACTAGTACAATCTATGGTGCACACCATTTTATTTGGCATTTAGTTCTCCAGCACTGCACCCCCCTCCAACCACATCTTTTATTCATGAAGCCACATTTACATAGTCATTAAAATAAATGTCAGCAATCTAAGGAGCCGACTTGTTTTTCAGCAAGTGTTATTACTCGAGATGTTTCCTGATGTTGCGTTAAAAAATCGTCCTCTTACTTCACTCGTCCCCTCTCCCTCTGTTTTCTGCATCTCTGTCGCAGTACGACAACTACATCGAATATACCAAGTCGCTGCCACTCAATCCGTCACCAGAAATTTTTGGCATGAACGCCAACGCAGATATCACCAAGGACCAGGCTGAGACTCAACTTCTGTTTGACAGCATCTTGCTTACACAGGTAACGCTACCTTGACCCTTGATAAGTCTGTATTGTATTGATCAGCTGTCACAGGAAGTTCAGACACACATGAGTAATCTTTTAGGAAAAGTAAACGGGCATATCCAGGAGTAGTTTGTAGAGATCTTTTTTTACTACCACAGAAATGGAAAAAAACCAGCACTGAGGCCAGACCTCGGCACAAATTAAAAAAAGAAAGAGCCAGCAGCCTTTGGTTGCTTCCCAGGCCAAAGCGCCCCCTCTTGGCCAACATCCCAGATGCTCAGCTGGAATGACCCCACCCACTCTGACCCCGCAAATATATAACACACAAACAAACACAAAATAAACAGACCGGAATACATGCATGGGAACACATTTACCTAGGCACCGAAGTTATTTCTCCCATAAACACACACAGCATCGGTATGCCTCCTGTGGATCTGTTCTAAATATTTTATCGGCCTGCATTAAAATGCACCGTGCAGCATTAATTAAAAACAAAAAAAAAAATCTAAATAAATATTGCAGTTGCTTTTAGAGAGACATTTCAAAGAGCAACATTGTGCTTTGAGGCTGCAGAGACACAGTCACAGTGGCTTTGGTGGAGCTGTGTGATCCAGCATCATTATATCTCAGCTTTGTTAGACGAGGTTAGCTTGTTCAGGATTATATATCTTACCGCTTCCCCGCTCCAGTCGATGTTTGATGGAAATCAAATGTGAGGGATTTTGCATCAAGGCCTACTCGAACATGAAAGAAGTGTGGCTTCTACTGCAAAGTGAAAAGGGTTTTTTATTTATCTGTGTATCCATTTATTTAAAGAACCACCACAGTGTCTTTGACTTCTGAAAAAATATTTCTCTATGCTAGAAGTTTTAAAGTGGATCGACACACAACACTAGAGAAGAATTCCACATTCAGCTCAGCATATATAGTGAAAGTGTATTTTTATAGCATCAGACCTGCGTTGCTACAAAGAGAGAATTATCTCCACATGCATCGTGACTTCTAGATCTCAAGTTAAAATTAGAGCTCCGTGCAGTCTGGCATTTATTCGTATAAATTCCATTCAACAAGATTAATAATGGCTCCAGTCATGTGTGGACTTCATTAGCATCTAATACGATCTCATCAGTCTCAATGACCGATAAACAGGGAGACACTTCAAATGGAATGAAGCAGCTATTTATCATTCTCCTACTGTAACCCTGTTGCCATTAGCCAATGATTATCCATTACCGCTGGCTAGTGACTAAGCATCATATAGGTAAATGGTGCAAGTTGGACTAAGAAGAAAAGCGTAAGGATCACAGATTAGAGTGAATAATTATCACCGTGAATGATCATTATAATTGTTGATAAGAGTGTGTCAAATTACTGCGTGGGAGAAATCGGGGGTAAAATGCAGTGAAGCCTTTCATCTCACGCTGTATGATGAAATCCTGAGATTATACTTGCAGTGATTCCTCTGTGGACAGTGTTGCAGCTATAACCTGAGAAATGTGTACAAATTAAGAAAGAGAAGGTAAAATTAAATATAAAAACGTTGATATTCTGTGTCATTCTGTGTTCTTTTAGATGCATAAAATGTGAATCACTCAGGCACAAAGATGATGAAATATAAGCAAAGTCGAGTCAGAAGTCAGGCCCTCTTAGCATCAGGGTCTTTTCAGGATCAGAATAGCACCAGTGCAAATGAGTCTTTAAAAGAGAATACATAATTTGACAAGTCAAAGACAGCAAATGGTAATTTTCCCTAAAAATTATGAACTGTCAATCGAGTGAGAACCCCACATCCTGCCTTCCCTTCTCAGCAGCCCTCTGTCGCTCTGTTGTGCTGTGTCTCTGATCAGTCCCGCTCTTCAGGCGGAGATGCCAAATCCTCAGATGACATGGTCTTTGAAGTGGCAGCTGACATCCTCAGTAAGCTGCCTGAAGACTTTGACTTGGAGGCAGCAATGAGCCGCTTTCCTACCAGCTACAACCAGAGCATGAACACAGTGCTGGTGCAGGAGATGGGTCGCTTCAACAACCTGCTCGGCACGATCCGAGACTCTTGCATCAACATTCAGAAGGCAATAAAGGTACGTGGAGAAAGGGCTGGAATGTATCTGCAGTAAATTTGAAGAGTGTCTTTTTTTTTAAATCACTTTTCACAAGAGAAATATGAAAATATCAAGAATTAAGTGTCGTCACTCAGCAGCCATCTGAGCAAAAGCCTCTAACTAAATAACTGAAAAGAGAACCATAAGTCTTATTTCAGTGGTCATGGGATATAAAAACACTATTATGAATTACTTATAATTCACTTCAAAAAAGCAACACGATCAAAGTGTGTGGCTCATCCCACCAGAGCACAGAGAAAATGTGCTGGTTTACATTAAGGAGACTGTAAGATGAGAAAAAGTACTCCTGGCTAGATCTTTAGTATGATAACAGATATATCAGCAGCCGCACACTTGAAACTGTCATGAACTTCAACTGTGTACTTGCAAATGTACAAGATGACTGGATCATATGTTTCCCAGTTGGGCTCTGTGGTGGCTCTCTGGGAGACAGGTGAGACACTTGGCATTCAGGAGTTTTCCCATCACTTTCTATTGATCGTTTTGAGAGTGCCACGCCTCTCCTTCCGCCTCTGGGTAATACCTGACCTACCAGAGAGGGGAGTAAGCATTAAGTGTTTAAGTCTGGTCCAGGTCTCAGGAATCATTGTTGTCTGGATATTGTCCAAATGCCAAATGCTGTGTAATTGCAGTAAATTTGTTTAAGAAAAACAGTTACGCCAAATGATGAATCATCATTGATTTTACATTTCTGTTCAGTGAAAGTAATAATTCATGTGTGGACGCACACCTCTGCTGAATGATTATAGAGGAAACACTGGTAATGCATCCTCAGAAATCAGATACTATAAACATCCAGCAGAATACAGTTGGGTGCAACAACCTAATACACATCCTCTCTTTGTTAAACCAGGGAAAGTGTAGACATTATCCTGCATATATTTTTTGTCTACGTAAAAGTCTGTGTGTTACTGTTATTGTCATCATACAAGCAGTGTTGCTAAATTATACACCAGATAAATCCATGAGCGAGGATCCACAAGTATTACAGGAGTCTGAGCAGTTGCACTCCCAAATAGATTCTAACACCTTCATATAATTTTGATTAGTTATTTTATTCTTTTCTTAAATTGCGACAACCACACTTGGAAACAGCATTCCAGATTGACTGTAATTAGACTAAATGAAATTAATAAAGCAAAGTTCCTCTGCATATAACTGCAGTCCTGTTGTTCAAAGGTTAGAAAAATAAGCCTAGACATTTGCGTGCTTCTCTTTGTAACTTTAATGAACACATCTCTTTCTGAGATGTTCCATCGTCACCAGACTGAAGAGAAAGCCCAAGACTCACAAGGGGAACAAAGCACATCATAGTTCATTGTGGTATCAAAGGCCCCCCACAGAACAGTAAGAGTTCCCCATTACGCACCTGTCTGTCTCCTGCTAGCTTCAAAGAAAGTTAATCACATGTGTGTGTGGGTGTGTTTGTGTGCAGGGTCTCGTGGTGATGTCTGCAGAGCTGGAGGAGGTGGTCAGCAGCATCCTGAAGGGTCGCATCCCAGCCATGTGGATGAAGAAGTCCTACCCCAGCCTCAAATCGTTAGGAAGCTACGTCAATGACTTCCTAGAGCGACTGACGTTCTTGCAGGTGACTAAAACAAGAGAACTGCATCAAATAAGTGGGATTCTGGTCTGTTGACTCGAGTTTAGCTATAAGGATCTGACCATTTTGCTTTTTTTTTTGAGCCAAAAGTGAGCATACTTGGATGAGATGGTGGCTAGTGAGTTTGTTTAGGAAGCTGCATTTGAAAAGTGCACAGGTGTAACAGAGAAAGTAACATTTTACTTCCAGCCCATCTAAGTCCTTTACTGTGAAGTAAGCTCATGTACTTACCAGATCAATGCATTAAAATTTTCCAACATGCAGCACAAGGCGATAAACATCACCAACAGGTTCAGACCAGCTCTTCAAGTTACAGGAGCGAGGCCTCGCAGGCCGTGTTGTTCAGCCCTAATGTCGATAACTCACCAGGTTAAACTGGAAAAAATCTATGCCTACAGTTTTAATGGATGAAGGTATTGTCTAAAACTTTCGGAGAGCATCTTGGGGTTAGTATCTTGCCCAAGGATATTTGGCATGACTGGAGCAGACAGGGATTGAACCACCAGCCTTCCAATTAGTGGAGAACATGAGCTAAAGTCATGCCTTTATATAAGTCAGGTATTATCACAGCACAAAATAAAAATAGTAAAGCTGATTAAAAATTAAATAACAACATAAAAAGGTTTTAATAAAGTATTAACCGTATTTTTTTATACATAAGTGTTATGGATGAAAAACTTAAGTCATTGCGTACTTTTGCTGTATAACGATCTGCCTTAAGCTGTGCCACACTTGGCACACTTACACAAGAGTGCTTTATTCCACAGTGGCTTATCAACACGGAGGAGGCAGGGAGATCTGCTGTATTATGCATTTTAATCACGAGCAGAGTTGGCACTGGAAACACTTGCAGCCACATGACCTACCATGTGAGTCTGCAAAGTGAAGCGCTTCATCGAACAGTGCTGTCAGTTCCCACGGCAGAAATATCCTCCTCCTGTTAGTACCCTCTCAAATGAAAAGAATACTGTGTGTGTGTGTGCATCCACTCACGACTCCCTAAAAGTGAGCTGGAAAGTGCTGTGTTTCTTAACTATGACTGCATGTTTGTTTAGGAGATGTTGGTAAAAATAATAATCCCTGTTAACATTTATGAATACAGAAATCAGTAAAAAAGGAGGAAAAATTGAACTTTTGACCCTACAGTGCGGGGATTTGGTGCTTTGTTGTTCTGTGAGAGGATTTTGCTGGCGTGGGTTGGGTCCACCTGCAAACCAGTACAAAGTTGCTCTAAAGATCATATTTATCATCTTTTCCAGGAGGACAATGCCCCCATCCAGACGGACGTGAGGGGTCTATGATTGGATGAAATTGTGATCGCTTTTGTTTGAGGGCTGGGGGTCGAAGGCTGCAAGTGTTTTCCTATTCCTATAGTGATTTCCTGAATTGGCAGGTTACATTTATTGTAATACCACAGCACTAGCATGTGGCATGCTAGTGCATGCTAGTGCTGTGCCTCAGTGTGTGTCGCTTGATTTGTGGTCCAGACTGAAACATCTCAGGGATCAAGTGAAGAATTCAGTTTTCACATTACAATCTGTCATTTAAATAACATATGTGCTGTAATTCCTTTTGTTTGTATAAGTCAGGAATTATCACAGGTTAAATTAGCAGCTCAACATAATATTAAACATATTGTACTTTAGTTACCTGCAGTGTGTAATGTTGACATGGACTTTCTTGTTCTTCTGTGCATTTATTTTTTGACTTGCTTTTCCTCACTGACTGTTTTGACTCTAAATGTCTTCTTTTCCTCTGTGTGTGTTCAGGCCTGGTACGACAAGGGCGCGCCTGCTGTATTTTGGATATCAGGATTCTTCTTCACCCAAGCCTTTCTCACTGGCAGCCAGCAGAACTACGCCAGGAAGCACACCATCCCTATCGATTTGCTGGGCTTTGACTTCGAGGTCCTGGATGACAGACAGTACAATCAGCCTCCAGCGGACGGTAGGATGCTGCTAGGAGAAAGAAAACAGCAGATAGGATGAGGGAGCGTGGCCTTGGGTTAATAGTGTAAGCAGGGTATTAGGACAGGTTTTCTAAAGGCCCCTCTCATTAAATGAGGGTAAATAAAAGATACAGGGAAGATGGAGAGCACTTGTAGTAGGAAGGAATCTGAGAGATGAAAGAGGGGAATTCAAAATGAGGTTTCAAAGCAGAGAGCGAAATGAGAGGAACACAAGTGGTGGGTGTAGGAGAAGAAACAAACAGATGAAAAGTGACACAAGGCTGACTGAATACGAGAGAAGCAAAGTATAAAGCGAGAAAGTAAGTTAAAGTAAAGCATCCCTGCCTCTCTCTTACATGCGGGCCTGCATCAGCCCCTCGCTGTGCCTCCAGCTCCGCTGTGAGATTCTCAGTCAAAGTCTCACATAAAGTCTCACCCTCAATCAGCTCCCTGCTGGGCCCCCACCAAGCTAACACAAGCTATACTGCCAAGCTACAAATCTGACAGTGTGTTTGTGCATTTGGGTGTGTCATACTGTAGAGGTGCCAACATCTAGTTATCTCTAAGTCATGCCCCCTTTTCCAGCCTATTAGAGGAAGAGCCTGCTGCACTCTGCAAACAAGCAGAGGTCAGTTCAGCTTAATTCATGTAGAAATGCGTTTGTCCATCAGGTAATTTGCGGATTTTAATATCACAGTAAGAATGAATTGTGTGTGTTTGTGTCAGGTGTGTACACCAGAGGTCTGTTCCTTGATGGGGCGCGCTGGGACAGAAAGACCAAACGTCTTGCTGAGTCCTATCCCAAAGTGCTGCACGACTCCATGCCTGTGGTGAGCATTCGGCATTGCGTTCATGTTGGTCGTCACCTTTTATTTCTAATAATTTTGTGCTTTTTATTGAATTTTTTGCAGCTGTTGTGAGCCCTCACAAGTACAGCGCATCCTTATGGAGTTTTTCAGGGCTGATAAACAGATTGAGCTCTGTTTAAAAACTGTTTCCTGATGTCACAGCCTAAAGGCATAATTTAGTTTTCACTCAGCACTATTTTCTATTCCAGATTTAAGCACCAGTGTCAAGGCAAAAAAATCATGATGTGTATGGCAGAATAAGAGGAAAAAAGCATTATTTGTAACCAGCTGATAATTCAGTGGAAAAAAACACAAAACTTTGAAATGACTGGATTTGAAAGGCCTCGGTTGGAAGGTAAACGCTGCAGCGTGTGTGTGAAACTGGCTTATGAATGCCTTCCTGGTGAGGCCCCATGCAGAAACACGTAGAGAGAAGCGTGTTGGTTTACACTTTATATTACAGCTTGTGGATTTCAACGCTCATTGTGGGCACTGTTAAATGAATTTGTGGAGCTGATAGCAAAACACTGCAGGCACCTGGTCCAAAAAGGCCCCAAAAAGCTGTGTTGCATAACAAATTCTTACATAAAGTTTGCAGGTTTATTGATTGTGCTTGTGTGAATCCCTCTGGCCATCAGAAAGAAAAAGTTTTTCATTGTTGCGTTGCTCGTAAACCCCAGTGCGACAGCTTTTACTTAAGAAGGGACAAATACTGCAAAGGAAGCGAGCAGCAGCCGCTGCGGGTGTAGCTGCTGCTTCACCCAGGAGGATGTTCTCTGGACTCGGCTGCAGCCTCAGCACTATTTGACATTCTGCCTGCAGGACACTTGTCTCCTTCCCATCCTTTTATTAATTAGCAGGGCATGCTGTGGCATATGAAAGCAGACTGACAGAGTGATGGAAGTAAGAGCCGGTGGCTCAGAGCAGCCACTGATCAAGTTTTCCTTACGGTTTGAATCTTTTCCATTCTCTCGTCTTCACAATGCAGTCAGCGCCTATGAATTATGCACGAGACTGACTTTTGTTTAATATTCAGACAGTTCAGGGCAAGTTATTAACAGAATCAGTTCTTGACAAGAGCGGAACTTAATTAAAAATGTGTTTATTATTTGCGGGGAGAGAAAAAAGCAGCACAACAGAGGCTGCCGCGCCTGCCTTTGAAATGCAAATCTTCGCTGAGGCGCCCGTTATGGAACCAGATGAGCAGTTTTTCAGGCTGCAAGTCTACAAACAGTTTTTGTTTTTTGGGTTTTTAAAGATGTTTTTTGGAGTGGCCCAGTTTATCCCTTTTGCATAACCAAGACTTCTTAATAGCCCAAGGGAGCTCTTGCTCGTTAATGCTATTGTTTTATAAGCTTATGTCCCCAAAGTTCCAATTTGTAAGTTAATGTTTGGATAACAAATCGAGAGCCAGGTTAGTTTCCACTGCAGCGATTGCTTATCGCTCCATCCTGACCTCTGGACCCCTTTGAAGACACCCACGCCCATCACAGTGCATTTATCCTGCAATCAGGGCTGTTTCCTTTTGTGTATCATCAGCGGAAGCGAAGCAAACCCCCAAAGCCAGCTGAATTATTCCACCAGTCAAATCTTATGAAAGGAAAACAACCTCTACACAACCACGGCTGCTTTCCAAACTCTAAATAGATCACACCCCAACACTTTGAGGTGCGACCACCCCATCCCGTCCCCTCTGTAACACTCTGTGCTTCTCTCTGTCAGATGTGGTTGAAGCCCATGAAGCGAGGCGACATTCCTGAGAGGATGTGTTATCTGGCGCCCGTCTACAAGACGAGCGAGCGACGTGGCACTCTGTCCACCACTGGACACTCCACCAATTATGTCATCGCCATGACACTCAACTCCAACGTTCCTGCGGAGCACTGGATCAGAAGAGGGGTCGCTCTACTCTGCCAGCTCAGCTCGTAGTCTCAGCTTTGGCTTACGTCTGGATTTGTTTCACACTCTGACGTGTAATTATAAAAATCGGGAACAGAAACCGACGCAGGCTCTCTGGGCTTTTTTTCAGAATGTCACAAACCTGCAACACCAAAAAATGACACCAATGATCATCCACAAAACACACAAGAGCACGTGTCGTACACAATGTCAGTGCCACGATGCATCAGCTGGACGACATCAGTGAGGCTGGTCAAACTCCTGTAAAGGACCGCTTCACGCTGCACTGGATAATAACACAAACCACAATCTTCTCCTAAACCTAACCAAGCTTATTATAGTTAAATAAAACTACAACCAGATATCAAACATAAACATTTTAGTTAACTGGTTTTGTGAACTTGGAAAACTAAAATTACTTAAAATATGGAGGTAATACGTTTGGTTTTAGTACCAGTTAAAACATTTATTAAAACTTGCTGATGAGGCACTGATGGACACATTTCTTGAGGCTTTGAGTGTCTACAAGACCAAGAAGACATATGCCCTCCACACAATATCATAATCATTACAAAGTCTGACAGTGATCTGACAGAATAAAAACCAAACTCAGCCTGGTTCTGCCGGAGGTTTCTTACTGTTAAAAGGAAGTTTTTCCTTCCCACTGTCGCCAAAGTTCTTGCTCATAATGAGTGATATTGTTGGGTTTTCTCTGTAAGTATTATTGTAGGGTTTACTTTACAATATGAAGTGTCTTGAGGCGACCGTTGTGATTTGGCGCTGTGTAACTAAAATTGAATTGAAAATTGAAAACTGTAATAACACTGAACTTCAAAAAGTCGTTTCTTAACACCGAAACTTGACCAGTGAAAACCAGCAAATCCACCATAGAGACAAAAGCTGCACTCTCATACTTGTTTAACCTTAATTTACTTCACTGTCACCCCTCAAACCTCCTGATCTCAACTCCTTATAGAAGGATTCTTAGCCCCAATAGTCCTGATCCAGATACCTGACACCGTGTGCAATAGCAGCATCGGACAGATACATGCGAACCCTGGAATAAAATCACAGCTTTTCTAATGAACAGGGCACTGACTCAGCTGCACAGTCTGTTTGGTTTCTTCATAGATCCATCTTCCAGGTCAACCATTCACAAACCAGCTTCAGCAGATAAAGTGAGGGCAGGAGTGCTGCCAACAGGGTTTCTCAGCTCTCTTCCGCCAATTTGTGCCGGTGTGGATAAATGTGAGAGCCAGACCGCAGTTTGAAGGGTTTAAGAAGCAATTATTACGCATTAGCTCGAGCAGATGTTCAGGTGATATATGTAAGAAGGAAACTGTGGTGGACAGAAGGTCTGTGGACTACATCTGCCAATCACCGGTGAATTTGTTGTGGTAAATATAAGAGACAGGCACCAAGCGGCAAGATTATGGCAGAACCATCAAAGATCAGGAGTCCACGAAGTTTCCAGAGTTTATTTTCCTTCCGTAGGGGAGAATGTACAGACAGGCAAAAAGCAAGGATATCACATTTTGCATTTTATATCCAGGTCACTAAACAAATGTACACAGAGCAAAGCAAATATGATCATGGTCTTTTTGCCTGAGAAACAGTGAGGAAACTTTGGGCGATGTGTCACAAAGTCTTACTGAGCACTCGACGGGGCGGTAAAGGTTTAAATTATTTAAAAAAAGAAAAACAAAACAGTCAATATTGGAGGAAAACAATCAAATAGATGTAAACTTATATTTTAAAAAGGGGGAAATAATAAGCTTCATTTGATTCTGAATTAAAATACATTCAGGTCCCATTGCACTAAAATTCCATGTGAACATAAGATGAAATAATAAAACACTTGTACAAAGACTAACCGTGCAGATAAGACGACTGCGGTCACGACATAATCTGCTTCAAAGTAATAAAAAAAAAAAAAAAAAAAGGCTTGTAACACCGTCACAATACACCCTGGACAACCTCCCATGATCTTCACACAGTTCATTTAAAAAGGAACAAAAATTTTCACCGTTTTTACTCTTGCAGTACAAAGAATAAAAACACCCAACACGTCTGTACCGCTTCACTCATGCTTCATGTATGATTCAGCCAGATCAGTGAGACTCACGACAATTTACAGCCAGTTAAGACAGACGATGGATGTCACACAGTGACAGGATAACTGAAGTCTGCGTGCTCCAGCAGCTGAAGCTAGGATTAGTAGCTTTAGCATGTGAGCCACAGAGCAGCCAATGGAATGTCGGGGTGGGCGGGATGATGGGTGGCGTCAAGCACCAGCCGCTGAAAATCCACACTGTGGCCAGTTTGGGCACAGCCAGCACAGTGACTACACATGGTTGGAAAAATACTCCCATTAAATAACCTTTGTGCTGTGGATCGATAACCTGGTTAATCGATTACTAGAAGTGCTGGGACATTTAGAAGCACTGGAGTGTACTGCTCTTTGCGTCATCTGTCACAGATTGTCGGGAATTCATTCTTCAACAAACACTTTTAGCAGGAAGAATTTTTAGCTTCAACTTTTAGCTGCACAACAACTGACGCTAGACAGACCTCATGTATTTACAGTACATCCACAGATGTATGTTTCATCAGTGAAGATGAGACAACTGCACCTCCTACCATAACTACAGACCACAGTTTGGTCCAATGGGACAAAGCACCTTTCAGGAACTCAAAGAGGCACCCTAAACAAAAATCGAGTAAACTACAACACTTGTTATGAAGATAAAAATAAGTTTAATTCACATTTTGAAGTCGGTGACTCTCAAAGAGGCCTAAGTAAGAAACGTTCTCATTTAGCTGAAGATAGTTAGACCCTTACAGAACAAAGTTGGCTGGACGTTTGCAGCATTTGGTTCCCAAAGTAGACAAAAAAGAAAACACTGATTACTGTAAATGCTAGTGTGTGTAAAGGCTTTGGCAGCTGTTAGCAGCAGCTGTCAGTAACCCTTTTCAGACACGCTTTAAAAAAAAAAAAAAAACAACAACTTTCTTTTACTGGATCTGAATGTTCCCAATTTAGTTTTTAGATGCGCTCCATACAGACATATTTTTGATGACTTTAGTCACATTGGCTTTGCGTGTATTTGCATCTACTCCCACTAAGAAACATTTGGGTTGTCTGATGCTTGCTGGTGGGAAACGGCCACGTTGTGACGGTGGTGTCATGTTACATCCCACCAGCAGCAGTAAAAACATTAAAAATCTCTAAAAACAGTCTCAATTATAACATAACTATTCAAAGCACTGAAGAAGAAGAAACCTATGTTTGAATTACAGAATACTGTCACTTGTTACCTATCCCATGTCTGAAAAGGGCTACTACAAACTACAAAGGTTTAGTAGTCTTAAAAAAAATTAGGTGGTAAAACATAATTCTAAGGGCAAAACTAAAGTTAATGGCAGCAAAAATAAAATAAAAACTGAGTAATTAAGACAATCTCCCACACACAAACAGCTGAATTCTTTTCTGTTTTGATACTGCAGCTTAAAACTGTGAGCGTGTTTTGCAGGTGAAGCAACACCAGCTAAAATGGTTTATTCCACATGTAGCAGCCAGGTGGGGCCGGGCCGGGCGTCGCTTTAAGGGCACTGTGCGATGCAGCTGTGGAGCTGCTCCAGTGGCCGGGGCTTGGCACGACGGCGTTTGATACACGACGTGATCACATAAGACGGCGACGATGGATGGCAGGTGAAACACACACCACAGATGTGCGCGGCACAGCTGACAGGACACAGCACAGAGGGGATGAGAGACGAGGACACGGGGAGGTGTACGACGACAACACACTAACAACAGGTGATGATGGATAGGCGGCGAGCTGCTGAGCCGTGACAGCTGCCTCTCTGTATGAACACACGCCCTGCACCACCTCACTATCTACATTATTTTATTTTATTCTTTTAAACGTTCAGAACAGAGGAGGTGTATCCTGGTTGGGGCATAGCTTTGCTCCTCCGTCACTCTGCCTCTTTATGTTTCACGGGGAGCAGACAGATTGGAACTGATGGAGGAGAAGTGATGGAGGAGCAGAGTATAAACACCACTACCAGAGTCATGAGATATGCATAAGCTACCGCAGCATGTTTGGAATGGAGGCACAGGCCATGAACGAGACACGTTGCATGCAAGACCGGGCCGTTACATTGCAAACAGAGCAAGTTAAGGCCAAGAACAACACTGATACATCCAGCTCTCCCCTCCTTCTGCTTCCTCTGTCCTCCACTAGAAGCCAAAATCGAAAACAATGCGGTCTTCGAAGATGGCGATGAGCAGCATGATGGCGAACCCAGTCAGCATGCCCAGGTTCTGCAGGATAAAGTGTCCCAGCTGGCACCGCTTGTGGTCCTCACTGTCCCCGTGAAGCATTTCTGGCAGCTATAAAAGAGACAAAGTAACCAGTTGGGATAAGACTCAGACTTTCTGGGATTAGCATTGCAGATCAGGAGGCAACGAGAATACGAGCGACTGCCCGTGTGTGGGAGAGGAGACTGAGTCGGGGGACAATTATCACTCTGGGGCTGTGGAGCGCGCTCAGCCAACTCACCATATCCACCAGAGCCACATAAAGGAACATGCCAGCTGTGATGGCGAAGATCCAGTTGGTGACATTGTGCGTGTACTGGCCCACCGCGGTGCCAATCAGCATGCCAACGTAGGCCATGAGGGCGGACAGCAGATTGTAGACAATAGC